>NC_059138.1:11764102-12386159 GCF_020740605.2 Lemur catta | reverse complement strand
CCAGCCTCTTCCCTGCTTCTCGACTGGCTGCACCTCTCACCTCTTCGGTCTTGGCTAAATATCTTCAGAGAAGCCCTTCTGGACCTCCCTAGTGTCATTCCCACTTCCCACCTTATTCTTATTACCATGTTTATTTCCTTCATAACTTATTATTACAGTTTGCAATGATTGTGTTTGTTTCTTTGTCTTTTGTCTGTCCCAACTGGACTCAAGGTTTAAGAGGGCCTGGTCTATGTTTATCTTATTAACCAAAGGGGTACATCGTTCCTCAAACTACATGATTATATAACAGCTAATATATATTGAGCTCCCAACACAATGCTCAATATGTATTAGCTCAATATATGTTAACTACTATTTTGTTATCATTTCTCAATGATTCCAAACTCTTCAGGTGGAATATCCTCTCTTCTAACTAATGGTGTCTGTGCCCTTCTCCCATCTCCTCTGGCACTCCCTTCAGCTGGCATCCTAACCATCCTAAATTTGGAGTCTTTTTCCATTGATTGCTGAATTGTTTCTTTCACTTTTAACAACTCTCATTTGACCAACCTGATCTTTCTTCCTCTTTTTACAAAAATCCACCATAGGAATTGTTCATACGCAACTGTAATTCCTCATTCTTATTTATTCCTTCCCTGTATTCAACATCTTCCTATCAATTTTTTTATTACTCCAAAATAATTTTGAAAATGGTTTAGAAAGTTTCAAAAATAATCCCACTGGTATTTCACTTGGAATTACATTAATCTTGTCAGTTTGAGGCAAATCAATATCTTTTGCAATTGTGAACTTTCCCTAATTGAGAACATACCACATTTTCCCACTCAGGTGTTTTCTTTGTAAAAATTTCCCCCAACATTAATAGTTTCACTAGACTATACCTAAATCTTGGTCTGTTTTTATCAATTTTTTCTGACCTATGATGAGCTTTCGCCTACAGATGCAGGTCTTGCTTCAACATAAAAAGATTTTCTTTTCTAATATCCTTGAATATTTCTGCTGCTCCTTTCTTCACTCTCCTTTAAAGCTGGATTTCCGTCATCCATCTTCCAAGTCTAGATCTTGTTTCTGACGGTTTTGATCTCTCTGTCCTTTTCTTCTGCATTATGGAAGAAAGTCTCAAACTTGTCTTATTATACTTTTCACTGATTGTATTTTCTTCCATGTCACTTCTAAACATTGTAGTTGCTAAATTCACTTAAAATTCTGCTGTCATTAAATGTTTTTTCCATTCTTTTCTATTTTCTTTTTTTTTTTGAGACAGAGTCTCACTCTTTCACCTGGGCTAGAGTGCCGTGGTGTCAGCCTAGCTCACAGCAACCTCAAAGTCCTGGGCTCAAGCAATCCTCCTGCCTCAGCCTCCTGAGTAGCTGGGAATACAGGTGTGTGCCATCACATCTAGCTAATTTTTAAAATTTTCAGTTGTTCTTTTCCCTCTGGAAGCTCTCCTTGGTGACCTCGCAAGCTCCAGTGCTTTCACCACCATCCACATACCTGGTGTCTGGTCCAGGGCCCCGACCCAGATGTCTCCCAAGCTTCCTTTAAAGAGCCAGTTGGCTACTGGATGTTTCTACTCAGGGGTCTCCCAGACCAGACACTGCAGACTCAATGTGTCAAAGCTACGCTAGTCACCTTTTCCCACAGAATGTGCCTCCCGCACGGTGGATGATCATCCAACCTGGGAGTCATCCTGGATGCCTGCCTCTAGTCTGGCCATTCTTCAGTCAAACTGTCCCTGCTTCTGGGAAGACGATCACTCCTCCTAAATTCCTTCAGAGCCTCCAGCTCCAGTTCCTCAAAGTGGTCTCAAAGGTCATCTGGGGCTTGGTCTCTCTTGACCTCATCTAGCTCTGCTCCTTGCTGTATTCTGTTTCCAGCTTTCTGCACAGCTTGGAGTTCCCTGTCTTCATCTGTCATGGCCTTGCCTCTATCTGCTGGTAAGTGGCCTTCTGGGGAGGGAATAATCTCTGACCTGCAGCATCTGCTGACTTCTCTGGTGCAAATACTCCCATCACGGCCAATTGCAAACTACTAACACAACTTCACCGAGCGTGGAGCCCCTCAAGGGCATACCCAGTAGTAAAATGTATTAAAATAATTAGGGAATTATATGTTTTTAGTAATTATCATATTTATTTTTAATATAATTTATTTAACTGTAAACTTTTATAGTTTAATTTTTAATAATGGTCACACTTAACAACCAGCTGGCAAGATCCCTGGATGTTTAGCCACCGGCCTCCTGAGCTGGTCGAAGCCAGCTCCACTGTGCTGCTGGCCTCCCTCCCGGAGACCCCTCATCTCCAGCAGGTCCTGGTCAATGCTGCTTCTTCCTTTAGCTGGGAGCGCTCCCCTCTTCCACTCCGTTGTCACTCTCACCGCACTGCGGTGATCTGTTTATGAGCCTGTCTCCCTTCCTATTCCACGAGCTTCTTGAGGGCAGAGGCTGTGTCTCATTCATCTTGGTAATCCCAGTAAAGTGCCTGGTACACAGTCTACACTCAGTGAATTATTAAGGAGTTGCTAATGCCATTTCTGTTCCCACAATCCCTTTCTCATCTATCTCCATTCCTAATCACTTTGGGAAAGGACCACTCTTGGCTGCATGATGGAACAGCATGCCAGGCCTCCGAAAAATGATGCTTGTTGATCGGGTGGACTCGCCAAGCAGACTAGAGCATTTATAAGTGTGAATAGCTCATTTATGTGTATTTAAAGTCAGAAGAGGTGTGCTCTCCCGAAGAGTCCCCAGACATGGGATCTCCATGCCCCTGACTACCACAGCTCATGTTGTATCTACAGAATGCAGATGCGTCACTTATGGGAAAGGGTTGTATTAGAGTTCTCCAGGAGGACAGAACCAACAGTATGCAGATAGATAGATAGATAGATAGATAGATAGATAGAGATATGGACATGTGAGAGGGATTTATTAGGGGAACTGACCCACATGATTATGGAGGCGGAGAAGTCCCACAATAGGGTACCTGGAGGCTGGAGACCCAGCCATGCCAGTAATGTTGCTGAGTCCAAGTCCAGAAGCCTCAGAACCACAGAAGTTGAAGTGTAACTCTCAGTCCAAGGCCAAAGGCCTGAGAACCCAGGGGGCTCCTGGTGCAAGTCCCAGAGTCCACAGGCCAGAGATCTTGGAGTTCTGATGTCCAAGAGCAGGAGAAAAAGGGAGTCTCAGCTCCAGGACAGAGAGCTCATGAATTCACCTGTCCTCTGCCCTGTTGTTCTCTGCGGGCCCCCGGTGATTGGACAGTACCCACCCACATCGAGGACAGATCCTCTCCACTCAGTCCACCCACTCCCAGGCCAGTCTCCCATGGAAATGCCATCCCAGACACACCAGAAATAAAGCTTTCCCAGCTATCCAGGCATACCTTAACCCAATTAAGTTGACACCTAAAATTAACCATCTCAGTGATCATTTAAGGTATTTCCATTTGATGACCTGCAGCTCTCTAAGCCCAGGCCTGGTCATTTTTACTGAATGAAAATTAATATTCCAAGTCATCATTCCGACTGGCAGAAAATCAGAGTGATTGCACCAGGAAGAGTTATCTGTTGTGCTGAGCGCAACAGCAATTGTCTATTGCGTGACAGGTGCTGTATTAGTCATGGGGATGGATCAATGCAAACAAATCCATAAATGTAATGATGATGATTTTTTTGAGTTTTTAAAGGGGATGTTTACTGTTTTAATGACATAGACTCTATTTTCTTAGCATTTTTAGAATGACTCATATTATTGTAGCCAATTAATGGCATAGGCAGTTTTCTCAGAATGCCTAATTTACCACACATCTACAGAACTTTAGCTCAAGCCTTACTCAGAAGTGCACTCTCTAGAATTATTTTATACTAGGATGACTTGTTTATATAACAGAATCTTTTTGTTTTCTGAGAAGATTCAGCAGTTCCATTAAGCAACAGCAAAACTAATAGTCACTTCTCCAGAGCAGACTTCAATCTTAGCAAGATTTATATTTCAAAAATAAATATTTAAAAGCAAATCATAACAGAACTAAAACCAACAATATCACACATACCCAGACTACGCCAGTTAGTCTGGGTTCATATCTTGTAGGAATTCTATGATTCTGAAACCTGAGAGAGATTTTGCACTCTCCCTGAAGAAAAGTTGAGAGTCTTATTCTATCCACACACAAGCCAGTCTGAAAAGCAAAATCAAAAGACTGAGGTTACTCAAATTTAATCCAAATTTAATTCACATCTGAATAAGTAGAATTTGTGATAAGTTATTTTTTGATTGGATTCAACCTGAAAAATGTTGAGATTTCTCAAAATCTCTTTCTACAGGGAAACATAATTTCTTGCCTATGATGGGTACAAATCTCTGTATACTCTGCACATACAGTCACTCTTTGTCGCATTTGATAATGGGTCACATTTGTGATGAACAGATGTTTCCCAAGAGTCTAAGATTCATGAGCAAAGCTGTGGTGCAGGTAAGAGAGGTGAGCTGTTCTCACTAGATGTTTCAAAATGACATCAAAATTGTCCTGAAAGCCAAATTATCCCCACTGGAGAAGGACAAAATGGCACGTGCAGACTCTGCTTTGCATGTCTTTGGACAGATGTTGCTTAGGGGGATTTTCTATGTCTGTCCTTGATGGTTCTGGGCTAGAAATGATTCCATGGCATTGTGGAACTAACTTCCAGAAGGAAAGTCTAGATATGGTCTACAGACTCAATAACTAACTGTTAAAAGGAAAAAAAAAAAAAAAAAAGGAAAGAAGACAAAAAAGAAAGGAGTTTTTCACACAGACAAGAACCACATGAGTGATTAACCCTAAAGATGGAAATAGCAAATGATCTTTGGCAAGGGATATTTTCTGAACATTTAAAGCAGATTTGACTGCTTTATAATACTTGAGATGGCGAGGAATGGACTCTATTGTGAATGAGAAATACCCCCTTTTAAATTAGCAAAGTCTTTAACCCACGGGGCAGCATCTCTGGCCAGGTGGAATATTTCAACCCTGC
Organism: Lemur catta; assembly: GCF_020740605.2. Classification (NCBI taxonomy): domain Eukaryota; kingdom Metazoa; phylum Chordata; class Mammalia; order Primates; family Lemuridae; genus Lemur; species Lemur catta. The sequence goes on along the minus strand of NC_059138.1, from coordinate 12,381,143 downwards.
ACTTCCTGGCCTGTACCCTTTAGATCAATTGCGTTTCATAAATTTCAGGAGCGTGCCCAGAGCAGATGGTTGAGACACGGGAGTGATCATAAATCCGGGCCTCAGTGGCTTCCAGCTCCCAAGTTCAAGGCTCTCAAATGCTGGCCTTGGCACAATCAGAATTCATGCCATTGAACAGTCTTCCACAGGTGGTAATTCAGTATCTTAGGTTCAGTTCTCATTGCCGACCTTGAAAAGCGGCACTGTATGGGAATGTTAAAATAGCTCTTTTTCCTGTGCACCATAAAAGTCTAGACGGAAGCTCTTTCCAAAGCAAAGAAAATTAGGTTGAAATGTTCTACACTTTGTGGTCAAGGCTGAATTCCTACGGAGCAAATATGCACAAGCACGGGGAGATGGTATTGACCCCACATGGTTGGGGTGAACTTCCTGGTGGCAGACGGACGGAACAAACACCCTCGGTGCACAGTTATCCTTGTACCGGATGCTTCGGCCCAAACCAAAAGTTTTCCCAGGACTTTTTTTTTCCTCTTGTTACAAAAGTAATACATGTTCATTCTAGATTTTAGGAAGTTCAGACAAACATAAGAAAAAAACTTTCCTTCATCTTCTCCATGTGTACATGCAAAAGCCTCTTTTGTCCTGGGTTGTGTTTTAGGGATTATGACTAAAGACAGTGCTCTTCTTAGAGACTGTTTGCAAAGGGAGAAGGAGGGATGTGCAAGGAGTGGATGGAATATGTTCACTTCTCCACATTCCCATCCCCAGTTTGTGGGGAGAGGTGGCCAGTCCCAGGGTCCCGCGTCAATAATGTGGTGCCCGACAGCTTCCAATGACACATGGGCAGTTACTCTGCCTCACTACAGCTCCCTGAATGCCTGCACAGAACCTGGAGGCTCATTTGGTTAGTCCTCTTGTTACAGCAACTGTTACAGCGAGTGGTCCCGAGGACAAACCGAGCCGCACACGGAGAGTCGGGGCATCAAGGTTTATTCGCCGGTGGGCTCAGAGGGGTCTCGCCACCAAATTCTGAGCCCTGTCTACCCAATTTTCTCACTTTTATTAAGTTGGGGTGATCCAAGGGGTGGGGTCTCAGGTGACTAATGCCCACCAGGTAATAGGTTAGGTTAGTTGCTGCACCAGGTAATAGGTTTAGTGTTATGCTGATGTGCCAGGTAATAGGTTAGTATTATGCTGATGTGCCAGGTCTTAGGTTAGTATTATGCTAATGTGGGTCTTCCATGAGGGGTGGGGGTCTCAGGTGGCTGCTGTGTTAAGTAATAGATGGGGGCTTTCCTTATCACTCTGAGGAGGTACTCATTCTGTTTGGGGATAAAGTTTGGGGAAGAACATTTTGGTGAAGGCCTGGGCCTTTCATGTCCAGTGTTCCAGAGACCTTCCAGCGTTGGGTCGTGGACGCCCTTTCGGGCTATGTCTGAGTAACCGCTGCTGATTATCTTGTAGGCATCTTGTCATTTCCTCAGTGTCAGTCATTCTGCGCTGGCCAAGAAAACACACTTCTGGTCAAGGGGCTGGAGGAAATTCATTTCCATCGGACTGGGTGCAGCTACCTCAAAGTATCTGAGATGGAAGAATAAGTCCAGGGTTCCTTAGGTTTGTCCAAATGTTTGGTTATTTTAAATTCTGCATCTTTTGAGTGATAACACTCATGGTAGACTGTGGTAGACCATTGCCACCTGAACTGTCCTTGGACCTTTGGTTGGGTCCCTGAATCCCACATAACTGTTTTTCTGGAATTATGTCATTGAAGCCATCTTACCTGTGGCTTAGAACTTAGGAACTCTAGAACTCAAGGGCTATGAATTCTCCAGATCTACTGTATAGCTGTGTTAAATGCTAATGATTACTAGGTTTAATGATGACAGACAGAATGTATACATCAGAATTAGGGCATTTGAGACCCAGTTTCCACAGCAGTCAGGATGAATGAAGGCAAAATGGGGGCCTCCCAGGTTCCACCTCCTCTCTATTCTACAAAAGCTTGTCTTTTTAAAAAAAATTATTTTTATTTATTTATTTGTCAGAGACAGAGTCTCCCTTGCCTAGGCTGGAGTGCAGTGGCCTGATCATGACTCACAGCAGCCTTGAACTCCTGGGCTAAGTGATCCTCCCACCTCAGCTTCCCAAGTAGCTGGGACTACAGGTGTGCGCCACCATGCCCAGCTAATTTCTAATTTTTTTTTTTTTTTTTGTAGAGACAAGGTCTCACTATGTTGTCCAGGCTGGTCTCAAACTCCTGGAAATCCTGTCCTCAAGTGATCCTCCCACCTCGGCCTCCCGAAGTGCTAGATTATGAGTGTGAGCCACCGCAGTGACCCAAAACCAAAAGTCTTTAAGCCGGCAGTGGTGGTGTGCGCCTGTGATCCCAGCTACTTGGGAGGTGGAGGCCTTGAGCCCAGAAGTTTGAGAACAGCCTATGCAACATAGCGAGACCCCCAACCTCAAAAAAAAAAAAAAAAAAAGGTCTTTCCTCCCAGTCTGTTGGTGTCAATGTGAGTCTGGTTTACTATCTCTCTGTCTGGCCCCTTTTGAGTTGGTGTTTCTTCTGGACTGTTTGTGTGGCATCGACACTGCCTTCCCCCAGCACCACCTTTGTTCCCTGTCTTCCTGGATGAAGCTCTTCTATGTCCAGATAGTGTCATCCCTTCACTGCAGAAAAATCATTAGGTAGAAAGAAAGAGCCTCTGAGCTACGTCGCTGCCCCATGCTGTAAAGAGCAGCCCCCCCGCCCCCCCCCCCCCCCCCGCCGGACCCATAGCTCCCCTCCCCAGCAGCTCAGCCCATGGCCAGGCCAACTGGTTGGTTCTTCATGAAAGTTGAAAGTCTAGACCTCATGGCTCCAACATCCACTTTCTCACTCAGGTTTGTTGGAAGCTTTGCTGGTATGATATAATTCAGATTCAAAAAGCTGGACTCTCGACTGCTCTCAACATGAGTGGTATGATGAAAACAGTCTGAGTTCTAGCCTTGTCTGGGCCGAGGTTCACTGGACTGGCCAACCCTGTGAGCAACTGCTTGGAGAAATGGACACTCATCATGATATTGTCTGAATCATAGGGTTCTTTGTCACCATCAGATGTGCAAGTCCTAATACGGGCAGGAAAATATGGCTCCCCGGGGTTCTGATGAGCGAGTTCTAGGGCCTCACTGAACTGGGTGCTGGGGAAACATGACACAGGTTCTGGAACTGAGCCACAAAAAAAAAAAAAGATGCTTCACTAAGAAGTGAGTGCCTCAGAATCGGAGGAATTCAAGCAGAGGCCAGGTGACGAGGTGTCAGAGATGCTATGAAGGTGGACAGCTGGACGAGGCACCTGGGGTCTCTGGGTGGTATCCAGACTTTTCCAAAGATCATGATTCTTGGCACTGACCTAGAGTCCTCACAACCTCTGCACCCTGTGGTCTCAACTTGGGTCTGTTTTCTTGGTCCCTGGGTGGCAAGCTCCCTGAGCACAGGGTCTCATCTACTGCCCTCCCCTGGGACCTGTCCCTGTGGCTCTCACTTAGTGGGTGTTCCACAAGCACTTCCTAAATGGATGATGGTGCACCTGCTCCTCCAACCCCAGCTATGAGCGTAAGTCCTGTCCCATATCCAAGCTGGCTTGACCAACTTACAAAACTTGATGGGAGAAGGAAAGGCATTTACATGATATGGACAAGGAATAGGATTTGGATCTCAATTTTGCTACCCAGGGATTCTGATGTAGGAGAATGTGAATTGAAAGCTGACATTTGGACTGTGAGTTTGAGAAGAGAACCCTGACCTTGCTATCCCAAGGCTGTGGGAGAAGCACAGGGATCAGGGCAGGTGGAAAGAGAGAGACAGACAGACAGATGGGGAAGCATCTGCAAAGTAGCCAGTGGGCAGAGGAGCCTCCATGGGCCTCCCAGGCCTTCCCTTGGCAATCTTCCTGGTTTCTAGGTAGCCTGGCCAAGCAGGTAGAATAATTTGGTCAAATGCATTAAGAGGTTACCTCTTTTGAAATGTATTATTTTAATCTTCAGTTCATTCAACAAAGCACAAGCAGTGAATAACACACCCCAAACTGATTTTGTTGGTAAACATCACCCAACTGTTTTCTTATTAATTTACCTTGGCAATACCTCTCTATTATGTAATTAAGTGAGATTTCAGACCCATGTTTACTCCCATCCCACACATACCTTATGTTGCCTCATCTTCTACTGCCATATTGAGAGAAAGGACACACTTCTCAGTTCCTGAGAACCCTGAATTATCCTGTTGGGAGATAGGACAGAAAATGACTCCAGGTAGTCATGTGGCAGTGAAGTGTAGGGGTGGGACCAGGGCTTCGGGAGGAGGGGGTCACTTCAGAGAAGAGAGGTAGGGAGGGGGCGGCCCTGCTCAGCAGGTGAGCAGGAAAGCAGTAAGCAACACATCCCCCTCCACGGGAAATGCCAGAATAGGTATTTCTGGAATAAGAACGTCAACCAGGAAAGTGATGGCGGTATCTTGTGAAGAAAAGTTCACACCAATCCTTGGTGAGGGTTGGACAATTCTGGCCAGTTTGGTACACCTGCTGGGAAGGACGGGAAGCCAAGGCCTCTCCCGGGAGACAGAGGAGTGTGTTAGAGGAAGAATGGGGACATTCACAAACAGAAGCAGAGAGTTTGCTAGTGCGCTGCTGCTTCAGGCCTGAGGTGTCCCAGAGGTGCTGTCTTTGAATCCAATGTGCAGGTGGTTGGAGCGAAACCCTCTAGCCGGGTTCTTTCACCTGGGTTCTGATTCAGTCGGTGTGGGCGGGGCTTGGACTTTAGAATTTTTAAAAATCTCCCCCGGTGCCTCTAACGCACAGGCAGGGCTGGGAAACACACGGTTCCCAAAGAGGGTCCAGACAGGCAGTAGCAGCATCGCCTGGGAATTTGGTAGAAATACAAGTTCTCAGGCCCCAGCCCAGACCCGCTGAAGTAGAAATTCTGACAGTGGGGTCCAGCCATCCACGTGCCCACAAGCTCTCCAGGTGAGGCTGAGGCCAGAGAGCTGCTGCACCAGGGATACCTGCACCTTTGGACGTCGCCCTCCCTCTGCCCCAGTTCTCTCAGAAATCCTGCTCCTGGCTCCCCCCGCCCCGCCTGGAAATCCGGAGTCTTCCTCACAGGGCTGCGTGAGCAGGTGGGCCAGGGCAGCCCCAGGGCTGTTCACCTGCGAGCCGTGTGGACGAGGCAATCCTCCAGCAGGTGGGTGCAGCGTCCTGGGGAAGCCGTCCTTTTCCTGAGCTGCACAAAGTCAGGGTTTTGTCCAGTGGTCGTGTTTCCTGGACTCCCTCCTCTTCCTCCTTCCCAGCCAGTTCCCAGATCCTCTAGTTGTTCTGCCTGAGGAGGGTCTCCTGGATCCTCCCCGCCGAGGGTCACCACCCATTTCCTCGCCTGTCTCATGCCTCAGCCCTGCGCCCCGGAACCGTGCGGTCTCCCAGCGGGTCTCCCCAGGCGCAGCCCCCTGACCACCCATCACCTCACCTGTCTTTCCCAACACGCCTTGGCACTCGTCCCTTCCTCCGCCTTCACACACGTGCTGGAACACGGGCACACCCCTGCCCGCACGCACGTGCACACGTGGCTGCTTTGCAACACTCTTTTCCAGGCGGTCCCGGTGCCTGCAGGGTAAAGTCCGCTCTCCTCAGCGGGTATGCAGAGGCCCCCGCCCGCCCCTTCCCACTGCGCCCACCTTATCTCTCGCCAGCCTTCCTCATGAACCCGGCGCTCCTGCCAGGCTGGTCTGCGGGTAGAACCCTGATAAGATAAGTGAGTAAAATTAGAGCCCACAAACCCGGAACAGGTAGAGGCAGCCACAAGGGTGTCTGGCTGGGACAGCTGCAGAAACTTAGAATGCTCAGGGTCGGAACGGTACACTCGGGGCTTTGAGTTCAATAGCAGTAAAAGGAGGTTATGTTGAGAATGGTACTGAGGACTCAAGGACTCAATGGACCTCTCTCTGTCTCCCTGTGGTATTTCATTAGTTATGTCTTTCTTAGAAAATCTAGCTTGAGAACTGATTTTGTGGTACTTTAATATACTGATGTATTTGATTGAAAACTAACCAGGTGCTTCGATTATGGGAACAAACCTCAATTTTATTCAGGTGTTCTCGTAGAAAGAGCGTCGCGGCCCACCTTTATAACCCGAAGAGCACTATTGCCACCTGGTGGCAGCTACCTGAAATGTAGGCGGAAGTGCATTCATTCATTCCACCAACACTTCGTGGACACCTACTGAGCGACCAGCCGGCATTCTCCCAGCCACTGGGATGTCTAGTGTATAGATCGAGGCAAGCTTCATGGGTAGGCTTGGGGTGCTATGGCAGGACACATCATCCTTGGGAGGTCCTGGAGGGCTTCCTTGAGGAGGTGATGCCTATTCTAACTCCTGGAAACGCACAGGAGGGAGCCTGGCCTGATCGTGGAGGGTGCGAATATAGGCTGACAAGGGGCCTGTCGTAACTCAGGTGGGTGCAGGAACCAGGCAGGCTGGGGTTTCAGTGCAGAGACCAGTGTAGACGGGGAGGGAGCTGGACCAGTGTTCAAGGCACCAGGTTAGCTTCTCCAGGAAAAGCGAATATTTCTGATTCACATGACGCATCGGCGTGTGGAGAACTGAGCCTCGATTCCAGTAGGAACCACATTCCTGGAGGCCCAGCTGGGGGGTGAACTGAGCATCACTCAGAGACAGTAGGGAAGACTGGGTCAGAGGTCAGCACCCCAACATCTCGGAGGCTAGTCCCTCTCCATCCCTGACCCCTGAACTAGGGCTTCAGCTCTCAGGGAGCCTTGATGCCCTCCATCTTGTTCTAGTGGCTTGTTTGCTATGCAGGACACACCCAGCGTGGGACCCTCCTTGTGGCAGGAATGCTAGTGCTCCCCATGCTGCTTTCCTTTGCCTCCTGGGCTGACTCCACCGCCCAGCCTCCTTTGCAGTCAGGTGTGGCCACGTGTCTGAATTCCGGCCAGTGGAAAGAGGGTGGGAGTGTCTACACCGCTTCTGGTCCTGACCATCATCCTCTTCCCCTTTTCCCACTTGCCACCTGGCTGCAGATGACCCAGCAGAGGCATCTGAGGTTCCAGTGGATCACATGGTCACAGGATGGAAGGAGCCCAGATCCCTGAATCACGGCGTGGAGAGCTGCCCTCAGGATGCCCACATTTGAGAAATGCACTTCTGTAGGGTGAAGCCCTTGAGATTTGGGGGCTCTCTGTCACAGCACTTATTTTATTTGTTTTCCCCCTCAAACTTAATTCTTATTTCTAAGAATAAGAATCTTCACCGTTCTGGTAGAGACTGGGGCTCTCCGATCCGCTGATGTATTTCCTTGGAGGCAGCTGCTGCCAAAACTTTTGACTGTCTTCTGCTTTAGATTTCTTCTTATTGGGCCTTATGTGAATGTCACCATGTCCTCCTTGCTCTGTGGTGGGACTTCCTGGTGCTGACAACTTGCCTGGAATACCACTCGTGGCCTTGCCGTCAAACTGTGGATTCCGACTTCTGCTTTCTGGGCACGCAGTCTGTCTCCTCAGTGCCTGCCCCAGCCCCAGCGACGAGGAGGTGAAAAATGACTGTTCCAGGCACTAGCTCACCTGGAAGCTCCAAGACTTGCCTTAAGGCAGTCGAACCATCTGCTGACTCTCGATGCTCACAAGCAGAACTATGTCTAATTATCAATGCACAGTCACAGTCAGCCATGAGGAGTGCCAGGAGAGATTCGATGACAATTTGGAAAGCGCTAATATCTGACAAGCTGAGATCTTGGGTGTCATACATTGATAGAGAGGCCCAACATGAAGGACATCGACGGGCCACGACTGATTAGTAGCATTAAGAGCAGCAGCCGGTAGGCGATGACTTTGTACCCTGCTTCTGATGACATGCACAGCCAAGGTCTGAATGGTGGCATTGCTGGGGCCCCAGCAACAGGGCTTGGTGATTAACAGGATGCGGGGGGGAGGCGGGCCGAGAGAGAAGGAGCCAAGGACGAGCCCGAGCTGCTGGCTTGGGGCTGAGTGGAAGGAGGGAGGACGTACTGGGACAGGAAGACGGTATGAGGTTAATCATGGAGGGAGGCCACGATGCTGAGTCTAGCTTTAGAGAGTTCAAGTCCAGCATCCGTGGGATGGCCATCAGAGAAGGCCCGGCGGGCAGCTGGACAGATTGTTCTGCAACTCAGGAAGGAGAATCGGACTGGAGAGAAGAGATTCGGGAGGGACCAGCCTGAGGGTATTGGTGAAAGCCGGGCGGGTTGGATGAGGTGTGATGGGCGGTGTGGTTGTACAGCGATATTTAAAATATGGTCCCTGCCCTCATAAGCAATACAAAATCAAGATTTGACATAGACCTTAAAACTGTTTATGAGCCCATCCATGTCTCCATAGCAACCGTGGCGTGAAGAGATGGCTCTGCCCTTATCACAGGCAGGGGAAATGCACACAGATGGCTGTGGTCTCCACAGTCCTGATGCGGGAGACGTTCTCACGTCACATGGGGCCCATGGACAGTGGCTCCTGGAAATCCTACTCCTGCAGCCTGTCCCAGCCTGGGCCTCCTCCCACATGTCAGCCCAGAGGCCAAAGAGAGGGAGGGGGAGGGGTGAATCAGCTGCTCCTTCCCAAACCTCCTTTTCTGTAGTTCTGCCTCTCCACACCTCCATGTCCCCAAAGCCACTGTGGGGGTGGCCACCAGGACTGCACTGGCGGATCCAGAGAGGCGCCAGGAACCATGTCTCTTGGCTTTTCTGTAACATTCAATGCCCTCGGCCATTTCCTGCTTCTTGCACTATCCTCTCTCTCCCCATCATTCCTTCTCCCTCTTTCTCAGGCTCCTCCCTGCTCCTCCCCTGCAAGGCTGCCTTCTTGGCGTTCTATCCACGGCACACTTCTCAATGCTCTGCCTGTTCTCTGTGGCCAATTTTACCCCCATGGCTTTGCCCCATCCACATGCAAAGGGCTCTCAGAACGAAAACTACTCCTCTACTTGAGATTTCTCTCCTGACTTCTACAGGTCTGGCCACCTCCTCAGCATCTATACCCGTGTGGCCACCAGCAGCCTCAGGCTCAGCGTGCAAAACACTAAAGCCACCATCACTTGCCTGCACGTGTTCCTCTCCCCAGTCCTAGTTGTGGTGTCCGGCCCCCTCACGGGCTCAGTCAACAGAGCCAGAAATTGAGGACTTATGTTTCACCTCCCCTCTTCTTCACAACCAAGTGCTGTTGATCCTACTTTCTCGGTAACCACAGAAACCAGTCCTCTCCTGCCCATTTCCATCCTACTGCCTTGCTCAGGCTGTCATCTCCCAAGGGGTGACCCGCAGTCTCCTGGCTGCTCCCCTCAGCTCAGGTAAAAACCATCCAATCTGCCTCCTGAGGGATGCTTCTAGAAGGAAATCTGACCATACTGCTGCCCAATTTCACCTCCTACTCTGGCTTCCCCCAACCCTAGAATGAAGTGTGAGTTTCTAGGTGTGGCTCACAGTGCCTTGTTGAGTCTCTTCCTGTCCTCCCCATGCCTTTGAGCAAGGCTCAGCCGTGCTCCCTCGGCCAAGAGCGTCTGCCTCACTCTCATCTGCTCAGAGAACTCATCTGTCCAGGCGAAGCTCAGACAGCATCTGTTTCCAACCTTTTACCGATCTCCTGTCCTCCTGTTTTGTCCCCTCTCTGCCCCGTATGTATTGTGCCATTACAACGACAACACCGATGGAACTTAGGTGTCTACACATCTGTTTCCCTATCTGGGAAGGTGAGCTCCCTGTTGGCAAGACCCAGGTCTTATATGCCAGGATTCTCATCCCAAGGCCCAGTGCCTAGTAATGGTTCACTAAGTGTTGTTTGTTTTCTGAAGGAACAAAGGAATGGACGAGTCCTCCTGAGCTGATCTCATGTTCTCAGAAAGTAGACGGGAAGTCCCTAGGATACTGGGCGATGTCGAGGAGATTGGGCTGAATTGAAGGGAGCTGGGGTTTTCCGCCTTCCAAGGGGCCTTAGTATCTTCTGCAGGAGGTGAGGCCGACCCCAGGCACACATCGTGCCCCGCACCCCAGGGAGGTGGACATCAGAATAAGCTGTGTCACAGTGTGGGCTGGCTTGGTGAACTAGGACTATTCTAAACCAAGATGTGACTTTAGATTTAGTGAAAAAAGAAACCCATTGGATTTAAAACCAGAAGACTGGGCCTTGAGCCTGGCTTCTAGAATGTGTTAAATCTATGATTCCAGACAGTCATGGGACATCTCCGAGCTTTAGTTTCTTCAGCTCAGAACCAGGAATGAAAACTGTTGCTCACCTACTCCCTGGGGTGGCTCCGAGGCTGACATGAGACTCTATGTACGATTTGTTTGCACTTGGATGGTGCGGAGGAAGCACCACTGTCCCTTTATGCAGGGTCCTGTGTGACACCTCTTGGAGCTTCTGCCTCAGTCCTCATCTGAGATGTCAAGCTTAGCACAAGCAGCTGGGAAGCTTCGGCAGAGAAGGAAGGCGTCGCTTAGACATCTGCACTGGCAGTTTTTAAACACAGGGAACATGGAGGAAATACCAGAGAATTTATGGAGTGAAAGCTTTAAAAGGAAACACAAGACTGAAGTCAAAACAGTTGACTCAACTCTGGGGGAGATAACTGCCTGGATGTGGGAGGGGGAAGAGAAGATAGACTTGGAAAGGGTCGAGGCAGGGGGGAAAGCTGTGTGGGGCATCCTACCGAATGGGGCAAACGGGCGCTTCCCACCCAGCTCGGGGAGGGGAAGTCGATCCTGCCCGCACACGCGGGAGCACCCCCAGCATTTTCAAAACGCACGTCTTTGGGCCCAGCAGTTCCACTAAAGAATGTTGCTGGGATGTCCTCACTTAAGGGCACCCACTGCAGCCTCATCTGAAGTTGGGAAAACTTGGAAACAACTCGAATCCCACGCAACAGAGAATGGGTTAAATGAATTACAACATGTCCATACGGCAGAGTCCTAAGTAGCCAATGGTGTATGTCTCTAAATGTGAACATGGCAAAATATTCGTGACACAGTCAGTGAGAAAGACCAGTTGCAGAATGGCATGGCTGTGATGATCTTGTTTCTATAAAAACTAAAAATACTCCTACGTGTCTATATGCATAGAAAAAGCTTTGAGAGGATATACACTGATTTGTTAACAGAGTTTGTCTGTGGGAGTTGCGATTATAGGATATTTTCTATCTAGTTCTGTAGAGTCGATTGCTTTTAGTAGATATATTGTTCAAAGAAAAATGTCCAGAAAATAGTGAAAGGCCGAATGTTTAGTTATGGGAAATATCATGGAAACCGTCTGCCCTTCTTTCTGGAAAAACCTTGGCCAGGGTGTCTCTGCGTTGCATCACAGACATCAAAATTGTCCTACATCCTTAATCATGTTCCTCTCCCGAAGAAAATCCTTAATATCTCTCATTTCTGACCCTTCCACTCCAACCTGGTTAATTTCCTGTCCACAATTCACAGAGTGTTACCTCTGCTCTGTGGCAGCCACAGAAAGGGTGTTGTAATCTCTCCGTGGCATTTACGGTTTCTACAAATCACAGATCACATAGGAAGTGCTCCAAGAACATTAGTCAGAGGAATAAACGGGTGAACTCAGTGCCCCTAGGGGAGATGGCAGCCCCTCAAGAAAGCCAGACATCTCTGAGCTGGCTGCCCGTGATCAGGATGGGACCCGCGCCAGATGCACGGTGCCACGTCCACAGGTGGATGTAAGGGGAATGTTCTCAGTAAAGAGCCTGGGGGGATTCGGAGACCTGGATTCTGTCACTAGACATCTGCAGGACCTTGTCAGATCCCTTTTGGGTTTTCTGTTTCCTCCTCTGGAAATAAGAGCTAGGCTTGGTCAACATTTCTCAAAGCACATTCCTTAGAACACTCCATCCAGGATATGTCAATAAATGTCCCCAAAGAAGGATTCTGTGGTCAGATACACTTGGGAAATGTGGCTCTCTATGTCCCACTCTTGGAGATTCCCAAGGTCCCTTAGCAGGTTAGAGCCTCTTACCGACGCCCACACCAGCAGCTGCCGTGTTTATTTCGCATCGGCATCCTTGAAGATGTTTTCCTGAGCGTCTGTGTGATACTCACACTGAATTAAGGCATATCCGAGGTCGCTTCTCACTCCCTGAATCCGTGGCCACGGTGGGCCTGCTGCTCCCTCCCTGTCCTCTTGCTGTCACCCTGCATGGTCTTGCTGTGGCTGAATGCAGAGTATTTCCGATGGCCCCTGTGGAGAGCAGCTCTGCTCTGAAGGAGGGAATGCACAGATCTGTTAATGTCGCAGTACAGGAGCTGATTGAATGGGATGAAGGGGAGGCCAAATACGGTGACGGGAGGGGAAATCTAAAAGGACCGGGCTGCAGCCAGGGACACTTGGCTCCAGATGGGGGACATGAAGTAGGAATGCATGACGGGGAGGCAGGACCCATGGTCAGAGAGAAAGGCAGGTGCTTGGGAGGTACTTGGTATATTATTTGTGGCTGTAACTCATCTCTTCCTCTGGATCTAAGTACCAAATTTATGTTGATGACTTCCATGTTTGAATACAGTCTTGTGATGAAGGGAATGGGCATTGGAGTCAAATAGCCCAGGCCTCACTTTCTCCTTCTGGAAAATGGGCTTAATTGCAAGCCTAATCCTAGGCTCGTTTACGAGGATTCAGTGAGTTGACACCTATGAAAGCTCTCAGACTAGTGGCTGCAACATAGTAAGGGCTCCATGAATGGCATTATCATTATCAATTATTATTATTTCCTCTCTGACTTGACAGCTCCACTCAGATGTCTCCCAGGCATCTCAGGCTTAATGGGACCAGAGCAGAATTCTTGCTTTTCCCAACAACACCCCATCTTCTCCCAGCCTTTCCGGTCTCAGTAAATAGCACCCTGCACAGCTGTAGCTCGAGTCAGAAACCTAGGGGTTAGACATGGTCCATTTTCCCCTTTTCTTTCACATCCAACCCACCAGGAGATTCTACAGAGTCCACCCCCCAGATGTATTTCAGGTCCATCTTCTTCTTCCCACCCCTATCCCTGCTCTAGCCCAAGCGTCCTCATCGCTGGGTGAAGGCGGGAGTCGAGGCTTCTACACGCCGGCTCTGCTTTTCCTCTCGCTCCCTTCCAGGGAGTTCTGCACCTGCCTCCAGAGTGATCTGGAACCCTGCATTGACACAGAACACGAAGCCCAGGCTTTCCACGTGGCTCTGGGCCCCGCTGGTGTCTGCTCCTCTGCCCAGCTGTCCCTCTGCGCTCCAGCAGCCTGGCCTCTTCGCAGTTCCTGCCACACGTGAAGTCCTTTCCTGCAGTAGGGCTTCATCCGTGTCGCTCTTTTTGCCCAGAAAGCTTGGCCTGTGGCTCTTTATGGGATGAACTCTTCCATGGACACGTCTCCACTTGAACTGTCCTCTTCAGACGGACTCCTCCGGTCACGCTCTTTGGGGATCATCCCACCGAGTCCCGTCGCAGCCCCACCTGCACGGCCTGCACTGAGCTTTGCTCAGCTTACGCGCCCCTGCACGGGTCTGCCCACTGACTGTCCTTCTCGCTCCAGGGAAAATTCCCCAGAGTCTGGGCCCTGCATGATCTGTACACTCAGCACAGAGCCTGGCCCCGTGCATGTGAGACAAAGGGATGAACGTCACGGTGAATGTTCCCTCTCTGCCACACCCTTCCCGTTACTAAAGGTGCAATATGCTGACTAACAAGCAAAAAATGATTCAGGCTGCTTCAGTCAGGGAAGCACAGAGCGGGAACAAAGGGCCACACAGGAGCTGCAGACGGTTAAGAAAAACCCTCCAACACGTGATGAGAGCACTGACCCGGGGCCAGATCTTTGTTTTGCTCCACTAGGAGCAAACTTGGTCCCTAAGAGGGGTCAGGAGACTCAGGAATTAGTGGACTTTGTGGGTTGGCTGTCCCTGAGGCAGCCAGCATTGCTCATCAGGCTCCTGTCTGGCCCTGGAATTTTCTGGGACATTCAGAGTCTCTTGGCCCAAACCTTCACTTAATTATGAATTTTAAAAATTCTCTCTCTCTCTCTCTCTCTGGATATAGATGTTGGTGCACATGTTGGAGGAGAGTCCTTCTCTGAGGGCTGCTTGTCAGAGTAGAAGTCTACGGCTGCAACCATTTTGTTTCTCAGCAGCCGCGGGGGTCAGCCTGCTGTCGCTTCCCTGGGAAGCTAACATAAATGTTTATTGACAGTACAGTCATCAAGAAAATAAAGTTGCTGATTCATTGCCTTACCCCGAAACCCTTTGTTTTGCCCTCCTCTTCCTTCCTCTTTATAAGGAGACACTCTGAGAAAGAGCACATTTGGGGGACCCACTTGGTGTGATGTTTTCTTGGTGGCGTATTCCTTCCACCACCTGCAGATCGGGGTTCCCGTGACGGCGGTGGGTGCAGCCTCCCTCTTTCAGCTGGAGGATCCCCGCTCTGGGGTCTCAGAGGAACAATGGAAGCCTTGGGGTCTCTAAAATTGGAAGTGAGTGTCCCCATGGTGACAGTGGCCCTGTCAGTGATGCTCTTGGCCCTCCTGAAATGGTGAGTGCAGCCAGCCCTGGGACTGTGACATTGTCAGCAATGGCAGCCCTGGAGCCTTGCTCGTGCCAGGGTGGGGTATGTGGGCGTGTGTTTTTCTTCTTTTCCAATCTAGAGGGAGTTGAGTATTAACACAGCTTCAGAATTAAAAGCAAACAGCCAGGTTAATCTTTTGCTAAAATGCATGAGATTGAAGTGTCAGGAAAGGCTGGTGATTCAGTGACTGAGAACGCTACACATAATTAAGTTTGAAAGAGATGGAAAAAGAAACAAATTGGAAAGGCATTAGGTTTGGGTAGAAGTATTTCCTCATGCCCCGTCATATCTTCTCACCTCGTTTTTCTAAAATCCTCTCCCTTTGTTGGATTTACAGTGAACTCAGCTTCTTGGTTCATATTACATTAAAAACCACGTGAGACATGGAAGCTGTTTGGCAAACGTGGGCTACTTTGCCAGAAGTCCTTGACAGGGATTTCTGTGGGTTTAAGGACAAAGTGGGAGACCTGATTTCCTGATTTTCTAATATTTGAAAGAAGGGAACGGATTCTGATGGATGCAGTGCTTGCAGCTCCCATAAAGTTTGAGACCCTGAAAGAGCCTCATATTTGAACTCCGAGTCGCTCCCCTGTGGTTTTGTTAATTCAACAGCAGATTTTCCTAAGCCTAACTCTGGGGTGTCTGTAGACAGAGGCCTCACACTATGTTATGTGTATGCACGTTCACCCTGTCGGTCAAACTTATTAGAGTTACCCACTCAATCAAAAGCACCTGGATTTTGATGGCTCCAGTTTTTGAGGGCAAAGTGGAAAAAATAATGCAGAACTAGAGTTGGAACGGAATTTTAATTTATGTTTTCAGTGGTAATAAAGCCTCCTCTAGATTAATAACTGGGAAAGCACTTTGAAAAGCATCAAGCATTATGCAAATGTGAGGTATTATTCTTTTGGAATTTGCATAGCTGAAAGTGGAATTCACGTTTGATGTTCTGTGATGATGAAATTACTCCTTGGAAATTGGCTCTGAAACCCAGCCTCAGTCCCAGTACTGTTTTGCTTTTTAACTGGTTTAATCATGTTTTGGACTTTTCTCAGTGTAGCTTACCTTGCATCGAAACTAACCAGGTATAAAACCAGGAGCAAACGGTAGCCCCTGTCCCCAGCCCCAACAATCCATCTCAACGTGTTTCTGTGCTCAGTGAAGCCCAAAGCACAGTGTCAGACATGCAGATGGTGCTTAATAGATGTCGGCTGTTATAATTAACTATCATCCATGTAACCTAAAAGAAGAGGAAAATAAGTCTTTAGTGGTTTAGGTTTATTTTTAATTTCTTACTAACATGCATATTAATATTAATCTCATCAATAGCTATGCTCTGTGGTTCTCAAAGTATATGCTTTTATACACTTTTGTTCCTGTCTTTGTTGTGTCTGAACTCCCAGCTCAGTGCCTGACACATAGTCTGGTCTCAGTTACTGTTTGATGAGTGAGTGGGCAGCAACGTGGCACCATTGAGCAAGGCGGCTGTGCGTTTGCCTTCTATTCTCGCAGGCTTATTAATAACCTGGTTCAAAGACGCAGAGATTAAGGCAGAGGCATGGAGCAGCGTGGGTAAATAGGAAGAGAGAGCCGACTTCCACTTGTTATTGCAAAAATATGTATTGCCCTGTTGACGTGTGGGTGGCCCTGGTGCAAGGTCAGGGAGCAGCAGGTCTGGGTCGGGTGCCCCTGGCCAGGCAGACACGGAGCTTCTGGGGTTGAGCTCAGCGACTGCAGGGGATGATGTGGGAGGGGAAGAGGCAGCAGGAGAGGGTGGCTGTGGCCATGGCCGTGGCTCTGGTGCTTGTGGGTCCAGCCCTTGCTCCGGTGCCCAGGGAAGCTTCCTTGGGCTCGAGACTCTCCTCTTCCAGACGAGGTTCTAGGCAGCCACTAGCAGCAGACACCGCGTGAATGAGGTCTCCCTCCCACTCCATTCTCCTGAGAGGACACGTGCGGGGGACAGAGGGCTGCCTTTCCTCCAGCGAGAGGACTGGCAGGTAAGGAGAGCCGGGGGTGTGGAGACACTCACGGCCATCTTGCCCCTGAGGAACGCGGTGGCGGGTGGAGCGGTCTAAACTCTGGGGCACATCCGCCCTTCAAGAGTTACACCTGCCATTGGGCCAGGAGCGCTGGCCGTGGAGAGCCTGAATCTGAGGAGGCACAATTGCAGGGGACACCAACGTTGCTTCTTGTCCCCTCGACCAGCCTGTGAGTGCTGTAGGGGCGAGGGCAAGGCTGCCTATGTTGTGACAATTCCAGAAACTTCTGTCCAAACTTACTAGCCTTTGGTTGAAGGGGGTCGAGTTAAGAGTTCCTCACCTGCCAGCCCAGCATCTTGGCCTCTCCGTCTGGCTCCTGCTCCTTCAGCAGCCCCACAGCCCCCTGTCCCCAGCTTCCTGTGCTGGGGTCGTACTGAACTGTCCACAGTGCTGAGGATGGTCACGTTGCTGCCTGCGTGTGGCCTCCTCCTCCTCCCACCGCCGCGCAGGGGCATCTCCTCAGGGAGTGGTCCCTGTTTCTGCAGCCACTGACAAGCCCTTCTCAGATCTCTCATCCCGTCTTTTTTTCTCACAATGCCTGGCACACAGTTGGCATCTAATAAATGCTGTCTGAAGACTGATTCCAGCCTCCAGTCTCTGCCTGGTGTTTTCTTCCCCTGGTCCTTCTCTCTGCCTTCACAGTTCCACACAAATCTTAGTTCTCTCGCCCACATGACCTGCCCCTTCCCGGAAAGCCCGTCAAGTTTTTGGGTCGTGCCAACTTGCTGCCCGCTTTCCGGATTGTTGCAGCAGCCCTGGTTTTGTGTCCTAGCTCCCCTGCTAGAGCAGAGACCGTGGCATGTACTTAATAGACACTTCTTAATTGTTAAATATACGCATGAATGTGGAAAGAAGACCGAAAAGTTAATTTCATTTAAAAAGAGACTGTTATAAACTAGGTGGAGTATACAGTATATTTTGATAGTTTTCCCAAAACTGCTTTTGACATCATTTTCCGAGGATGATGATTAGATCGCCGGGCCTGTGGCTGAGCAGCGTGCCGGGGGCTTCGGGGTAGCAGGGCTCCCCCCGGCGGGAGACGGAGCTGGGGCCGACTGTGTTAGCTAGGAGTGATTAACACACGAGATAAAACATTTTAGAAACTCATTTTCCTATATAAAATGGTTTGAAATTCTGACTTCTGGAAGAGATTTGACGTACAAGAAATAAGCTGTACCGGTTGAACGTTGCTTGGGGCAGCCGTAAGCACTCGCGTATTTAATCTTTCAAGCGACACCTGAGAACTGGCAGATGGATTCCTGTGGGGAGGAGAAAGTTTCTTTCTTCTTTAAGAAAGAGTGTAAGGAAAGAGCCCAAACATTAGTAGTGGGTTTCTTTCTGGCTTGGGGATACGGGTGATTTTTTTTTTTCTATTTTTAGTCTTTCTGCATCTTTCATATTTCTTTTATGAGTGTGAATACTTAGCAGAAAAGATAAATTTTATCAAGAAGAATGGGAAATGGCTCCTTTCCGGCAGTGAAGCAGAAAGCAGTTTCGTGCTTTGGGCGTGGAGGTTTCGGGACCGTGGTGTCACCATGTCGTCCAGTGGAGTCGTGGCGCAGCGGCACCGTGGCTGGGGGCGTGGTGGGGAAGGGGCTCCGCGGTGGGAGCGGGTGCACGTGCGGGCGCTCCGAGGCTGCACGTCTCGGGGAGGTGGGAGCGCTTTTACTGTCGAGCTGCATTTAAGGCTCGGTACCAAGACCCGGAGGTCCGAATCAGTTCCTCATTGAAAATAGGAATTCGGAGTTAGTAGTGCGCTAGGTCTCGTTTCAACAGCAGTTTCAATTAAAATGTGATTAGTGATTATTAAGACTTAAGACTATCACGGATTGTTAAGATTTAAGTCCACCACTACACCAGGAATTTTCTTTCTCAGGGAGCTTGCTTTACACATGAGAGAACTGAATTCTAATTGTAGACCCACATCTACTCCCAGACCATATCTATTTATTTATTGTTTCTGTTTTTTGTTTTCTTGAGATGCGGTCTTGCTGTGTTACCCAGGCTGGTCTCGAACTCCTGGGCTCGAGTGATCCTCTTGCCCCAGCCTCCCAAGCAGCTGGAACTACAGGCACGTACCTCTGTGCCTGGCTCCAGACTGTATTTAAAAGGAACCATTGGGATGGAGTATGGGAGCCAGGATGGGAAACAAGCCATTTAGTCAGGCTCTGCAAAAGGCATGCAGGCTCCGTAATGTGGGTATTGCAGAAAGGAGATCAATCTGCCCACCATTTTCCAAGTTCTGTTCTTAAAAGTATTTGGGAAATTAAGTCTAAGTGGGGCCTTTCTAGGAGACTTATAGCACAGCAAAGGCCTCTAAAGGTTCTTCAGTAAAGAAACCCATTTAACTTTCTTTACTCCAGTGTTTCTCAAGTGTACGTGGCACAGTCCCGCTGTGCACAGCTGTGGGGGGAAGAGCAACCAAGACCCGCTGGAACAGTCCTCTGCAGAGGGTGGTTGAATGCCTTGGTGGTCGGGCAGGGGCACAGCCTGGTGGACGTGGAGGGATTGCTAAGCAGAGAAAGAAAACGTTCAAATCACCCCCTGGCAAGCTCTGAGGTTGTAGGGGTTGATGTCTGGTTTACTTCAGGGCACAGAAGGTATAGAGTCTAGAGAACAAAAGTTTAGGGCTGGCTCTAGTTCAACATCAGAGAAAATGAATAACCACAGCTGTCCGGTCAGGTGGCAGGGATGCTGCCTTGGGCGGTTGTGAGTGTCCCTCACTGTCCATCAGGGACGCTATAAAAGCACTTGCTGCATGGTGTGGGCAGTTGGCGCAGAAGGCACTTGAGTGCCTTTGAGGTCTGGACTTGATGATGTCTATGTTTGTTGATGCTCCTGCAGGGGCAGGTCTGACCCTAACTGACCCATTGGGTCTCGCTCTGTCACCAGGCTGGAGTGCAGTGGTGTCATCATAGCTCACTGCAACCTCTAGCTCCTGGGCTCAAGTGGATCCTCCTGCCTCAGCCTCCTGGGTAGCTGTGACTGCAGGAGCACACCACCACGCCCAGCTAATTTTTTTCAGTTTTTGTAGAGATGGGGTCCCATGCTAGTTTTGAACTCCTGGTCTCAAATGATCCTCCCACATGGGAGTACAGGTGTGAACCACCACACCAGCCTTTCTTTTTTTTTTTTTACAGACAGGGTCTCACTCTGTTGTCCAGGCTGGATGGGAGCAGTGGCCCCATCACGCTGCTCCTCCTTTTGCCTGGGCCCCCAACCATCCTCAGCGACAGCTCCTAGGGCCAAGATGGTATCCTTGGTGCCTGGAAATACTCTCAGGAAGTGGCTTTTAGGGGCCTCGTTGTAGCTTCACATATGACTTGTTTCTCTCCTTCCAGCCCCAGCTCTGTGGTGTTTCTGGGTCACCAGCTGGTCAGACTGGACTTTGGGAAGCAAGACCTGGGCTGGGTCTTGAAATGCAGGGAAGGATTGACCTGGCAGAGGAGAGGAGCGAGAAAATTTCAGGTGGCTAAGTATCAAAGGCAACATTAGAGTTTGTAACACTGGGTGGAACAAAACATTAAAAGTGTGGATAATGGACACAGTTTAGAAATACATTTTAAAGCTGTGGATCATTTCCAGTGCCCCTGAGCATCTAGAGGAGGATGCACGCTATTTCCCTTTCTTTGATTTTTGTATTTTTGTCTAGGGTATGATGGGCACTTCGATTTAATAACCCGGTGATGAGCTTGGAGATAAAATTGAGGCTGCTTATGAAAACTAGGTCTGTGCTTCCTCGAGGACCATTTCCACGGAATATTATTTTTTGTTTTCTCTCTTTTAAATAGTTATACACAATCTCCCTATCCTTCTCCTCACTTTATTGATTTTCCAGAACAAGAGTACGAGCTGTGACTATAAAGTAACGTGACTGATTATTTCAGCATACACACCAGAACTTATACAGCCAAATGAATTTTATGACCTTCAGAGGCATTTTCCTGATAGGCTGAGCCCTTACTGCAGATATGCCACTATCAGAAAATACATTCTTAGCACTTTTCTGCGGGAATGGCTCCTGGTGCCTAGAGGCAGTCTTCTGAAAGCCCCCTCCAGGCAACAAATCTTTGTTGAGGATAGATTAATTTTTTAAAAAACAGCCCCAATTTTGCCAAATAGGTGATTAAACTGGGTAATATTATTTGCAATCCGAAACAAAATGTGATTATAAAACAATAAGACTTGCAGTTGTTGTTCACTCAGGAGGTGTATGAAGCAGTTCTGGAAGCCTGGGCTTTGTGCTGAAGGGCCATGCTCATTGGGCATAGCAGTTGGTTTTGGTTTTGGTTTTGTTTTGTTTTTTTAAAGAAAACAATAGCAATAGTCTTAATACTTATCGTCATATCTTCTCTTATCTAGTAAGGAATTCAGGCTTCTGGTAGCTTCTATTTTTTGGGCCAAATGAAAGAAGACTCTCATTTGTTGTCTAAACAAAGCGAACCATCAGATTTATGTTTGTGCAGGACGGAGCTGCTTGCACACACGCTTGGCGCCGCTTTTCCTGGGAGGAAGTGGCTCTCCCAGCGCTAAAGCTATTGAATAAGCCCCACCCCTACCCCTAAATGCCGTAATAACAATAAACCTAATAGGTTATCATTTGCCATTGAAGGTCAATGTCCCCTCTTTAGGAACCTCAGTAGCTTTATAGGGACTTGTTTCTGTTTGCAGGAATAATGTGCATCGGGACATGGGGATGAGACTTTGGGGAGAAAGGGACAGGGGGCATGTGCTAACACTGTTGTTGATTGGTGTTTCAATTATTGAGAGCCACCTTCTTCGTGGTTTTCCAGAAACAGGTGATGCAGCACAGCTTCCTGGCGGATGGGGTAGCGGGGCACTGTCAACTGATTGGGGACTTTGCCTGGAGCCCTGGGCTTTCTCCGTTGTCCTCAGCCCCAGCTCTCAGTGCAGTCTGGCACTGGGCCCCACAGTGGGGCTGTCCTAAACTTCCCGCTTGTCCTCGAAAAGGTGTGCTTCTTAGGTGTTGCCTCAGCAGACAGTCAATTGCTCGGCACAGTCCCAGTAAGAGGGCAGCCTCTTTTTCCCCCATGAAAGGTATCTAGAAAAATGGCGCCAGAGATGGTCTGAAAGCCAGGCCTCAGTGGTTTCCCCCAAAGCCCTGTTTCTATGCACGGCACTTAGTTTCTGTGCACTGCACAGAAATGCCCTGGGAAGAGCCAGTGCCACGCACCAAAACCAGCAACTGCCTCCAATTCTGATCGGAAAGGTGCCTAATCCTCACAGCATTCCCCTCCTGCCTGCACAAAACATGCATGTTCCCGCCACACCACACAGCATGGTCCCTGCTGCCTGCATGTCCTGTCCTCTCTGTTTAACTAAATCCTACCCATCCTTCAAAATCCTGTCCAAATGTCACTTTTCCACGAAGGTCCCCTCAACCTGGCCAGCCTTCAATGAGCTCTGCCTCCCTGGGGTTCTCTTCCTGTCTCTGTGGCTATCTTGGCACCTACTACATTATTTTGTTGCTTATGCATGTGTCCTGTTTTCCTGACCTGACTGTAAGCTCCTGAGGGCAGGGCCTGAATCTTAAGCCAGTGAGTGCCTTGCACATAGTACCTGCTCAATGTATGTTAATGCTCGTGAGTGTGGCTTTGGTAACTGAGATAGCAGCACTGTTTCTAAATGATCACTGTTATGATGTGTGTGTGTGTGTGTGTGTGTGTGTGCACGCAGAGAAGGGTAGGATCAGTCTCCTTCCAACTTGCTCACTAGTGGTACCGTGTTCTTGGCACCTGGCAGAATGCCTTGCATGCAGCTTATTGAAAGAGTAAATGAATTACTTCTTAGATCATGCACCCATTGAATATGGAAGATTTTCTAGGCTATGTTCTAGTTCTACCTCATTGATGTGCTGTGGCTAACATTCCCATGAATTCAGATAGATAAAGTAATTGTCACACATTAGAAATCAAGACTGCAGAAGAAGGGAGCAGGATGGAAGGCAGAACCCAGCCATTTAGAAGATGTGGAGCATTGGGGGTGCACAGAGGACTTGGGGGATGAGGGGGGTGTCCTGGCACCAGCGTGGGGGAATAGGAAGTGTCCAACCCCTAGCAGAGACGCATCAGAGAACAGACACTTCCTCCTGAACCATTCTGTTGAGCACAAATCCCCACAGTTTAAAGCAATGGTAGCTAAACCCTTCCCCAACATCTACTGTTTATGTTATTTCCCCCATAGGCCCCATGTTCTCTTGTTCCAACAACAATATATATTTAAGTGATGATTGATTGATTTTCCCATTTTAATTATTCAAAGACACGCTGATTGGGAAGCTCTGCCAGTGAGAACGGTGATCAATGAGATAAGCATTAGTGTACCAAGTTATAATTCTACTCCAAAGCAAAGAAACTTGACATTTTAGTTAACCTACACCACCACCTTACTGTCAATAAATACACAATTTACATTAGGCTCTTCAAAACATTGAAAATGTCTCATGGACCCTCTTCCTGCCTGCACAAATCAATGGGCTTCTGGGGACCCCAGGTTGCAGAGCACTGAGAAGGGAGTGTAGTCAGTTGTACATCTAGAGGTTTTTACCTCTGTTTGTACAGGAAGAGCAACCAAAACTGGCAGCATCATCTCCTGATGCAGGGGCTGCCGAGGAGGTCATTGGGAAGTTCCCAGGAGAAGCCAAGCCTTTACAGTTTAGGGACAGACACACTATTCCCCTGGGTGACCTTGGGCAGGTCACATATGGCTCGCTTTCCACCTAGCCATGCGGGCCAGCTCTCTGGGAATCTCTTTCCTGTCTCTCACCCGGAGGAGTCGAGCAATCCACAGTCTGGCGGGGCTTGTCTCTTGGATGTTCCGTGAATTGTCCCTTCCCCTCTCTCTCTGCGCTGCTACTGCTGCAGCTGAGAACTTCACAAGCATCTGGGCTGCAAATAGCCTCCCCACTGGTCTTGTTGCCTCCTGTTTTGTGCTCTTCAAATTTGTCCTGCGACTGCAGCCACAGTGATCCACCAGGCGCTCGCTGCTCACTGCTCCAATGAACAAACCCCGTCCCTGCTTCTCCACCTCCCCCCCCCCCACCCCGCCCCGGGAAAGAGTCTTCCTGGCCTGGCTCCCGAGGTGCACCCGGACCTGGTCCTGTCCCCTCTGCAGGTTCAGCTGCCCTGGTGCACCAGGCTCTCCACCACCCATTCCCTGTCCCCCATTCAGGTGAGAACATCTCTGAAAGGCTCTTCTGCGTCCCTGGACTCTTGTCCCACTGCACCTGGCACCTTCTCCTGCTCTTGCCACTTACTTGGCTCCCCACGAGCAGGGCTGGTTCTTACTCAGCTGCCGCCTGAATCCTAGCATCGTGCCTGCGGCACTCGGTACACTTCCATCTGGTGATAGGCACTCCATTAGTAGTCGGACAAAATTGAATTAAAAGAGATTGTCTATAGGATTCTGTGTGGCGTGTGCTTGGCGTACACAGACACCCGGGACACGTCAGTTGTTCTTTGCTGCTAAGAGCATTATCACAGAGAATTTCCATCCCTTTCTGGCTGGAACCAGCTACCACCCCCACTTGTTATGTGACAAAATTCCATTGAATTGAACTTGGGATCTTAATTAAAGATGCTGTCTTTATACTTCAGGCTAGACTGGGCTGCGGGTTGAAGTTCATCTCTGTGCTATTTATGAGGGAAAGGATTGCTACACAAAACTAGAGTGCAAAGGTGACAGCTCAACCCATTTAGGGAAATAAACCGCTCTCCAGCACCTCAGCAGCTCCCTGTCTCATCAGTGCTGCCCTTGAAAGCCCACTAAAAACACTCCGCTCCTGGCCGCCTTGCCACACTTTCTGTAATGACTCGGAGCTTGGGCTCCAGAATCAGATCTGGGTTCAAATTCTGGCTGGCCTTGTGACGTTATGCAAGCAATGTCGTGTCCATATATCAGTTTCCTGGTGGGTAAAATAGGGGTGACAATAGCACCTACCTCACAGTGTGTCGGGAGGATGACCTGAGAAAGGACACGGTGTGGACACAGTCAGTGTTCAGCAGATGTCAGCTCTTAGTGTTGTCCAACAACTGCAGGCTTAGACTCCACAGTAACCATGTAGGTGCTGGGCAGAGAAATCTTGGTGTGTATTTATTTCCTTATTTATTTATTTATTTATTTATTTGTTTGTTTATTTATTTTTGTGACAAAGTCTCACTCTGTTGCCCGGGCTAGAGTGCCATGGTGTCAGCCTTGCTCACAGCAACCTCAAACTCCTGGGCTCAAGCGATCCTCCTGCCTCAGCCTCCCGAGTAGCTGGGACTACAGGCATGTGCTACCATGCCCGGCTGATTTTTCCTATGTATTTTTAGTTGTCCAGCTAATTTCTTTCTATTTTTTTAGTAGAGACGGGGGTCTCACTCTTGCTCAGGCTGGTCTCGAACTCCTGAGCTCAAATGATCCGCTTGCCTCAGCCTCCCAGAGTGCTAGGATTACAGGCGAGGGAGGCGTGAGCCACCGTGCCAGCCTTTATTTCCTTTTTAAACATCATTTGATTGCTCCCAAGTTCCCCCTCGCCACTTTTTGGTAAAGTGGGGATGGCTTCCTTTCCCTGTCTCCTTGAAAGAGAGCATGAGCACTTCCTGAACGGTAAACCTTACGCCAACATATATTGCTATTAGGCTATTGATGGCAACTGTTTACCTCTTAGGTGTAGGTGTTTAAAAATTAAAGAAAATCTATTTCTTGAAAAGTGCTCTATAAATCAGGCTTTAAACTCAATTTGCTTTCCAGAAATTTTTCAAATTCCTATGACAAAATTTACGTTTATCCTCTGATTCAAACAGTAACAGCATGGTCCTGTTTTTCACTTGGTCTTCGTTTCATTGCTTGACACTTGCCTTGCCCTTGGGCTTGAGAACTTGAAGTGTAAATGATGCATGGCAACTCAGTAAATAAATCCTGCTGAGCCTTGCTCTACTCCCTCTCACAGACCAGATATTCTGTTTCCTGCTCACTCTGGCCCAAGCCTTTACCTTTGTCATCTTTAGTGACCTCACTGCCAATGTTTCTTTGCAGTTTCAATTCTCTCCCATTATAAAACAAGCAAGTAAGACAGTCAACCAACCAGCCAACCAACTAACCAGTTAAGTCACTAACCACCTCTCCTTTGACTTTACATTCTGCCCCAGCCACCACTCCCCCATCCTTCCCTTCCCAGCCAGGTGGCTTGAAAGAGAACCCCACACGTGTCCACTTTCTCGTCTCCCATTTGCCCTTGGCCCTGCAATGGGCTCCTGCCTCATTCTCCACTGACGCAGCTCTCCCCAAGGCTCCCAGCAAGTCCCTGGTTCCTAAACCGAATTAACAGTTTCCAATTTTTCTCTTACTTGGTTCTTTGCAATATTTGACTCTGTTAATGTTTTGTATATGTCATGGCCATCAGCTGTGTAGGGGCAGAAAAAAGATTGAGTACCATTGATTATAATCCAACGGCCCCATTTTACAGATGCAGATATAAAGGTCTGGAGAAGTAAAATGAATTGACTCGTATTAGTCAGATTATGCTGCAATAAGGCTGTGTAACAAACTACCCCAAATTCATTGGCAAACAGCAGTGCATATTTTTCTCATGGTGATCTGTAGGTTCAGGCTGAGGGTGGAGTTTATTTCTGCTCCACATGTTTGTAATGGGGCCCAGGGTGAAGAGGAAGTTGGGGTAAGCACTACTCCTGACAGATCACGAGGATATAAGAAATGCAAGAAGAAACAGCAATGTCTCTTGAGGCCTCAGCTTGCAAATGGCTTAAGGCCACTGCTGCCCACAATCCATTGGCTAAGTAAGCCACGTGCCCAAGCCTAACGCTAACAGGGTGGGGAGGAAGACTCCATGCACTGCAGTGGGAGGCACTGCAAAGTCACGTGGCAAAGGGCACTGATGTAGAATTTTGATACAAGTCTGGCATGAAGAATTGGGAGCAATGATTCAATCTACCACATGCTCAAAGTTGACACATCTGGACTCTGATCTTTGGCAAAGCAGAAAGAGGCCATGAGCAACAAGACAAGATAAAAACATAACAAAAAATAAAAACAAACAAATGAACAAAAAACTTAAAGCTGATGGACATTTGGATTTTTTTCCCCAAGATACAAGTTCTTTCTCTGTTGCCCCAGGTGGAGTGCAGTGGCATGATCATAGCTCACTGCAGCCCTGGACTCCTGGACTCAAGTGATCCTGCCCACAGCCTCCCAAGTAGCTGACATCACAGGCACGAGCTACCCCGCTTGGCTAACATTTGGATTTTTATTGTAAATGAAAACGATGGAGAATTTGCAAGATGAGACACTGACATGGCAGGTCACAATGGGTCTTGGCTATGGGTGCTGACCTAGCACCAATAGTGCTGAAGCAGAATCCGGAGCTTAGTGTAGAGGCTCAAGTTGGACCTGGACTGAGCCTGGGGACATATCTAGGAATTTCTAGCCAAATGGAGTTAGGGGCTGGCTGAAGATGCAGCCAGAGCACAGTTTAGGAAGAGCAAATAATTGATTCAGGGGATGGGATTGGGAGGGGTCCTAAGATTTCAGTTCCAGCCTGGAAAAGCAGGACTTGGGGAAGGCATGTCTGATGTCCAGAAGACCATAGGAAACCTGACTGCAGAAAGCATGGAGTGTTCACTGTGCCCTGAAATACAGCAACCAGGGGACACCCCTGCAGATTGTGAGCTGTATTGCTTAGGACAAATTCATTGTTCTGCACTGGGCAGTAAATTTACAGATGTTGTTATCCAAGAAAGGGCTATGGCTGAAAACATAAATAGCTCCAGAATAGTTTTAAATATTCTCATGGGTGCTAGAGCCCTTCTGGGTTAGTAAGGGAAAGAATGTCTATCTCTTGCCCTTCCGGAAACCACTCCTTGGGCTGGCTAGTGGCTGTCAGAAGCAAGGGTGTATCCCAGCATCACGGGGCCTATGACACATGGTGAATTTAACTTGGGTTTTCAAAGATGAAAGGAAATCTTGTCTCACTTCCATGCCTCTCCTTGTCACACTCGCTCACACTCCTCTGGGAAGTTGCTGAGGAATCTGAGCAGGGAGGTGCTCTTGCAATCTGGTGTCAGCCACAAAATTTCGCTTCCTTTTCTTCCCATTAAAAGAGTGTGCCAACTGAAAGAATGAAAACATAGATTCATATAATAACAATAAATAGCAAAAACAAAACAGAAAAACAAAGTACAACATTCAGAGTGAGCCAGGAAAAAAAATGTTTTTTGAATTAGTATCTTCTTTTATTAGGGTTGGTTTCTTTCCATCTCACATCCTCTGTGTCCCTAAGGTGGTGACAGGGACTCCTTTCCACTGACAGATACATGCAGGTTATTCCCTTTGGGTCTTTTCCAGGGGCACTGCCAGGTCTCAGGGTCTTTGTACAGGGTTGAGTGGCATCTTCCCCAAATTTATGTCCACCAGAACCTCAGAATGTGACCTTATTTGGAAATAGGGTCTTTGGAGATGTAATCAAGTGAAGATGAGGTTGAATGGGATTAGGGTGGTTGCTAATCCGATGACTGGTGTCCTTAGACAAAGAGGGAAAGTCGGACACAGAGAGGCAGGGAGGGAAGGTGGTATGAAGGTACAGTTGGATGAGAGAGCACCGTGTGATGACGGAGCAGAGTGGAGGGTTGCATCTGCAAGCCAGGAACTCCAAGATTGCCAGCAACTGCCAGAAGCTAGATTGAGGTGAGGACAGATCCTCCCTAGTGTCCTTAGTGCCCTCAGAGGGAGCATGTCCCTGCTGGCACCTTTATTTCAGACTTCCTCCCCCCAGAATTGGGAGAGAATAAGTTTTTGTTGTGTTAAGCCCCTCGGGTGTGGTCATTTGTTAGAGTAGCCCTAGGAAGCGAGTCCAGTTTCTTTACCCTCTTTGGTCTTGCTGGGTCAGGACAGAGGAGCCCGAGGCCCGGCCACTGACCCAAGGACAGTCCCTGTGGCCAGTCTCTACGTCTCAGTTTCCTCATCTGTATAATGGATAGAACAAGGATGTTGGTGGAGATTACAGGGTACGATGTTTATCACGTGTTCTGTAATTTTGTTTTATGGCTCAGTACAATGCCTGCCCCGCAGCAAGTGCTTAGGAAATGTTAGCTACTACTGGGGGGGGGGATGGAGGTATGATTACAGGGTGAATGCCAGGCACACTGTCTGGAGAATGGACACGCCTGAGGCTCTGGCTCAGGGGGATGGGTGGGACACGGACAATGTATATAACCTGAGCTTTTGTACCCCCATGAAGAGCTGAAATAAAAAAAAAAAAATGTTAGCTGCTACTAACCATACCATTTTCTGAAGTCTTTAAATCCATTTTTATCCATCCCAGTTTGAAGTTTTCCTGATTTTCCTTTTCCAGTGAAAGCAAATTTTATCCTATTTATTCTCCCAGAGATGTACAAATGGCATCGGGAACAGTGCCTGACACAGAGTAGGCACTACCTCCGTCTTTATGGGATGAAGAATGGGAGAACTATGTGTTATTTCAGTATCTCATGAAAGGAGGAAATAGCTTACGGATGTCACGAGGCTTAGTAACCAGCCTGGGAAACCCAAGGTGAAACTTTGGAAGAAGGATGGGATTTCATGAAATTTGTTCCCAGTGGGGCATAGGTAGCCACTCTCCAAGATGGCCCCAAATGCTCCCTGCCCTGGTGTTCACACCCCTGCCTTGTTCCCTCTCCCCTTGTACCAGGGGCAGTTGGTATAACCAACAGAATACAGGAGAGGCAATGGGGTATCACTTCCAAGATCAGGTTATTAGCAAGTCAGGCTTCCATCTTGGGCGCCCACGCTCTCTTGCATCGCTGCCTTGGGGGGGTCAGCTGCCAGTTGAGTAGCCCTTTGGAGAGCCCCATGTGGCAGGGCCTGCCCACAGCTACATGAGTGAGCATGGAAGCGGTTCCCCAGCTTGACCATAACTTTCTGGAAGACCCTGAGCCAAAACCACCCAGCTAATCTGGTCCCAGATTCCTGACCCCCAGAAACTGTGAGATGATAAATGTTTGTTGTTGTAAGTCACTTAGGTTTGGGGGTGATTTGTTACACAGCAGTAGGTCATTAATACAGGTGAAGAGCCGAGACTAGGACGAGGGATTGTAATAACGGAAGGGGTTATAAGGTGCAGGGCAGGCAAGGGGCCAAACCCAGCAGGGTGGGCGCTGGGGAGGGGGCAGAAGGGGACCTGTGAGTCCGAGGCTGTGGCTGTGGTCTGGAGCCCAGAGGGGTGAGAGCCAGAATCAACTGCATTGCTGAGTATTGAGCACTGAGACTCGGTGACCTCAAACTGGAGCTATGGCCTTTTGACCTTGTTTTATACAATTTCTAGTTGGACCTACAGTTGATCATTGTAACTAAGAGATGATCAAAGTTGAATGGGTAAACTTGCTAAGAATTAAGTCAAGGCAAATATCTGGGATTACAAACATGATGCCATGGGATTATAAATATTGTTTGAAACACAATATTCTTTTGTTACTTTGAGTTGCCCAAGCTCTTTAGCTGTCTGTCAAACTGGGAATCAGAATTGGGTTTCCCAGGCTGTTGGGCAGGTCACAGTGCAATAGAAAGACAGAAATATTGGCTGGGTTTATGAAGACATAACTTCAAATCCAATTAGCAACTGTTCTTTGAATGCCTACTCAGCTAGATACAGAAGGACTTAGAATCATTCCACACCTTTGCTACAAGAACCCAACGCCCCCATGCACCAGCCTTGGCTACTCAGAGACATCTAAATTCAATTGGCCAGAGAAACCCTGTGCTCTGCACTAGCCACGTCTTTACATTTATCTGACCTTATTTGGAGTCTGGGATCCCTGCTGACTTAGTGACTAATCTGATCAATTGATTTGAACCCTGGGGATAATGGAGTCCTGTAAAATGCCATCTGCCTCTTCACAAGGTCCTCAGAATCCTTAACCCATAGAAGCGAATAAAATGGGGCTTTCCATGTCTCTGTCTTACAGTCAGGTTAGATTCCAGCCAATTTGCTGCTCTGCAAACGCAAAATGAAAGACAGTAGAGCCTGGGAGTGAAGAGCACGGACTCCAGAGGCAGCGCACCTGAGTTCAAATCTCAGCTCTGCTGCTTACTAGCTGTGTGACACTGGGCCACTTACTTAACCTCTCTGCGTCTCAGTTTTCCCATCCACAAAATGAAGATGATAATAACAGCACGTCCCACACAGAGCATGGGGAGGAATAAATGAGTTCATCTGTGGGAAGCACTTAGAATAGCTCCTGGCCCACGGGAAACATTTTGTAACTGTTCCCTTTTGTTACGCAGGACGCAGAGGCAGGAGCAGCCACAGCTGCCCTCTCTGGGCTCTAATTCAATTGTGTGTTGGGGTTCACCCGAGGCAGATGTCCCTCTCTCACAGAAATGTCTCAAGGGTTCTTTAAGGACTTCATAAAAACAAAGGATTAACTGCAGATGACTAAGCCCACACGATGGAAACAGAATCAGGTACAGTAAATAAAGAACTTAGGCAGGATTATGTGCCTGGAAACAATGCTCTGTGCTCTCCCGCTCTCCGTTGGCAGCCCTGCTCGGTAGGGATTGATGGATGCGCTGAGTAGCCAAGGAAAACGTCTGTGTGCCCAGAGCGGTCTGAGTGGGCTCTTAGAGGAGGTAGCCCTTGAGCAAGAGCCGAAGACTGACCGGGACTGTCAGGCAGAGAAAGAGGGTGGACACACCAAAGAGAGGAGAGTGGGCTGGGATCTGGTGAGGGAAGCAGGTACCAGGGTGCAATGTTTAAGGAAGCCCTTGTTCTCAGGGTCGTGTAAGAGCAGGGCTGGCACTTGCACAGTCCCAAGCGTGAGGGCTTCCTTAAATTTTGTGTCCTAGATGCCTCACTTGCCTCACCTGATTCTGGCCCTGGAGAAGAGTCTGGACAAAAGCCGGGAAGGGTGAAACAACGTGGCATAACTAGGAACATGCAAGTCACTGCAAGATTGCCAGAGCCTAAAGCGGGGCAGAGACCACTTACAGCGTGCCTGGGAGTCATGTTGGGGCCAGATCATCAAAGGCCCCGTGTGCCAAATAAAGGAGGTTAGTGCTTGGTCTGAAACTGACAAGGAGCCAGTGATGAATTCTGAATTGGGCACACCATGGTCAGATTTGCACACTAGCAAGATTCTGGCACTAGTGTGAAGGGCTGAGTGGTGGATGAGGGGAGACACTGAGGCTGGGAGGCCCGTTCAGGACTCTATTGAAGGGTCCATACCCAAGGGAGAGACAATGATGGCCTGGAATAGGGCAGTGTCGGTCGGGGGTAAGGGCAAAGAACTCACTCAAGAGAAGTTTTGGAAGTAGCGCTGACTATACTTGGTGATTGATTGCAAATGAGGATTAAAGGAAAGAGCCAAAGATGGCACTGAGATTTCTAATTGGTGATCGATTTAGAAGCCACGGGGTTATTAGACAAGATAAGAAGTATGTGGAAGGCAGTTAGTAATCTCGGCTGCCCTGAGTCCAAGGGAAAGCCTGGTTGCCACATTTGTTTTCATCGGATAAGCTCTCTGAGGCTGGGCCGTATCTTACTCAGGCATCCTTTGTGTGGTGTCCACACTCTGTGTCACTGAACTGAATTAAGCAGCTGTCACCCCTCCCCATTCTGCTCATTAGCTCCTGAGTGGCCTTGGGGTGCTGCTATGATTTGAATGTTGAGGTTTAATCCCCGATGTGGCTGTGTTGAGAGTTGGGCCTTTAAGAGATGATGGGGTCCTGAAGGCTCTGCCCTCAGGAATGGCCTCTGCAGAGAGTCCCCACCCGCAAGAAGGCGCTTACCAGATGTAGCCCCTCGACCTTGGGCAACTCAGCCTCCGTAACAGAAAGAAATTTCTTTTCTTTATAAAGAATC
This sequence comes from Lemur catta, assembly GCF_020740605.2. NCBI lineage: Eukaryota > Metazoa > Chordata > Mammalia > Primates > Lemuridae > Lemur > Lemur catta. Next base: position 12,348,632 of record NC_059138.1, on the reverse strand, counting down.
CTGTTTCAGGCATTCTGTCATAAGCAACAGAAAAAGAACGAGGACAGGTGTCAATGCCCTTTTAAAGATGGCTGTGCAGCCGGGCCCAGACCAAGACAGCGACGTGCCCAACCTTCCACCTGCACACGCAGGACCCGGCTGGGGCTCTGACTTGGCCAGACGGTCTTGCACCGGGGCCTGCAGTGGGACTGGGTGCCAGGCTAGGGGCACGGTCTGGCCTGTGGCTCTGGGAGGTGGAGGCGGGGGTGAGGAGGAAGGCAAGAGGGGGCTCGAGCTGCTGAGTGAGGAGGGCTTCAGGAAGGACAATTTGGGATCAGAAAGTCAGCCGGGGACAGGCTAGAGGGCGGCAGCTTCTGAGCTGCTGTGCAGAAAGGCTAACTCAGCAGTGCTGGGGTGTCCCAGAAGACAATCCAGAACAGGAGGAAGTGCTAAGGCCACAGGGTAGCATTTGGCACCATACCCTGGGACTCACTTCCTCTCTGACCCAGGCAACAGCACGCTGACCTTGTGGTCAACTAAAAGCCCCCACATCCTTTTCTATAAACTATAGTGAAGCCAGGTCTTACCCTTCCTGAACTTGAGAAGGTTGGAAAATACCTGCTCTACTTGCAATTCTCCCATTTTCGTAAAAATAAAGCAAGTAAAAAAGGGAGTCTGAGCTCTTTGAAGCGTTAATTAAAGGCACCACAGTTTCCTTATTTAACTGAGAGCTGCTACCTCATCTGGGATTATTAGCAAAGCAAGAGAGCCTTTGTTGTGCTTGACAAAGTGGTTAATTCAGACTCTAGGTGAATTTTGGCTTTCTCAACATCTTTTGATGTGCTAACATTCCCCAGTGAGGACAACATCATCAATTACTTAAACAAACCATTACCCTGAGAGCACAATTATCAGCGAGGCCCAGTCTGCTGACTGGCAGACAGAGATAGACATGAACTCGGGTTGTGGCTTCAACCCTTACTTGTTCTACAAGGCGAGGCACAAAAGTCCTTTCAAATGTTTTGTGGCGATGCTCCTGCTGAGCTGGGGTGACAGTTATTTTTCCACCTCTACAAAATGCAGCCGGGGTGACTTGTGTCTCCAGGATCCTGCCTGTGACTGTTGACGTGGCATTCTCGTGGGCAGACCACAGAACTCAGCACTGGGAGAACGTGAGACATGAGTTTGTGGCAGCAAACGCCCTACTTCAGGGCCAAATCCTCCAGCTCCTGGAGCAGGCGAGACGAGGCAGAGGCTGTTCCTGTGGCCCGTGGGACACTCCATCTGGGCTCACTGTCCCCTGACACAGAAGGAATTCAAGGCCAGATACAAGAGGCAGCTTTTTACATTTGAAAATATATGAACATACAAGCTTACATTTAAATCTATCTTTATTTAGACATTTAACTAAGCCATTACTCTTTTTTTTTTCTCTCAACCCTAGAAAAGTTTCTGGGGGAAGGTTTTATGCTCGTGTACATATGTCGTTGGCTTTTCTGCTGGAAGATGGAGGAACTCAGTCTAGTTAAATTCTGTCAAATAACCAATACTTAAAACAAAACCACCACTGAAGTATTTCGTACATGTCAGCCACTCCAGTGGTCTTATGACATAATTCCATTGCTTTGTTCTATTTTTACAGTAGAAACCTAGGTTGCATGTGCATCCGTATTATGAAACCACTGTTTGCCGTGCTGTCATCATTCTTCTCCTTTAATTCTCGCTGGGACAAAAGGGCAAGACACTCTCCACGGATACCAGGAGAGGCTGGGCTGGATTTTCTTGGGGTGAGATGGGCATTTTACAGCACACCTGAGAAAGTAGAACACACTCCGTTTTCAGGCAGTTTCTGTGCAGCGCTTCCTCCCACACGTGAACCCCCAGTGCCCTCTCTTCCCCATGGCCCCCAGATGAGCCGTCCCTTCCTTCACCATGATGTGGCTCCTGTTTATTGTGCCAGCTGTGACACCCCTGTTTTCAGTTTAGTGATTTTCTGGGGATTGGTCCTTCTTGGAGGGCCCTGTTTTTGTTTTTTTTTTTAAACTAGCTTTGGTTGGAAATAATAAGCATAGCGACCATTTACCACTTTTTTTAGGCTCAATAAATATCCAACAGTTGGACAGAAGAGTGGTCAAAATAGGAAGCATATATTAATATTTCACTAGCCTCTGACAGGTGATGCTTCCTGGCTGCAAGGATCATAATGTAAATGCTTAATTAACTGTGATTAGCCTGTAAATGTCTGTGTGATCCACGAGGCTGTAAGTTAAGTGCTGTGGAGTGGGGGCGTATCAGTCGTGGTCCCTGCAGCATCCGGGCACCCGGCACCCAGCACCTGGCGCCGTGCTTGGCGTGCAGGAGACGTGCAGTGAACACCTGCCCACCCAATGATTCTCTTCATTTGTATCACGTTGATTAACATTAGCCTCAAAAGTGATAAAGGATTTTACTTCTAGGATGTTTCCCCTTCCTGAAGGTAAACTACTATCACAGTTGGGAATAAATCCAATATCAAATGCCGACCAGCTCTCTTTAGTTCTAAGAAATTAAATAAAGGACAGTAAGATTCATTTGATCTAATTCTCCACTTGTACTCTGAGAAAGGACTGGGATTTTTTTTGTCATTTTGTGGCCATGGTGTTAAACTGTCAGCTGAGCAACCTAGACCAACCACATTTCAACTGTGGCCTCCTCCCCCAGGCAGCGGCACCAGCCAGCTCTGTCCACACGGGGAGCCCAGGCCAACTCAGTCCCCACCCCGGACACTTCTCCTTTCCAGGCACGCTCCAAAATAAAATCAGGATCTATGCACAACGGAAGTTGATGTGGTAGCTGAATAATGGCCCCCAAAGATGCCCACGTGCTAGTCCCTGGCGCCAGTGAATGCCACTTCATAGGACAAAATCGATTTTGAAGATGTGATTGAGTTAAGGAACTTGAGAAAGGGAGAGCCTTTGGGTGGCCCCTAAATATAATTGTGAGGGTCCTTATAAAAGAAACGCAGGAGCAGTGGGAGTGTGAAAAGATGACTGGAAGCAGAGGTTCGACTGTTGTGGCCGTAAGCCGAGGAGAAAAGGATTGGACACTCCCCCGGAGCCTCCAGCAGGAACCAACCCTGCCAACACCTGACTTTAGACCAGTGAGACTGATTTTGAACTTCTGGCTTCCAGAACTGTAGAGATAACAAATTTGGGTTGTTTCAAACCACTAAGTTTGTGGGTATTTGTTACAGCAGCAATAGGAAACTCATACTGTTGGGAAAGATGAGTTTGCTTAAAAAAGGTCCTTCAACTTCTGACCAGATTCACTATACTGATCTTCTATGTAAGGCACCCACTATACGTTTAAAACAATTCTAACGACGAAGGATTCAATTAACGAGTTTCAAAATCTATTTGTTTTTGAATAGGCCTTCATGTGGCTGAAGTATAAAACATGATATCATGGGTTTAACATCTTACACTGGTGACAAATACTGTTGTATCATTATGAACTCACAGTCTCAAATATATTTGATGTGTTTTAATCCATTGCAATTATCACTTGATTGATCAAATTGTCCCTGTATCAATCTCACTGATTGTACAGTTAAGGTGTCAGCCGGGCTGGTTCCTTCTGGAGCCTCCAGGAGAGTGTCTGTTTCTTGCCTCTTTGGTTTCAGGCCGTGTCACTCCAGCCTCTCTGCTTCCAGTCATCACACTGGTGGGGACAGTCATGTTCTAAACGATTGTATCGTTACTGTGTCTCTAAGGTTTCTGGCTTGAGCAGTTGGTGGATTGTGGTTGCAATGATGACCTAGAGATGCCTGAGAGGCAACCGATTTAGGGGGGAAATTGAAGCTAGATTTAGGTATGTTAAGTTTAAAATGCCTAATGTACATTCAAAGGGTGCAACCAATTTGGAAGTTGGATGACGAGGATGGAAGCTCAGTGGAGAGAATGGAGCTAGAGATAAAAATGTGGAATTATTGACTCATGTGGGGCATTTACAGTGATGGGACAAATAGAAGGAAAAGAACCAGCAAAGACACAGGGGAGTGGTCCCTTAGGTAGGAGGAGTGATGTCATGGAAACAAAGAGAAGACAGTGTTTGGGGAAGGAGGAGCATTCATTTACCTCGAAATGCTACTGAGAGGTCAAGCAAAAAGGCTGGCAAGAAATCATGGGATTGACAAGGTTGAAATCATCGAGGATCCTGACAAGGACAGTCCCAGTGAAGCTGTGGGTGCAGAAGCTTAGTTGGAATGGGTGCAGAGGGGAGAGAACAAGGCTAGATAATGCTTTTAAGGAATCTTATTGGGAAGGAGAGAAGACGAATAAGGCAGTGGCTGGAATCAAAGGAGTTTGTTTTTTTCCTTTAAGATGGAAGACACTGGAATATATTTCTATGCCAATAGGAATCATCTGGCAGAAAGGGAGAAATCAATGCACCAGAAAGAAAGAATAACTGAGAATAGTGAGTAAGAGGTGAACAAGGGATTGGCTTTAGATGGGTAAGCACTCCCTCCCCTCTAGCTCTCCCTGTCTCTCTCATCATGATCATCAGTTCATTACGATCTGTTATTATTATACCTGTGGTTTCTAAGCAACCTGCCTGTGTGCTCAGATATTCTCTGCTTGTTCTCAGGTGGTGGTTTATCCACAATGTCCTGGCCTAGAGGGCAGGGAGGAGCAGGTTAGAGGAGAGGGTGAATAGCCTGTCGGAAATGTGGCTGACCTGGTTTCAGCTCTCACTCAATCACTCAGTGGCACTGTCACCTTGGACACACTATTTAACCTCTTTAAGCTTTAATTTCCTAATCAGTAATAGGAGAATAATATTTATTTCTACTTTCATATGATTATTGGAAGGTTCATACAAGACAGTGTATAAAAAGCACTTAGCATAGTGCCTGGCATATAGGAAACACTGAAAACTATTATAAATTGCAATAATAGTAATGATTGTATAACTCTCGTATGTCTGTATAAATGTATAATGTATTTTTCTTGTATTTTGACAAAGCTGTTGTCTGGCTAATGACTACAATGACTGTGTCTTTGTGGTACTTAAATGATCACCCAGATATTTACGTGTATATTCAGTGGTCCTCTATTTTTTTTCCAAAGGAGTAAAGATTATAAGCAGTCCCCTTTTCTGGGCCTTTGGTGACAAATCATAACAACTCTTACTCATTAAATGTTGTGTATAAGGTCTTGCAACCCCCAAATATCTGCCCTTCTGAGATTTGTTTTTGTGCATATTGTAACATTTATATTCAAAAGTTTCCTAGTGGTATGCAGCTATCAGACTATGAAAATACTACTTTTTAAATTGTGTGAGATACAGTTAAAAAAGTACTCAGAGGAAGATTTATAGCTTTAAACGCATTCATTAAAATAAGTGATCTAAGTCATTAACTTAGGAAGATAAAAGAAGACAACAAAGAACAAAGAGTAAACCTGAAGAAAACAGAAGGAAGACTGTTATCAACACATGAGCATAAATTAATGAAATAGGGAACAACAAAACATTAGAAATGATCAACAAAAGAAAAAGTTGGTGTTTTGGAAAGATTAATAAAATAGACAAACCTACAGCAGGACTAATCAAGAAAAACTTTTCCAAGGAAACTAGGAATAGAAGGAAATGTTCTTAACCCAATATAGAATATCTATCAAAAATGTACAGCAAAAACTCACGCTTAATTTTAGAACATTAGATGTATTCCTGTAGAGTCAGGAATAAGAAAAGGATGCTCACTCTCACTGCTTCCTTTTGACATCGTACTAGGGGTCTCAGTCAATGTAATAAGAAAAGAAAATGAAAAATGGGGCAAAAGGATTAGAAAGAAAGAGAACCAACTGATATTATTTGCATAAAATGTAATTGTCAACGTAGGAAATCAAAGAGATTCCATATGTAAACCAGTAGAACTAATAAGAAAGTTTAGAAGGATAATCCATTACAAGATAGGCATTAGGCCGGGTGCGGTGGCTCACGCCTGTAATCCTAGCACTCTGGGAGGCCGAGGCAGGTGGATCACTTGAGGTCAGGAGTTCAAGACCAGCCTGAGCAAGAGTGAGACCCTGTCTCTACTAAAAATAGAAAGAAATTATCTGGCCAACTAAAAATATATATATAGAAAAAAAATTAGCCGGGCATGGTGGTGCATGTCTGTAGTCCCAGCTACTCGGGAGGCTGAGGCAGTAGGATCGCTTAAGCCCAGGAATTTGAGGTTGCTGTGAGCTAGGCTGACACCACGACACTCACTCTAGCCCGGGCAACAGAGTGAGACTCTGTCTCAAAAAAAAAAAAAGATAGACATTAACAAAAATGGTGCTCCTATACATGAGCAGTACCCATAACAAATATACATAAATGGCAAAAAGATCCTCTTCTGTGCATAAAAGTATAAAATGTTACTGCAGAACAGAGAGAATGGAATCGATGAAGAGATATAACACATTCATAGATGAGAAGAGTTAATGGTATAATAATGTTGGTATGTTCTAAATTAATTTATAAATTTAATGTAATTCCAAGAAAAATCCCAACAGTATTTTTTCATCAAACTAGATTAATTCTAAAATTAATATGAGAAAGTAAGATATAAAAAAGTACTTTAGAGTTATAATGATTAAAATGGTGAGGCATTGGCAAAAGCTAGACAAATGGGTGAGAATACACCCAAGCACCTATGCTACTAACGTGCGTGACAGAGGTGGCATTATAAACCAGCAGGGCCAAGCACACTGCCTCTTTGCCAACCCCTCGGAGGGATGTACCTGGCTGCAGGGCAGGATATTTTATCAGGGTCCCACTGAGACACCTATTCTGATGAGCCACCTCTCATTGCAGAACCGGCTCCACATACCCTCTGATCATTGATTTGGCTTCTCCAGTGCCTGGAAAGGAGACGCTCTGAGTAGGAGATGTCAGAGTCTTATTCCTGGAAAAAAAATACCCAACATTATAAATTAGTAAATGAACATTCTTGTTTGCAGGTTGTATCTTAGGAGATCACCTAGCTACCACTGACACATGAGTACAAGTGCACCAGACGGTTTCCAGCCCGAGGGCAAGCTGAGAGCGGGATCTCAGGGCACGGAGAGGGCTGACCGTGAGGATGCGGGAGGTGCTAGAAGGGAAAGTGAGAAGATGTCACATGTAAATTCTATTCCACGTTTGTTCCAAGAAATACCCGGCTTCAGGCATGACTGGAACAACCTCTGTCCTTACACTTGCTCTTGTGGGTGTGGGGCAGGGATGGGGCAGGGATGGGGCAGGGATGGAGAAGAGAATGGCATTTAAAGTCAACTAACAAGGTTGCGGTTAGCTGTTTTCTAAATGAATGAAAACTGTTAGAATTCATCTGCTTATCTTGCTCTTCATGTTCAAATGTGTGCATACGTCAGCTCGCAGTCTCCTGTCAGTGCTTGCTCATTTTCCAACTAATTGTTTAATCAGCTGGGGTAGCGCAATTCTGCCTGCTAGATAAATGGGGCTGGGAATGAGAGGGAGAGAGAAAGAAAAAAAGGAATGAAGGAAGGAAATAATTTCAAAGTTGGGAAATATTTTTGAAATTAGAGAAGAAAGGATGGCAAAAAGTGTTCTCTCTCTCTAGTCAGGAAAGAAAGGCAGATATCAAGATAAATTAACATGTATACCAAACTAGGAAAAATTTTATTAGCATATTTGGTGAAATGGGTAGACCATCAGTGGGACTAGCTGGCACAAATTTTCTGGAAGGCAATTTGGCATCGTGTACCAATGTTTAAAACCAGTGACTCATGGATTTCAGGTCTAGAAAATCAGGCACAAAGTTCTGGAAAACCTTGATGCACAGAGAGGCTTATTGTAGTAGCATAATTAGCTAAAAAATTGAATATACCCCAAATATTTGACAATATGAATAGTTTAGTAAATTGTGACATGTCCACAAGAGAAATATTGTATAACCATAAAAATAATATTCATAAAGAATAACATGGAGATATTTTTCCTTATATTAAATGAAAAAAGCAAAAATATGGAGAAATAGAAATAAAGAAATAGAAAAACATAGAGAATGTGCTCTCCAACATATAAAAAAATAAATACAAAAACATATAAAAAATACACAGAGGAGGTGGGCGTGGTGGCTCATGCCTGTAATCCTAGCACTCTGGGAGGCCGAGGCAGGAGGATTACTTGATGTCAGGAGTTCAAGACCAGCCTGAGCAAGAGCGAGACCTCATCTCTACTAAAAAAATAGAAAAATTAGCCAGGTGTGATGGTGTGTGCCTGTAGTTCCAGCTAATTGGGAGGCTGAGGCAGGAGGATCACTTGAGCCCAGGAGTTTGAAGTTGCAGTGAGCTATGATGATGCCACTGCACTTTAGCCCAGGCAACAGAGGGAGACTTGAAAAAAAAAACAAAACAGAGAAAAAAGCTAGAGAGAATTTCAATAGAAGAAAAGAGAATAGGCTTTCTCCCTCATAGTTTTAGCCTTTTAGCCCAAATTTCTGCCAAGCACTTCATGATGTGTCTTCAGCAAACCTCATGTTCTGCTCCCATTTCTTAAAACCTTTTGAAAAGGCAACAATTTAAGGCCTTGTTTCTAAGAAAGCTTCCAGCATGGCCACAACTTTTTATGAAATTGCTGGCAAAGCTGATGAGAGCCACGTGCATTGAAAGCAATGCAGTAACCACGACAAAGGCCTTCTCTTCTCCAAAGAGCGGGACAGGTGGGTTACCTGGCACCCCTGGGCTTCACCTGTTCTTGGAGCATCACAATTTTTATCCAGGAGAAGTAAAGGAATCTTTTACCATTTCAAAGACATTAGCAGCCTCTGGAAATTTCCAAAAGCAGCTCACCAAGTAGGAGTTCTTTGATAGTGACAGCGAGGATGGATGAATGAGCCATGGAGCTGGCTGCTAAGCTATGCAGCGAGGGGCAGCCTGGAGGGCAAGCTCTCATTTCACTATTTTCTTCTTTTGCTCCAAACCTCAATCCGTTTGACCATCTCCTTAACACATACTTCAACAAAATATCCCCCAAATTATCACGAGTGGCTCCTTTGGCTAAACAATGGACTAAACACCCACGTTGAACCCACCAAGAGAGGGCATTTGTCTTGAGGAAAATGAAATACTGGGAACTTTCCAGCCTTTAAAAATTGAACCTTATTTTGAAAATGATCCATAAGGTTCAATTTATTTTGAGAATGGACAGTGGAAGTTGTGCCACCGGCACGGCAGGATTCGTGTCCTGTAGCATTTAATGACTGCGTTAGTTGTGAAAATAAAACCAAAGGACTCTATCTGAAGCCTTATATACTTTCCGTTGTCATTTTCCAACTTGAGTATCCTTAATGTAAACAATGACAGATGTCCATAATCATAATTGTGGGATACATTTGCATTAATTCCCGTCGAAGGAAAGCTGTTCTAAATATCACAGCATGGTGATTGTGTGATAGTTGCATATTAATATTACCTGCTTGATGCGGCGGCAGCCCAGGCCACCTGCACTTTTTTGGATGGCACAGGATTTAATGACACAATTGGACATAAAAGAGAAATTTCTTTCACGATGACCATTTTTAAAGTAACAGGATAGTTTAAAAAATTGAAACAATCTTTTCAGTGACTCTCTAATACTCATGGGTATCCCTGATGTATCACTTTCCTAGATCTGCCATATCAAAGAACCACAAACTGGGTGACTTAAAACACCCGAAGTTTATTGCCTCACAGTTCTAGGAGTTAGAAGCCTGAAATTGAGGTGTGAGCAGGGCCACGCTCCCTCTGAAGCCTGTAGGGGAGAGTCCTTCCTTGCCACGTCCAGCTTCTGGTGGTTTGCGGATGATCTCGGACGTACCCCGGCTTGCAGCCACGTCCCTCCAGTGGCTGCCTTCTCAGCCACTTGCATTCTCGCCGTGCACCTCCATCTTCTTATGAAGACACTAGTCATATTGGATCAGGGGTCCACTCTACTTTGGTGTGACCTCATCTTAACTAATTGCATTTGCAATGATCCTGTTTCCAAATGTGGTCACATTCTGAAGTCCTGGAGGTTAAGATTTCAACTTATCTTTTTTGGGTGACACAATTCAATCCATTACACATGGGGTCCATGGGTTTTGGGTTAAGAGTCTATTGAGACAGTCAGAGGGCAGCATGGGGACCCTGGGACCAGAGAGTATGAAACAGGGGTGCAGAAAAGGATATGAGAGGGAGGTAAAGGGAACCCACTTTGCAATTTTGCCCATAAAGCTAGTGGTGGTGACCTCTCCCTGAAGATTTGGGCACAGTGACTCTAGTTACTGACGGCAATATTTGGCCAATTTCCAGCTGAAGATGCTCAAGTTCTATACTTGAGTCCAGGTGGCAAAGTGAAGTTTGTGGCTGTGTCCAGGACTCTCTCTGCTGCTGCCATATGCTTGGAAATGTCTGAATTTTGTGCAGAGACACACGAGCTGTATTTTCATAAGTGGAGTCACATAATTAGGGCATGGACTTGCATAATAATTAGCATGCGTAATTAGGCACAGACTTCTTGTCCTTTAGACAATCAAGACATCTAATTACAAAATTAAGATGCAATTACGTGGTCCAAGATCTACATATTTCTTTCTGCCCATTAGAGAGTACATTTAGAAAATAATTCACAAAAACTGATGAAGAAATGAACATAGACACCTGATTCGAGGATGTTAAGGAAAGTGTTAAGTGGGCTGGCGAGTCTTTTTTGGTCTTTCGCCCTAGGTGTAAGGGGAATTATTTAAAACACCACCGTCTACTTGAAAGAATAACTTTTACAAACTGCTCCGTCAACCTTTGGGACACATGCTAATGAAGAGGAACGTTGGCATGACTAATCCGTGGCATTCACACATGGCTCTTGAGTGTGGTTTGTAATTACACTTGAACGTGGACGTAAATTCGATGTTCTGGGAATTCATTCAAACCTAATAACGCAGCCACGCAGTGGAAATCTTGAGAGACCTGGGGGAGAACCTGCCTTCCCATTCTGGGTTCTCCCTTGGGGCCACTTTAAAAATAGACCCATTGCTCAGAATAATGCAAACCAGTAGTTAAATTGCGTCGTCTTTTCCCTGAATATCTGAGTATTTGCTACAATGTTCTTATTTTGAGTGCTCCTTATTGGACTTCAGGTGGGAAAGGGAACAGTTAAAGAATATAGCAAAATTCCATCTCTTTAATAAGTGAGTGCCTCTTACAGCAGTGTTTGTCTGAGTTACGCTGCTCCTGGGAAGCCAGATTGCAATGATGTTCTCTGTGTTTTTCCTTGCCCCCAAATTGTGATCTGGCTGATCTCTGCATGTTGCTAAACACCCAGTTTTACTCATTAATTTTTTTAAACTAACTGAACTTTTGACCTAATTGGCTGCTGCTTAGGAATCAGAGCCATATGTCCGGGTTTTTCGAAGCCAGTTCTGACTTTAACTGTGTTATCCCTCTGTTCCCATAAACTGTTGAAATACCCTAGTAATTCCACTGTTTTGACAGCCACACTGCACTTTGCAGACTGCCGGCTTTCTCCTGGAAAGTGGCATAGAAATCTGTCGGACCACGCTTCCTGAGTTTTGGTTAAGAAAATATGCTTCCCGTATGGTTGCAGGCCGAGAAAACAAAGACTTAAAGGCAGTAGGTGATAGAGTCTCCTCTACAGGGACTGTTTCCTCCATCTCTACATTTTAATATTTCTCTATTTAGACCATGGAATGTGACGAGGGACAAATTATGTGTGTGTTTGTGGGAGGTCAGTCTTGACCAAGAACATACACAGATTTGCACAGGGGGTAAATTGTTTGTTTTCTGCCTTGCCTTCTGAGCAATGGTTCATGATAGAATTAGAGGCCAAGGAAGTGAACTGGTGCATTTTTGAAAACAATTTTGAACAGGAATTCTAGGCGGGGGAGGGGCAGTTGGGCAACACCTTCTCGAAGGCAAGTTTCAGGATCCTTGACCTCTAACCTGTCACTCAATCATGGCATTCGCTGAACTCCTGTGCTAGTCACTCAGCTCCAGGCCTCTGCATTTTCAGTCCTCAGATGTGTTAACTGGAAACATGTCATTCTGCTTTTACTTCCAGAGAACTCAATAATTCAGATTCCTAGGAGCCAAAAGCATGAGCGCAGACATTCATTTCTCCATTTATAAAATTTGCTTTCCCCTGCCCAGGTACTCCACGTCGGCATTCTCAAAACTGGAGAAGTTGGGCATCAGACATCCCAAGCCTTCTCCTTTTATTGGAAACCTGACATTTTTCCGCCAGGTAAGGGCTACCTTCCCACCGACTTCCATTGTCTAATGTGCTGAGCCCGGTACAGGCTTCTTTGAGAAGCATCGCCCTTCTCCCGGTCGCCCACACCTAGGCTGGGCCCTCGTCTGCTTGCACGCGATCTTATGTGATGCAAGATTCCTGCCGTCCAATCACTCATCCATTCGCCTAGAATGTCTACATATGCTAAGCCCTAGAATGTGGAAGAAGGAGAAGTTCCCGGTGCCCTCAAGTGCGCCATCCGATAATGGTGTACAACACCAGACGACGCGTACCCTAGCGCTACGCTGGGTGGCGTAGATGGTAACTGTGGTCCTACTTCAGAGGAGAGGGTGATCGTCAGGGCTGGAAGCACCCTGGGGACTTCCCGAAGACGGGGGTCCTGCAGAAGCCACAGACATGTTTGGGAGCAGTGGGAATGCGGTCGTGTGCGAGCAACGTGGCCAGGTTACCGACAGGCTGGAAAGGCGAGTGAAGAACTATACGTGTACTGACATTTTTGAGTAGAAGAGGGACATTGAAATGGAAGATTACTCTGCAAGCGAGAAGAATTTGTGTTAGGGCCGTAGAATCCAACTGTGGCTGAAGTCTAGGTGTCAACCCTAGGGCTTGGCCCAGGGGGACAATGATAGTGAAGAGAGATGGATGTTGGGGGCAAAATTAAGAAGTTCTGGGACTGACCAGGTGTGGAGAATTCAAGGCAAAATGCATCAAACCTGAGTCTAAGTTTGAGCTGGGGTAACAGGAAGAATAGCCGTGGGTTGACCGAAATAAAAGTTCTAAGAAGAAGGTGTATTTTAGTTTAAGTATGTTGCCTTTGGTTTGCCGGAGTGTTGTGCTGGTGGGAACGGTCAGCAGGCGTTTGTAGGGACAGACTCAGGACTCTGTCTTCTAAGGTTATTTTTTTCTCACATGGGTTTTCTCAGAAACCCCTTGGTTTCTTCTGCTAACTCATGGGGACATTGCCACACACCCACTGCAGGAGGTGACAGATCCTGCATGCGGAGAGCCCCTAAGCCCAACAAAGGCAGGAAGGACTAAATTTGGGCTAATCTCGATAATATTTCTTCAACATGTCTTTAGGATTTCCCCCATCCCTACCCCCGGAAAGGCTGGTGCTTGCACTAGATAGAAAATGACACTAGCTATTTCTGTCCTTTTTCTTCCCTTCTCAATTCTTTTCTACTCTTTTCTGTCCCCTTCTCTGTCCATCACCTTTCCCCACTATTTGTTATGCTGCTTCTCTCGTCCTAGCATTTTTAAATGCCTTCTTCTCTCATCTTGCTCTCTGGGGTGGGCAGTGCACAACTTTTCAGCCCACAAACAACTATTAATATCCCACTGAGGCTTCCTGTGAGACCCTTGAAACAAGTGTGAAGAAATTTGAAAGTGTCAAGACAGAACAACAAACCAGATAGGAAATTTAAAGAAAATATATTTCACACATTTCTGGGAGTGGGGGTGGAACTGATCAGTTGTGTTTGGTTGAGTAATTAAGTTGGTACTAACATTTTGAGGAAAACAGTGCAACTGTCACTGTGGGGAGAGCACCGGGCTCCTGCCTCCGGACGGTTTCCACATTTGCTCCTTTTCAGCTCGTCATCCTGCATGTACACACCCTGCCAAGTCCTTTCTAGAGCACAGTCATTTCAGCCACTATTTTTGTATCCATATACGCTTTCCTTGGTATACAGCAAGCTTACACTGTGACGTTCAGCAGATTTAATGAGAATGGGACATGGACATCGACCTCTTCTAACCCCCAGCTCACCACCCCCACTGTACCCCTTACGGATCTGCCCACACACCCCATTCTCACAATACAAATCTAGCATTTTCCATGCCCCACCCCCATCCTGACTCATGCCTGTGTATTTCCAGGTATACTCCCTTCCCACCGAGTAATGGATCTAGCATCTTCCAACCCACGTGACCCCCCATGTACACCTGCACACACACTCCATCTGCCTGCACAACTCTGTCCCTACAGCACATGGGTCTAGCATTTTCCAACCCTCCACCCTCCTTCTTCCACATGTATCTCTAGGTGTACTCCTTTCCTGTTATAAAATTTGTCCCCTATAAAGTTACTGTAAGGTTCTTATGTTTCAAATATATTGATTTTTTTTTTTTTTTTTTGAGACAGGATCTTGCTCGGTCAGCTGGGCTAGAGTGCAGCGGTGCGATCAGAGCTCACTGCAGCCTCAAGCTCCTGGCCTCAAGCGATCCTCCTGCCTCAGCCTCCCAAGTAGCTGGGACTCCAGGCACACACCACCACGCCCAGCTAATTTTTCTATTTTTTGTAGAGTCGGGGTCTTGCTTTTGCTCAGGCTGGTCTTGAACTCCTGGCCTCAAGCGATCCTCCCATCTTGGCCTCCCAGAGTGTGAGGATTACAGGCATGGGCCACCGTGCCCAGCCAAAACTATATTGATTTTAATTAAAGTTTAACTTAGACAGATCATAATAATTTAGAACTTGTGATAATTTGAAATAGATTCAGTGGAAGTTTATACACATAGTGGCAGTGAAAAGGGGCATGGCCAAGTAATAATAATAAAATAAACCAAATCTCAGAGGGAAAAGTTATAGTTGAGAAGGCAAACGTTGTCAAATATTTTAGCAGAAATTATACACAAATCACTGAGGTCCCCATGATCCATTGAAGCAGAGCTGCCCGGGACTTTTACTTGGCAATGGTTTTCAAAAAGCCATTTGTTTATTCCAATACTCCAAAGTACTTGAAACCAATATCACTTCAATTCTTTTTTTATTGTTTATGTAATCATGTTCTTGCTGTTCCAGATTTTTTTTCTGGATAAGTTTGAATAATGGGAATTTTGCTCAATCCTCCTCTCACCCCAGCGCTGTGTTTCCTCAGGGCCTCTGGGAGAGCCAGCTGGAGCTCCGCAGGCAGTACGGGCCTCTGTGCGGGTAAGACGCAAACGCGGGTTCTCTGCTAACTCTACGCTGTGTTTCGGTGTCTGTGTGTCGAGCTGACGTGGAAGTAATGACAAGAGTAGGGCTGTCGTGTGTGTTTCTGTGTTTGAGGGCCCACAAAGAGGGTGCTGTGCCGTCCAGACGAGGTTTCCAGAGAAGAGTCTGGGCCGCCCAGGGGGACGCCACGCCGGCCTGAAAGAGCGCCGCGTCCCAGGCTTTACAGCCTTCCCGAGCCGGAGGCATTATCACCTCCCACCACTGTGCCCAGGGTGTGCCACCACGGGACAGGGTGGCCCTCCGTGCCTCAGAGCGCAAACAGCCCCGCCAGACCTTTGCCCATGAACCGCACTTGGACCCGAGTGCTCCCACCCCCTGGGAGAGGCTGCGGCTGTGCGACCGCGTAATTCATCAGCCAACCCAGTTCCCTTCTGCCAGGGAAAGGAAGTGCTATTAATAACCACCCCGGGACCGTGTACACCAAGACTGCCCCGGATGTGCTGGGACACATGGTCGCCCTAGTTCTCAGCCATGTAAAGTAATGTAGCCCTTCCCTTTGTTTTTCCTGGATTTTCCCTCTATGCTTCAGAGTGTGCTCCTCTGATTCTAAAATCCCAGAATCTGGTGAACAGACCCATGTGCAGACATTCACTCTGCTCAAGGCGTAACAGGCCTGAGCTGTGTTGATTCTCCACGTGTCTTTCATCACGGAGTCCTCATCGTTTTAGTCTGTTTTCACACAGCTGCTTCTCAGCCGCGGGGAGATTTTTTAGGTAGCTTTCTCTAGACCTCCAGGTCAGTGGTAACTTTTTTAGGTGCATTGAAGTTCTCTTGTGTTGCTAATGTTTGTGTTAATGGGCTCTGGTTGTTTGCAAGCCTGAAGGTTGTTTGCAAGAATTCCTGATGTCTGTTCTCCCAGGGCCCATCTTTGAAAGGAATTGGCTTGTTCTCTTTGTGGAAATGGCCCTACCCAGGAGACCCACGGTTTGGGCCAAGTTCTTTTACCTACGTTTTGGTTTGCTATGTGGCCCTGAAAAAGTAATAAATTAAGGTGTTGTGCTAGATGCTCTCTGTATTAGTTTGCCATTGCTGCATGACAAACTACTCCAAAACTCAGGGAGATAAACAGCAATTTATTATTGAGGAGGGAGGGGCTTACCTGGGGCACCTGGACCCCACGTCTCTCGTTCTTGGAAGACCAGGCTCACCTGGCACGTTCTTCCTGTGGTAAAGGCAAAGGCTCGAGAGAGCAAGCCCAATGGTGCAAGAACGTTTCAAGTTTCTGCCGCATCATCTCAGCTTACATCCTATTGGTCAAACCAAGTTACATGACCAAATCTAAAATCAGGGCAGGAGGCATACTGTGGCCCCTGTGAGGCCCAAGCAAGTCACCTGGCCAAGCCTGACACTGATGGAGCAGGGAGGTGGTCTCCTCTGATGGACGGCCGGGGCAGCAGTGCATATCTGTAAATAATAAGCAAATCTACCTCACTCTCTAAGATCTTTTTTAACTTGGCTTTTACTTACCTTTTTTTTTTTTTTAGTGCATAGCTTGTTTTAAGCATGATCGGCACTCAATAAAGGCTCAAGGGATTGAACTGTTTACGTTTCTCTTAGTCTCATGCTGTTCTATTGCTTTTTAAAAGTTCTCATCCCAGCTCTCTCTTTCCAGTAGTCTCATTCTGTGGCTGACTTGGCACTGACCTTGGAGACCGTCTCCTATGTTTCTGAGACACAGCACTGACTCAGAATGATGGTGGCTTCACCAGAATTAGAAAAAAATCCTGCCTGAGTTTGAATTCTAGGAATTACTTCCCTTGAGTACTTCTTGTACAGATTTTCAGAGTAGAACCCTTGGGTATTTTAAAATAATTTTAAAATGTCAGATGAGTTTAAAGGGCGCCGTATTAACTGGGGTGTGTGAGAGAGAGAGAGAGAGAGAGATGGAGAGAGACAGAGAGAGGGGGAGAGAATTGGTTTCCTTGACAACAGGATGTCCAATCAACTTTCCCCCCCAACTTTAACTAAGTTAATGCAATTTATCCTTTTCATTTCAAGAAAAGCTAAATCATAGAGAATGATTTCAAATGAGGTTGAAGAGATCAGAACTGCAGTATCATCTTCACTTTGTTCCCACTCCTGGTGAAAAGGAAAAAAAGAAAAGTGATGGCATAATTTCTTCATAGAAAGCTATCAACTTTTTCTCCTTTAGAAAAAAAAGATGAGCATAAAGTGCTGACTTCTTGTCAAATGTGTCCACTCCTAGATTTAGAGGCAATAGCGTGGTGGAATACCAATGAAAGGGCTGAACTAGTTTGAATCTAAGATCCTTTCTAACTCTAAATGTTATCTTTTACTGCTTACATTTTAGCAAAATAGTTTCACTATTTGCGAATGTCAAAGATGTACTCTGTTGCACGCACAACAAAGACTCTCAGGAAACAATTTGGTTTAAATTATTAATACATTAATTTTTAGATGATTTTTGTTATTAGGAAATGTATTAAATCCCAGCTTGGTCCTCCTAAAAATTGAAATAATAGATTGAGTCATCGTTTGTCAAATGAAACATGCTGTTGATGCTGTACAGAGATGCTCAGGCCCCTGCATGGCTGCACCACACTGAATGTTGAGAGAGGTGCGGGCAGGGACGGTCCCCTCGCTGCTCTGGGCCTGAAAGCCAAACGTGATGACTATGCTTTTTATCTGGTTGTCATCTAGCAACTCAGTCTGGGTTCAGGGCCTGAAACTGGGAATTAGCTCCTTACTCTTTTCCTCTCCCACTCACTGCTACGGGGAAGAGAGTGCCGGAGAAGGTTTCTGTCAAGAGGAGTTGACAACATCAAGGTTTATTATCACCACGTCACCATGTCACCACCACCACCACCACCGCCACTATCAATGAGAACCAAATGTCTTCACCAAGTGTCTAATTATGTAGGCTGTTTTGCCAGGCTCTGTGTGTATAAAAGACATACATGCTCTCTCTGCCTTCTTTGAACCTGAATGTAAAGCAGGTGGGCTGGCGTGTACACCTGTGCGGCTTTGATTCAAGGTCCTTGATAAGAACTCTTCTGAATTCTGCAGCAGCACTGGCCACCTCACAGGAAGAAAGCATGGCTTCATGGCTTTGGATAACCTTCATCAATTAATGACTACTCGTTATCCCCTTCAGTCTGAGAATGAGCCCCAAGATGGATTTATATTCCTTCCCAAACCCTACAAGAACAGTATCAACATAATCATCATACACTGGTGATTGAATATAAAACAGAATAGAGATTATGCCCCCTCTGACTTGTAATTGACTTTGTAATCCAGTAGATGACAAGCCTTTATGACGCTATTACTATTAATTACAAATACTTGCACAGCGTCCTAAGTTCAGCTCATTAGAAACTCCTAAAGGGCCTCTTTCAAAGCTCCCTTTATCTCATTTGTCTTTTAAGTGCTTGCTCTGTAGTTCTGCTTTTGTTTAGCCTCATCCCCCTTTCTTCCTGCCCTCACATCACTTTAGCTTTGATCTTTAGTATAAACTTAGCTCCCACTTGTTGAACTTGACTTTTGTGCTTCCCGGCCCCCATCACGTGGGCCACTCTGTTTTGGTAAGTGACGTCTGCATCCCTGAGTCTCTTCATGAAGTCATCTTTGTTGCATAATCTCATATACTCCCATTAGAACACTAAGTTATAAGTAGGTAAACATAAACATTGCACAAAAGAGTACACCCCCTAGCCACTCTGTTACCAATTTCTTTACACTCAAATGAATGATATGTGATATATGCTGTTCTTTACCTTGCTCTGTTCAGTAATGGGATTTTGGGAATTGTTCCATGTCGATACATTCATTCTTTTTTTTTTTTTTGAAGCAGAGTCCCGCTCTGTCACCCTGGCTAGAGTGCTGTGGCGTCAGCCTAGCTCACAGCAACCTCAAACTCCTGGTCTCAAGCAATCCTTCTGCCTCAGCCTCCCGAGTAGCTGGGACTACAGGCATGTGCCACCATGCCTGGCTTTTTTCTATATATTTTTAGTTGTCCATATAATTTCTTTCTATTTTTTTAGTAGAGACGGGGTCTCTCTCTTGCTCAGGCTGGTTTCGAACTCCTGAGCTCAAACGATCCACTCGCCTCGGCCTATCAAATGCTAGGATTATAGGCGTGAGCCACCGTGCCAGGCCAATACATTTACATTCAGTCTTGTTAAAAGATATTCTGTTTTTTAAGGATTTCATTATATGGACGTTATCCTAATTTTTAAAACAAATTCTTGATTGATGAACATCTTTTATATTTATAAATAATCCTGCAGTGACTATTGTCATATACACATCATTGCTGTCTTGTGTAAATATGTACAATAAATTCCTAGAAATTGAATTATTAGGACAAAGTTTGTCTAGATTTTTTATTTTGATAATTATTACTAAATTGCTGTTTCTAGGGATTATATTAATTTACACCCCCATAAAAAAGCATATGAGAGTACCTTGTTCCCTTACATGCTTTCCATTAAAATGTGTGGTCACAATTTTAAATCTTTGCCATTTGCTGCCATTTTGGTGTAGTTTTAATTTCATTTCTCTAATTATGAGCAAGTTTGAGCATCTTTTCATAGGCTTAATTTTTTTGTAGTTTTCATATGTTTAAAATCCATTGTATTTTGTTTTCTGAGGACTCCTTTGCCACTTTTCTGT
This sequence comes from Lemur catta, assembly GCF_020740605.2. Classification (NCBI taxonomy): domain Eukaryota; kingdom Metazoa; phylum Chordata; class Mammalia; order Primates; family Lemuridae; genus Lemur; species Lemur catta. Next base: position 12,328,753 of record NC_059138.1, on the reverse strand, counting down.
TGGGTTATTGATCAAAAGATGCTCAAACTTGCCCTTTGTAGAAGAGAAATTTGTAGAAGCAAATTGCAATTTGTACAAGCTCTGTATATATTAAAGAAAGTAGGCTAGGCACAGTGGCTCACACCTGTAATCCTAGCACTCTGGGAGGCTGAGGTGGGAGGATTACTTGCGGCCAGGAGTTCGAAACCAGGCTGAGCAAGAGTGAGACCCCTTCTCTACAAAAAAATAGAAAAATTAGCCAGGCATAGTGGCTTGTAGTCACAGCTATTCGGGAGGCTGAGGCAGGAGAATCGCTGGAGCCCAGGAGTCTGAGGTTGCTGTGACCTATGATGACACCACTGCACTCTAGCCTGGGCAACAGAGCGAGACTCTGTCTCAAAACAATAAAAATAAAAATAAAGTAGCTGTTTATATTTCATATATGTTGCAAATATTTTCTCCTTTTTATCACTTGTCTTTGACTTTATTATGTATTTTTTCCAATCAGAAAACATTTGTTTTTGTGTTGTTGAATTTAATTGATTTTAACAGTTTGTCCATTATGTATCTTACCCAGAAAAGTTTTTTCCACCAAGAATTTTTTTTAAACTTCCATTTTCCTAGTATTTTTAATTTCATTTTTAAAATTGAGGATGTTTGATATATTAGGAGTTTATTGGAAGGTAAAGATGGAGGTGGAGACCCACCTTTATTTTCCTAAGTGGTGGAGTTCCATCTGGAAATTCATCCTTTTCCAACTGATTTGAAATGTCACTTTCATCACTTATTCATTTCTGTATGTATTTCTGACTTCTCTCTTCTATTGCACTGCCTGATCTCAGGCCAGTGTCCCTCTGAATACTCTCATTTGGACAGCGTGTGTGCAGCTTCTCTATCTAGCAGCAGTGGGCTGTTCTAAGAACGTCTTTGCAAGTGTCAGAACCCAAAGCTTCTATCTCCTGGGGAATCTTTGGTCCTTGTACTGAACAAATCAGTTTAGCAAACAAATAAACCTTTGGTATGAGAGGCCTGGCACTCAGCTTCAAAGTTCACACCACAGGAGGGGGAGGTGTCTCATATGCCTCCAACTTGGAAGTTTTTAGCACCATTTTTTATTTAATTAGCTAGCACGCATGAACTAATAGCACCTTGTCACCAGGCAGCGAGGAAGTTGAGAACTTTGGGATACATATGGAAAAGCATGTGGCATCAGCAATGAAAATAACAAGGTCATTTCAACACTTTTTAAAGCTCAGATTCCACGGCCCCATCCATTAGGAGAGTCTGTGTTCCGGAAGTGACTAAGGTGTGAAAACGTTTCGTATAAGAGCTCTTAACCATGTGTTTATGTACTGTTTAGATGGGACTGAAGAACAGCATAGAGAGGGTTTACTGAATACAGGTGGATGGCTGTGTCATCCACTGTGGGAGATTTCCTGGCCTCCTGCCACAGACCGAGAGAACCGCGGGAATTGAAGGGCTTTGAAGGACTCAACCTTTGAACCACTGCTGTATCACACGATTATTCTTTGACTTAGAACACATGAGACATGAATACCTTGGGCTTAAAAATGTGGTTGCGGATGGGGAGAGGCGGAAACCATTCCTGATTTGTTCAAGAAAATACAAGTATTTACACTCAAACTGGGCCGCTGACATCTGGAGATTGCACTCGTTTTTAAGTGGGACTGTGCTTGGCAGCTGTCCTTGTGGACGTGGAAGAACGGTGGGAATGAAGCCATCACTGCGGAAGGGTCTCCCAGACACTGATGCTTAGGAGTCAGTTCTAAGTTTCTGCTGCTGATACACAATGCAAGCCTCAGAGTGAGGCTCGTTTACCAAGTGTTTGACCTAGAAAGATGGCACACTTTTAAGAGGAATTGATGAAAATGAAAATATACCATCATCATTGAGAAAATACAGCATCCCTGAAACAGTGGAATTAAGCACAGAAATCCTGAATTATCCTAACATCTCTGAGCAAGAAGCTGTGGCAATATTTGGGTCCTCTAGTTTGGTAAAAGTTGTCTTTTATGAAAATGTTGAAAATAAAACTGAGTATCTCCAGTTTCAAGTAATATGAGTCTGGAATCTTTTTTTTTTTTTTTTTTTAATATTTAAAGAGGTTTACTCTGAGCCAGTATGAGTGACCGTGGCCTAGAGAGACACAGTCTCAAGAGGTCCTGAGAAAATATACCGGAGGCGGTCAGGTTACAGTTCAGTTTTATACCTTTCAGGGAGACAGGAATTGCAGGTAAAACCATAAATCACAAATACATCCATGCAAGGTATACCTTGGTGGAACCAAGGTTAATGTGAGACTTGATGGTTTGTGGACCATAATTACTGAGAATCATTCAGTGTGTTAGATATCAATATTCTCACTGGCCAAAACAGATTAATCACTAACACTAGGCTTGTAAGAGCACATTTTTAAATGAGTGACTTTATTAAAGTGTTATTGCGTCTTAGGGAGGACATGATTTTGTAAAAGTGTATGCTCTGACATTAACAGGCTGTTTTAGGAGGCCTTTGAGGACAGGAAGAAAGTTGTTAGCAGGATGACTATCACCAGTCTAGGAGCTTTGCCTAATAGGTAGAGTTATCAAAGGGGCAATTGTCCTCAGATAAATAAGCAACTTAGACCAAAAAGAAATAGAGACATTCTATTCGAGCCTCACTTTTCTTGAATGAACTTCTAATAGATTCATCACCCTTACCTGCCACTATCATGAGCTATTGTTATACCAAATGGGGTCTTGCTACAAAGCTTCCATCCTTTCTTATGATTTAAGACCACTTTGTTTCCTAGTCTTGATCCAAAGATGCTTTTGAAGATTACCTAATTTTCTGGACTTCTGACCTCTTCTTTTGGTCCATTTATTTTACACCACTTCATCTTCCCCCATCCTTTCTCTGTAACAATGTATAGGTTTGATAGTTGCTGTATATTGCAATGACTATCCCTGTCCAGAGCTTTGTGACCCACATTCATAAAGATTGAGAGCCCATATCAATTCCCTCTTCTTTGGGTAGAAACATCTGACAGAGAATGATAGCTTACAATAGAAATCTGGGGTTAAAATCCCAACTCTGACTCTTTTTCTATCTACCTCTTGTTAGCTTCATGGATTTTAGGGCCATCACTCCCCACTTTGATCCTCAGTTTTCTTAGATCTAAAATGAGGAACTTGGACTAGATCAGTGACTTTGACACTTTAATTATGAGCCTCAGTACATAATGTGTTAGCTATATTGGGATCTATTACACACATGTACAATTGAAATAAAAGTTTTACAAAATAATACTGTATTTACTATATAAGAATCACTTTGAACTAGTCCATTTGTGAAAAATAAATACAAGTCGGTCACGACCCATTAAATTGATTTCATAACCACTAGTGAGTCAAGATCAGCAATTTGAAAAGCAAAGGGCCAGATGATATCTGAAGTCCTTTCTAGTTATATACTAGTTGGCACAAACCCTATCAGTCTACATTAGAAAATTGTTATAACACAAGCCCCTGTGTTTCCCCCTTTATGGTTTAAGGTTCTGAGAAACCTCTGACAAAATCAGTGAGATCGTTGGCAGCGAAGCAGGGTTCAAGCTGAGGCACCTTCCTCCCGAGACGAGGCTTCTGCTCCTGACTGTGGGCCCAGGGTGGGCGCCTCCTGCCCCGTAGCACCTTCCTTCTTATTCTTTAAAATCACACATTCAACTATTTTGAAATTATTTCCCAGCCTTAGCCCAGAATCTTTCAAGCTAAGAAGCTTACAAAAATATATTAATTGATTGTCTAAAGCTCTCTGTAAGATTTTGCATTGGGTGTAAACATCCCAGTAATTCAGTGGATAACCTATGTCAGATGGGCACGGCCAGCTGATGGCTTACTGCCAGGGGGACGGGGCAGCAGGGGGAATGGCCTAGAAACTGGGAGTAGCCCATTCACTGGAGGTGGGCTGGGTGTAGGAAACTGACCAGGATGCTGTGTTGACAGCTTGTTCCAGCACATGGGTAAAGGGTAAGAAGGTGGCAGTTCCCCATCCTAGCAAACACTGGCCACAGTGGACAGTCCAAGAGAAAGCTGCCCACAGAGGGTGTCAGCTGGTCGATAGTCAGGCGACCAGCAAACAGCCATCAAGGAGCCCACAGTGGGCATCAGGGCCCAACTTGTGGGTGGTTCAGGACCCTGAGGGGCACCTGGCCTTGAGAAAGGAGTCTGGTGAGAGCACACACAGGGTGGGGAGGAGCCCCGGGATGAATCAGGTATAGACACTCGGCTCTAAGACTCAGGGTGTGATGTGAGGCCCAGGTCTCAGAAACCAGACCCAATCCCCAATATCAGGTGGGGAGAAAAGGTCTGTCCCGGCTGGAACAGATTCAGGCTGAGAAAGCTGTCCCCGGTGGCCAGGCTGGAGGTTGTTCCAGCTTCCGGGCCCAGGGCTGGGGCTGCAGGTGGGAGATGGAGCACCTGGCTGGGAAGAACAGAGGAATGCAGAGGCTGGGGGCTCAGCCACAGATTTTCAGTTTTGCATTCCTTGACGTTCATGTCCCAAGTTCACCGCTGAGAACAGTATTATCAGGCTTAGGGTAGAAGGGAATTCATTCTCCATCAATGACAATCAAATATAGCATCAATAACTTCTTCATCCCCCAAATGACAGCTCTGCACAGATGTGTTCCCAAACAATAGAATGTCTCAAATTAAAGTTGCATAAAAGCTTTATTTCTAGCTAATATTTTCACATAAATAAATTCCATATTTAATTGAACTGTACCTGCACCAAATCCAAGTTATTCAACCCAAAATGCATAGTAGAGTTATGTAATGCAGTCATGAATCATTGTGACATTTGTCAAGACATTCTCCCATCTGGAAGTAGGTCCAGATAACATAGGCTTTACACATATATCTTTTGTCAAGAACTCCTTTGCATAGACAATCTCAAAAGTTGCACACGTTTACCAATTCTTGTGGCTGTTAACTCTAATTAATTGAGAATGTAAACAGCATTTCTATTTTATCCCAAAAGAAGAATGACAAGCCATCTTTGATTTCATAATTTTTAAAAAATCATTACTAAATTCAAAGAAGCAATGAATTCTCAATTCACATAGAGTTCAAAGTTCCTCTTTGACCATTATTTTATGAACAAAGAAACTTTTTCCAAGCAAGTTCTCAGAAAGGCCTGATGATTAAAAAAAATCAGTTCTAAATCTTGTGACCCACACAGGGCAAAAAGATAAAGGCATCTAAATGTCTAAAACCAAATTAACTCCAGATATTAGTGTAAATTTTTAAACAAAAAAAGTCATACACCACCCCACATACATTTGAAATTCTACTAAATTTTAAATAATCAAAGTTCATCTTTAAACTGGAACATATTCTCCTTTCTTCCTCAGGACTCTTGAATCTTTTAAAGTTTGGGTTGTTTACTATGCACTCCTATTATCGCTGATCACCCGTATGTGCGTAACATTTCTGAAACTATGCACACAAAGTAATTCCCTAGCAAGGCACCACTGAGTTTTATGATGCCGACATGCCTGGGGCAGATAATGTAAACTTAACTACTAAAATAAGTTCTTTGATTATTCTTTATGTCTCAAGATCATGCTCCTAACAACTTCTCGCCCATTTCACCCTCAAGCTGCAAGAATTTTGCAACCCACTATATGAAGTTTTTCTACCCTGGGTAAGGCTTGCAGTTTATAGGCCTATTTATAAAGGTCTGACTCTCTGACACATTCTCCAGCCTCCCCACATTAACCACTAAGGAGGTACTGTTAGCAGATGATACTTTTTTTTTTTTTTTTTTTTGCTTCTGTTTAAAGAGGAACCTACTAACCTTTGCCCTGAACCTATGGCTGGTGAATGGTTGTATGTTAGGTGGACGTGGAGACTGTTGTCTTCTGTGTTGCAATGCACACTTGCACCTCTTGCTACCACTTGATACTACAGGGGAAGTGGGCGCGCAGGTATCGAATCGAGACTACCGCCCTTCACAACAGGACCGCTACAGGAAGGAAATGCAGGTTCTCCCTGGGTTGCGTCCGCCTCCAACTTTTCCATTGCCGATGCGGTGCCTGGTGCACATTAACCACCAAAGAGGCAACTGTTGAATGGCTCTTCCATTTTCCACTGAAGGTGGTTTGTAACTCTTCAAGTTCTCTGCTCTGTCCCACTGCCAGACCACAGCTTGTTACCGATGAGGGAGATGGCTACCAGATTCTTCCAAAAGACTTCAGCCTAAATATTCTTAGCTGCTTCCCCAAAGTCTTAGACTTCCCTGCTAGAGTTTGGGTTTTTCAGACCATCCCATGAGCAAGAAGCTTCAGTTCTTTGTCCTCCTCAGCTTGGAAGCCCACAGGGATACTCTATCTCCAACCTGGAAGGACACTTAGCATCCCGAGTCCACCCTCCTCCAAATCTGTACCTGTTAATGAGCACCAGGGCTTCAGGGCCCGAGAACCCACGACTAACACCCGTAGACGAAAGGTTTCACCTGAGTAGGTGGAAGGGGTCTTCATGCTTCTCCAACATGGCCTGCAGGAGAACGCTATGATGCATTGTTGGGGGATCGATGGTCTCCTGCTTCCTGGTCAGCTCCAAGCACTGGGGATGCCATGGAGGACATGTTTCCTTATTGTGGTAAAACACACATAACGTAAAACGTACCATCCTAACTTTTTCATTGTATAGTTCAGTGGCAATAAGTACATTCATATTGTTATACAACTGTCATTACCATTCACATCCAGAACTTTTTTCATCTTGCAAAACTGAAACTCTTTGCATTAAACACTAACTCCCTGGTCCCCCTCCCTGCAGCTCCTGGCAACCACAATGCTACTTTCTGTCTTTATGAATTTTACTACTCTAGGTATCTCGTATAAGTGGAATCATACAGTAATTTGTCCTTTTGTGACTGGCCTGTTTCACTTAGCATTACGTCCTCAATAATCTATGTTGTAGCATGTGTTAGAATTTCCTTCCTTTCAAGGGTGAATAATATTCCATTGTATGTATATTCTAACTTTTGTTTATCTATTCATCTGTGGGTGAACACACGAGTTCTTTCCACTCTTTAGCTATTGTGAATAATGCTGCTGTGAATATGGAAGCGCAAATACCTCCTGAGACTCTGTTTTTCATTCTTTTGGGCATATACCCAGAAGGGGAATTGCTGGGTAATATGGTATTCTATTTTTAATTTTTTGAGGAACTGTTTTCCATCAGGGCCATACCATCTTGCCTTTGGAGGACATGTTATAGCAATGCTTTATTGTTCCCTTTTGACCATGATTAGGTGGCCATTACTTCTTGTTTTCAACTCTTGAGAGTGAACTCAGATGAACTTTACACTTCTTCTTCTCCTCTGGAACCCAACTGATCCATGCGAACCACACATTTCTGACTGGAATGTGAGACCCCAGTGACCTTGCCTCTAACTTCCTGTTGGCGAAGCCAGTGAGCACATTTTTTTACCAAACTAGCTCCATTATCAACGAATGCTTGCACTGAACCACAAATCCAGTTTGCTTTAATAAATTCCCAGTAGTTCCCATCCGGAAGTCCGTCTCCTCTTATCTCAGCCTTCTCTGCCAAACCCTTCACAATTTATGTGTCTGCTTTTCGATTCTGCTTTCAGCCCCCTCCAAGTTTCCTCTTTCCCACCAGCTCACTGTGGCCGCCTTTGTGTTTCACATAAATTTTGTCTTCTTTGTCTAGGACTCTTGCTGACTTCTGCTTTCTTCTTCGCTGAGTCTACACTTGTCCTTCTCCTCTCCCTGGGACCAGCCCTTCAGCCTCTGGGCTTCCTTTCTCAAGTCATTTGTCAGAATCATGTCCTTGCAATTTGCGGCTCGTGCATTCTGTTTCTCTGGGTTTGTTTCACATGGTCTTTCTGCTATTTTATAGAGCACATGTTCCTGCTTTGTGACCGTTTGTGACATGTTGAATTTCCCTCTTGTACCCCAGTCTCTATATTGAGTGTGCTCACTGGGAAACATTAACTAGCTCTATACCTACCTAAAAAAGGAGAGATGGCAGGTGGCCTGTGGCCCATATGCAGGGGAGAGAGTTTAGGGGTTTCGGCTGAGATAGGAAGAGGGAGAGTAGAGGTTGAGGGTATGCTAAGAAAATGTGTTGTTTGGGGTGTTAATAGAGAGGACAACCTTGCAGTGGCAGGAGATGAGATAGACCTCAGAACTGGTGCTAAGGAGGGGGGTTATTTGAAGAAAGTTGTGCAGGTGCCCAGAGTAGGGACGGGCAAGTTGAGGGAGGCAGGGAGAGGATGAAATTAAAAACAAAAACCAACAAATAAACAAAAAACATTCAATTAGCTCAGGTGAGAGATAACAGTGATTTGGATCCTCATAAATGGAAGGAAAAGAGGGAGGATTTTATGTAGAAAATGTTCCATAGCAGAAATGCAGTAGAATCAAATAAGTCATGGATTTAAGGAATAAGAGATGAGTCAGCATCAGTCGCTACGCTGGCTTCGAATTCTGGGACAAAATGGAGCTTCTGCCATAATAAGGAGGCTGAACACAGCCAAGGGAGAGAGAGTTTTATCTTTGACATAATCAGCTGGAGCTTGTCTTAGTCTGTTTGGGCTGCTACAACAAGTACCATAGGCTGAGGGGCTCACAAACAACAAAGGCTCATTTCTCACAGTTCTGGGGGCTGAGATGTCCAGGATCGAGGCACCAGCAGGTTTGGCGTCTGGGGAGGACGTGTCTGCTGGTTCACACACGGCGCCTTCTTGCTGCGTCCTCACATGGCGGACGAGGTGAAGGGGCGCCCTTGGGCCTCTTTTCTAAGGGCACCAATCCCACTCAAGAGGGCTCTGCTCTCATGACTTAATCACCTCCCAAAGGCCCCACCTTCCAGTACTGTCACCTTGGCATTTAGGATTTCAACATATGAATTTAGGGAGGAAACAAACATTCAGACCATAGCAGAGCTGCTATTGAGACATTGGGTCCAAGGGACTTAGGAGTGACGCACTCTAAGGACCATGAAGCTGCTCTAGGAAGGAGGGGGAGGAATGTGAGCGGTGGGTGTGTGCGGGACTCGGAATGTCCTGCCTCCCATCCGTCAACAGGCTAATGTGTTTCCCACAGCGTGTCCTTGGGACCATTGCCACTAACAATAATAACTGCTACATGGAAAAGAAAAGGGGAGCGTCCCCCCTTAGTCAAATGCTGAAAACACTGGGGCTGTCGAAGGAACGCAGGTCTCTCTAGTGTAGGATATCTCAGAGCCTTTCATGTAACAACGCGCTTGGAAAATCTCCAAGTGGGAAATTCAGTATGCAGTGTTTATTTGACCACAGGACTTATTTTTTTTTTCCAGAATATCTCTAGGGACTGGAATATGGAGAACAGGCTTTGAGAGAAAACACTGACCTAATAAACAGCAGCATTTTACTCCTAAAGAATTCTGCATAAAAAACCACCCTTGATAGGAATAGTTTAGTTCACCACTTTGAATTGTCAGCATCACACCCAGTAATTACTAATTACCTCCATTTCAAGTCGATTCTTGGGGGGAGGTGTTTTTGTTCTGTGGTGCAGCAGAGAGGTGGGAAGACCATGGTGCATGCTTTGCTTGCATATTTGTTCCCTTTTGTCCCCACACTTTCTCTCCTGCCCTCCATCCCCGAGGGTCAACCATTCCATTACACTTAATGTGTGTGTTTTTATATGTCCTGGCAAACTGCATGCGTGTTATCATTTTGTGGGTATTATCTTTAGCTTGTGCCAGTGGTAATGTCATAGATCACATTCTGATTTTTAGGTTTTTTTTAATTCCTTTTTTTTTTCCTGATTTCTGCGACTTTCAGTTTTTTCGTTTAGCACTGTGCTTTCAAGATCCACCGCATGGCTGTATTCCCATTGAATCTGTCGCTTCTCACTACTGCCCAGCACTCCACAGCTGCCTGCACCTGCCTCACATGTCCCCTGTCCCCGTGGCCTCCAGCAAACAATCCTGCAGTGGACATGCTTTTATGGGCCCTTGATGGGCCTGGGGGAGAACTCCATGGGCTATGTATCTCCCTTTATGACTGTAAGAGATCTTTGTTCCCTGGGGCCATGTGCATATCAAATGTTAATAATCTGCAAGAGATTTCCAGCAATTGATGTGGGTCATGTCCTTCCAATATAGTATCTCATGTGACCATCCCAACAACACTGTGAGTTTGGCTGACCGCATTATCCCCAATTTATACAGAAACACGAGTGACTAAGATGAGAGGGGCACGTGGTTTGTAGGAGGTATGAGAGGGTTGTACAGGTTCTCCTTATGAACCCAGAGCTTTTTCCATTCCACTGTCTCTTCTTCTTGTTCCTTGAACACTCCAAACCCTCCTGCCATAGGACGTTTGCCCTAATGATACGTAATACGATTGTTTGTTTAGTGACCTGCTTTCCTGGTAGAATGCAAACTCCATGAGGACAGGAACTTTGTCTCTCATTCATGCTGATATTCCCAGTGCCTAGAACAGTGCCTGACACTAACAGGTGTTCAGTAAATATTTGTTGAATGACCAGAAGAATAGCTTCTCAGTATATGTTTTTCATGACAGATTTGTCCCCAAGGAAATATAAAATAGAAAGGTCTTGTTATTTTGCTAATTGGTATCATTACTATTATTATTTTGGGGGACAAATGAAAGGAATTAGGGGAAGTATCTCATCTTAAAATCAAGGCTTGGGGGAGGGTGGGTTATAGTCTTTGCCCATCTGTGACTTACGCTCCATCAGTTCAGTAGTTGGCTCATGACAGTACAACATTGAATTACACCGTGGAAGGCCATTTTGGGGTCCCAAGGATAAACAGATAAGACAAGGGGCATGCTCTGCTGGCGCTCCGGCTGGGCTCCACGCACCCAAGTCATTAATTGGGTTCTTATTGGGCTGCTGCTGCATGTCCCACCTGCAGGGGCTGCCACTTCCCACAGCCTAACTCTTGGGGGCCAGAGAAAGCCTGGATTAGGGCCAGACATGGGTTCTGGTCCTAGCTTGGCTGTCCCTAGCCATGGGACTAGGATGAGTCACTAGACAATTTTCCTCACCTTTGAAACATACCCGTGCCCCTGCCTACCCTCAGGTCTGATGTGAGACTCAAAGGAACGCTCAGGGCTGTCCCAGGGAGGACTGTCCAAGGCTCAGGGATCCTAGCTGTGATTCCTCTGCTCTTCGGGCCTGGGTCCCTGTGGCCTCCTTGCAGCTAACCGGCATCTCAGGAAGACCGCTGACCTCAGGAGCCCCGTCCCTAGCCAGCTCGGGGGGAGCTTCTAGAGCTCCTGTACACGGGTCCTCTCGCCTTCACCTACCCGGGGGATCCCTGCCCTGTCGCCTCCTCCCAGGCCCCTCCTGGGTAAGGCGTGGCTCTTGAGAGATGGTGCGTGTCCTCCAGCCATCCCTCCTCTTTGGACCTCATTTTCCTAGGTATGAAATGAGGGGGCTGGGCTAGAATGATCATCTTGAAGCTGCCTTCCATCTCTGAAGTACGATAATCTGGGCTTTAATTTTTTTTTGCCTGATCTTGTTTCTCTCCCACTGTGTCTGAAATTCTTTTGTCATTAAATTTCCCTTTCTTCAGAGTCACACATCTGGGCATTCTAATACCTAACCCAGGACAGCACATTCTTCCTGTGGCACTGGGGCTCCTCCCCTGTCGTCACTGTCTCTTAGGAACTGACATTAGCTTTTGCCAAGCTGCTCTGTTCCTCCTCTGAGTGCACACGTCATTTGGGGAGAGGCGATTTTGCCATATAGAATCACACATGTATTCTATGTGATAAGACACACACACACACACACACACACACACACGCAGCTCCCTACAATACCCTAGAATATACATTTCTGGGCATAACGTGTGGGCAAAAATATTCAGGGACAGCCAAATGACTATTTTAATGTTTCTCTGTCCCTGCGGGGCCATCCAACTATTTATTTAGTAGCTTGATGCTGTTTGCATCAACAACTTTGCTTTATAGGCTGTTCTTCATGTTTATGATTCTTACTGTGAAAAAAATTGCTTGCCTAACATCTGTTCCGAATTTGTTTTTTCTTTATTTTTATTTATCTGTTCCCTATTGAATTACGTTTGTGCCAAGGACAGTAACTTGAATTGGAATCTTCAGCGTCCTTCAGGATTCCTACACACTTCAATACGTCTCTTAATTACTCCTTTTTTATTGTTATGAGATACAGATACACCCCGCTCACACAGGCGGATTGGTTTGTAGCTTACCTCTGCCCTTCCCCCTCTGGGGAATAAGTTTTATTAACTGAATAAATTAAATGGGAGGGTACATTCAATAGAGTAGGGAGGTTTATCGTTATAGGTTTGATTTGGATATTTTTCCCCTTGCTGCCCCATTCTCTCCTTTAGCTGAAGCTGTGTTTTGGAGAAAGCTTTACTCTAGCTTGACAGAGTCATAGCTTACCAGGAGCAGAAGGGCCACTTCATCTTATAAGGAAGAAGCTGAGGGCCAGGGGAGAGGCTGTCTTCCTGACTACTTCCAAAAAATATGGAGAATAGATGCCCCAGAGCCAATGAACTTTCGAGAAGTGGAGCATTGCTTGACACTTTTTCTCCTGGCTGCCAGGCCTGGGGGCATTCCTTGGCAGCAGGAGGCATCCTGGAGGTCCCTTGCCACCATCCATACACCAAGCCATTGGGCAGACCCACTCCTTCCAAGAGCAAGCATGTGGCGTGTTTTCCATGGGTGTGGCTGGGGCAGGGGGTGGGGGTCAGCACAGTGTGCAGAGGATGGTGTGGGGGCAGGGATGGCAGGGGAAATTGCAGCAGGGCCTCCTCTTTCTTGTGGACCCCTTCGTGCAGCTGTGGTCCCCTGGCCTCTTCCAGGCTGGCTTGTGTGACCTGAATTCTCATTAACCCCCTGCTCTTACCACTTAGAAACCAACCCAGGGACCACCCAAGCATATTCCCAGCCGTAGGCAAGAAGGTCCCTAAAGAAGGGTGGTGAGACACGCTTTTTTTACCTGATACTTGACAAATCTACCAGGTGTAGAGACAGTGACTCAGTAACTCAAGGGATTGGCCCAAAGTCACCAAGCTGTCACTCCACATACAATGTTCTTTCCACCATCAGTTCTCTGTTCACTCTGGAAGGGGTGTCCCCCCTCTCCTCATGACTTTCCCACAGTCTTCAGGGTCTGTGTCCATGTCTTCCAATGGCACAAAGAGGGGATGGTTCTCCCCACATCTGGAAGCTCTCACTGCTGGATCCGCTCTGGACGTTGTCCACTCAACAGATATTTCATCTTTGCTACGTGTACAGCATTGATCTGATGGCAGTGGGAGCGACCACCCATCCCCTCCAAAAAAAGTATCATTCATGTCTCTTTTCCCAAAGAAAATCGGCATCTAATTTGGAAAAAGAGACAGACATGGGCCAAGTCGCACAAGAATGCCAGGTAGTAAGTGGCAGAATTCTACAGGAGTAGAACGGGTCTTGGAGAATGAATAAGGGGAAGGGAGGGGGTGGAACGTTCCACAGGTAAGAACAGTTGGAGAAAAGACCTTGAAGTGGGAATGGTTGGGGGAAGGGAAGTTGCCAGCTGGAGAGGAGACAAAGGGGATTGGCCGGTCACCATCCTGCGATGGAAAGCCTTGGCCGCCAGGCTGAAGATATTCACTGTTATCCCTTTTGCTAGTGGCCTTTGAGCTGGTTAAAGCCATGTGTTGCAGGTTGGATTCTAGAAGTTGACACTGAGATGGGCTTGGGATACAAGATGTTTACTAGGGATCCGTGGCTGTGAAGGGAAGGAGGAGGAAGCTGTCAGAGTCACCCCAGCAGGACAAAATGGCCAGCCCTCCATGCTCCTGCCCAGCTCAGCCACCCTGAAGGAGCTGACAGCTGGAGGCTCTCTGCTGACCACAGTCTCGGCAGCTGGGCAGCAAGTTCTTCCCTGTAGGAGGATCTAGGCAACATATCTTGATGTCACCACATTGTGGAAACTTTGGTTCACATGAAATCTTTGGCAGAATGGTTGCGTGGCACTGGGAGGTGAGTCCCTGCAGGGGATGCTGTGCACAGCCAGACCTGAGGCTGGCCGGCGGCCACAAGGTGGGCACACACTGACGCAGCCAGCAGGGCAGCTCTGCAGGTGGCCCCTCCACGGTGATGGACGTGAACTAGAGAGAGCAGGCCCTGGATTTTAGAGAATGACCGGGGACTAGGTGATTCTTGGAATGCAGGATAAATGTGAATAAAGATAAAAAAAGGTTCTGGGTTTTCAAGACTGGCTTCAAGTCTACCAGCGGCAGGAACAGGGAAGTCAGGAGCATAAAATGGTTTCCCAGTCCTGGAAAGGTAGACTCAACACCAGCCCTCCGTTTGCTCCTGGGGACGAGGTGCTTTGCCAGCTCCCCAGGGACGCAGGGACAAGTAAGACAGGGCCTTGTCCTCAGAGAACTCACAGGGCAGCAAGGCGCCTGTCAGTAAATAAGCCGCGTGTCATGTGGGTCAGTGGAGGGAGCCACCCAGTGCCACGGAAACTGCAAGGAGTGAAGGGTCCAAGAAGGCGCCATGGGAAAGGGGACTAGTGACCCGGATGTCTGAAAGAATTTTCTGAACTAACAAGAGGGAGCCTTCAGAAGGAAAATATGTACAAAGGAATAGGACATGGAGAAATACCACAAATTTTGGGAACCATAAATAACCTTTCTAATAGCATGAGTCTGTGGCTCTCGAACTATGTGCTGAGACACCCCAGGCAGGCACGGTGAACTCGTAGGGGCTCCCTGGTATACAGCATTTTAAATATTCATGGGAAACAGACATCCATCAAGCACTAAGAGAACTACTTTCAATTTATGCAGATTATTTTTTCAAATGTCCACTAAATTGTTAGAGCATGAATACTTATTAAGTTGCTTGGCCTTCACTTTAAAATGAGACTAAGTGAGACTAAGTTCTTCTTTTGGCCTAGGGGGTGCTGTGAAAAAATTACTGAGTCACTGAGGGTGCCATGGACTGAAAGTTTGGAAACCTTGGTGTAAGAGGAATGGGGTAGGGAGAGAAGTTATGACCTATGGAAGGACTCTCAGTTACAATTCCAGAAGCTTGGACTTGCTTCAGTAATGGACAGTCATTAGAGGTGTGCAGGGAGGGGAATGACACAGCCAGCTTCTGTTTTACAAAGGTCCACTGGCTTTGATGGGGGGTTAGTTGGAGACAGAGAGCCATTGGGAACTACTCAGTGGTCCAGGTGAGAAGAACAGGGCCTGGACCCAGCCAGCATCAAAGGTGGGAACGGGAATACAGCAGGCAACATTAACATTGTGGAACTCCTACTGCATGCCTAAAATGGCAGTAAATACTAGACATCAACAGTAAATAAGACAAGGCCCCTGTATTTAAACCACCTACAATCAAGTGCAAAGATGGTCAAAAAAAAAAATTACAATTAGCAGAGAATCATTGGGAGTTAACCAGGCAAGGAAAGGGGAGCACTGTTCCAGGCAAGGCAGGGGGAACAGCATGTGCAAAGGCATGGGAGTGAGAGATCGTGGAGGTTTTCAGTCCATATGGGCTGATCATCAGGACTGGCTCTTGGAGTGGTGGGAAATAGGGGGCACAAGGCCAAGGATCAAGGCAGGAAAGAGGCTGTGAAGGATGTCATGTGCCACATGCTGAAGATGCCCCAAGGGCTTAATCTTGGCAAGCCATTGAAGGGTTTTCAACAAGGAGTGGCAAAATCAGATTTGCATTTTACATTTCCTAGGAGGATAAACCGAGTTGGGACCCACACGTAGACAAGCAGCAGGCCAGAAAGGCAACCTGGGTGACTGATACATAAAGCCCTGAGTGGGAGGTGCAAAGTCCAGGCAGGAGGGGAGGGACCGGGGATTCTCCCGGCAGGAAGAGGGCCGGAGAAGGCAGGTGAACAGGCCCAGGCGCCCCAGGGAGGGAAAGGTCTGAGGAAGGGCTGATTCCGTCCACCCATCTTCACAGCGCTCTGGAAATTTAGGGTCTGGCCCCAGGCATGGGGACCCTGGGGTTTCTGGGGACAGGTGACACAGGCCTCTGCTCAGAGTGACATATAGGAGCCAGGAGAAAGCAACTGCGGACCCCGAGGCCTGCGACTGTGTCACTGGCTCCTCAAGAAAAGTCTCCCTGGTAGCTTGAGCCTGCTCTGCCACTCAGCTA
This sequence comes from Lemur catta, assembly GCF_020740605.2. NCBI lineage: Eukaryota > Metazoa > Chordata > Mammalia > Primates > Lemuridae > Lemur > Lemur catta. Next base: position 12,312,568 of record NC_059138.1, on the reverse strand, counting down.
ACTCGAGCCCCTAGCTTGAGTGACAGGTGGGAGAGCTGACCAAAAAGGGCAAGACATCCAGGAGCCAAGCAGGGACAGGGGCTTTCTCCACGGCACAGGGCGGGCCGGCCAGCCCCAGAGGAGCCCTGGAAGTCAAGCACCCAGGTACTCGCAGCACCGGCTTCTCCTTAGCTCCCTCTGAACTTTCTGGAAGTTGCGAGTCTCAGCACTCACAGCTGTGGTCTGCAGTAGTGTGTGCCACCTTCCCGCTGAGCTTCCTGGGGCTCCGTGTCTACCTATCACGTCGAAGGCTGGACTGAGGGCAGGACAGCAGCCACTCTGGTAGCATCCCCAACCTGCTGGGAAATACAACTGTCGCTGAGGCAAGTATTTCTCCGGTGCCTGATATTTAGCAGATATCATAGGAGCTGAAACTCCCATCCATTCTTATAGCAAGCAGGAAAGCCTGTGGTTCCCAAACTGTGTGCTGGGACACCCCAGGGTGCCACAGTGAACTCACAGGGCCATGCGAGCTCTACCTGGAAATCTGAAGTCTCCAGATGTATGTTTCTAGGCCTTTTACTGACCTGGGGCCTGTCAGGCTCCTGTCAGGAGCCTCCTCTTCCTCAGTCAGCTTCTTTATCCCTTACAAAGTGGCACCAGCAGGGTGTGGCCCACCTGCTGGGGCGTGTAGAAGCCCTTCCTGATCAACATTTGCATAAAACTTTACTGTTGACAAACTATTCTCATTTGACCCTCATAACAGCTTCCTTTATCAAAGAAACAGGCTCAAGAAGGTTGTGATTTGCTCAAGGTGACACAGCTGAGAAATCACAGGACAAGCCCTTGAACCCGAGTCCCTATGAGCCCGCACCTGCAGCCACAGCACTGCTGACCTCCACTCTGCCTCCAACAGTCCCGGTGCGGCCAACCCTGCAACAAGCCCCCTCCCCTGTCTTTTTCTCATTACGGAAGTCACACACACTCATTGTAAAACACTGAACGTTAAAGAGATAAGTTACATGAAAAGTAAAAGCGCCCCACAATTTCCTGCTCCAGATACATGCACAGTTAGCAGGACCCAGCAAGGTGCCTGACAGAGTATGTGCTCAATAAATGCTTCTTGAATGGTTAATATAGTTAACAGCGAGATCGACTATTATTTATTAGCAGAACTATACATATTATTTCACAGCGTCTTTCTTTCTTCTGGACACATTTCCATGTCGGTGTCTATAGGTCACCTCCCACCCCACCCGGGGAACAGTCTTTATAGCTCCGTCACCTTGACGGGGCGGGCCTCCTGGCATAGGGCCAGGCAGCCCCCAGGCTAACACCAACAGTCTATCCTACTCTGTGCACTACTTTGGTTGAACTGACTGGTCAGTTAAAAAAAAAAAAAGAAAGAAAGAAAGAAAGAAAACCACTAATTAAACAAATCAAACAAGTGTTATTTTTGTCTACACAATACTAAATTTTCTCTTCCACCAGGTGCTTTGGAGTTGAATAAGCAAATTCTTATGTGCATAAATAAGTATAAATGAATAACTAGTTAAGAATGTCTTGCCCCCAAAGCAGTCTATGTACAAGTTTGGATTAAAGGAAAGCAAGACTTTACCTCCTTAATTGGGCTGGGGGTTTTCTGGTCCATTGAGCAAGAATCTGCTCTAAATCTCCACCTTTAAAGCTCTAGTCTGCAGAGCTGGGAGCCTGACTGTTTTCTCTCGCACACCTTCTCGGCCCTGGAGCTGTTCCACAGCCAGGCCAGCCTGGGGGGAAAGCGGCCACTCGAGTAGATGGCAGCAATTGTGGCTCAAGTCCCTGTCTTGGGCAAGTTGTTTAACCTCTCTAACTCTCAATTTCTTATTCTGGAAAGTAGGAATAATTACCTCCTCCATCTTTCTATGAGGATTAAATAAGATAATACAGGTAATACACTTAGAATGAGGCCAGGCCGGTAGTGAGCACTCAATAAATGCTAACAGTTGTTAGCTCAGAGGTTCTGAGAAGAGTCTACAACCAGTGCAAATATTTCACGGACCAGTTACACTGGTATAGGACGTTTCTTCCCACCCTGTAGAAAGTAGATCTAAAATTCAAAAACCCCATAATTTAATGGCCTTTTGAACTCATAGGAATTATAGGATTTAAAGCTATAGCAAACTGCAGTGATTACCTAATTTTCACTCCCACACTTCAGTGGTGGCCCAGGGAGTTTCAGGAGTGCATGCCTGGAGTGGTTCCCTGCCTGAGTGGCAGAGCTGTGCGACCCTGGATCCTGCCTGCTGAACACCAGCACGTAGTACTTTCCAGGACCCCACAGCAACTCGGGAGAGAGGAAGACACTGCTGCACATTTGTACCGATGTGCAACACAGACCAGACCCTTTTAGGGAAGTGAGCTTTGAGAGGCAGAATGGTATGGGGTACTCACAAGGTTGAGGTGAAAAGGGGCACCATACTAGTTAGGACATCTCGACTTCAGATGATAGAAACCCGACTCAAACTAACTTCAGTACAAACTAAGTGCCATAAGCTAGGAGGACCCAGCGAAGCATCCTGCAGGAGGCAAAACCCTGGATTCGACTTTGGACCTCCTAGGCAGTCTCTCTCCCTGAAATCTCTGCTGGTCTCTCTTAGCCCCCTCTGCAGACAGGTTCCCTCCACGTGGTAGAAAAATGGCCACCAACAGCCCTAGATTCATATATTCCCAGTTTAGCAGCTCCAGGAGAACATCAAGGCTTTTCACCCCAGCACGCATGTGTGATAGAAATCCCGATGAAGGATTCTGACTGGCCCTGCTTAGGTCACGTGTCCACCCCTTGGACTAGTCGCTGTTGTCAAGGAGATGAGAAACGAGGATTGGCCATGCCTGGAGGTAGAGCCCATTGCCACGACCAGAGGGGCAGAGTTCTGTAAGTGACAGCACCTTCAGAACTACACCGACTGGGGGAGGGGGGCTCCCCAAGGAGTGGTGGGCAGATGAAAACAGGCGCCCTAAAGGGAGGCTATGAGTGCTTAAGACACACTTCCCTTACAATTTTTTCTGTTTGAAATCTTTCCAGGAGCTCCTCAAACTACAGATGAGCATTTTTATAAATATAAATTCACAAGATTACACAATTTACATGTAAAATGGGACCAGTTTTCTCGTAAGGTTCATAAATGAGCTCTGAAGCAATTCTAAAGGAATTGTTGCAAAATTGTTTTTAGTATTAGCAATATTACTAGGAGAAAGCAGAAAGACTCCCAAGGTGACTACTTGGAAGGACAACTTCCATTTGCATGTAGAAGTATTACTTTTTTAAAAAAAAAAATCCAGATTGTCTGTAAAATTATTTTGATAATAACTACAATACAAATATATTACCAAAATATGTGTGTGCCCCACAGTGTAATTGCTTTTCATTTAGATCTAAGAATTTAGGGAAATGAGAATGGGTATGAACCTTGGCTAAATATAGAGCAGGTTTTTAACTTGGGGTTTGTGTCCCCGATATGGTTATTGTCAATCACATCAGGATCCCCTGGGAGCTTGTTAAAATAAGAGGTGACTGGGTTCCACCCCAGAGACTCTGGCCGGGTAGGTCTGGGTGCAGCCGGGCACTGTTATATTTTCTGAATGTTCCACAGTTGGTTTTGACTAGCCCCTGAGGCTGAAAACCAGGACAGCGGTTCTGAGAGTGTGGGAGTGGTCGTCTTGCAACAGAATGCAAGAGCCTGCTGAAATGCAGATTCCTGGGCCCCACCAGCCCTGGTAGATAAGTCTTGGTGGGGAGCAAGAGTTTATTAAGCTTCCAGGTGACTTTTTAAAAACTTTTTTCTTTGAAATAATTGTGGATTCATAACAAGTTGCACAGAAAATGTACAGGGAGGTCCTGTGTCCTCTTAACCTAGCTTCTCCCAGTGGTACCCTCATCCATAACCATAGTACGTTATAAAAACCAGGTGATTGACACTGGTGCAATGCACAGAGCTTATCAGATTTTATCCAGATGTATATGCACATGTGTGTGTGTGTGTTTGTGTGTGTAGAGTTCTATGCAATTTTATCACCTGTGTAAATTTGTGTAACCACCACCACAGCCAAGATACAGGACTGTTCATCCCCATAAGGCTGTCTAGTGCTATCCCTTTATAGCCACACCCACCCATCACCACCCCCATCCCCAACCCCTGGCAACTACTAATCTGTTCTCCATCTCTATAGATTTATTTCAAGAATGTTATATAGACAGAATCATACAGTAGGTAACCTTTTGAAATTTTTTTACTCACATAATTCCCTTGAGATCCATCCAAATTATTGCATATATCAATAGTTTGTTCTTTTAAATTGCTGCATAGTATTCTCTTGTACGATGTACCACAGTTTGCTTAACTAAACATCCATTGAAGAATACTTGAATTGTTTTCAGTTCTTGCCTATTATGAATAAAGCTTCTATAAATATTTATATAGCTGTTTTGTGTAAACATAAGTTTTCATGTCTCTGAGATAAAGGTTCAAGAGTGCAATTGCTGGGTGATATATATAGTAAGAACATATTTAGTTTTATGAGAAATCGCCAAAATATTTTCCAAACTGGCTGCATCATTTTACATTCACACCAATAACCTATGAATGATCCACTTTCTCCCCATGTTCATCAGCATTGGATGTTATCACTATTTTTGTTTTTATTTTAGCTGTTCTGATAGTTGTGTGATGTTATCTCATTATGGTTTTAATTTGCATTTCCCTAATGGCTAATGATGTTGAACACCTTTTCTTGTGTTTACTTGGTATCTGTATATCCTCTTTAGCAAAATGTCTGTTCGTGTCTTTTGCCCATTTTCTAGTCAGATTATTTGTTTTCTAACTGTTGAGTTTTGAGAATTCTTCAAATATTCTAGACACATGTCCTTTGTCAGGTATGTCATTTGCAAATATTGTCTCCCATCCTGTAGCTTGTCATCTTCTTAACAGGGTCTTTTAAAGAGAAAATTTTTTTTATTTTGATGAAGTCCAATTTATTGACTTTTGTCTTTTATGGATTATGTTTTGGTGTTAAGTCTAAGAACTCTTTGCTTAGCTCTAAATTTCAAAGATTTTCTTCCATTTTTTTCTAAAAATTTTAGTTTTATATTTTACATTTAAGTCTGTGGTCCATTTTGCATTAATTTTCGTATAAGGTATGAGATTCATATTTTTGCCTATATATGTCCAGTTGCTCCAGCACCATTTGTTGAGAAGTCTATCCTTCCTCCAATGAATTGATTTTGTATCTTTATCAAAATTACCAGTTAAGTACATATGTGTGGGTCTATTTCTGATTTCTCCGTTTTGTCCCATTGATTGATGTGTCTATTTTTCTGTCAGTACCACACAGTCTTGACTACTCTAGCCAAGTCTTGGGATCTGGTAGACTGATTCCTCCCACTTCATTCTACTTTTTCAAAATTAATTTAGTTATTCTAAGTCCTTTGCCTTTCCGTATAAGTTTTAGAATAAGTTTGTCTATGCCTATGAATCTTCTTGCTGGGACGTTGATTAGAATTGCATTAACCTTATAGGCCAGCTTTGGGACAATTGGTATCCTTACAGTGTGGAGTCTTCCAATCCACGAACATGATATATCTCTCCATTAACTTAGGTCTTCTTTGATTTCTTTCATCAGTATTGTAAATGGTATTGTGTTTTCATTTTGGTTTCCACATGTTCATTGTTAGTATGTAGAAATGCTATGGATAGTTTTGTATGTTGATCTTTTTTTATTAGGTGACTTTAAGATTCATGTATATTGATCTTGAATACTGAAACCTGCTGAACTCAATTTCAGAATTATTTTATTCCTTATATTTATACATATTATTTTATATTCCTTTTAGATTTTTTTTATTCCCTAGTATTTTCTCTGTGGACAATTATGTCATCTCAAATAGGGACAATTTTATTTATTCCTTTCCAATCTATATGCTTTTTATTTATTTTTCTTGCCTTATTGCACTGACTAGAACTTCCTGTACTATGTCAAACAAGTGTAGTGAGAGTGGACGTCCTTACTTGGCTCCCCATCTTAGGGAAAAGCATTCAATCTTTCACCATTAAGTATGATATTAGCTGTAGGTTTTTTGTAGATATTTTTTATTGAGTTGAGAAAGTTTCCCTCTATTTCTGAGAGTTTTTATTATGAACAAGTGCTGAATGTTGTCAAATTCTTTCTTTTCATCAACTTATATGATCACATAAGTTTTCTTTTTTAGGCAGTTAATATGGTGGATTATATCGATTGGTTTAAAAATATTAAACCAGCCTTGTATACCTAGAATAAATACCACTTGGTTGTTCTGTGTAATTCTACTTATACACTGCAAGATTTGATTTGTTGAATATTTTTGTTTCTAAGTTCATGACAGATACTTGTCTATAATTTTCTTTTCTTGTACTATTTTTGTCTGATTTTGGTGTCAGGGTAATACTGACCTCATAAATTGAGTTAGGATGTGCTCCCTCCCCTTTTATTTTGGAAGCGATTATAAAATTATTGTTAATTCTTCTTTAAATGATTGGTAGAATTCTTCATTGAAACCATCTAGGTCTGGAGATGTCTTTTTGGGGAAATTTTAAAACATGAATTCAATTTTTTTATGGTTATAGGATTATTCAGATTGTTTAATTCATCTTCATTGAGTTTTAGTAGTTTGTGGTTTTCGTGAAATTGGTCCATTTCTTCCTAGTTGTCAAATATATTAGTCTAAAATTGTTTATAATAGTCCCTTTTCCTTTTAAAGGCTGTATTATCTGTAGTGACATCCTGTTTCATTCTTGATATTGATGATTTGTATCTTCTCTCTTTTTATCTCTGTTAGTATTACTATAGGTTTATTAATTTGATTGATTTTTTCCAAAGAATTAGTTTTTTGTTTTATTATTTTTTCTATTGTCTTTCTGTTTTCAATTTCATTGATTTCTGCTCTTATCTTTATTATGTTCTTCCTTCTGCTTGTTCTAAGTTTTTTGCTCTTCTTTTTCTAGTTTCTTGAGATTCAGTTAAAATCTTGCCTATTTTCTAAGGTAGCATTTAGTGCTACAAATATCTCTTTCAACACTACCACAAATTTTGATGTTATCTAATTTTTACATTATGTTTAATTATAATATAATCATGTATTTGTTCTCTTTTGGACCCTCTGTTTCTTGTTTCACTTTTCTTGCCTTGTGGGTTATTTGAACATTTTTAGAATTCCATTTTGGCTTATTAAAAATGTTTTATATATTGCTTTGTATAGTTTTCTTAGTGTTGCATAAATGTGCATATGTAATTTACCACAGTTTACAAGTATGGATGCCTCACCATTTCGAGTGATGTGTGGAAATTTTGTTTCCATTTTGGTCCCTTTACCCTCCTAACTTTTTAAATATATAATTGTCCTAAGTATTTCCTCTACATACATTGAGCACCACATCATATGGTGTTATAATTTTTGCTTCAACCAGTAAGTATGACTTAAGAGATTCATAAGAATGATAGTCTATTATTTTTACCCATTCCATTGTTCTTTGCTTTCTAAAGTTCCAAACTTTCTTCTGTTATCATTTCCCTTCTGTTTAGAGAACTTCCTTTAGCCATTCTGTAAGGGTAAGTCTGCTAGTGACAAAAGCTTAGTTTTCCTCCATCTGAGAATGCCATTGTTTCCACTTTTCTCCTGAAGGATAACTTTCACCAAATTAACAACTTGTGATGGGCAATTCTTTCCCTTCAGCCCTTGAAAAATGTGCCACTTCCTTCTGGCTTCCATGGTTTCTGATGAGAAATTTGAGTCCTTTGAATTGGTGTTCCCTCTAAGTAATACATCCTTTCCCTCTGGCTGGTTTCAAGAATTTTTCTTTCTTTTTTAGTTTTCAGAAATTTAATTATAATGTGTCTTGGCATGGATTTCTTTGAGTTTATCATATTTGAGGTTCATCCAGCTTCTTGAGTCTGTAGGTGTATGTCTTTTGCCAAATTGGAGAAATTTTCAGCTGTTATTTCTTCAAACCAAGGTGACTTTTAAGCACATTTTATGTATGAGAAGTATTGCTCTGGAGTAGGGTTCAGAGGCCCAAGAACTTCTCAAATTGTATACAAATGCTGTGAGTGTTTTATTTTTCTTCAGAGAATGTCCACAGCTTTCACTAGATTCTCAAAAGACTCTATGACACTCACCATAAATGTTATAAAAGCATAGGTTTATGGCCTTATTGGATTATTTTTGGTTTTCTTGGTTGAAACCAGTAAAAAACTAGTTGGTATCCTTTTCTTTCCTTGTACCACATCTGTTGAATTCCTCTGTCCCAAAGATTTCTCCAAGTTTTGAAAAATATGATCACTCAGGTGAATATTTTCTAAGCACCTAATACGTGCCAGACAAAAAAGAATTTTTGTTCATTTTTCCCCTAGTCAGTGAGAAGGAGAAGAGTTTTTACATTACCGTCATTTTGGAGTTATGAAAAGCTCTGAGTAACTAAGAATGCTGGAATACACTTGGCTGCCTTTGTGTGCGACCTTCCCCTTTAAAATCTGTTCCTTACCACTCTGAGCTGGATATACCAGCAATCAAATCGCATTCCTGAAAGTATAATTTCACACACTAACAAGTGCTTGTGCAGTGGGCCCCTTGTCATTGCTCTGGCTTCCTTTGCACGGTTGGTGGTTGGACGCTTGTAGTTGCCCCTGGCAGGCTTGTCCTTAGGCAGTTGCTTGAGCTGATCCCTCTTCCCAACAGCCCTCACCTCCTTTGTCACCCACCTTCCTGGACGAACTCCTGCTCATCTTACAGAACTCCGTTTGGGAAGTGCCACTTTCGGGCGGTCTTCACTCTCTCTTCAAGTGCTGAGCTGGGTGTGCCTTCAATGTCACTCCTGCCTGCCAGCACGTCACACTGTGCGCTGATTGTCTAACTGTCCCTCCCATCAGATGGTGAGACCCTTGAAGGCTGTGACTGGGACTTGATTGCTTTTGTGTCCCCAGTACTTTCATAAATATAATAAAACATGCACATATGCATTGACTCCCGTTAGCATTCACTGCCACCAGCTGAGTGCCCATCATTACCATCCTAAGTGTCTGTTGAGCCCCTTTATATACAGGTGTGGCAATCAGATATTCAGCCTTCCCCAGAAGATCTAATCTTCCCACATTCCCACAAGCATCTGTTTATTCATTCGTTTTAGACATTTTTTGAGAATCAGTTTAAAGATTATTGGTCTTCTCTTGCTAGAATGCCTATCTCCCCACTTTTAGAAATTATAGACAACATTGACCCGTCATTTTCCTTCTTTGTCTTAATACTGGATCTGATGAACCCCTTATTATTGTGTTTACATTTATAGATCTGTCTTTCCTACCAGGCTATAAGCTCCGTGGGGCAGGGACTGTGTCTTACTCAGCCCAGAGTCTCCAGGGACTGGGACATGGTGGCATTCCATAAATGCTGGCAGAAAGCATTTGGTGTGAGATCATCGCAGCTACCCGGTTGCTCAGGATTGGAACATGCATTTCCTCATCTTCTCCATATTTACTTTCTATTTATCCTTTACCTTTCATTCTAAGCTATTGTGAATTTTTTTTTAGGAAAGGAGAAATGGGTAAATGCAACACATTTTAAAGCAATTTTTTTTTGTTCCTCCCAGGTACTATCTTGGTCGGCGGATGTTTATTGTTATTTCTGAGCCAGACATGATCAAGCAGGTGTTGGTTGAGAACTTCAGTAACTTTACCAACAGAATGGTATGTAGTTTTCTTTCTGTGTGTGGGTGGATGGGGAATCATCCTAAGACGCAAGCACTGCATGACGGATTGGATAGGGAGGCGGTCAGGCCTCTTATCGGATTTAAGTCAGTTCCACTCCAAATTGAGCTCCCCAATGAACTCAGGTTTTCAAAAGAGATGTACAGGACTGGTATAAAAGAGTGGCATTTGCATTCAAGAAATGCTTCAAGAAAGCCAAAACTCAAGAGAAGTTGAGGTTAATAAAAATGCTAAAACCAAGAGGGTTTTCTAAAGCTGTGTTCAAAGGTAGAGGAGTCCAGAGGGCACAGGCCAAGTGACTGCAGAGGACGGAGCAAGGTTAATACATGTGAGTGGGAAAGCAAACTTTGAGGCTCTTGTGTTACATCTTTCCCAGAGGATATGAAAGTATTAAGGCTGGAAAGGGAAGACAGGCAACATTAGGAGGGAAATGTGTCCCCCAGTAGGAGGAGAAGCCTTTAAGGGGGCTCCAACCTGCAAAGGATGTACATGGCCTGTTGTTTTTGCAAAGTTCATGTCTTACTCTTTATCTTTGATGAGATATCCCAAAGAATGGGAAAGGTGACAGAAAACAGCAGAGCTCAGTGTTGCCCATGTTTTCCATTAAGCCTTCAGGATTGAGCGCCAGTTCCCGTGACATGATTTAAGGGCCCCTGTGATGCGGATCTGGTGCATATGCTCCAGCCTGTCTCTCGCTGCTCCCCAGTACAGGTGGTCACCCCAGCTGGTCCTCCACTCTCTGTCCCACCTGCTCTGAGAGGCCTGCCCCTGGGACTGGGGGCAGCACAGCCGTGGGTCTCGTGTGTATCACAATGTGAGCTTGAGCACATTTCTCAACTTCCTTAGGCTTCTTGTTCCTCTTCTGGAAGGGGGTTATGCTGTACCTTCGTGGGCTGTTGTAAGCTAAATGGAACCACGCGGATAAGCCCTGCCTCTGCGCAGCACTGGCCAGGCGAGACATTAGTGCTTTTAACAAGAAAACCCTCCGTTCCTACACCTGTCCAAACCCTAGCTATTGATTCCTCAAGGCTCGCCTCAGTTTCTTCCTCCTCTTCCATGAAGCCTTCCTTACTGTCATCCGCATTTGCTTTCCTGTTCTCTGTACTCCTTTCCACAATTGTCCCCATGGTGGCTTCTACTATGTACAGGAAAGGAAGATATGGCTTTTACCCCAGCTTGATGATGAGCTCTTTAAGGCCAGGAACTGTATCTTGTGGTTCTTTTTTTAATACCCCACGGTGCAAACACGTAATGACTATTCAGTATCCGGTATATTCTTGTTCAAACTGAACTGAATCTCCATCACCCTGACGTTCTTCTCAGAAGAATAAGGTATTTATTACCTGAGCCCGGAGATTCAGTACACGCTTCTGCATCGAGATCATTCACAAGCGGTAGGAAGACCCGTGGAAGACGAGATCGCTAGGAATCCCCAGTGTGTGTAGGTTTCCATCCGGGAACGAACCCACTCATCTCCAGCTTTGTTTACGGTCTGTAGGCCAATTCCATATTCATGGCAAAACAACCCTAGTGACTCAATTTTTTAAAAACAGTCATTAGAGTGGGATTTTCTCCCAGGTTTTTGAAAGTCAAATTAAATTGGGTTCTGTGGTTCCCTCTTATCCATATGCTTATTTATCTGCTCAAAGAACTCAAGGAGATTAGTGAGACGTGATTTCTCCTAACTGACACCACCCGCCTTTCCTCTAATCGGCCGTGTTTACTTAAGCATTCAGAGTCGGCTTTATTATACATTCGCTCAGTAAACATTAAACGCTTACTCCATGCAAGCTTCTCCCAAATGATCCCTTGTGATGCAGAAAATACCTCGGCACATTAGTCTGATAAATTAAGTGAAGAGGAACTTAAATAACGCATGGTTTCGTCTCCCAGCGGTGAGAGCCCACCTCCGTTCTCACCCCCGGGCCTGAGTGCTGTGAGCTCGGTGCCCCGGGCCGGCCTGGTGAAGGCCCTACTGGAGGTGCTGGGGTCGGCTCTGAAATCGGCGTGAGCTGTAGGCACCTCAGGGGGGAGCCACGGAGTGTGCTGACTGGGGCGGGGGCCACTACCGGGACCTCCCTGACATGTATAAACATCGAGCAAATACTGGAACTCAAAAATCATTGAATGAAATATTCTTTTTCAAATCCAGAACACTAGGTGCTTCCCCACCGAGTCTGTGCGATGCCCCTGCCCTGTCCTGCCCATTTTCCGAATGGACTTGCGGGTCTGTATCAGTGCCCGCAGGACTTCGCGAAATTGCCCAGGGCTGGAGCAACCACAGTTTGCCGTTAAACCCAAATCAGTCTTCTTAGCATTTGTAGAAACTTAGTTGTCCCCACACCTTGGGACTTGGATATTTTTATTTAGGTATTTTCAATTAGCTCTTCTTTGCTATCAGGTACTGTCTTCAGTGAAGCCATGGGAGCAGCTCTTTTCTTAAATCTCTGTGGGAACTGGAGCTGGGGCCACGTGTCTCAGCAGGAATGGCCGTTACCAGTGGGAGAACAACTTCTTTTGGCCTCCTGTCCAGGCCTGGAGCTGGGATGGGGGGGCTGTGGGAAGGCGGCAAGAGGTAGGCCCATGTGAGGTTGGTCTGGGGGGACGGGGGCTTGGAGCAGATGTGTGGAATCACAGAGATACACATTCCGGTCCAAAACTGGCAGCGCGGAGAGTGAGTCAGGCTGCACACGTGATCATTCTGGGTTCCACTGCTTGGATGTGGAGCGGGGGTGAGAGGTGATGGCAGTTGTGTGTGTGTGTGTGTGTGTGTGTGTGTGTGTGTGTGTGTGTGTGTGTGTGTGTGTTTTAGAGGGTACCCTCAGGTCCTCGTGAGCAACACAGAGGTCACCTCCCCAGGCACAGGTCAAGCCACACCACTGACACACAAGAGTCACATCTAAAGCCATGTGATGGATTTGGTGAGTGGTTTCGTTCAGAACCATCGAAACCCAGGGGCGTGGCTGCCCCAGGTGCAGCCTCTCAAAGAAAGGGCTGCTTCATCCACTCCCCACGTGGCCGTCAGAATCCTAGGCTGAGTCACTGTGAAACCACCGACTCCTTGGCACTGGCAAAGGCGACTGACGTAGGGAGTCAAATAAGTCACTGGAAACCTCATAACCCTGCATCTGCAGCAGCACGCTCCTCGGGGAAGAGCAGGAGTGTGTCGGCTCATCACAGAGCTAATCAGCAAAGAAAGCTCAATTCAGAGCTGATTCAGGTGGATCAGACTCACCTGAGCTGGGGCCACAGGGACCTGCCTGGTGGCATCCCCCAAGAGGCGGGGGCCTCGGCAGGCTTGCCATGAAACTGCCCCCTTGAACTTGTCCTTACACCTGCAACTGTCCATTGACAGCTTTTGAAAACCTGTTTATCTGGAGTTCCTCACCCCTTTCCTTTAAAGAAAACACTGAGTAAATGAAGACGTTCAGATGTTCAAACGTGTGCTGCAAGATTTAAGGTGTGAGAGTGGTTGTCAAGCATGGCCTGGGGAAGCTTGCATTGCTACAAACCTTGCAAACATTTTTTTAGCTGTGCATTTCTTGAAAAGGATCAACTTAAACTGCAGGTCCACAGCTCTGAGGCGGAAGTTCTTCTGCAAGCCCAGACTGCAAAGAGCAGCGAAAACAGAAACACAGATGTGCAACCTCATTTGCCTGCCCACCTATTTTGAGGCTGTTATCTTTGTTTTATGTGACACATTTTGCTGTGCACAGGAAACCCTCCAGCCTGAGCTGGAAGCTTCTCATCCCAGGATGAGTTGCCCATTGGCAGTCCCGGGTGACAGCCACAATGGGACGCCTGTCTCCTTTCACTCGCTTGCCTAATGTCTGGACATGGCTAGTCCTGGAAAAGATAGATCCGTGGAATTGCACTGGATCTGCAAAACACACTTAGCTTCTAGTTTCCAACGTGGTAGCAAAGTTTAAACTCCAACATCTTTAATGACACCGAGAGCCTTGTGAAGCCTTGGGACTATAGGAGAGTTCTTAGCATTTTGTGTTGAGTGGTGTTGATTCTGAATGCTCAGATATTTTTCTCTCAGCCTTGCAGAACGTTTTTTTTTTTAATTTCAAAATCTTGTTGGAAATGATGTCCTCTTTTTGTGTCTTAGTAGACTCTTGGCTCGGCAGGAAGCCATCTTTATATATTTTAAAAAGAAACAAGTCAAATCTTGTTCTGATATTTAGGCCTTCTCACCCTAATTTTGTGGTAGCAGGAGTAGAAATAAGTGTGTAAACCAGGAGATTCATACCTAGAATTTTGGGATGAGAATTGTAAATAAGTCATAGAAGCAAATTCTGGTCTCTCAATGGCTGTGTTCCTGAACGTTCCATGGAAGTCAGGTCACTGTGCCGGGGGGTCCTGGCCCACACTCTCCTTCTCTGCCCCAATCTCCTTCTAATAATGCGTCCTTTTTCCCATTTCCCCCTCTTCTAAGCCATAACCCAGCAGTATGGTGAAAGGTGTGTGGTGTACATTTAAAGGAATAAATCAGATTCCAGATTTGCTGCCCCGCGTTAGCTGTGTGACTTGCAGCCAGGCCTTCTTTACCCTTCCCGAGCCTCAGCTTCCTCCTGTGTAGAATACGAGTGTCAGACTGGCCAGTCCCTAAGGTCGGTCTGGTTCCCAGTTTGTGCTGTCATCGGTGCCAGCAGGTGAACCTGAGATTCCCGCCAGCACCTCATGGAGCCATTTTGAGCTTCAGATACTGGGGACCCGCTCCCTCTTAGGGTCCCTCAGGAAAATTTCTTCTCCCAGCCAAGTGTGACAGGGCCTATATCAGGGACACCCTTGTCCCTCTCTAACACTTCTTTTGGCCAGAAGCTCCACAGAGATCTGTCAAAGAGTTTCCTGAGAAGGTTTAACAAGCCCCGTGACCCCCCTCCTCCTCAGGAAGGGCCCTCACTGCCGGGTGAGGGGCTGACAGGAGCACAGTTCCCAGCGCATGGTTTCCTCCTCCTCAGTGGGTAAAATGCCAAGAACTCTCTCAGGAAGGGCCGCCATAGCCCACACCATGCCTTTGTCTAACTAGAAGAGTCCTCCTTCCACCGGCTGGAGCCGGCTCAGCAGATGGAGCCCAAGCTTGCTTTTAGCAGCCACACGTCACCCTTGAGCTGCGCACACACCTTACAACCTTACTCGGAGGCTGTTCTCTCAGGCCAGCAACCATCTAAAGCAGAGAGAGAGAAGGTGATGTAATCTCTATGCCCATCTGCTACTGGCAGAATGAATGAAAATCGTCCAGTGTAATAATAAAAGAAAACCTTTACCATTTTCTCATTTTAGTACTTTTTATGTTTATGTTTATATTTTACTTTTAGTAAAGGGAACCTCTTTACTATTTCAAAGCACCAAAATATAAGCCCTATACTTGGTTCAAATCTTTCTTCAGCCCAATAGGAATAGTCATATATTGAAAATGGCTTCAAGTATAGAATTTGGGGTCATCCAAGTGATAGAATTCTCAAATTTTAACTGATTATAACACAATGAGGAGACATGTCATGTCTCCAGGAGAGGGAGAGAGAGGTTGTACAGGGAGCGTCCTCATCCGTGCAAGGTTGTGTGAGAATTAGAAACATTTGTAACAGGAGAGCACCGCCCTTTTGTGATCATGGCCTGCGTTCTAATGTCAGTGTTTCTGCAGCCTACCCGGCACCCTTGCTAGACACGTTGGCCACACTCGCGGCACAGCCACCGAAGTAGAGCAAGATCTCCTGGAGTCTTTAAAAGCACCTTTCTCTGTGTACCTGGCGCCCGCAGCTCTGTGTGGCTGTCGGAGGACTGTTGACTGCTCTGTCAAGACATCATAGGGGTCATCTAGATTTTGAGTCAATGTTCTTGCATGTTCCAGAACACAAGGAACATTTTTTTGACTATAGCTTCATATTCTATTAGGCCTCTGAGTCCTTTCTCCCAATAACACACACACTCAGGTATAGCAAAAATGCATTGCGTGCATTTTGTGACACTCCGGGAGAAGTTGGTGGTCCTTACGTGGCTAGAGGCCAACTGAGAATCCGTGGTGCAGCCCACGATAAACACTCACTGGTCGCTCTCTTCCCACAACCACAGAATCCCGAGGTGTTGGTTTTCTTTAATAACCTGCCCCTCGGGACTATGTGATTCCTCAAAGTTTAAAGTTTTTGCTTAGAGGACCTAATAGGAAGTTAGACTCTATTTTAAGAGAGCTTCATTGAGAAGCCAAACATGTTCAAAGTCAAGGGAATCTTGGCAGTTGAGCCAGGAGGCCACAACTAAGCCACTGCTGCTTATCAAGGCAGTTTCCTAATTACTGGAGGATGAGCCAGGAGTTGATGAAATATTGTGAAAAGCACCGCGTTGGTTGTGAGATAGACAAGTATTGGTCATAAACCACCCCTCTCCTACCCTCCGTTCTTTGTCTCGATAGTTCCAGTGCGGGCACAGCCCCGGCACACAGTGGGCGACCCCGAAGTGTTCACAACTTGATCACGGACAGACACCATTCAGAGCTGAACTTGCAAAACACTAAACATAAAATGCAGCAAACCCAGCTCAAGGCCTTGGCTGTCGCAGCAAAGTCACATGTGTCTGAATGTTGCTCAGTCCCTGTTGAAAAGAGCAGCCACCCAGCTCCTGCCGTGGAGTGCAGGGAGGGCGGGAGGCTGTAGACTCCACGGAATCAGTGTGGAGTTTCATCCGCATCTTCCTGCCCAAGCCTGGCTGTCTGGAGCAGAGCAGGCAAAGACGGGGCCCCTCTGCTGTGATTTCCACCCCCTCCCGCTGCCAGCGCTAACACCCCACCCTTCAGCAGAGGGACAAACTCTTCAACCACACGGCCCTCCCTTACCTGTCCTCGCCCCTCTGCAGTGACTTCTACTCACTCGGGTCTCCTGCCCCTTCCTGCCCCTTTTAGAAGGTGGGAACTGAGGGGCCTGTGGGCTCCAAACAGGGGCCACCCCTTGAAGGAGGTGACAGGATCGCAAAATTTCACCCTGTGACATACTAATGACAGTCCATGTTAAATAAAGGAAGTTAGTCACCTGGCCTCAGAGGAGACTTGCAAGGGGTGCCAAGGAAGTTAGGGTGATCACCCAAAGTCAGGGAGACACACATGAGCCAGTGAGAGAGAAACTGCAATCCGCTGACAGCACGTTAGAGGTAATGCGGTCACCGAAGGGCGGATGACCTCCACCTTCTGCATTGTCAGTCACATGCAGAAAATGCAGAATCTGAATCAAAACTGGTCAGGGGCTTCCTGAGCAGAAAGGACGCCCTCACAGCCCTTAACATCCCTCTTAAAATGTGGTCCATGTCTGAAAACCCTTGTCTAGATAATGAGGTCTAATTCTCTCACACATGGCAGGAGGACACTCCTTCCTGAGACCAGGCACTGCTCCTAACAGTGCAGCAGGACAGGCTTCCTCTGTTCTTGGCAGTGAAACCCCAACACAGCCCGGCAGGCTTGTGGTCAATTAAGGTTCCCAGATCTTTTTCATGTGAATTATTGCAGATCAGGTTTCTTCCATTCCCATGCTCTAAACAATTAAATTTTTAATCTAAATATGAAGACTTATAAGTTACAACTGTTGATTTTCATCTTGTTGGTGTTCATCCAGCATTCAAGGCTGTCAAAATTAAATGTTAATTGTTTTTTAGTGTTTTTTAAAATTGAGATAACTTCCATATATAAATCTTCAGTGTAAAGCTCAATGCATTGCTATACCTGTATGTAACCCCATGACTGTCACTGTCACAGTCCAGAACAGTTTCGGCACTCCAGAGGGCTCCCTTATGCCTCTTCTCAATCAGCCCCTCTCAACCAACTGGAGGAAACCGCTCCTCTGACATCTATTGGCATAGATTCACTTTTGCTGCTTTTGAACTTCATGGAAATGGGAACACAGAGTTTGTGTCCTTTTGTTCTGGCTGCTTCTTCTCAATATAATGTCTCTGACATTCATCCATGTCATGTATTAAGATGAATGTGGCTCATCTCTTTTTATTGCTGTATAGTATTCCAATGTATAAAAATACCACAACTTATTTCTCTATTGACAGACATTTAGTTTGTTTCCAGCTTTTTAGTATTATGGATTCAGTTGGTATGCGTGGCATGTATCAAGGAGTGGAGTTGCTAGTTCACAGGGGTAGCTGTATTTTTGGCTTTTGCACATAGTGCCCAGAGGTTTTCCAGAGTGATTGAGCTAATTTATACTCCTACCAATACTGAGGAGTATAAATTAGTATGAAGGCCTAGTTATTCCATATCTGAGCCAATGCTTTGTCTTGTCTTTGTTTCTAATTGTAGCTATTCTGGTGGCTGGGTTGTCATGATATTTCATTGTGGTTTTAGTTTGCATTTATCTGATGAGTAATGATGTTGAGCACCTTTTCACGTGCTCATTGGCCACTGGATATCATTCTTTGTGATGTACCATGAAATCTTTGCCCATTTTTTAAAAATGTATTTGACTTTTTCTGATTGGTTTATTGTCATTCTTTATATGTTATGTTATGAGGCTCTTGTCAGATGAATTGGGAATATCTTCTCCCAGTTTGCGGTTTGATTGCTCACTCTCCCAATGATGTCCTTTGATAATGAAATACAATTTATCAAAATCTATGATACTGCTTTTGGTATTTTGTTTAAGAAATCTTGCCTTACATCCAACCTCACAAAGATAGTCTTCTAGAAGTTTTATTGTTTTACCTTTCACTATTGGGACTATGATCCATCTCCAATTTACTTTGACCCATTGAAAAATGAAATAACTTCCTAATGGGTCAAGGTTCATTTTTTTCTATGTTGATGTCCAATTGCCCAGTGCCATTGTTGAAAAGACCACTTATTCCCCACTGAATTGAATAGCATCTCTGTCATAAATCAAAAGATCATATGTGTGAATCTATTTCTAGACTCTGTTTTGTTTCATTGGTCTATTTCTTTACCCTTGTACCAGTATCACACTCTCTTAAATATTATAGCTTTATAATCAATCCTGAAAGATGGCAGTATGGATTCTCCTTGTTATTCCAGTTCCTTTGACTCCGTATATATTTTGGCAAGAATTGGCTTGTCAATTTTTGAAGGATTGACATCATAACACTATTGAATCTTCCAAACCATGAATGTGGGATCTCTACTTATTTAGGTCTTCTTTAATTTACCTTAGCAATATCTTGTAGTCTCAGAGTAGGAGTCTTGTACATCCTTTGTTAAATGTAGCTCTAGGTATTTGACAGTTTTACTGTTAATGTAAATTGTATTTTTAAAATTTCATTTTCTAGTTGTTTGTTGCCCATATGAAGAAATAATTTTTTTTATTTTTAACTTATATTCAACAATTTTATTAAGCTCAATATTAATTCTAATAGTTTATTTATAGATATTTCTTGAATTTCCTGTTATACAATCATGCCATCTATAAATAAATACAGTTTTACTTCTTCCATTCCAATTTTTACATATTTTATTTTTTTCTTGCTTTATTGCATACTCTCTGTTGTCAAATAGAAGTGTGATAGTGGACATACTCATCTTTTTTCCAACCTCAGAAAGTGTTAAATAGCTCGCTATTTTGCGTGATGTTAGCTGAAGATGTTTTTGTAAATGTCATTTATCAGGTTGAGGAAGTTCCCTTACATTTATAGTCCACTGAGAGTTGTTATCATGAATGGGTGTCAAATTTTATCAAATATTTTCTTCTGCATCTGTTGAGATTATATATGTTTTTCTATTTTGTTCTATTAATGCATCAAGTTACATTGATTTTCAAAGGTTGTGTAATTCTTGATGAATTATTATTTTACTATATCCCTGGATTATATTAGCTAATATTTTGTTTAGGGTTTTTGCATCTATGTTCATGAGAAATATTAACCTATAATTTTTCTTTCTTATAAGTCTTTGTCAGGTTTTGGGATCAGTTTATGCTGCTCGAGAATGGTCCAGATTAATGTTAGATTGTGATTCTGTGAATACTAATCTTTTCAGCTGTGATTTCCGCAAATCAGTTGTTCATTATGAAAATAACAAATAAAATGGTCAATTGGACTGGGCTAAGTGTAGAAGCCTGTGGTTCTCCACTCGATTCCAGATTAATAGAGTTCTATTTATCTTTAACTGTTCCACCAGCCATGAAACTACCAAACAGAATTATTTACGACCCCATTATTTCTCCTCTTTTTCCATAAAAAGTGTCCTTGGAAATCATTAAATGTTTTGTTTCCCACATCTATAGATCTGTCTCTCTGTGGAAAAAAAAAACAAGAATGAGGTTACTTTGGCATTACTTGTTAGTGAATTTGCACTAACTTCTAAAGATCACTTTTTAAAAAATCTTTTTCAAATGGGAGTAAGATATTATTTGTATGGGGCCACTAGGGTGAAGTCCAATCAACAGGGCTTCTTTCAGGAGATGTTCTCTAAGCTTTGTCCCAGTAGGTGAACAGGAGTTAGCAGGCAACAGAGAAACAGGGCTGGACTGGGACCTAGAGTTTCAGGTAAAGAGAAAAATGGCTCATAAGAACGATCAGACCTTAGGGAGAAGATGGCCTGGTCAAGGCACTAACAGAATAACAAGACGTAATCTCAACACTCTGTGCCAGGGACTGTTCTAAATGCTTTAAATGTATTAACTCGATTAATCATTCCGGTTGCTCAGTCCCAAACTCGGGGAGCCATCCTTGACTCCCCTCTTTCTTTCTCCCACTTCTTTCACAATCTGTCAGGAAATCCTGTTGACTCTTCCTTCAAAATCATCCCACATCTGATGGTTTCTCGTCATGTCTGCGGCCCCCAACATGGCCTGAGCCCCCCTCCTCCTAATGGCTACCCCGGCCTCTGTCCTGGCCCCTCACAGGCTATTCTTAGCACTGAGGCAGCTCAAGACACGCCTCTGTTCAAAAAACTCTGTTATGTCTTCCCGTGTCACATAGAGTAAAAATCCTTCCAAGGCCCTGGAGGCCTTCTGCACGTAGGTCCCCATGACCCCGCTGCTCTCTGGCCTCCCTCAATCCATCCACATGGCCTCCGGGGGGCTCCTGACGCACACAGCGTCCTTGCTGCCATGGTGCAGGCCTGGGACTTCACTCCCCGGCTCCTGCAAGGCTTTGCTCAGACCTCACCTGCTCCAGGAGGCCAGTGCAGACTGACCCATTTAATACTGCACCTTGCCGCACGCCACTGTACCATACGGTGGATTTCTTATGTTCACTGCCTGCCTTCTCCCACTAGCATGTAAGCTCTGAGAGGACAGGAGCTTTGTTTGGTTCACGGATGTATCCCAAGCACTTAAATCAGGGCCGTGCACGTAGCAGGCACTCAATAAATGTGTTGAGTGAGTCAAGCCTCACAATCACCTTAAGAGGTAGGTGGCATTATGTTATCCTCATTTTACAAATTGAAAACGGTAGACAGCCAAGATTTGGGCCCAGGGGTCTGGCTCTAGAGGCAATACTCTTAGCACTGCATTATCCTGCCCAAGACCAGGGTAGAAAATACAGCCGGAGCTTCTAGAAAACCCCTCTCCCTGTGTCTTCAGACCACTACTGCAAGGGGTCGGGAAGTTAGAGAATTCCTCCAGGCTTTGTGTGGTGTTCAGAAGGGGGTGGGGAATTGGCCAGAGTACGCTGGGCCTTATAAATCAAGTTAGGGAGTTTGCACAAGGACAGGGCTAGATTTTTGCTTTAGAAAGATCCCGCTGACTGCAGGGTGGAGGACGGATGGGTGTGACAGGCTAGAAGGCAGAGAAATCAGTCAGGGGCTGAGATAATAGTGACCTCAGCCAGGGTGGTGGCTGTGGGGATGGGAGAGTTGGCAGATCAAAGAAAGATTTAATAGTTGTGACTGACAGGATTGTAGCTGAGAGAGAGGACAACTCCCAGGTCTGGGGTTTGGGTTAGAATAGGTTTTTTGAACTTTTTCGACTAAGACCTATAGTAAGAAACACATTTCACATTTTGACACAGAACACACACACACACACACACACACACACACACACACACACACACACACACACACACACACACATACACACCCACCCACACACCCATCTTGAGCAAGTTCAACAACAAAATACTTACCCTTACTTTGACTCCTCTATATTTTCTAGCCTGTCTATTTCTTATTCTCTGTCTTTCTTTTCTTTCTTTAAATGCTGGTTGCCACTCACTACACTGATTTCACGACTGGTTATGTCGGGAAGTCTGGAAACCCCTGGGCCAAGAGTGACTGGAGGGGCCTTTCCTGAGACTTGCAGGGATGTGTGGCTGGGCTGACAATGGGAGTCTGGAAAGCCCTGTTTCCTGGGACCCCTTCCCGGGACCCAGAATCCCTTCTTGCCTAACACAGCCCTGCCCCCATTAAATTTATGTCTTGTTCCTCATTCCTTCGGGGGGACCCTTTGCACCTCTCCAGGCATAGGTCAGTAAATCTGACCCACAAACACATGGAGACAAGGCTTGGGGGTGCGGGGGGCTGTTTAGTCGGCTTAGAGTTTTAGATTTTCAAGGTGAAAGAGTTCTGTGGATGGATGATGGTGATGGCAGCACAGCAATGTGAATGTACTCAATACTAGTGAACCCTACACTTAAAAATGGTCAAGACGGCAAATTTTATGTTATGTGTATTTTGCCACAATTTTTGAAAACTATATGTAGACAAACTAATAAGAAAAAATGTCTGGGGTGGTCTTCTGGAAATGAGGTCTCAGGGTTGGAAGAGTTCTTTGAAGGTCATTTAGACCAAACCTCTCTGGACTCTCAAGCTCCCTGTATAGTATTTCCAAGAGGCGGTGTGCAGTCTCCAGTGAAGAAGAGCTCATTGCTCAAGGCAAGTTGTTTTATCTTTGAATAATTCTGACTTTTGACCATTGGGATAGTCCTCCTTTAGAAGAGCTGGAATTTTCCCTATAGCTTCCACTATCAAACCCACTTCCACTCCCCAGGGTCACAAAAACAACTTGAATTCTCTCTTCTATGTAATATGCATTCAATAAATATTTATTAGGCACATGCTTAAGTACCACTATCTGACCTCCCAAATACTCTCTTTTGCAGTTAAAAATTCCATAATCTGACAACTATTTCGTATATGACATGATTTAATGTCCCTTCACCCTCTGACTGCTCTTTTGAAATGACCAATTTGCTGCTCTCCTTCTTATAGTAAGACATCTAGAAATGAAAACATTACTCTAACCAATGCCCCTAAACTTTTCCATCAAAAAATGGAGGATTCTGATGGAACTTCTAGGCTGATGGGAGCGCAGTGTCATGGCCGGCTGGTGAGGGAGATATCTGAGGGCCATGCTGACATATCGCATGGCAGCTAGATTTGTCCTTCAGGTGCGAGATAAAAAATGGTGTGGACCGAATCCTTAGGTCTTAATGACAGGTACAAAATCCAATCACTCTTGACTCTGATCTCTGATTTATTC
The DNA here is from genome assembly GCF_020740605.2 of Lemur catta. Taxonomy (NCBI): domain Eukaryota; kingdom Metazoa; phylum Chordata; class Mammalia; order Primates; family Lemuridae; genus Lemur; species Lemur catta. The sequence goes on along the minus strand of NC_059138.1, from coordinate 12,289,388 downwards.
TGTCTCACCAGAGCCACATAAACCATCACCCCACTTTCCTTGGAGTGAAATGGTTTATTACATGTAGTGTAGCGTAGCACTGCGTTTCGCCACTATATAAATATACATAATGTATGATTCCTCCTTTGACTCTGGAACCTAAACAAATGGATTATGTTCCAAAAATTCCATAAAGCCGTAATTCTGCTTAGTGGCCATGGCACTCCTAAAGAATTTCATTCTAAATATAGAGAGGTATTCCTCTGCAGAAAAATATCCCAGCAACTTGGTGCTAATATATAATTAAATCCCTTCTAGATACTTTGCAGTTATATTTTATGGCTTATTTTGAGTGTTCATATTTTATCAGAAAATTATAATTTTCCTCTAAATAGGAGTTTTTACAAGGCTTTTGAATTATGATGGCTGGCTTCATGTTTCGACTATAATTAAAACAGTGAAAAGAAACAGCATTGCTGTGCATCACACGTGGTTCTGAAGAGCGCTTGGTTCCCCAGCCCCCCTGTCTCCCCACACCCTGAAGGCCTGAGGCTGGGGGGCCACTCTGACCAACAGTGGGGCCCCATTTTGCGCCAGTTGGTGGGATAGCTGGTTTTAGAAAGGGACAGAATGGCCTGGGAAGGAGGGATGAGGAGACCAAAGATGCCTTTGCCTCTTTCTGGGCTCAGCTTCAACGCCCCCTTCTCAGAGAGGCCTCCTGCCCATGTCTCCCATGTCCCCACCGTCCCTCCCACCTTGCTCTGCTTTTCCCTTCATGACATTCACTTTTTCCTGCACTGCAGTCTTGTGTGTGTGGGCAAACTCTGCTCCCCACCGACTGCCAACTCCATGAGGGCCAAAGCAAAGTCCTTTTTATTCAACACTGGAGAGACAACTTCTTGAACCTTGTGTTAGTTTTTTAGGGCCTCTGTAACTAAGTGCCACAGACTAGGGAGCTTAAGCAACAGAAATTTATTGTCTTACAATTTTGGAGGCCAGTCCAAGATCAAGGTGTCAGCAGGGTTGGTTTCTCCTGAGGCCTCTCCCCTTAGCTTGCAGACGGCCGCCTTCCCCTGTGCCTGCACACGGCCTCTCCTGCTGTGTCTGTCCTAATCTCTTCTAATAAGGACACCAGACGTGTTGGATTAGGGCACAGCCTAATGACCTTATTTTACCCTAATTACCTCTCTAAAGGCCCTGTCTCCAAATGCAGTCGTCCTTGGTATGGGGATGGGGGTGCAGGGGAGAGGAGGGGCATTGGTTCCAGGATCTCCTGTGAATACCAAAGTCCAAGGATGCCCAAGTCCCTGATTTAAAATGTATTTGCATATAACCTACGTACGTCCTCCCATACACTTTAAATCACCTCTAGGTTACCTATAATACTAACACAAAGCTACACATCACTTCCTTCACGTGGAGTCAGTGTAGTACTTGGCACAGGCCAAATTCAACTTTTGCTTTTTGGAACTTTGTGGAATTTTTTATCTTAATAATTTTTGACCCATGATTGGGTGAATCCATAGATGCAGAACTCACTGATATAGGGGCCAACTGTGCAGTTGAGTCAGGACCTAAACACATGAAGTTTGTAGGGGGGACGTGGTTTGGCCATGGCACATGTATTAGGCATTCAACAAATCCTTGTCCATTGAGAGAGAAATGAATGACAGATAGCACACAGAAACATCATGACAGGAGTGCTCTTGGAAGCAGCCTGGGTCACGCTGCTGAAGAACTCTCCTTTGTCCTTCTTCCCTCTCCCCCACCCACACACCAAGGACCCAGACACACGAGTCTGTCAACCTAACCAACCCAGCCACACAAAACTCCTTTCCACAATGTTCAGACATGGAACCCAGTCCCAGGAAAGCCTAGCCCACCTCCAGGAAGCCTGCTTTGTCCTCAGGGAGCTCTTGCTTGGTGGAGGTTGCAGAGCACACAGAAGCTGCCACATCATTTCCACGAGGATGACCATGCCACGCCAGGTCGAACTGAGCCACCAGAGCTACAGTTTGCTCCCTCAGGGCCTTGAACACAAATCTTTAGATCACTGTCCGTGAGCCTTCATGCTCCTCTGCATCCTTGCAAGAGAAATCTCCTAGTTTGCTGGGCATGGATGGAGTTTAATTGGAGTGTCCATCATGAAGCTGTATTCCCACTGAGACGGCTCTGACTCCCTGTGTCCTAACCCTCTGCTCCTTACTTCCATCAGGCCTCGGGTCTGGAGTTCGAGCCGGTAGCCAACAGCATTCTGTTTCTACGTGACAAAAGATGGGAAGAGGTCAGAGGTGTCCTGACCGCTGTATTCAGTCCTGAAAAGCTGAACGAGGTAAGACACAGGAAACACAGACACTCTTCCCTTAAGGAGCATGTTTCTTCTTTCCACACTGTGATGGAGAGCGAGTTTGTGTTGCTTCACTCGCCTGGGTGGAACGTCAAAATGCTGTGCCCGCTGGGGCCTTCAGCCCTCTCTATCACGCAGAAAGCACAGGACACTGTGTCGCGTGTCTTCTGTTTCTCCAGCCTCCCCCACGCCCAGTTGCCATAAATCAATTGTGAGTCAACAAGTACACATGGGGTCCAGCTACGTCCAGAGACACTGCTGGAGGAACTTTGGGGGCTCGCAGGGGAAAACGGCAACAATGTGAGTCTCAAATACTTTCATTAATAACAGGTCACCTGGGGAGCTTGTTAAAATGCAGATTCTGATCCAGCAGGTGTGGGTGGGTCTGATAGTCTGCATGTCTAATGCCCTCCCAGGTAATGACGCCGTTTCTGAACAGTGAACCACACTTTACGTAGCAAGAAGCTAGAGAACAGCTTGACACAAGGGTGAGCACTGAACCAAGTCTTAAATAAGGAAGTGATGGCCTTGAATTATTGGGGAGGAGCAGGGGAGATGCCCTAGCAGAACTCTAGGAGGGCAGGCATGCCCGGGTTAACCTTGAGGCCAAGTCCAAGGCAAGGGCCGGCTCCCCAAGACGCTGCCCTTCCCAATCAGCTGTGCGTGTAACACCTGGTGTTTGCACTGCCTCCGGCCAATCTCTTGCTCACCAATCCTAACTGCTGGGTTTGTGTCTGAGCCCAACAGCCCCCCTCGACAGCCCCCCTCGATTGCTGAGCTAGCCTTGCTGCTCTGAATTCTGCAACAACTCAGAAGTGTGACCTTGAGCCCTTCTGGTGTCAAGTGGTTAAGGGGCTTCCTCTGTTTGAGTCCCAGGTACACGGGCAACTCCAGAGCAAGTGGCCTTCCAAAGCTTGGCTGGAGGGCCCTGGGCCTCAGACACCCACCAGGTCTGGCTGTTCCAGAACGCCTGTCTTCAGTTCAATAAATGAAAGCTCCTTTTAGCTTAAGCTCAAGATGCTCACACATATGGTCATGATTGAATTTCTATAAATCTTTTGAAGTTCTGCAGAAGAGGAGAGGGTTCCACACCTCATAACATCCAATTAAACTCAGGCAGAAACTAGTGATCCTGCCTACTTTCAATGCGGTTTTGGTTTGCGTTTCCGTAGGTAGCCTTTGGGATTTGGGGGCAGTTTATGGCAGCAACTCACACTCACACAGCAGCTGTGTGTATCAAGCACCCGCCCCCCGAAAGCTTCCTGTTTATATTGACACACTTCACCTTCACCACATTCCTGTGAGATAAATACTATTATTACCATCATCACCCCCATTTTACAGAGGAGGAAACTGAGGCACAGAGAGATTAAGCAGTGTGCTCCAAGTCACACAGCTAGTAAGACGCAAGCCTAGAATCCAGCTCTTGACTACTGGTCACACCACTGACTGCTTCTCTCACCCCCGTGTTTCCAAACGGTGCTCTGAGGCCCCTAGGACTGTCCCCGGGGCTGTCTGAGGGAGAAGGAAGGAAGTGGAGCAGATGGGGCCTCTGCGGAAAGCTCCAGAGTGTCAGAGGCAACACTTCTCTGTTTTCTGCCCAAGTTTGGAACCAAGTGAGGTATGAAAACAGGTTTTAGGAAGAGAAAACACAATTTTCTCCTTCCTTACTAGTGAAGCTGTTTGAGAAATAGAGCCCCTTATCTGATCACGTGGGCTTTTGAATGCTTCACCCAGAACGAGACAATGTAGCCTCCGCCCGCAGGAGGGGGGCAGATGCCGTCGGGGCTGGCCCGTGGCCCACACATGCTCGGTTCCTTCTTCCTGGGCTCCCGAGATGCAGGAGAATCCAGAACGCGGGGCCAACCGGAGTGGTACCCAGGTGCAGCTGTCCTCGGCCGGAGGTGCCCACTGGATCACCTGCGGGGGGGGGGGGGGGGGGGGGCTTTGAAAATGATTGCTGCCTGGGCCCCACACCTAGCAATACTGATTCAGTTGATTTTGTCTGGGGTGCAGCCTGGGTTTGAGGATTTTTTTTCAAGCTTCCCAGGTGGTTGTAATGTCAAGCCAGTGCTGTGAACCGCCACTAGCAGACGGTCCCCACAAGGAAACATGGAGCAGGTGGCCCTGCTCACACTTAGCTTTGAGTCCTTTGAGGTTTCACGAGAGAATTTGTTTGAAGGAAGGGCCTGCTTCTTTAAAAAGTTGTACACCGCTGTCCTGTACCACCTAGACAGGCTGCGTAGCATGTCTGCCTTTGTCACACCCAGACGCTAAAAGGTGGAGTTAGCTGAGGCGAGACAGGGAGGGAGGTGACGTAGGTGAACCTATGGCTGACGTCACTGGCTCCAACACGCTGTATGTCTTTATTCGATGAGTAAGCAATGACTTCCAGAGCGTTACAGATGTAGGAAGAACCTTACCTTGTGAAAAAGAAATTGATGAATGGTATCTGAGGGGGAAAAAAAAAAAAAGAAAGAAAAGTCAAGGAAAACAAGTTCTAGCAGTCTTGAGCTGCGGTTCTTTGATAAAAGGACTATCAGGGTCTAGATTTCTTTAGCGCCTTGCAAGGAATACCAGAAAGTGATGCAATGTCATTTCCCAAGAAAATCCAGTGGTCGGGGGTGGGGGGGTCAATCTTCTCCTTTGGTCCACAACTCAAATCCTCAGTACCTGAATCAGTTGCAGAAAATAGAGTTCCTCCAGGATGTTCACCACACTAAGATGCTGAGAGAGAGATCCTTGACAGAAATTCCCTAGCTATTGCTTCTGTTCCATCCCGTGATTTCACGTTCGTTGATGGGATGCCACATGGTTAATTGTTTTAAAAGTTCATTGAAAGTCACTTTTCTACTCTACATAGTTCAATTTAGGTTCTTGGGTTTTCATCTGGAAGGATCTTCTTCCAGAGGACAGGGTAGTCGGCCTTTTACCCCACCCTGGAGAGTTTAGCCCTGCGAGCTGAGGTTTCCTGGGAGGCATCTAAGGAGATCCACCAGGCAGAAGTTGGCTGTGCGAATCTGGAGCTCGGCTGAGAAGGGCAGGAAAGATGCTCATTGGAAACAGACACGGATGTGGTCGCCCAGGGAGTGTGTGTAGCATAAGTGTAAATACGGTTCTGGGGAGAACCTTATTTAAGGGCAGCACAGAGGAGAAACCTACAAAGAAGGCCTAGGAAGAACAGCCTGACATGGACACCGGAGAATGTGGAAGGGGAAATTATTTCAAAGAGGAAGGAACAGCCGAAGGTGTTAAATGCTACTTAAATAAAAAGAAACACCAGGACAGAAAAGTGTATGACACAGATTATATTCTGAAATGTGAGACCAATGTACACATGTTCCATGCTCCATAGATCACGTTCCCCGTGACTTTCTCCCACCCACTGAATCCACGGCACCTGCTGCTTCCGAAGGTGCCTCCAAAGGAGGGTGGGTGCTGTCCAGAACGAGGAAGTTGTTGCTCAGTTTCGAACTGTGCGTCAGGCTTTCCTGAGCCATGGTGAGACAATGATGGTTTTGGAGGCCAAGCTTTGTGAGAAAAGAGTTTTTCAAATTCCAAAGGCAGCTTCCCTTTGCGTACGAACAAGAGCCAGGGTTGAAACTCTGAGCATGGACATGTCTCTAAGCTGTGGTGTGGACAGGACGCAGGATATGACAAGCGGGTGGTTTCTAGCCCAGAGAAGATGGGTAGACGGGACAAAAAGAGAAGTACAGGCTGTCCCACAGGCATGTCCTGACTTCCTCTTTCCCCATATCCTCCTGATTTCTGGATGCTTCCTTGGACTTTAGCCTTCCAGCCGCTTTGTTCTCCAGGTCACTGGTTCTCAAACCCTATGCAGCCAAGGGCTGCATCAGAATCACCCTTGTCAAAAATACATAATTCTGCAGAATCAGAAATCCTAAGTGTGACTGAGATCTGTATGTTTTACAAGGTCCCTGGAATGGTTCTGCTAAGAGCTGGCATGGAAAGCCCTGGTGTTTCAAGTGTTGCTTTTTGTCCCTCTCTGACCAGCTCAGACTGGCCGCCCCCCAGGCTGGTGGGACCTGGCCCCAGAACTCCCTGCCTTCTTCCCTGCTTGACTTTTCTCTGTGGCACTATCTCCAGCTAACGCTCCGTTTAGTTTCCTTTCATTGTGTTTACCGTATGTCTCAGTCTGCTAGATGCATGCTTCAGGACAAAGGGCTTTTCTTTTTCTTTTTTTCTGTTATGTTAACTGCACACACTAGGTCCACAACAGGCACTTAGTGTTGATGAATGGATGGATGAAGAAACAAAAACCCAAGAAGCCTTCTACCTCTTCTCCCTGAGGATGTATGATAAGACTAAGATAAAAAAAAAAAAAGTAAAAAGGAAATAATTTTATCAAGAAAAACTTAAGAGGATGTGGCAAATTGTTGGCTTTTTCTTTAGAGAGTCACAGCAGGTCACAAAGACACAACAAGGAAAATGAGACATACAGAGACGGGCGACAGCTCAGAGACTCAGAGCCCCAGATCCTCAGCTGTGGGCCCCTGAGTCAGTTTTCCCAGAAATATTATTAGCTTTGAAATATCAACATCTCCGGTTCTTGCTGAATTTGTAAGTAGCTTTTGGACTTTTGTTATCAAACATCAGGGTTTATGCTTGAAATAAAGGTTTGTTTTCCTTTGAAATTCTGAGGCTTTTTCCTTTAGAACCTTGGCAGCCTAAGTCTCCTTGCTACGTGTGTCTTTAAGTGGCATTAATATTCAAAAGCTCTGGATGGCACCGTCTTTATTTATGTGGATATTAGGCTGCCTCGGTCAACAATGCTTGGAAATTACTTTAAAATCAGCATTATATCATAAAGCCATATTTTTATTTAAAATAAAATTGGTTTTGGCTCAAGTCTTACCAGGGATAATATATAGAGACAGAGAACCAGTGAAAATGGGATTGATGCATCCCATTGATTCGGGAAGCACAGGCCATCAGAATCAGAGCTGGTGACGGACAGGTCACTGGATTTATATTAAAGGATTCTGAGCATTGCTAGGAAGACAATTGCTTTATTTCTGAGGGAAAACTTGGCGTGATTAACTTTTCAGCCTTTCCACCCCCTCCCTCAGAGGATTAATGTTTTTAAAAGGGCAAACAGTAGATTTATTTAGATTTTTATAGCCTTTTGTTAGATTCTTTAGACTATTAGTGAGTAACCCTGGGATCATGTAAAACTTTATTATGGATCAAGAAGTAAATAGATTTCATATCAGGAAACAAAACTGGGATTAAATTAGTAGTTCTCTGAGGGAAAAATATAAATAATGTGGTCCCCTGGGGACCCAGATTAGCACAAGATTTATTTTTACATTTCATAACTCGTCTGAAAGAGGGAGAACGCAGCGAAATCTATATATTTGTATATTCCTCTAAGCTCTTCTGATTTGAAAAATATTAAATCAATAGGAATAACTTTCTGAGACTCTTCTAAGATTGTATAAGTCAGCACAAAAGTGTCAGATAACCTTCAGTGTGAGCAAGAATAAAAGAATACATTTAGGAGAAAGTCATCTAAACTGTGCTTATATGATGATAAACCTCAAGCTGTGAACTACTACCAAGGAAAGGGATTTAAAATCATTGAGGACCGAAAAGGCCCTGTGGTCAAATAATTTGGTGAAATATTGCAAACCCTCTTCTTCGAGATTCACCATGTACCTTAGCATATTAAAGTCTTAGGAAAGACCTGCAATAAATAAATCTGTTTAAATGTGTTTATTCTGGGCTCAAAGAAGTTTTCAAAAGGTAAAAACATGGGTGGTTAACTTCACAGTCGGCTGTCGTGAGCAATGAGGCTCTCGGGCACTGTGCCTCTGCAGGTAGCTTCCACGGGGGTCTCTGGTTTGGGGAACCCCCAGCAGAGGCCATGCTCTGAATTGGATGGTCCATGGGCCCAACCCAATATGGCGCCTCGTATGTTCTCAGTCCTCAAAGCCCAGTGTAAATAATGGTGGGCATTTCCTCATTCTCCCAGATAACTCACAGCTGATGGTAACCCACTGAGCAGATAGAAGAGACCAGGCGACTTAATGGATGAGAGCCTGAAGATGTATGTGTCACTCAAGAGTAAATGAGCCAATCGTGTCACTATGCTTGGGAAGCCAATAAAGAAAAGTCCAACGGGGGAGGCTGGTATCTTGCACTGCGCTGAGAATCCAGCTCCCTGCCTAATTTTTCACTTTCCATCCAGATGTTTCCTGTCAGGAAGGCATAGTCAATAATGTATGAATCTTAAAGGCAGAGGCAGATGTGGTTATTATTCCCTGTGGGCCTCTCCTGCCTTGGAGAAGACATGTTACTCAAGAATGACTACAATTTTTAAAAATTTACGTTGATACAGCCAGCTTATGAGTAAACGCATAGCTCCGACCATTTCAGTGCAAAAGTCTGTGCAGAAAGAATTACAGTCATGATCACAGTTGAGTTTGGCCTTTAAATTTTCCCTGGAAGCTCTGCAGACAATCACGTCTTCCCTATAACGTTGGAGCAAGAAGCTTTCTCGAGGCAGCATCAGCTTCCAGCAGTCTATTTTTAATATTTGCTTTTATTTCTTAATCCTACTGAACAATAAAAATGAAAGTCATTATAACCAAGTGTGGCTGTGGTAATAAATACTTCAGAGTCCAAAAATACATTGTCCCTGCCTGACCAGTTGCCCATTCTCCAGAATGTCTGAGTATTTATCTAGCAGCAAGAGACCATTATCTTGCAACACAGTTGTATTCCGCTGACACCTAATCTCCTAATTAAAATCAGTATAATGATGGACTGTTTAAATTCTGGTTAAAATGTTCCTTTTCCATTTGCATTTAAAAGCAAACACACTCCTCATCATGGGTACCCCATCCTGGGTTATAATTTGGTTTTCCTTTGCCAGAATTATAATGTCACTCCGACTTGCCGCTGGTTAAATCTATAAGAGCATCTAAATGTGCCTCGCAGCTTGGCTGTTGCTTGGCAACCCCAGCAGACACCTCCTCATTCGGGTGAGTTCTAATTGGTCACAACTCTTGACAGGAGCCACTGACTTATTAGAAATGACACTTGATTATTCACCTAGATGGCTAGCACTGATACCTATCAGCAGGAAATTTTGCATAGAAATGAGTCCTGGATGTTTTTAATATCAGGGTGGCTTTTAGTGATGGTGTCGTGGAAGAAGGAGGTGATAAGTTTCATTAGCAGGAATTAATTTTTCATTTGTTAGTCACCAGTTTAGAGCACTTTAAGGTATTAATTTTTTCATTTTTTGTAAACCAGCAATATCTTTAAATACTGTCCCCTGCCCCCATCAGCTGTCCCTTATTTATTCAGAAAATCCCCCTCTGACATCAGTTCTGAAGAAACAACGTTGCCACAGGTCTACCAAGCACCAAATAGGATGAAATGTTAAATTCATAAAGGTCAACAAATATTTATCAGTTCTTATTTTTAAAGGGTTTATAATGTAGAAGGACAACAAGATCCATAAATTACTGCAATATCGCCAAGTAGCAGAAGGTGGTGACAGAACTCACGTCCTGTTTTGAGCATCAGAAAGCACTTTGGGGGCAGGCAGTAGCGCTGGAACTGAGCCCTGAAGATTCCGCTGAGTTTCGACAGGGAGAAGGTGCCTCGCAGGTGGAAGGAGCGGCAGGAACAAAGGCATCTGGACGGAAAAGCACAGGGTGTGTTCAGGGAACAGGGGAGTACAAATTGGCTGGAACACAGAGTACATGTAGGGGATTAGTGAGAGAGAAAACTGGAAAAGTAGGTTGAGGCACGTCTAGTTTGCCGTTCTGTGCCGGGGGAGTGTTTCCTGCGCACTTCACTGGAGCACAAGGAGCTATTTAATACTTGAAAGTGGGGGAGTGACCCGCTCAGAAGTCTACCTTAGGAAAAAGGGTTCCATTTCAGCTGTTTAGCCTCCAAGATGCCAGACATTCCCCAGCCCCGTGGGGCAGATCCTTCTGGCGCAGATGAGGGGAACCGCAAATCTCACCCCTGGAATCTCCTCTCTGCAGTCGCCCCAAGGTGGGACAGGCCCCCAGGGGCCGGTTTTGACATGAGCATGGCAGTCTCTACTCTGGCTCTTTTCCTGCGTCCCTCTTCCTGCGTGGACAAGTGAATCTCCCAGGCTACACACCATCTGTGTGTGGGGATCATCTCAGGTTAGATGTGTAAGGTGATGCAAAAATGATCTCTCCTTCCCTCTCCCTGTGTAGAAAATAGGTTTTCTCCAGCACTCGGCATAGTCCAGACTTCCAGGAACTCCAAAGGCTTAAAGATGGTGGCTTTTTTTTTTTTCTTCTCAAGTTCATGATATTAGAGCTGCATAGAGTGAAATTATAACCCAGAAGTCAACAAGCTGAGGAGCAAATGAAACGTGGACCCTGATGTTGGTGGGAAGGCAACGGCCGAGTCGGATGGTCTGGAGCACTAATTCTCACTTTCACCAAACTAGCGAGCACAAAAATAACCAGATTCTGCTCTTTAGGTCTTCACGTAATTCTGAAGTCAACACATCAGAGAGATGGCAAGAGGCTTTCTTGGGAGTGGGACGTGCTGCAGTGAGTAGACGGGCCCAAGGATCTGACATGTTTCTGCCCCAAACAAGGAATTGGGCTACTCTTTCCATGGTCCCAAGCAAAGTTCTCAACCTGATGTGCAGTGACTTGCTTGGAACCCTAGAACGTCAGTGGAGAGGGACGTCACAGCTCGTTACAGTCATCCCGGCATTTAGGGGTGAGAATCCGCGTGCAGAGAGATTCAAATGCCAAAATGCCATGACCAAAGTAAGACGTAGGCTCAGCGCAGGTCTCAGGGCTCTCATTCAGAGCCAGTTTTCAGCAAGCTACGCTGTATTCATGCTAAGACAGAGGACACATCTCAATCTATTCATGTTTCTTGGGTACTTTCTATGCCAAGGATCTCAAGGAACATTCAGTGAATGAGTCATCACACAGATGTTTCTAGAGAATCAGCTGAATGAAGTGCACCATGTTCATTCCTAATGTATTATAACAAATACCAAAAACTCCAATAATGCATGGCAACATACAAGAGTTACCACAAAAGAATGGCACTGAGAGTATATTAGTTGTTGCTGTGTAACAAGATTACCCCAGGGGCGGTAGCTCACACCTGTAATCCTAGCACTCTGGGAGACCCAGGTAGGAGGATCACTTGAGGCCAGGAGTTCAAGACCAGCCTGAGCAACATAGTGAGACCCTGTCTTTACAAAAAATTAAAAAAATTAAAAATTAGCAGGACATGGTAGCATGTGCCTTGTAGTCCCAGCTACTTCAGAGGCTGGGGTAGGAGGATCACTTGAGCCCAGCAATACAAAGTTGCAGTAAGCTATGACCACACCACTGTACTCTAGCCTGGATGACAGTTAGATTGTGTCTCAGAAAAAAAAAAAAAAAAAGATTACCTGTAAAACCTAGCAGCTTAAAACAAACCTTTGTTAGCTCATTGTTTCTGTGGGTTGGGAATCCTGGCATGGCTTAGCTGGATGCCCCTGGCTCAGGGTCTCTTGCAGGTATAGTCAAACTACTGGCCTGGTTTGTGGTCCCATCTGAAGGCTTGACTGGGGGAAGATCTGCTTCAAAGCTTATTGGCAGGATTCAGTTCTTAATGGGCTTTGGAAGATAAGATGCTTGTACTACGTCCTTCATCAGTGGGTATCTCCAAAGGGTCAGCAAAGCCCTGCTCAGATTATGAGTATTTTTAGGAGGCCAGTCTGGTGACTGAGCACAGGATGGGTAGGAAAGTTAAAAGACAGGAGGCCAGGAATCTCTTTTAAAAATAATTTTTTTTTAGTAGACCTATGTGTCAGGGACTGTCAAAGTACTAAGGCTACAAAGATGCTTAAGCTGTGGTCTTTGTTCTCGAGAAGCAGGGTGATGGCCACATTCCTGATGGCAGGTGGCAAAGCAGGCATTAGAGGCTGACCGGGGAGATAAAGATGAAGGGACAGATTCAAGAAAGGAAGTGATGTTAATATGGTGAGTTGAGAACAGGTGGCTCCAGTGGGGGCTGTCCATAAGAGCAAGAGGAAAGCGGATGATTCCAGATGTCTAGACCTGTCTGGGAGGATGGGAACCTGCCCATGGACAACTACCATGTTTGTACAACTCAGGTGTTTTACATATTTTGTTTTAATCTTTGTCACAGCCCTTCATGGGAGGTATTGTTATTCCCATTTTGCAGATAAGGAAATAGACTCAGTGAGGTTACACAACGTGTCCACAAGATCACACAGCTCTAAAGTGCCAGAGAGAGGAAACCCAGTAATTGGCCATGTCTTCCAGTGTTTCCCTCCCTGGGGCAAGGATTCTTTAGCAAGGTCGGAATCTTCCACTTGGAGAAGGAACTCAGTGGTGAAATTCTGGGGATCACCTAAAAGGAGAGGAGAAGAAAGGCTCTGAGCAGGGGACTTTCTCAGCCCTTCTTGGTCATGACTCCATAAGTTGTCTCTTTTCACCACTTGCAAGACCCTCCCACGTTTTGGAACTTACTCTGTCGCCCTCTGTCTACACCTTGGCTCAGAATTCCTCAGACACGATTGGTAGAGAATTCTTCCTTTTAAAACTGGGCACTTAAATTTATAATAACATTAATATTGCATTTGCTTATAAGTGTGATATATGTGCATCATGAACATTTGGAATAAAACGAAAATAAAAAATCACTCATTAGCCCATGAAGAAGATGAAATGTAACAACCCAGTGAGAATCTTTGATTAAGATCCGAGTGATAATAGCATTGCGTGTTCATCTGTGCCTGTGTGTGTGCACACACCACACTTGCCTGCTTGTCTGAAAATCTAGAACTACAGGGTTTGTGGATCGTATAAAGACTATGCAGGCCCATCAAAGAGAGCTTTTGTTTGTATGCAACTCGTGTAAAAGTGAATATGCTGTAACTGCTGTGTACGATGCAAAAGAAAACCTGAAATCATGGCTATTGGCCAACATACGGATCATGCCCCACTGTCTTACATTTTCTCTGCATTGCTTTTTAAAACATTTTTCATATTACATGCCCCATCTCATGTCACATTAATCCAAATAAAAATGTCATTATCCATTCAGTTCGATGGACAGCAGGCAGAGTATAGCAGAAAATTGCAGTTACGTCAGCAGGCAACAAAGCACGCTGGCTGAAAGCATGTAGCGGCCGCGATGCTGGCCGTTTGCACTCTCCAGGCCTGTGTTTGGATTCTGTATGCCAGGACCCCTCTCTATACAGGGGCATGGCTCTGAAGAGTGGCATGTAAATCAGATTTTATGGCGCATCTCTTTTGTTATGTTGAGGAAGTGTCAATCTTGATAGCTAAAGAGACTTCCTTTCAAACAGTATATATATTTTTTTTACCATGTTACTGTTTCTCTGAAATAAATCTAAAAGATATTTCAGTGTATGGAATTTTATTAAAATAGGAACACTTGTACCACTAAGCTTATTAAAAGCATTGAAGAAACATAGCCAGTGAAGCTAGTCATAGAAATGTGGCTTAAGGCTGGCACAGAGTGGCTCACATCTATGATCCCAGCACTTCGGGAGGCCAAGGCAGGAGAATTGCTTGAGGCCAGGAGTTCGAGACCAACCTAAGCAGGATAGCAAGACCCCATCTTTACAAAACAATTTCAAAAATTAGCTGGGCATGGTGGTGTACATCTGTAGTCCCAGCTACTCGGGAGGCCGAGGCAGGAGGATCACTGGAGCTGAGGAGTTCCAGGTTACAGTGAGCTAGGGTTGTGCTGCTGCACTCCAGCCTGAGTGACAGAGCAAGAGCCTATCTCTAAAAAAACAAAATAGAAGTGTGGCTTAGACTGTGCTGAGCTCTCCAAACATTAATACAGTCTGAGATTTCTTGGTCGTGGCCCAGAGGCCATTTTAAATGACGCATTTACACGCACTTTTGTGCTGGTGGATTATTGAGTTGATGGTTGGTGAGAGTTTAGAAAAGCAGGCAGTAGCCATGGAGAGTCGACACAGGGTTACTAAGAACAAACCAGGATAGTCATACTCATTCTTTTTTGAGTGGATTTCAGGGCAGGCAGATGAGGCAAATCACATTTCTGTCTCAGCAAATCACTGGGCCAAGTCTTCCCCAGCTGACTGATCGGTAAGACGGTGCCCAGCTGCGTATTTACTGAGGTTCAGCACAGCTGGCTGAAGAGCCAGACACAGTGGTGAACAAGTCTGTGGCTACCTACAATCGCCATTTAGCAGGGGGGGCCGCAGGGCTGTGCACGTTATCCCGCTACACAGCGAGGAGCTGGATTTAGACTTAGAAGGCACGCTTACCAACGTTCAGGTGGAACAAAGAGGGAATAGTCACCGTTACAGGTGACGGGATTTGCCCCCGTGCACAAACCCCCAGCGCTCTAAGCCCTTGCGGCTTGATGAGCAGCAAATCCTTTTTCCCAAGATTGCCCTCCCTCAATGGTCTCGGCACCAAGGCAGGGTCCAGATGCTTGGGTGCATTCTGCTCTGAACGTTCTACTCCTTGAGCTGTTGTTCGGCTACCTGTAGGTGCTGCCCAGGCCACTGTCCCTGCCTTGGGGACCTCCTCCAGGTGCCAGCCTCCATGGAGCCAAAGCAGCTCAGAGCTTGGACCATGGCTCACTCACTCTCCATCTGCAAGGACTGTCCCTTTTGCTTCTCAGGACCAACTCCTTCAGAGAGAGCTTCCACCACAGAGGGCTCTCGCCAGGGCCCCTGGTGACACAATTCTTTCCTTCTATCTCAGAGTACATGGGGCTGGCTTGGATGGGGCTGTGGAGGGGAGGCGTTCAACAAAGCCACGCATCCCCCCAACATCCCTCCAACAGCACCCAAGCCATTCTACTCTGCTAGACATCTCCAACCACCTGAATGTTCCAAGGACGTTAAGAGATTGTTCTGCTCAGAACACGTGGCAGGACAACTTTTTACAGAATAAAATGCAACATAAATATAAAGCTTTTCTAAGGAACGGACCCTAAAGGTCAAAATGTCAATTGTACATATGACTCACGGGAAAAGACCTTGTGGTTTTCATTGACCTGAACCTCAATATTTGCCTGTGTGATGTGTCTTCTAAAAAAGTCAGCGTAAACCTGGCTTTGTGACTGATGCGCAGGGTACGGACTGCGGGAAGTGATCTACTTACCGTTTATGGGTTCACACCTGAAACACTGTGTTCCACTTATGGGGCCACCTTTTGGGAGTGACCTTGGTAAAGAACAGAGCAATAAGACTGGAGAGGTGTGTGCAAAGCATGTGGCAGGAGGAGTAACTGAAGGGCTGGGGAATGGCTGTCTCACAGGTGAGGAGCAGATGGATCCTTGCTGTCTGAGTGTTGGGCACACTGTCACGTGGGACAGGACAGAAATGAAACCAGGAAAAGGCTGGTTGAAGAAGTCAGATTTTGCCTCAATACAACAACATACCTTCTAATAAGTAGATTAACATTTCATAACTTTTCCTAATGTCTCAAGACTCTAAAAGCAAAGAGTGGGTATCACTTAGCAAAATCCATTCATTCAACAAATAATTACTACGTGCAAGGCACTGTTCTAGGTGCTGGGGATACGAAAATGAACAAACAGATAAAATTCTCCCCTGCCCTCAAGAATTTAATATTCTAGTGTCAAAATAGTAACATTTAAACATAAGTAACATTTCATAACATGTTTTCCATAAGAAATGCTCAGAACGATGTGTCACAGCAGGTGGCTTTAGCTATGATGCTATTCGAGAATGTGCACTGGTTAACGTGAGTCCCCTGACATTTCCAGCTTGGCCTTTCAAACATACAGGAGAGAATACAACGTCACGTGGGTGCCCATGAGGTTCTGCAAAGAGTCCCACCCGCCCAAGCGAGCCTGTTGAGGTCACGGTGGTGCAGCCAGCACTGAGATCTCGATTTGCCAAAGCTGAGTGGTAGCTGCATGAATGTGCATGACACCATTCTCTGTACCTTTCTGTGTAGGTTAGGAATTTTCCATAATAAAAACATTTTAATATCAAAAAAAGAAATCCAACAATTGCCCTATGTGGGCATAGGAGGCCTCTTGAAGTCAAGGGTTCCATTATACTCAAAGGCTTAAGCAGCTTAAGCATAAATGAATAACCATCCATCAGAAATGCTCTAAAAATAATTTCTGTGTTAAATAAGAAGTTGAAATGGATGACCTTAGGTTCCTTTAGATACTAAGAGTCTATGTTCTAGTGGAAGATCTAAAATATAATTGGAACAAACAAGCATGGACTTGGGTTGATTCCAGAGGTAGTACATATGGATTGTGGTCTATTTACTTTCTACTGCTAACCAAATGTCATGAAATTGAGCGCTGATTCTCAGTTTTGTCTAAGCGTTTAATGATCATTTTTGCCAGATCTACTTTAAATCCTTCTTTCTTTTTTGGTTCCAAAAATAAAAAAGATTGCTTAAGTTAAAATAGATGCTTACAGCTATTGTATTTTACTAATATTTGTGAATTTTAGATCTTCCTCTTGAATCTTAGCTGGGTGAAAGTTGCCTTGAAAACAATGTCCATTTCCCCAGAAAGCCACGCATATACCCTCTTCGTGTGCAGCTAATTTCGGTGTGCTCCTGGCATGGTGCCCTAATTACACCTTTGTTATCCATTGTCAGTTGACTCCCCTCATCAGCCAAGCCTGCGACCTTCTCCTGGCTCATTTAATACGCTGTGCAGAATCTGGGGCCGCGTTCGACGTGCAGAGGTAAGGGGGCTGCATTCCCGATGAGAAATCACAGTTCTGAATTGCTGCTTCTTGTACCGGTGCGTAATTGCTGGACAATTACCTTGGGACTAGCAAACTGTGGAAATGCTAGGCGCTCATAAAAGCATGGATGAACTGACTCATAAGGAGAAATGAAATCCATTTCAAATGTGCAATGAATATGAACAAAGCCCAGGGATGTGCAGCCTATGGAGGGGGAACCTGGACCTTCACAGACTCAGGCAAGGGCAGGGGCCTGGGAAAAAGCCCAGGCACTTTCACGTCAAGAAGGATCGTGGAGCACCTCAGCCTAGATGCTGGGACTTGGGTGGACACCAAATTTAAATTATCTGGCTTATCTCCTAGAAATCTTCAGTTGTTTTACGCCAAATCATGGCTTACCACAGATTAGAGATACGGTGAGGATGTCGAGTCAGCCAGAAGCCAAGTCATTATCATTGCTAATAAAATAACATCATCATCGCCAGCATTTATGTTGTACCATATTGTTTACAAAGCCTTCCCATCCACATTCTCCTTGATTATAGGATGCAGGAGTTGGCTAAAGACTAGGTGGCCTTGTCAGCTATAAAAGCAAAGTAAATAACTCCTAAAAAAAAACCTTAAATCTTCAATCATTAGGGTCAGATGAAATCACATGCAATAGTCTCCTTTTCGTTTTTACTATAGCAGGGAAACGTGTGATCAGTTGTAGCAAGGCTTTCAATAAAAGCAGTCAAAATTTTAAAAGTCATCTAGAAATGTCATTTATTCCTTCACGATAAGTTAGTGGTTATATAACTTAAGCAGAAGAGGAACCAAGTGTGTGCCTGCATCAAGGAACAAAAATAGACTCTTTAATTATAAACGGATATTAATAACCCAGTTGTTAGCCTTTTTAAAATGAACTTAATCTGACTACTCCTATAAAATAACAACAAAAAAAAAAGGAATAATTCTAGTTTAAAATGGTCTTTGGGGGGACAGGTTTCCTGTAGCCTAAGAGGTTAAATTTTCTGAAGCTACTGCCAGACACTTTCCCTTCTGTTTGTTTCTAAAGTGGACTGTATGTTTTCTGTGATAATATACATATGTTCACGAAGCCTGTCCCAAAGTTTGTCTTCTATTTATTTAAGTGTGAAGAGCCCTTATTTTTTGTTTGTTGCTTTAAAGAAAACTGTAAAATCATTAGGAAGAAGAGGGGGACAAAGTTAATAAAACTAGATAATGAGGTTGTTAATTCATCAATGACAATTTGATGTATATCAATTAATCATTAGATTCTGGCCTGAGCTGGGCCATGCAGAGCTTTGGGTCACCTATCTGCCCTTCCGCACAGGGAGGAGATTGTAAAGTGTCTTTCTCAGTATTTGGCTGTGTTCTGGTCCACTGCAGCTGCCTGAAGCCTGAGGGCTGAGTAAGTGGTGTCCCCCTCCTCCCCTCCCCTGGTCTTTGTTTAGATAAGCCAGCTGCCGGCTTGTCTCCTCCCACGTTCTGCTGTTGCTCTCGGAGGGCCTCATCCGGGCAGCCCCTGTCCCTCCACCTCCCTGCAGATCCACAGCAAGCTGTCTTGCCAGCGCTTCTGCAGGACTGGGAGTGCGGGTGCAGCAGCTTCCTCAGGAGGGGGCTTTGTGGAAAGGCCAGTGCCAGACCCCTTTCTAATCCCAGTGTTCCCATCTCCGCAGGTGCTACTGCTGTTACGCCACAGATGTGGTTGCCAGTGTCGCCTTCGGCACCGAGGTGGACTCCCGGACGGCTCCCGAGCACCCCTTTGTGAAACACTGCAGGCGTTTCTTCCAGTTCAGCATCCCCAGACCGCTCTTGGTTTTGATCTGTAAGTGCAGCTCCAGCCAGGGCTGCCACATCTGGACGAGGGCAAATCGGGCAGACCCAGTGACACCTAGGGCAGTTCTCCAGGCTCTGACCCTGCTACTATGAAAGGGCGCCCGGGGTGTCTCTGAGAGTTCCCTGCAGGAGCTTTGTCTTCCTGGAGCCACCAAGCTCCTCTAGTCACCAGCGTAGGACCCCTTAGTACCAATGCAGGAGCCCCGGCCTCGCTCACCACTGCCACAGTGAGAACAGCAGCGACACATGGTGCTAAGCGCTCTGTGTGCATCGCTTCACTTGGTCCTGGTATTCACCATATAAGAAAGATATTCTTGTCCCCATTTTTCAGATGAGAAAACTGAGGCCTTGAAAGGCAGGGCCAAGACTGGAGCCCAAAACCTTTCATTTTCTAGGGCATTTTTCTCCCTACCAGCAAAATCCTCTTCCTTCACTTGAAGCCCAGTGCATAGTGAGCTAGAGATCACATGCGGTGGGAGCCTAGTGAGTCATGTAACGCTGCGGAGACTAGCCCACTGGTTTTATTTATCCTACTGATTTTGCCTTTAGTGTAGAAGTGAGTTTTTGCCCTCTGGCCAATTCCAGTATCTTCTTGCTTTTATGAACGCATTGAAGTGTTGCTATTGTTGATTACTGCCATGATGTCTAACCATTCTGCTGGGCTGATAAACCCTATTCACTCCTGGGTCGGTTCATCCCCATTTCTGAGCCAATTTCAGGGGGAGCCCTTGTCACCTCCATCAGCTCCACCCTGAGGCTGCAGGTGGGGTTGCTGTGGGTCCAGCAGTCTCTTCCCTTGCCGGCTGCTCCGGCTGCTCCCTGGTGCCCTGCTCTCCCATCCGGGCTGGGTATCTCTTCCCCACCCGTCACCCACTGCTGAGCCCTCCTCCCTGCTGTGTCGTGTTGGTTCGGGCTCCTGCTCTGGAAAATGGGCTGGGCATTTCGAGAGCCTGTGTGTCTGGAACTTTCTCTCCAGCCTAGCTCCCATGCAGAACCTAGCACGCAGTAGGCCCACCGTGGAAACAGTGAGACTGAGCTGAGCCGAGCTCCCCTACACAGGGCCCAGCCCTGGGTCAGAGCCTGTGCCCAGGACAGATTAAGTGTCCCTGACCCGGGCAGCCCCAGCCTGGCACCTGGCAGCAAGGGCCCAAGCTGCCTGTGGCCCTCCAAGGGAGGCACCACGGATGTGGCCAGCATCCTCATCAGCAGCTCTTAGCAACAATTCAGAGGGTTGCTCTGGGGACAATTATCCAGAGGGAAAACATGCAAATGACCAGAAAGTTTAAAAAGTAAATCAGCTTCTACCACTTGCTAAGACTTGAAACAGCCTGTAATCTGTTCCCTCCTGGTGAAATTCCGAGACCTTGCCCCCTCCTGTCTAGGACCCAAAACATTAATTTATGAGATTGAACTCCTGAGGGCGAGATGGAAGTGAGGACTCAGTGAACTGTCCAGGTGTTTATTGAGTGCTTACTATGTGCAAGGAAGGCGAGGCTCGGAGATGGGGGAAGATGCGGCAGCTGCTCCCAGAGCCGCAGTGTCGCGGGGAGGGCAGGCTCCGAAATGACTCCGATTCTAGGCCGCGCGCTTCCTGGTAACACGCGTCTGTCTAATGGTCCCGGTTTATTACCGCCCCCTCTCAATGCCACTTTTGTTTTTCTCTTTCAAGTATCATTTCCATCCATAATGGTCCCACTGGCCCGGATTTTGCCCAATAAGAACCGAGATGAACTGAATGGCTTTTTTAACAAACTCATTAGGACCGTGATTGCCTTGCGGGACCAGCAGGCCGCAGAAGAGGTAACGTATTTTAATAGGACACTGCCTTGAAATGGAATGGAACCGAATTTGGCATCGCTGCCTCTTTTCTTTCTCTTCCCTCCCAACGCCGCGCGCCACGCCATGCCGTCCGTTAGCAATCCACCGCTTAGCAGCGCTTTCCGGGGCAGGAGAAGGAACAGAGAAAGGTTGAGGGTGGTCACACAAGAAAGAGCAGGTGGGACAGCAGCGAGGAGAGGCCCAGAGCAATTTGTCCGTCCTCTGACACGGGCGAGCAGAATTAAAGCTGTCCCCAGACTGTCTCTGTAGTTTAAGCATCACCTTGAATGCAGGTTATAGCAGCCCAAAAGAATTTTCTAGATACATGTGCCCACATGTAATTTTCATGAGCATATTCTTTATATCACAAAACAGCAAGATGGAGTTTCACAGCGCGGATGGCATAAATATGAGAGAGGGGTTCAGGCAACTGTCACTCCCTCCTCATTCCCTGTCCGCACGGAGGGTGCTGCTGCAGAAGTCGTGGTGAGGGCCCTCTGGTCTCCTTAGCATGCTTCACGGGAGGCCCGGAGTTTGCTTTCCTCCTTACAGACTTGCACTACGCTTGGCACCGAGTAGGAAGCAAGTAAATGTTTGTTGATTGAACTTGGCTATAAATAGAAAGAGGAGTTTTCAGTGTGATGAAAGATAATTTCAATCATGCGTACTCTGGTGCATGTGTAAGGGCCTTGTTGCATTAGAGTTTCTGAAAAGGAACAATGGCCCAAATGGCTTTTCCTTCACTGACTTGTGCAAGATGGCACTTTAACAGGGGTTTCTCCACTGGGTAGCTCAGAGGACTTCATGAGGTCCGATTGCTAAGGCAGTGGCCTAGAATGAAATTGGGGTCAGTTAGTGGCTTGATACACCGAGAAGCCTGGGGCAGCAACCTCATCCTGCCCAGCCTCACACTGCATAAGTGCAGCACACGTGCTAGATCTGGAAGGCGTGGGAAGGTATAGACAAGCTCACAGCACCTTGGTCCACACCACCGTGAACTCCACTTGAATGCCCTTGGAGGTGTGGGAGGGGTTGGCCACTGGCATCCTTGGCCCAGCTCTGAGGACTGAAAGTACAGAATATTCTTATCCAGGCTCCTGCTGCTTAGCAGAGTGAGGATGGAGCCTGGGGGAGGAAGGATGAAGAAAAAACCATTTTCAAACCTCTGCATTACTATAATACAAAGGGCTGTCCTTTGAGAGCTTTGTCACATACATACACAGACACACACACACACACACATCCCTAGCCTGGCTGTGGAATCAGGCTGAAATTTTTAAAACTGTTGCACCGAATGACTTACTAAGAGGTGAGAGGTTATTAAAGATCCAATTACTGGGATTGCCTAGAGCTTTTCCTTTTATAAACTCTAGTACTATTTGTTTCAAACAATGAGTTGATCTGAGAAAAACCTCCCAACCACAAATCCAGGACTGCTTGTGTCAAGACAGAGCTATACGGTTACTAAGAAAACTTGCTTTAAAACCATCTACACTCTGTATACATTCCATCAAGCAGATGTGTGTTTGCGCAGTGAAAATGCAGCACAGATGTTAAAAGGTAAATATTTTTCTAAGCTCTAGCCGATGGGTGGATTAGACACCTGCATCTATCAGGGTGCGTATTTTGCTTGGATATAACCATAAACCAGCACTGTTTCAGTCCTAAATGGGCAGTGTTCACATAGCCTCCAAGACGCAGTGTGAATAAAAGAAACCCGTCTACACTAATGTTCCTCTCCAATCGCGGGGCAGGCCCTAGAGAGCGGCTTTTTCCTCTGGCCTTTGTAGCTGGAGGTCAAGGCAGACTTCTACAAGACTCCAGCGGCCCATTAGCAGTTTGTCTGAGCCGGGGTAAGAGGAAAGGATGCCAGCCGCAGTTCTGCCCCTGGAAAAATACACAGTGTGGACATGGCTGTGCCCTCCCTCCCATCATTTCCCCTCCCCCAGCCCTGCAAAGCCACAGCCAGGCCTCAGGGACCACAACTGTATGGCACCCCAAGGAGTTTCAGATGGATGGATTGAGAGGTCTGGGGGTTTCCTGGGGTCCCGGGCCGGTGGCCAGGAGCTGAGGGAGCAGAGGGTGCTCCCTCCCCCCGCGTGGCATTTTGCCCCAGTGCTGCCCCCAGGGAGCAGGGCTAGCGGTGGGACCACACCGGCCGCCCAGATGCTGACCAAGCAGCAGGAGGGAAGCCAGAGAAAGGCAGCCTTGGAGGGTGCTGTTTGGAAATCAGAATGAGCCAGGTGGCATGAGGTGGCCATCCATCCCCTCCCTTTGCCATTTTCTCAGCCGTCACAACGAGAGCAGGCTGTGGTTGCGACAGCCTCAAGTTTGCGACACCCACAGTCTTCACCTTCAGCACTGCTGGGACCTCAGCAGATCCCTTCTAAGGTCACCAAGCTGGGAAGCAGTAGAGCTGCAAAGGTCTCATGACGTAAGGTTCCTGCTCGAGATAGCATGCAGTTGTAGTCAAACCCAACATCCTTCCTTAAAATGCATTTGTTGCATCGTGTTTTTCTTTGTGGGATTATGGATTGCATACTTAACACACGCTCAGCACAATACTAGGCACCACGCAGGGGGTGAGAGTGGGGATCCTGCCCTGGAGATGATTAAAATCTTATGGAGGAAAAAACGCAACCACACATGAAATGACGAGAATCTTAAAAGATGGAATTCGGGGCTAATGTGTGTGGCATAGATTATTAATGCAAAAGAAATTCAGAAGCCAATGAATGGAGAGAATGCTACAACTAGTAAAGTACTTTGAAATTATAATAGTTTTCTGTTGGTGGTTCTCTTACTCTCTTTTTGCCATTTTAGTCCCATAAACTTCAGAAAAGAGCAACATATTGGTTGTCATTCATCACATTAAAGAGCATTTCAAAGAAGGGATGCGCCAGGAATACGCTTTGTTAACACTAAAGTGATGTAGAAATGCTTCTATTGTTACAACTAGTGGGGGTAAAAATGTAAAGAATATGCAAATTACTAATTAAAAAAAGGTAGGGGAAATGGTAAGAAAGCTCTAACCACTGACATGGGCAGGGGATTACCCAGGGGGGAAAAGTGAACCGATAGGAAGAGACTAGGCCTGGGGACACACAGTCTGCAGACTTTGAAGACGAGCTTCACCAAAGCCAGTTTCCTCCCCATGCCCCAGTTCGGTTAACTTTCTACCTTGTGAGCAGCGCCTCCAGCTGCCCATACGAGCCCGAAAGTGTGTGTAAGCGGACAGTGGAGGCCTTGCTTTTGTCAGGTTTCAGTGTGAAAATGTCAGTTCTTGCTCATGGTCGAAGAATAGTAAGGCAGACACACCATAGTAAGGCAAGCACGAAATTGAGGTTTACTGAGGAGGAGATAGGATTATAGAGCAAGAGCAAGATATAGGTTTACAGAGTGTGAAACATATACCACAGATGACACCGGACCCATCGTCACAGCAAAGGGAGGGCAAAAAGGGACTGCTTATGTTCTGTGGCTTGTTTTGTAGGATCTGGATTGGGACCTCCCTTGTGGTTCAGAGGTCACCATGGAACCACTTTGATTGGGCAGTTGGGGGTCACGTGACCTGAATCTTATTGTGCATGCAGGTTCTTTCTAGGTCAATTTCCGGACTCTATGCTACTTATGCTGCTTGGCCTGTGGGCTAGAGAGTCCTCTGCATTCTTTTGCAGCTGGTGAGCTAAGTTCTGGTTGGCCGATTCATAGGGTACTCCCTCCTCCCCCAGGTATGGCAGTTGCTTGGGAGAGGATTAGGGTCAGGCAGGACCAAGATGGGGGCCTGGGGCCCACCCTTGTCCCTCTTCCCAGGTGGGGCAATTGCACCAAAGCAACAGCACCCACTTTTGTCCCTAGGAGACCTAGAATCCCTCACTATCTACTTAACACTTTGATGTTTTAATTGTTTTATTGTTGGAAACCCAACCAACCAACCAACCAACCAGCAGTACAAACCTGTATAAGGTAAAAAATAAAAGCTCCCTACCCCTGTTTTCCCACCTGCTCCAGCTCACTATGAACTGCTGGATACGGATGTTGCTAAATATTTTCTATGCATAGACAAATATACATTTTTATACATACATTGCACATTACTGTTTTCACAGAAATGACAGCCCACTGTGCATGCTGTTCTGTGACTTGCTTTTTATGGCTTAACAAAGTGGCTCGACTTTCCAAACCAGCCCAGACAGCACGGCCTCATCCTTCCCAACGACAGCTCTCCCCACTGCTCTGTGCTGCACCCGAGTCTGTGCAAGCCGCGCTCCGCTGAGGGACACCCAGGTGGTGCCCAGGCTCTGCCACCTCAGATAACCCGAAACCAGGATCCTGGCTCCTATTGAGCTCTTGAAAAGCTACACCCACGTATCCTCTTCCTTTGCTCTCCAAGAAGCCTCACTCCTGTGACCGGAAGGCCAAAATATGCATTTTCTTCTTTTGTCCCTCAGAGGCGGAGAGACTTCCTCCAAATGGTCCTGGATGCCCGACAGTCTCCCAGCCCCGTGGGTGTGGAGGACTTTGACATCGTCCGAGAAGTCTTCTCTACCCAGTGCAAGGCGGAGCCTCCCCGGCAGCGCCCGCCCAGAGCCCTGTCCAAGCCTTTGAGTGTGGATGAGATCGTGGGCCAGGCCTTCATATTCCTCATCGCCGGCTACGAGATGGTCGCCAACACGCTCTCTTTTGCCACCTACCTACTGGCCACCAACCCTGACTGCCAAGAGAAGCTTCTGAGAGAGGTGGACCTTTTTAAGGAGAAACATGTGAGTACAAGCTGGGCCCCGTTGCCCACGCGATAGCCACAGGGCAATTGATTTTGTGTTTGTAGAAGTGAAACTTATTTTCATAACTTGCTAAAGTCACATCCTAAGTCTCTAAGGTGAAACAGGAATGTTCCCCAGCTTCTCCATCTCTCTGGGTTAGCAAGTGAAAGGGAACGTTGAGAACAACAGAAGAACAAAAGGCAAATTGTGTGCATACCTTCCCTGTCTGGGCCAGTCCACAAGGCCAGGCCTGGCTTGTGGCGGGGCTGCAAAGTCCCAGGAAGGTGTCACGGTGCAAGAGCCGGGGCTGGGGAGGAGGCAGGGCTGCCCGGTCCTCCGCCAGTGGAGCTGCCACGCAGAGGGAGACGCGCATGAGCCCCAAAATGGAGCCAGCTGGAAGGCAGGAGAGGACACAAGATGGGCCAAGCTGACGGGGAGGTCCTCAAATGCCGGTGAGTTGGGGCCGGTCAGTGTCGAGCACAGATTCTTGGCCTTCCTTGTAGATGAGGAGCCTCGGGGTGGGCTTGCTGCAAACTTCACAAGGCGGCTGATCGAGGCAACTTTCCCACCTCGTTTTTCTCTGGGTGCCTGTGTGTGTATTGCTTTGACTTACGAGTTGTGAAAGAGACTTGTTTTAAAAATCTGTGCTTTAAAAGGAAGATCGCTATAATGGAATCCTCTGTTCTGATATAATTATTATTGCAGTCACAATTTTGGAAGGTGGCCTGTTCTGTTATTAGAGCCATTAGAACATTCTTTCACACAATCAGGGAAAGCCGCTTCCCAGAAATTCCACTTCTTTATCCTACTCGGGAGGTAGAGGCAAGGTTGGTTAGTCTTCTCCACAGCAGTTTTTAAATCTTTGAAAACTGCATTCGCTGTTACTAATTTCCTCAACTTGGGCTCCACATGAGTTTATGGTCAACTTCAAGTTCTGTGTTGTTATGACAACTGCCAACCTGGGGCTTCCCCAGCCGACTGCTTATACAATTGATTTTTTGAGCAAGAGTTTATATTTATCTTTATTACCGTTCAAGTCAGTCAAAATAATTTTGAATCTTGGTTCTGCCATCTGTTACATTAGCAATTCCTCCAGCTTTGTGTCATCTGAGACTTACTAAGCATGCCTCCTATTTCATCCAAGTCATTGATTAAAATGTTGAACAGGACAGGGCTTCCCTCAAGATTGACATTGATCCATTAATCAATATTCTTTGGGCCTGGAGTCTCAACAGGCCACGAATCCAAATAACCCTTCCACCCATCATATTCTGTTTTATCTGTAGTTGTTTATTTATTTGTTTTTAAATTGAAGACAAGGGAGGGGCGTGGACAAGGATGATTGGGGTATCACTTTACTACAGGAGAAGGAAGGGGAGCTGGAAGACACATCTATTAGGATGCATTTAGTTACAGGTAACAGAACCCCAACCCAAACTGATGTAAGCTAAAACAAAATAAAAAACAAACAAAGAAAAAACTCTTAAATGTGTACTTATGAGTACACATAACTTAGCAGCTCAGGACTAGATGTGGCTTCAGGCAAATCTTTATCCAGGCCTCAAAGATCTGCACAGGTCCCAGGCTCTCTCCCCAGTTCTTGGCCATACTTTCTTATCCTGGCCCCTTTCCCAGGCATGCTGTCCCCTCGAAGCCCCAGGAACCCTGCCAGGGGTGTCCGGGACTACATGCTGCCTTGCTCATAACGTGGAGAAGAGAGGGTCTGTGGCTTAAAACCCTCAGCAAGAGTCATGAGGGTCACTCTGACCAGAATGCTGAGGTCACTGCCCGTTCTTGAACCAACTAATGTGGCCAGGGGCGTGGGGGCACTGATGGGCTACTCCAATCAGACTCCAAACTCGGGGTCGATCAAATTCATGTGACTGAGAACTTAGGAGGGTGACTTCGCAAAGGACACTGTCCTAGGAGGGCATTAGAGGGAAGTTCAGCCCTGTGGTCTCAAACCAGAAGGGAGGTCAAATGAAGGACTTGCTTGGAACCATCCAATGAGCGCCGCGCTCTAAGAGGCAGAAGTCAAGATCCTCACTTTCAGGGAATTTAATCGCCAATTGAGAAAATAAGTTATGCCTGTGAAACAATAGCTCCCTTCCAAACAAAACCCTCCAGGGAAATAGAAGACAGTAAATCACCAAGCCTAGATAGAATGTGTGGCGTCATTTAGAGAGCTGCCAGGCTCTAGTAGTCTGTCGCACCAGCCACAACCCAGTCATGCCTGATTGTGAACCTGCCAGGAGGATGCAGCGTTTGCATTCGAAGGTCCTCACCTCGGCATGGCCTCAAGGAGGGTGATGCTGCCTCACCAAACCTGGGCCTCCTTCAATCTCCCAGCGTAGGACGGGGGCTTCTTCCCCAGACGAGCACCTCCCGTGGGGCTGTGCAGAATGTCACAGGCACTGAGACCCCATGGGCAAACAACCAGATCATAGCAGGTCAAGGTTTTCAAACTTTAGAGTATATGAAGCAATCTGGGAATTGTTTAAAATATATATTCTAAATAATACGGAATTCCAGGGCCCTGCCCCCAGGAGATATGATTCCACAAGTCGGGGCCGGGGCCCAGGAGCCGCATTTCTGGTGAACAGTCCCAGGGACTCTGATGCAGGTGGCCCCTGCTTCCACTCTGAGAAGAGAGGCTTAGACTCTCACGGCCCAGACCCCTCTTCCAAGGAAACACAAGGTCCAAAGCCCTGCCCCAGCCATGCAAGCCCCTTCCTTTTCATTCTCTAGGAAATGGTTGGGACAGTCTCTGAGAAATGAGAATACCTAGAAGTTGTCTTTTTTAAAAAATACATTTAGCTGCAGCCAGTGAAGCCCATGGTGCTCCTTTCCTCTCGGGGCCAACGTGCAACCGCCGCAAACAGCCCCCTTGACAGCGTACACAGCCTGTGGCTTCTGCGAGTTGCTCGAAGGGACCCTGGACACAGCCCTTTCCTCTGTGCGCTCTTGTCTCCGGCCTGGCGCTGTCCACGCTGGAGAAGAAATTTAAATAAATAAATACATTTGGTAATCACAATGGCATCACACAGCGTACCCACTCACTGGACATTTATTTGTATGTTTTCTTTTTTTTCTTTTCTTTCTTTCCTTCTTTCATTTCATTTCCCTTTTTCTTTTCTTTTCTTTCTTCTTTTTTTTTTTTTTTACTATAATCAGAGCTCTGTTAATATGGGCCATCTGTCAGGACATGGAAATGCAGATTAGATGTTCACACATTAGATATTTTCCTAAAAATATTCCTGAAAATTTGCATGTAAAGTATGACTTGTTATCATTTTCCTGCTGGTTTCCATTCAACAAATATTTCTTGAGTGCCAGTTAATGCCAGACTGCGGGGCTCTGCAGACCCTGCGCACAAGGATGCTCTGGTCTAGCTGTTCCGTGACATCCCCACAGAGAGTCCCATGCCTCATTAGATGCCTTCCCTCGTATTTGTCAATGAGACTGCTGCGTTTTTGCTCTGGAGTTTCTTGTCCCAAAGACATTTCCCTTTACAGCAGTGCCCTGTGAGGCTGAGGAGAGCTGTGTCCCTGCCACAGGAGAAAGAGTGGCTGTGTGAGCCCTATGTGAGGACTCTTCTGCGGACAGTGCTGGACGTCTCAGCCCAGTCAGTAAGACCCCGTGGCTCCAAACTGCAGCGGGCAGGGCTGCCTTCCTGTGTGGGCTCATGCAGGGCTCCCGCCTGTCGCTGGGACCCAGGCTGTTCTCTCTCCCCGTCTCTCCGCTCCGGTGGCTCCGGGCACACTCCGTTCCCAGGCAGGATCTCCCTGAGTGGTCTCACGACAGCTGTGTTACTAGTGCTCAAACAGTCTGAACTCAGTGAGGTACAAATAGGAAACAGTGTGGTGTTTTCTCCAATTATTTCCTTTCGATGAGCCATCATGGCTCTCCTTGCCCTTCCCTTGATGGTACCCAGACAGATCTCAAAGGTTTGGTTTTAAGCATTAAAAAGTCCAGACAGTCTGGTCTGGTCCGGGTGAAAACTTCAGTCTCAGATGCAATTCAACACTCTCCTGTCCCCTTAGCTTGTGCTGGTAGGTGGCCTGAGGAAGCCGCCCTGGGGAGGGGTGGTCTGTTCCCGCACTCTCCTCCCCTTCCCCTGCGAGGCCCCCTTCTCCTCCAGGGATTGGGGCCTGCAAACAGATCCCCAAATCCCTCCTTCCTGCGGCTGCTCTCAGCACCTTTGCTGAGGTGGCCCCGGATGCGGAGCAGACGCAAGAGATATTCAGAGGGGAGGGACATCCCTGCTCCACAATTTCCTGACAGGGAGATGGGCTCCAGCTCTGGCCGCCAGCTCCTGTCCCCGGCTGCTTGGTGGGGAATCAGCTGTCCTGAGCAGGTTACTGGCAAGATGGCTCAAGCTGTGATGCCTTCCGCGGTGTCCACAGGGAACACACATCTTGGCCGCCCCAGGGGTGACTGCGCCCTCAGCCCTGCCATCTCTCTCCAGTTACTTTTCCTTTGCTCAAATAGGCAAAGAGGGCAAATTGGCAATTCTGCTGCATACAAAGACCACCAAGCAGAATGAAACGCCAGGCTGAGGCAGCTACCCCCATAGCCGTGAGTGGTCCTTCGGGGACCCCCTTCCTTGGCTTAGGATGGGGTGGCTTGGGAAACACTTCCCTAGGCCAATGACTGCTTGCTCTGACAAGTTTTCCTGAAATCTCTCTAATGTCTGTGCAAGCTGAAGATGGGGGTAGTGGAGAGCGAGTTCAAGTCCAGCATGAAGAAACAAGAGTCTCTGTCCTAAAGTCTCACTGCATCTTAGTGACAACACCCATCCGTCAACCACTCAGTGGGCTCAGGGGAATATGATGCACTGCCTGGCGTAGACCCGGGTCTCTTGCTCCAGCCTGGAGCTGTTGTCCTGGGAGGCCCCTCACATGAACCACTCAGACCTTGAACAGGGGGGAGGTGAGATCTCCAAATCCCTGTTACTGAAAGTAGCGTCCATGGCTTCTGGGTGGCCAGAAAACAGTTGTCCCCCCGTGTACGTAGAGTCCATGGTCCCTAGACTAGAAGCTCCCACTTTCCAATTTCTTGTTATGTGATCGTGCTCACCTTCCCTCTGAACTTTTACAAACCAGCTTTCCAAAATCAAAGGTATGTGTCCAACAGTGCCTAGAACTGTCTCATAAATGGCGTGGCACTTCATACCAAGTGTCCTGTGATTTCTGCAGGGCCTGTCTACCCAGGTCGGCAGGTCCTCGTTGCAGCTTCTACCATGCAAGGAGTGTAAATGTCAGGCCTGAAGGTCAGGGATTCAGATGCTCTGCTTTCAACAGAATGAAACTTGTGGCACATGGAAGGATGCTGGGCATCACCTCTGCACACGTTTTACAGCCCACCAGTTCTGCCTGGCAACAGTCCATCTCCTACCACCTGCTGTCACCTGAGTGGTCTTGTCTGTCTCTGTCCTTTCAGGTTATAGATTTTGGTTCAGTTTCTAGAACAGTTATAATCCGCTTTATAATTCGTGTGTCCAGGGCTACTTTCTAGGCCATGTGAGTTTTCTTCCAAATCATCTGGCTTGGGAATTTTGTCTGGCCTTCCCTCCTCTTGTCCCCCCATGAAAATTCAGCTTAAAACCTTCTTTCTCCAGTCTCCCAATCTCTTAGAGAACTCTCTCTTGTCACCATGTTGCCCTAGTTGTATTGAGGAGGAGGTACGTGCATTAATTTCAACAGTGGAAGGGCAGGGAAGGGTTGGTACCATTGGCAATACTCTATCAAATTGAAAAAAACATACCAATTATTTAATAAGGCCTTTGTCATGTGGATGCTTCATTGTGTTTGCCAATATATAATTTTGAAAAGGATGAGAGGGGAAAAAAAAACAACTTCTTTTCATATAAATTGTTTTTGCTATAGCTTTAATACTTTATGTTGAAATTATTGACTTTTGATCTGGCTAAACCATTCTCTTTTCTTCTCTTTGGTGCCAGACTGTGCCAGCCAAAATTTATGACCTATTTTCCTTCTGCTTAATTTTTGTTATAAATCTGCTGTGCAGACCCAGTTGTAAATTTATCACAAACTGGATTGGATTGATATACAGCCTCTCTTTAGGATAATTTGAACACAGCTATGCCTTAGAAGGAAGGCCAAATTCTTAAAACTTCTCTTGAAGAGCTGCTTTGTAACCATTATAAATATCTAATTAAAATACAACTTACTCTTTCTTTCTCTCTTAAGGATAAAAGAACATTCTGTGCTGGTTATTGCAGCTGATTAGCTCATGCTGCTAATGTGTGCAAGGTTGGGGATTTGTTCTTGAAGCAGCCAGAGGATCTCAAAAGGAAAAAAGCATATTCTGTGGTACAAAAAAATAGCCATTTTACCCCCAACCAGCTATTTCATAAATACATGTCCTTTGTCTCAGGGGGAGGGTTGGGTGAAAAAATGTGAATAGCTTAACACAAACTCATTCTCACCATGGGAAAAAACGTCTCCCAGTTTGCATCCCACCCAGGGTCAGTCTTCGCACAGGGAGAAGGGCATGGTTGACTTCGAGATCAAATGAAAAACTGGAAATGGGCTTTTCCCTGTTGGGAAGTTTCCTCCCCTTGGCCCAGGTCTGCTGGGGTCCAGCTGTCCCACGTTTAGTGAGGGCCACACAGGGCTTAGTGGTTCTGCTAGATCCTTCCCTCACCTGCAGATTCCATAACAGGGTAAGACAGCACAAAGCAACAAGGTACAAGGAAAGAGGTAACAAAGAACATCTTCCAGCCCTAACGTAGAACTATTAATATAAAACAAAGAACCAGCAGTGTGAGGGTGGTGGCAACAGGCTGCAGCACCAGCCACCAGCTGGAGCGTCTCAAAATGTAACGTGCATAGGAATCACCTGGGATCTTGTTACACCTGCAGATTCCACGCTGCAGGTCTCGGGTGGGGCCTGGAGGGTCTGCAGTTCTAATAAGGTCCCGGGTGATGCCAGTGTTGCCAGTCCATGGCCCACACTCCGAGGAGCCAGGTTCTAAACCCTAAATACTGCATCTGTGTCAGCTGAGATGTATGGAGCAAGTATTTATTCCTAATGATAGTTAAAGTACTGATGATCTGCAGTGATTCACCTTTTGTTAATAAATCTCGATGGTTTCAAGATTATTCCAATAACAGTGATGCCACTCTAGTGAGTGAGGGACACAGTGATGCAGGAATTACCCAATCCTGATACACGTTAGAGGTGTTTTTATCCTTCTAAATTAATCTGAAAATCATCTTGCTTCCTTAAATAATTTTCTCACGTGATGGGAAGCTATGGGGAGCTTTCAAGTTGATTTAAAGTCATCTTCAAAGCAGGGGAAGATGGCAAGCAGAGCCTTCTCTCCGGACACGTGTGTGGACGGGAGACCACCATATCCAATGGGACCCACCAGGCCGGCCCTCTTGGGCAGGGAGCCCCACCTGTCAGGAGCCCCTGGTGTGCACAGTAGCTCCGGGTACCATGTGAGAGGCCACGCCGAAGTGATGTGGCCAAAGGGAACTTGCCCTCGTGCCATTTCTCTGGTGACCTAGAACAGGATCTACTGTTTTCACACTAAGGAGTAGGAGCCTAAGTGGAGGGACCTTGAAAATGTATCCAACTTGCCCACCCCTGGCCTTCTTTCTGGAAGTGTCTGACCCAGGGAAGTAGCAGCCCAGCCACAAGTACCAGGGTAGGGCAGTCTTCCCAGCCTATGGAGAGGGGCTCTCTGGCTGTGTACCTGGAACAGTATATTGAAGTTAGGGTTTGTGGCTGCTGCTGCCAAAGCACCAGCTCCAGAAGGAGGGCAGGATATTAGGCAGGCTCTTGTGCACCCCACCAGTGGACAACTCAGGAGTCCCCAAAGCAGGGTGACCAATGGATCTGGATCAGGAGGCAGTGCCTGGGTTTTAACTACCCACATATTATTATATACACAGAATGGTCTTAGTGATCCAGGTCATCTGCCCATTTTCTTCTTGGGGACACCTGTGGGAAGGTAGCCATCTGGGCTGTGAGTGAATGCCAAGACCTTCCTCTGTCACCACCCAGGGCCCCAGGCTCTTCCACATTCCTAGAAACACCCAAAGCCCATGCCCACAGTGACCCCCAGGGAAACTTCTCCCAGGGGCCCCAGCAATGGCAGCCACATCCCAGGCCTTGTGCCATCCGAGAGCTTAGGGACCCAGGCGACTCTCCCTGCCTCCCCGCTCCTCCCTCTGCCTCCACCCTGCCCATCTCTCTGTCTTCTTTCCTCTCTCCTCCCTGCAATGTTCATGGCACTGTTTAGTCTTCCCCTCTCTCTTTCCTCTATTCTTGTTCTGGCTGTCTTCCCCAGATCCAGAGAGGCCCAGAATCTTCCCTGCCCTGCTTCCTGCCCCAGTGCCCACTTGGGAGCCCCCAGCCATCCCAGAGGCCTGCAGTTGTACGCAGCAGCCGGGTCCCGCGTGTGTGCAGTGGGGTTCTCGGGGAGGCAGGCTGAAGAGCAGGAAGGACTTGCAAGTGTGTTTTCCTGGGCTGCCTGGCTTAATCAAGGGTGGCATTTCAGCACTTTGAATTTTTAGCAATTAATGCTCCAAGTCCCCCCTCCCCGAATCCCTGCAGAGCACAGGGAGGGGGACCTGCAAAGAGCTGTCCCTCCATGGAGTGGGCTGCACCAATCAGCATACATGTGGTGCCTTTTATGTAGCAAATCAGAGTATTTCATATGCAATAGCTGGGCCTCCAGAGGGGCTAAGCTTTGCTAAGCAAATAAGTTGGTGGGGTCAGTTCACATCAATCCAGAAAAGCAAGAATTAAAAATAAACTTGGGAAAGTTGACTCCACAGGTGAAGCTGAGGGTTCTGTGGTGCACTTGGCATTGAGCTAGATTTACAACTGAATGGCTCGTTTATTTAACTACTGTTCATATTATGGGCTCTTAAAACATCAAAAGAATGGGTTTTATTCCCAACAATTAGCTTTTGAAGTAAAAGAATAAGCACATACACTTTCTTTTTCTTTTTTTGAGACAGGGTCTCGCTCCCTTGCCCAGGCTGGAGTGCAGTGGCACAATCATAGCTTACTGCAATCTTGAACTACTGACCTCAAGAAATCCTCCCGCCTCGGCCTCCCAACGTGCTGGGATTACAGGCATGACTCAGTGCGCCTGGCCTCCACTTTTTTAAAAAAAATTTCCATGGGACTTTATTGACCAAAGCCACTATAACACCAGTGAGGTGGACGCTTCAAAAAAACCTTCCCGTCAGCCCATCACTTAAAACTTCCCCATTACAAGGGCCTTCCTTTATCCGTTATTAACACGCCACTACTCTTGGGAGGGGACCAGCATCGAGTCCCCACTAGGATGTAAGCCGCACAGAGCAGGGACCCGTTGAATACACTGGTAGATCTCGGGGCCTAGAACAGTGCCTGGGACGTGAGAAATGGGTGTCGAGGGGGTGAGAGGATGGATGTGGGTTCACCCTTCTTCTCTAACTAGAGACTGACTGAGTGCAATGTGAGGTGGGGAAGGGCAGGGAGACATGCTGCAGAAAGCACGTGGGTCACTGCATCCGGGCACAAGGGGGCTGCTGGAGTCAGAGCAGGAGCCACTGCCCAGAGAGATGGGGGCAGGTTGAAGGCCACCCTACAGCCCCACAACGGCAGGGCACTGCAGAGACCCATGAGCTGATGCCCAGAACATGTCATGCCAGGGGAAGGAGGGAACCTGGGCCCTTGGGCACCAAGGGGACCCTAGGGGCCAGTCTCCCACCCGGGACAGATATCTGGAAGAAGGTCATGTGGCTAAGCTTGATTGCTGCCAGGAACAAGGAACTTCCTACCTACCATCCCGACTCTGCTGACGTCCACCCCTAACCCGTGTCTCACTCCCCCAGCTCCTGCCTGGGGGCCGCCTCTGTGCTCACCAGTAGCCAGTCGCTGGGCACCTCAGAGCTGAGAGAGGGAGGGAATTGGGAAATCAGTAGAGAATAAGGGACCTTTCCCAAATGTTTGCTGTGGCCCAGACACAATCAATTCACCCTGTTTTCTGGTAAGCCTGTTTTGCCCCAGGACTGTGGGCAGCATTTTGCTTTGTTTTGTGGGTTTTTTCTCTTTTAGATCATGTTTTAGAGCCGAATATGGCACATGTGAAAATATCCACTACAAAAGCCTGTTAGTCCAAACATATAAATATTGCAGATCAGAAGGGATGTTTGACTCCCCCATGAATTGCAATGTGTAGGGTTTATAAAGTTGAGCATTTAGAAATCTGTCTTTAAAATTTAAATATTTAGATTGGGTCTCTAGGACACAAAAGGCAATGCCTGTTTCTCACTCGCTTAATTTGATTTTTTCCCCCCCTTTTGGTAGCACAAGTTGTTTTTCAAAGCCTCATTCCTTGAATGTTCCCTATAGGAGGAATGTAATTAAACTCCACTGGCCTCCCCCTGCTGGGACCAGACAGGGGCCAGAGCCGTGGGGCGCACAAAGCAGATACCTGCAAGGGGCCCTTATTATAAAGATGAGAAGAGAATCAACTGCCCTCTGGGTATGAACAGGAAGCTTTAGAAAGCCACCCAGGCTCTTTCTGCAATGGGCTTCGTCTCTAAGACGTTTTAATTAGTAATTTAAGACTGGAAGGGAGAGGATAAAATCCTCACCCCCTTAGCTATAGGCGAGAGCTTCAACCTGGGGAGGAACTGGTTCCAGTGGCTGAGGAGCCAGTTCCTGGTGTTGACCAGGGCGGTGGGGGGGTGGATGGGGGGGTTCTTCTTCAAAAAACTAGAATTTTCTATGAAAATGGCATAGCTACTCATTGTGGCCTCCATCAGTCCCTGTGTTTGGGGTCACTTAATCTCTTTGACAACTGTATGAGCTCCCTAATGACACCATCCCCATTTTTCAGACAGAAAAGCTAAGGAGCAAAGAGATTATGTCAGTGGTCCACGCCACACTGCCAGTGAGTGGCAGCTCGGGCCCCGTGTGCTCTACTGGCCCGGGTGGAACGAGCACCCAGGTCCCAGGCCTCCCTCCCAGGCTCGCTCCAGCCTTCCCGCTTGGCGACGTGCCCCGTGGTCAGAGAGGAGGCTAGGTGTGGTCCGAGTGTGGCTGGGCACCCTCTCTCAGCATGAGCTTCCTCGCCCTGGTACCCGCCGGGTGTCCTAGAGAGACGCAGTGCTTGCCCCGATGGGGGTGAGAGCCACATTTACGGAGTGGGACCCCAAACACAGGGACTGACGGAGGCCATGACACACAGCTATGTTTATTTATGGACCCTAAGCTAAGTCTGTTACATACAAAAGCCAGCTTGATCCTTACGATAACCTTATAAAGCAGGAGCTATCCCCATTTCATTGGCGGGGAAGGAGAGGTTGTATTGGTCAGGGACCTCCAGAGGAACGGAACCAACAGGGGAGAGAGAGATCTGTTTTAAGGAATTAGCCCACGTGTTTGTGGGGCCCGGCATGTCTGAAATCTGTAGGGCAGGCTGGTGGTTTGGAAACTCAGGCAGGAGCTGATGCGAAGTCTGGAGACAGAACCGTTTCTGCTCCAGGAAACCTTGTAAGGCCTCCAACTGACTGCATGAGGCTCCCCCGTCTTATCGAGGGTCATCTCCCTTCCTTAAATCAGCTGCTTGTAGGTGTTAACCAAATCTGCAGACCTTCATTCACAGCAATGCCGAGATTAGTGTTTGATTAAATAACTGGATACTATGGCCTAACCAAGGTGACACAAAGACTAACCAATACAGAGGCGTTGAGATGATAAATAACTTGGGAAGATAAGGTAGCAGCTAGGCTGGGGCCTGGCGTGGATTGGCACCCACATCTCTGAAGCTGTTCCTCAGCGCTGTGGTGTCCCTGCCTGGCCGGCTGGCCCCAACACTTCTATAAAGGGGGCTTCAGGGCCACCTGTGGGGTGGGGGCTTGAAGCTGTGTCTGCACGGCACCTTCACAGCATTGAGAAATGCCAGGCACCCAGGAGGACGGGGGCAGCCCAGCCCTCGCCACAGTGCACACCCTTATTGGTCACCTTTGCTGGCCCTGGGTGTGACCTGTCATCCTGGCTCTCGGAATGAGGATGATACGTTTTCCTGGAAGCTCCTGGGTTTGCTGTGGCTTTTTTTCCTTCTTCCGTGCCTTTTTCACAGTCCATCCTCTGAGGGTACAAATCTTCTTCGTGGTCCACACAGCACGAGATGAACAGCGCCTGGGCAGCTCCTCCCCGATGCCCCTACGTCCCTGACACTTAGCCCACTAGGGCAAGAACCTTCCTGAGATAGAAACCTCATGCCCCAGGACTGCTTCGTACCTCAGCAGACACCCTTCTTGGTGCTTTTGTCACTTTCTTTTCTTTTTTTTTAGAGAAGAGACAGGGTTTTGCTGTGTCATCCAGGCTGGAGCACAGTGGTGCAAACCTCCAATTTAGGAGCCTCAGCCTCCTGAGTAGCTAGGACCATAGGCCACCATGCTCAGCTAATTTTTCTTACTTTTTGTAGAAACAGAGTCTCACTATATTGCCCAGGCTGGTCTCAAACTGCTGGCCTCAAGTGATCCGCCTGCCTGAACATCCCAAAGTGCTGGGATTACAGGCGTGAGCCACCGCACCTGGCGTGTTCTCACTGTCATTTGTGAGTGATCTTGTCTTGTTCCTTGTAGAAACTTCTTCAGTCATTCCAGGCTTACTCTTTGGGTTCCATCCCTCTGAATGTTTTACTAGTTGTGTTCCCTTGTGGCTCATTTTTGCTGTGTTTGTTGTTGAGGAACATTAAGTGTGCATCTGAGATGTCTGTCTTGCAGCCTAGTTGCCCTCAGGCCCCTGCCCTCTGCTGGTCACTGGTGCTGCCCCTGCAGAGAGCGGTCACTCTCCCCGCTCCCGGGTCT
This sequence comes from Lemur catta, assembly GCF_020740605.2. NCBI lineage: Eukaryota > Metazoa > Chordata > Mammalia > Primates > Lemuridae > Lemur > Lemur catta. The sequence goes on along the minus strand of NC_059138.1, from coordinate 12,251,042 downwards.
CTGTCGGGGGCCAGGCTTGACACTCTGGCCAGACAGCCCTTCCCTGCTGCTCAGTGCCATGTTCATCTCAGTTGAGAAGAGTCCTTGGGGAACGGTTGGAAGCAGGAGAACAGTCCTGTGTCCTGAGGCTGTAGCGGTGCTCCCTCCCCCCCACCCAGAAGGAGACAGGACCTCCCGCCCTCACCAAGTTCCCTTCTTGCTTTGAATGGAGAAACAAGTCAGGATGATGATGGAGACCCCAGCCTACCCCTAGGCAGAATCAGACCAGACAACTTGGGGCTCTAAAACAGTGTCACACTCATTGTCTACCTTCTCCTGCCCATGCCCATTCTCACCAAGGGCCACATGCAAATCAAGGCCCAAGTGCAGCCTGGGGTATTTCCATGTGCTCAAGAACTTCTAAAAAGTTCGTGTAGATTCTTGGGACCCACCCCTGGAGATGCTGATTTAGTTGGTCTGGAGCGAGGCCTGGGCTGCTTAAAAGACCCCCGAGGAGCCTAAGATGCAGCCAAGCTGAAGACTCATGGCCATGGTCCCATGAGGTGTAGATGCAAATCTAACTTTGATAGTGACCTTGGGCTGCATTGTCAATGGCAGGACTGACTTTGTCAGTACGCTGCCATTGTTCGAGCTGCTGTCTGCTTTTTAGAAAAGTCAAATTATCAGGAAGTAGTGGGTTTTCTGTGATCATTCTGTGGTCAGATCCAGCCCATCCAGACAGCCAAAAACAATAAACAAAACCAAATCCCTGGCAAGATCCACGAGATGATTGCTCCAGTAACAGTCAGCAGATGAACTTGTTTGAAAGCAGCTCATAGAATTATACCAAACCCAAACCCAAGAGGTCATCTGGTCTGTACCCCAACTCTGGAAGTATGACGGGCTACTTCTCCCTCTTATAGACAAGGCAGCTGAAGCCTGGGGGGTTCCATCACAGACCCCTGCCTTCTCTCAGAATCAGGACACAGGGTTTCTGGCTGCCAGGATGGAGGCTCGCTCTCTCTCTCTCTCTCTCTCTCTGTCTCTCTCTCTCTCTCTCCCTCCTTTCACCTTCCTCTGAAATTCGCATTTGATGATTCCCCAGCCTGGCTGCAAATTAGAAATTTGTAGACCTGAAAGATGCTAATGATGGTTATCACCACTACCACCATAGTAACAGTAAACATTTATGGAGCACTATAATTATTCATAATAATTTTTATGTGTTAAATAAATCTGACCCAACTCTATAAAGAAATAGGCCCTGCTAACCAAGAATGTTGGGTAAATTAAAAGTCTCCTAGAAGTGTCTAATGGAAATATCTCACATTCCATAACACACGTGCCATTCGGTGGGTTTGTGTCTGGCTTGATTCACCGTGGGTCACCTGGCGATTTCAGGGGTTGTCATCCATCTTCTCAGTGGCCACGTGTGATTCTCTGGTGTCCGGGCTGGCTGTGTTCAGGCTACAGGGACGTCTTGTTTCCAACCTGTTTTCATCAAGCAGTGATCCTTTGGGATAAAGTATTCAATATCGAGTAACATTGATAATGATGATAGAAATAAGGATTATTCATTGAACACATGCTCTGTGCTTAGTGCTGGGCAATTTTAATAACCAATTCTATATTTTCCTCTATTTTAAAGATTAAGATGGAATTGAAACTCAGAGAGTAAGTGACTAGCTCAAAGTAGAGGCAGAGGCTATGTTTGAATCCGGGATCCAAGGTTCCTTGGTGTGATCTTGGGAATGACCACTTGGTCTGTGGTGGGTTGTTCTATGGAGCAGGTGCCTGTCCGCAGTGGAATGGCATTCCGGTGCACCATAACCACGTGGCCAGCCAGGCCTCTGTCAGGGTGTCGGGAAGTCCCCAAACTCACTTTTTCTTCCTCCCTGGGGGTCACCAAGTCCCTAAGGACATTAGCAGAATAAATGGCATTTTCTTACTTGGATCTTTGACTTCAAACAACCAAGAAATGTAAGGAAGTCAAGATGGTCCATCTTTGCCATGAAAGACACAAAATATTTTACATCAATAACCAATAAACAGATCAAACAACATAAAAATCAATAGCAAAAGAAAGAAAAAACCCTAAGCTAAGAATTATATTGTTCTTATTTGCTTAACATTTGACAAATTTGCATTTTCCTTGTCTGCCCTTATGTGCCTTAAAATAAAATTCTATCGCTATTTCCATGTAACATTGTTTTTTTTTTTTTAACATGTAAAATCCACCCTATCAGGAATTCTTTATTCATTCTGTCCCTTGGGTTTCAGACAGACAGTTTCTTCCCCTTGGGAATAATTCATGTGTCAAACCTGTCAATTTTCACCATATCTAGTAGCGTTTTTCTCCCTGTCCCTCAAAATCTAGCTTGAAGCCCACTTAATAAGGCCTGTGGGTGTCCTCGGGCTCATGAGATTTCTGGTGGTATAGGCTATAATTTAGCAAAACAAATCCTGCCCGTTGCTGGCATCTAAACGGCATCCTGGTAAATTTCCATCCTTGCTTTTCTAAACTTACGGCCTACAACTGAAAGAAGGGAAGAAATGTCACCCATGCCTCCGAATCTTATTTCCTGTATGAAATTTCAAAGCCTTTGGAGACGCAGGGCAGGTTTCTTGCCATCAGTTCCTTTCCGTGGGAATCCGCCGAAGTGGGAGGTGGTCCGTGGGTTAACCCGCCCCTGCTGCCGCTCCGTCTTGGATACACATTTCCAGAAACCAGCACCTGCCTGTTGTCCACATCTGGTCATCAGCGGCCTCTCTCTCCTCAGCTGGGAGAACCAGTGACCAAGGAAGACACAGGTTTCCCTGCTCGGAATTTATCTTCCTTAGTCATTTTCAGAAAGTTGGGAGCCAGCAAATCCCGTCCCTCGCAGAGGCAGATGGCATACTGCTGCTGCTGGCCCCCAGGCAAGCCCAGTTGTTGGCGCCGTGAGCACAGGGTCCTCTTTGTCATCACATCCATGTAGCAGGTGCTCAATGTTAATTGAATGAATGAAAGGTAAAGTCGAAAGAAACTGACAATCATTTAATCTAACCGCTTTATTTTGTACATGAGGGAACTGGGGCAAAGGACACTAGGACCGTGTGTTTGGGTTGGTTTCCTGACTCCCCGGCCCATGCTCGTGTCTCTGTGTGTCTTAAGAACCTGTCATCCTCTCTAATCGTGCCCCTTCCCCTTTTTTGGAGCAGGGGAGTCTGCATTTGCAGTGGGGAGCAAGCCCAGTGCCACCCCTGACACACCAGCCGGACGCCTTCCTCGGCGTCTCTATTTTCTGTTTTAGATGAGCAAAGAGTCCATCTTACCTGAATAGGCCTCACCTGCCTCCCCCTGTAATGTCTGTAAACGGCTTGTTCCCAAGCCTGGCCTGGAGTTCTTCAAAGGGTCCTTACGGCCCCCTGGCTTCCCGTCCTCTGCTGAGCTTCACTCTGTACCAGCTGGGGGGATGTCAGGTGCCCTGGGCAAGATCTTACCCTCCACCCATCCTTATAGCACAGACATGGGCATTTCTTCCACAAGCAGTATGCTACAATTACAAAAGAAATTATAGAAGCTGAAATCAAAATGCTGGTGGTATATCAGGAGCCTTCAAGAGGCTGACGGTCATCAGTAAGGAAACTAAGCAAATCAGCCTGAAGCTAGGCTGGCAGAGCACAGCCACCAGTGCCCTGAATATGAAACTGGCCCACGGTGGACGTTAGCTGTGCTGTAGGGAGGTAAAGCAGAAACGGCTTTTCCCCTTTGTGTGTGATCACCAAGAAACGGGACAGCACAGAGGTTCCGAGTCAAATCATTTCCCCGTCGCTTGTCCAGTTAAGCTCACCTTCACGCTGCGGGGCTTACGGGCAGGAGCCAGCCACCCTCCAGCTGACAGGCAGGGATACGCTCTCCTGTGATTTCCACGCCAAGCTGTGCTTCTCCTGAAAGCCATTAAAATGGAGAGAAAGCGGCCACTGGCCACTCACTGGGATTGTTCTCGAGGATTCCAAACAGACCATAAGTAATTCAATGAGTCACTCACAAAGGACCTGGCTCTGTGAGTCTGCGGCTGCAGCATGCAGGCGAGCCAAAGGTAATCAGTGCCACCAACATGCAGAGCAAAACTCTTATCAGAAGATGTCATTTTTTTTTTCGTAAATGCCATATATACAATTTTTATTGGAGCGTGATGACAGATAGTGAATAACTTAACATAAATTTACATAATACAATACAGCTGTTAATTTATGATCGTATTAAAACACAAAGTTTTGTAGTTGGAGGCATTTAAAAGTCTTAATCTTCTGAAACTTTCCCTCCTGTCTGCTGTTTGTTTATTACCTACTTAGGGTTGCCAGATAAAATACAGGCGTCTGGTTAAATTTGAATTTCAGATAAACAATGACTAATTTTTTGGTATAACTCATGCAATGTTTGGGACATACTTATACTAAAAGATTAATCATTGTATATCTGAAATTCACATCTAACTGGGTGCTTACATTTTATTTGATAAATGGGGCAACTCTATACTTAACTTCATAAGCAGCTTAAAACCCTTTGCCGGTAGGGCACGGGGGCTTCTTCTACAGGGAGTGGCACCAACCACTGGGACATCGGCATCTTTATGCTGTCAGCGAGGCTGGCTTTCCCAGGAACACTCACAGAGTGAAAGGGATCAACAACAGAGGTGCCAGTGTAAAGGGAGAAACTGAGGCAAGAGGCATGCCTGCACTCTCTTGGCAGCATCGGGGGTAATATAGCTCTGTCTTTCAGACTTTTTGGACTACAAACCCATCATAAGAAATATAATTTACAACTCAACCCTGTACACACAGCCCTCTGTAACTGAAATAAAAGTTTTATGAAATAACATGTCACCTATGTCCAATCTGCCCTCTGTCCTGTTCAGTCTATTTCATTTCTTTAAATGCTGCTCTTAACCTCCTAAATTGAATTCATGCCCCCCTACAGGATCACAGCCCTTCTAACACTGGGTTAGAAGGTTATAGTTCAGGAAAGTGAATGAATTTTTTTAAAAACCACTTTATAAATGAGGAAACATACAGATTGGCTAAGAGCCTTCCCAGGTCCATTTTTGCTCATTTGTGACCAAACTGGGACCAAAACTGAGGTCTCCCAACTCCCAAGCCTGTGTTTTGGGTTTCATTCCACCACCCTTTCTAGTATCCGTTTTTCTGGTCTCCAAGGGACAATACACATTCTGGGATCCACATTTGTTTGTTTTATTTTGCATAGGTATATTGCTTGTATACCATTTTCTTATCACTTCATATTCTTCTCAAATTTCCAAGCTTTATATCATTTCTGATCTGAACTGATTTGGTCATTGCTTGTGGCATCTTCGCTTAGATCAGCATTTGATTCCTCTCAGTCCACACCCTCTGACCATTAGCAACTTGCTGCCTGCCTTGCCCCTGCCCCCAACCTCGTCTCACTACTCTGGTCCCTCAGGAGATCTCCGCAGTGAATCTTCCGTGTGCTCAGTCAGTGACTAAGAGAAACATAGTTGTACAACTGTGACTTGTTACCATTTGTTCTCCCTCATCTACGAAGTAGTAGGGTATCTAATATAAATATTCTCTTTGAGAGTTGAGGAAACAGAGGCCCAGAGAGATTAAGTGTTTTTCTCAGGGTCACACAGCAAATACGGAACTCCCTTCCTCTTGCTCTGTCTCTTACATCTGTCCCTGGGACACAGGGGCCGCTGAGCTGAGACAACCCAAGAGAGCTCTGTGTATGTTGTATATTTTTCTCACATAATCAGTCTAGATTTTCAAACCACATACAGAACTTTCTGGAATCTTATCATTCAGTGTACTATCCTCTGGATCCTCCCCATGGGCCACTCACTCCACACACATCTTTTATTCCAGTTGTGATAGACAAATTCCAAAGAAACCCATCGTGCCTGGAGCCCCGGGCCCAGGCCGCCACAGTTCATCCCGGCTTGCAGAATCCCAACCCAGGGGCTCCTGTTACCATCTTTATTAATTCAGTAGTTGATCGATTTACACAGAGAAGCAGGTTTGGTGCTCTCCTTCTGTCCTGGGTAAGGCACATTCTACTCGGTCCCTCTTGGCCTCAGCAGCTGCCACCCGAGCGGCCAGGGGAGAAGAGGGTTCTCTCGGCCCCACCACGGGGACTGCAGCGCAGAGGAGCCAGCGACCGCTCCTTGGGGAGGGGCCAGGCAACCTCGTTCACAACGAGGCCGGCAAGCAGCATCTTGCAGGTGCCATGAGCCCGCTCATCGACTGCATCTGCCCCACCTGGGATGAGGGGCTGATGGCGAAGAGACAGGCTCTGGGGCCCAGGTACCTGCTGCAAAGCCAGGCTGGCCCCTTGCCCAGCGGGTGACCCTGGGGCACAATGCGGATCCTCCCTAGGCCCCATCAGTAAGGGGATTAATGAGAGTATCTGCTCGTTAGGTTGAGGGCCGATTAAGTGGGGAAACATACGTAAAGTATTTAGCACACAGCCGGCACCTGTTCGTTATTTTCTATTTTGCTACTGTTGTTTCCAATCTTTCAAATCTTCCTAGTAGTCCCGTTTTACAGAGCCGTCTCAGACACGTCAGCCACGTGTCCCTTCCACGTGTGGCTCCCTGCCCTGCCAGGGTGCCTCTGCTCCCCCAGGGGCTCAGCCGGGTGCTCCACCCCCTGCACCACCCCCAGGCCCCCACCAGCAGGGCCCTTCCCTGCCACTCCTGGGTGGCTCCCTCCTTTTGAGCACAGAGGTTTGTCTACCTTTCTGCCCCTCCAACCAAACTCACCTTTTTGCCATCCCATTTCCCCAGCACGCCATTTCTCCTGGGGACCAGTAAGATAATGATCAGATTATCAGGATCTGAGCACCTGGGAGGATTTCAGAGACTGTCCTTGGATCCCAGCCACCATGGCCCGAATGCCCTCCCCAGGCTTCTGCTGCCCGTCCCGCAGACAAAGGGCCCCATCTTCCCAAGGCTGGGCCTTCCAGTGCTCGTGGCGGGACCAGACCAACGTCCTTCCTTTAATTGATTTGCCTGCGGCTTCCGCCCACGGCTTCAGACTCGGGGCCACATAGAACTATAACCCTTTAAAAAGTTGAGGACTCTACCCCTCTGGCTTCTGCAACTTTTCCTGTGTGGCAGGGTTTTGCAGTCCCCTGCCCATCCACGTCCTCCTCCCGTGTGACTGTCTGTGTCCCCCTAGAGGGTGACACACCCCGAGTGGCAGCAGACCGGGGAGTGGGCTGGCTGTGTAGAGTACAGGTCAGGGTGGCCTCATTAATAACCCGTCATAGACTTGTCATCCCTGAATTTATCTAAATTTATCTCAATTATTGTAACCTTGTAGAGTGATAAGCCCTATGTGTTTAAAATACACTGGATGAAAAGGGTATTTCCTTTCATTTGTTCTAAAAAATTAACTCCTTCAAGTATTCTGGCGTTTGGTCAACAATTTCCTATTTTACCCTCCTCAAATCTTTTCTTTGAAACACTTGGCACGTGTGATTTTCCATTTATTCATGGGATGACCCTGTCTCCCCTGTAGGGAGGGGCCCATCCTAGCATCCCCCGTGCCTGGACGGATCTGGGGCATCACAGGGACCCTGAGGGACGAGTGGAGACGCTGCTCTTGCAGATGATGAGCCCACTTCCTCTTGTCCAACCCCACACCCTTCCCCCTCCTGTGCTGGATAATGAGGGGTCCTAGAACTGAGGTCCCGGTTTAACAGCATCCAGAATGCTGTTCCCAGCGTGGCTTCATGGCAGCCCTCGTGTCCAGGTGTGGCGTGAGATGCTAAGTGAGCGTCTTCAAGGAAAAACCAAAGCAAAGAGTTGGTGGGGCCTCCCAGGGCAGTAGTGCATCTAAATGTGCTGGCCAGAGGGGAGGAAACCATTAGAACGGACATGGGCCCCAGAAGGCCTGTGATAGCAGAGGCCGGGAATGTTCACTGAGTTCTCTCTGTGCGCCCAACAGTATTCTAAACGCTGTCCAGGAACCCTGCTTTTTGCTGACTGCAACTTGATGGAGTAGGACTAGTGTTAGCCCATTTTCCTGGGTGAGAAACTGAGGCTGCCAGAGTTAAGCTGGCCAAGGCCACACCGCTGGTGAGTGGTGAAACACAAGTTCAAACCTGGGCAGCCTGACCCCCGCATTCTTGCAACCACTACACGACGTTTGGCTCCCACCGTGAAAGTCTGACATGGAGAGCAGGAGGCAGGCAGGCCCTGGGAGAATTCCTCGGGCTGTCTGTAAGAGTAGGACTCAGTTTACTGTCCCAGAAGCCATGAGCTTGGGCAACGGCCTGAAAGCTTATAGCCACGAGTCAACGTTCAGTTAGGGTCTCCCAGGGTTTCTGATCCTTAGCCGCACCCTGGGGTGACCTTGATGCCCGGGGCTCCCCACGGACTCTGGTGCTGTTGGCCTAGGCACTCCGGACGCTCACAAGCCCCCTGTCGACTTGGGGTGCAGCCGAGGTTGAGAACACCCGGGGATCAAAAGGCAAGAGGGGGCTGCTCGTGCCTGCCACCCCAACCAGAGCCCAGGGGTCCGGGGGATCCAGGAGCTGGGGTCTCATTTCTACTCTCCCAGCCAAGGCTGGAGTTCCAAATCCACACGTGCTGCCTGGGGGCTGGGCTGGGTCCTGCCAGAGCCAGTGCTCGGGCTAGGACTGGCCGGACTGGCCGGCATGCTCAGGACGCCCAGCCACACCCTGCGACTCCCAGTCTCACTCGCCATCAATCAGCTGTCAGGGCCCTGAGCCTAAAACACTCACCTAATTACAAAACACACGTTTGATTATAATGGAATCCTCCCACCAAGACTGCTCATCAGAAAGAAAGGTAATTCACTGGGATATTAAGAGCTTTCTAAAATTAGTTCCAGACATCTCTGCCTTAAACCTGTATGAGTGTTGCCCTATTTTTAATTGACTTCTTAAAAAAATACACTGGGACACCGAGTCATCTGGGGGCCTGAAGATTACGGCAGGTGAACAGGCCACCCTTGCCTTGGTCTAAAAGACTCTGGGGGCCACAGGACCTCCCAGGCCTTGGAGGGCAGTGGCACCCCCACAGGGAAATGGTGTTTTCCCATCAGATGATCAGTTTTGCAAAATTCAACTCTTACACTGGAACTGCAGCCCCACTTCCCATTGGTATAGGTTTGGGAAAGAATCACAGCATCCCGCGGGTTGGGCCAAAGTGAGTGGACAACAAAATAATGTCTCGGGAGGATGGTCCAGCCCACAAAGGCCTGTCCCAGCAGGGTGCCAGGGGACAGGGCTCAGAAAGAGGCAGCCCACACGCTGAGCACAGCTGCAGAGGTTTTGTTTGGCTTTTTAAATTTGAATGAATTGCCAAAATTTAAAAACCAGGGGCATTCCACCAAAATCTAGATTCCAGCTTCTCTTGAAGACAATGGAAGCTCAGGCCACCCTGAGCGCAGCTCCACTGGCAGCCACCGGCCAAGTACGGCCCCCACGTACCCTGAGTGCATCTCCCCCTTGTCACGGCCCAGACGCAGTGGCCCTTCCACATCACACTTGTGCCATTCTGACCACTGGCTCACAGGGCCACCCCGCAGCTCCTGGGTTCTGCATCCGTCAAAGCCACACAGTGCAGTCCCCTGCCTCACTGCCCTCTGTCCACCCTGACCCCGACAGCCCCAGGCCCCCTGCTTCTGCTTGTCGACTGGTGCCTGCTCCTGCCCACATGCCTGGGGGTGTTCTTCTTCCCTCCTCCCCTTGGGCGTCTCTCTCCAGCCACCAGGCTGCTGTGGGATGGGGACCTCGGCGTACCCCGGCTGCACGGACGCCTGGGTTGGCCCTCACGCAGGGAGCATTGACTCCCAGGATATGCCTGGCGCTTGCTTGTCCATGAAGCACAAAGCATCCACCCCCGTGGGCCCACCACACCCGCCATCCAACCCCAGCCCCCAGCCCACCAGCTGGAAAACCTGGAGTCCAGGCCAGAGGGCAAACGGTGCAGTCGAGGAAATGGAACAGGCATTCCAAGTGGTGAGGGCAAAAGTGTTCTTGGCCAGCGTGGTGTGAGGTGGGCACTTGGCGGGGAGTCCCTGCTGGTGTGTGTCTGGGTAGGGCAGTCCCTAAAGCCAGCCCGAGGGAGCGGTCGCAGCGATCTCTGAGGAAGGAGATGGCACGCTGGGGGTTGGTGACCTTTGGAAGATCCAAGAGGTGTCCTCTTCCTGCTCTGGCGTAGGCCCGTTTCCTCCTGCCCTGCCCTTAGCAGACATGGTAACAGCCGGGCACGGTGCTGCTTTCAGGGAACTTTCCAAATAGAATCATGAGTCTGGCCAAGACCCCGAGGGGTTGCCCCCATTGGCCCTGGGACAGTCTCTGGGCGATTGCTCTTTGTCTAGGCAGGAGCCAGCGCCAGCTGGGGGCAGAGAGCGAAGGGGTGAGTCACACCATAGAGACACTGGGGTGGGGGAGTTGCTGAGTCCCAGGGCCCCAGGCCAGAGAGTGCCGCAGATGCCGAGGGAGCCCGGAGGTCCAAGGCTGAGGAAGATGATACCATATCTGACCACGTCGCAAGCAGGGGCTGTGGAGTTCTCAGGTGGCTTCCCTTCCTTCCTGAGGAGCTGTCCCACCCTTCGGCCGGCTTGGATGAGACTGGTCCTTGCAGGGCAGCCTGCGGTGGACACTTTGCCAGGTACAGGGGAGGACCCATGAGGTCCCTGCAAGGCTTCTCGCAGCTGGGCTGGGTTTAGGAACACTCAAGATGCCAGGCCCTCCTCTGCCCTCCCGGCTCCTTCCCGTTCCTGAGTTCTGTGGTCCCAGTTGGGGCCCACTGGTGTGTTCCTAGCTTGGTTTATGCCCTGCCGAGTGAAGGCCCTGCCTGACTGTTCCCTCCGCCACTCGCCTGCCGTCGTCACACAGCATGACCTGAGCACATCCTTGCCTGTCCTGCTTGCTAAGAAAGAGAAAGTGATTCCTGTCTTGTTCATCTTTGCTTGTCATTGTCATAGGCTTTAGGATTGGCCAGGCAGGGTTTTCATCCACTGAATATGATGAGCCCTCTTCACAAACTCCACCATCTCGGCCCAGGGATCTTATTTGCAAACCCCTCTGAGCCTCAGTCTTCTCCTCTGCAACATAAAAATCAGTGAAATGGTGCTAGGGGACTCGTCCTGTGCCTGCCCCACATGACACGGCCAGTAGGTACTCAATATAGTCATGGAACTTTACCTTCTTATAAATGTCGACCTTGGCCCCGCTCTGTGCCCCTCCCCCGGGCCAGGTCTCAGACTCACACCCACAACCCCTGCCCATCGCTCAGGGCTGTGGCTCCCAGGGGTACCCAAAGACCACCTGCAAGGGTGAGCACAGCTGGCAGGCAGCAGCTGGTGTCCCAGCATGACACTCCCCTATCCTAAACCACACACGGGTCCAGCAGTTACGAGCAGGAGACAACAGCTCCTTAGCCTCTTGGTGGCAGTGGCAGCCTCCAGAGTGTGGCGTTCGAAGCTCTCGCTCTGGCATGGCCACGCCCCGCAGCCAGCCTCCCAGACCTGACTCCTGTCTGGGGGCACTGGACGCTCCTGTCCCGCGGGGAGCCGGGCCTCCTACATCTGCTGGGAGGTCATCCCACCCTCTGATCTTGATCCTGGGACCTCCTGTCCTGGACCCCTCAGGGCTGCTCTGGTGGCTTCTCTGCCCCAACCTTGGGCACTGTGCTTCCCTCCCTTCCCCCCCACCTGCCCTGCCAGGGGTGTGGCTGTGGGCTTGACCTCTAGCCCTGGCTGCCCGGAACTGTGATCCTGCAAAAATCCCGGCCCCGCCCACAAGGCCTCCCTGGTGTTTTCAGAGTCACCTCTGACACCTGGAGGGACCCCAGCCTGCCCCCACCTTCAGGTGAAGCCCCTCTGAGAAGCCTCACCCCTGGGCAGGGGGGCACGTGGCCCATCAGAGAGAGCAGCAGAGAGGAAGACAAAAGAAACAGGCGATTCCTTACATCCACGGCCAAAACGAATTGCCGTAATTAACACGTGCCACTGCCACGATCTATGGGCTGCGACGTGGCTGCAGCCGGCGGAGAGGCAGAGCCCGCAGAGCGCGCACTCCAATAAAACGGCAATAAATGGCGTGGCTGTGATGGAACTCGTTTCAATTTTGTTCCAAAACCTTGTTTAAGTGCTTTTATTGTTTCTGTGTGAAAGAACACAAATACTTTCTGAAAATTGCTTCGGCATCGGCCTCACCTTCTCTGGGAAGTCTATCCTATCCCCCATCCCTACCCCAGCGGGCAGGTCCGTGGCCCCACGAGGCCCCCACGATGTCCCCTCCCTGTTGCCACGGTGCCCACTGGAGCGTCCACTGGGGCTCTCCGCCCCCAGGGACTGGGCACGGCCCATGCCCACCCAGCCCTGGAGCGGGCTGCGTACACAGCAGGCGCCAGCTGACTATGGCCCGATGGAAGGATTGTCACGTGGGAGAGGCCACTGTAAACATCCAGGGAGTCACAAAGCCTGCTAAGGGCACCCTTGCAGGATAGATGAAATTCTCATTAGAAAGAATCAGTGTTGATTTCTCAAAAAATTCAATCAATCAATAAAATACAAGCACAAAGACATATGAACACATAAACAGAGAATCTTTTTCCATAAGAGGTGGGGAGTGGTGATGGGCCCTCACGTGGCCAGAGTCACCTTTTGATATTTTGTCCCCTGTTTGAAGAATGGCCCCATAGCAGAGATAAGAAAACCAAAAACTGTTAGCAAGAGTTAGGCCCAGAGTCAGGACAGGGTTGAAGCCCTCAGGAGCTCATGCAGCTTGTCCAGATGAGAGGCTGCCTGTCGAGGGGACACGCCCCGTGTGAAGCCCTTGTGGGACGGTTTGGGGTCTCACAGGCCCAGCTTGCGAGCAGAGGGGCAGAGCGGGTGCAGGACGGGGTTAGCTGGGAGCACTCAGCCCCCAGCCCCAGCACCAGAGGGAGAGAGGAGACCCTTCCCACCCATGGGAGGTGGAGTGTGGGTCTCACCTGCTGGGACCCTCTGGGAGGGAAGGAGAGGGCTCAGCAGCCTCCCTCTCCCCCGACGCCCAGCCAGGGAGGCGAGCCCTCCGCGCCTGCTCTGGTGACATGCCGCGGGGGTGGGGCCCTGCAGGCCAGCGGGCAGCCCCCTTTGCCCGTGGCCCAGCCCACGCCAACAGACTAGGTGAGGCAGGAGTTCCCATGGCAGCTGTTGAGCAACCCTGCAAACTCCAGGTCTACACAAGATAAGACATTGGCCATCAAGACTGTGAGGCACGTGCTGTCTTCGACCTAGTAAGTCCCCTCCCACTCCCAAATTTAATTAAGAAAAAAGAAAACTCTTCCTTCCCAAGATCTCATTGCTATTTATGCAAACCTACTCCTCCAGCTCCCAGGAGAAGGGAGGGCCACGCTTGTGCACGGAGGCCCACGCGATGGGGCAGTGCACGATAGCCACTTCTCCAGGGCCTGTTCTTACTTAGCTTTGCCACCGTAGAGGCCATTCTTGGCAAGTTCTTTACACTGAAAGCCACCAGCTGCAGAAAGAGGAAAGGGCTAAAGGTGGAAGCGGCGTGTCAGAGGCGGCCCTGGAGACAGGCCTGTTGCAATCCCAGCTCTCCCTCCGTTTCCTCCGGTGCAGAGTGAGAAGCCCCCAGGAAGCTCTGGGCTCCCAGCTTGGCACAGGGGCCTGATTAGCTCTGAACAAGCCCAGAGGATCACAAGGAGGTGTCAAGTACAGAGGTCGCTAAAGGCATCTCCCTGAGAGTCAAAAGGAATCAGAGGCTGGGTATTGTGGTTCACACCCGCCATCCCAGCACTTTGGGAGGCTGCAAGTGGGAGGATCACTTGAGGCCAGGGGTTCAAGACTAGCCTGGCAACATAGTGAGGTAACCCCTCACCTCCCTGACTCCGTCTCTACAAAGAAAAAAAAATTTTAATCAGCTGGGAATGGTGGTGCGAGCACCTGTAGTCCCAGCTGCTTGGGAGGCTGAGACGTGAAGATGGCTTGAGGCCAGGAGTTCAAGGCTGCAGTGAGCTATGATTGCATCACTGCACCCCAGCCTGGGGAACAGAGCCAGAGCTTGTCTCCAAAATTAACAAACAAATAAAAACCCACCTTCACCTCCTAAGTAGGGCTGGATATATTTTAAAGCTTAGCTGATTTAGTGGAATTTTTTATTTACAGGAAAAAAGTAACAAGTGAGGATTTCTGTGTGGGCAGACGTCAGGGCAAGTCACTGCATCCCCCGGGCTGTGGCTTCTCTTCCACACCATGGGAGGGCGGAACTCCTATGGCCTCTGAGTCTCCTCTGCTCTGCTCTTTCCTTGTCCTCTGACGGGTCCCCTTGTGCTCTGTGCCTGCTGACAGCGCTGGTCCAACTGCATCCTTTCGACTTTGGCATAAACAGCACCACCACCCTAGAGTTGCCAGATTTAGCAAATAAAAATATAGGACATCCAGGAAAATTGAATTTCACATACACAATGATTTTTTTTTTTTTTTTAGTGTATGCCCCATGCAATATTTGGTTTAAAAAAAACCCAAAAAAGTGTTAATATTTATAGTTTGTCTTAGTTAGTTCATGCGGCTGTAACAAAATACCATAGCCTGGGTGGCTTAAACAACAGACACTTATTTCTCACAGGTCTAGAGGCTGGGAAGTGCAAGATCAAGGTACTGGCAGATTCGGTTCCTGGTGAGGGGCTGTTTCCCGGGTTGCAGACGGCCACCTTCTCTCTGGACTCACATGGCCTTTCCTTGGGGCTCTCCGAGAGAAAGAGAGAGAGAAATATCTTGCATCTCTGCCTCTTTTTGTAAGGGCACTAATCCCATCCTGAGGGCCCCACCCTCATGACTCCATCTAACCCTAATAACCTCCAAAGGCCCCATCACCAAATACCAGACATTGGGGGTTAGGACTTCAACATATGAATTTGGGGGAGGGGGACACAAACATTCAGTCCATGGCATAGTGTATCTAAAATTCAAGTTTAATGGAGCGTCCTGTATTTTATTTGGCAAGCCTACACCACCTGATTGTAGGCTGGGGAAATCAAAGCACCCACCCATGAATACAGAGGATTAAGAAATGCGAAAGCACATGCTCAAGTTCATGTCCCGCTGATCCTGGGGTCTGCTGCCTTGGGCTAGAATGGACCCACTTTTCCCATAAGTCCTCATCTTCCTTGAGATTTCATAAGGTGACCCAAGAAACATGCTCCACAATTTCTTAAAAAGTTGAACACTAAAAATGCCATCTGGCTATGGTATACCTAGATTTCTTATTCTGGTTTTTGTGGTTAAGCCCTTCCGTCTCCAGTGCAATGTGGGCAGAGGGGACAGCTCTGGACCAGTGTCACAAGGCCTGAGGTCTAACACTGCCTCTGCCCTTCCTTTGCTGTGCAGCTTGGGCAAATCACTTCACCTCTCTGGGCTGTGTTCCCTCATCCATACGGTGGGAGGGTTGAACTCTTGTAATCTCCAAGTCTCCTTTGCTCATTTCTTTTCACTGTCCCGTGACCAATCTCCCGGTACCAGCTGAGAGCGTTGGGCCGACTCTCTTTTTCCCTAAGCTGGCCACGCAAACGGACCTCACTTCTCAGCAATCGTTAAAATCAGACACCACTTAGGCCTCCGGGCACCATCCTTGGGCAAAGGAGGCTTGTTTTTTCATAGCGCGGGCCTAGCCCTCCCCACTTACATCCTGAGCTGTGAAAACGGACCAAGCAGGCGATAGGGAATTTAAGATGAGCTGAAAAAAATCCTGCTACAATAAATCACATCACAGTGGAGATCTCTTTCTACCCAGGAAATTCTGAGCCCAGACAATGGCTCATTTATTTCAAACAATATTCAATACAACAGAAATCCAGGTCAACAAAAGGATTTCTACAGGTTCTCGGAGTTGGTTGCAAAGGGATTTAACCCACGTAGAAAAGAGAGCTGTTCAATTACAGATTCCCGAGTGTAGGGGAGACCTTATTAGCGAATCCCGAGGTGGTCTGCTGGAAACGCTGCCCCTCCCTGGGGGCCATCCCGCCTTCTGACAGTGTGGGACAGAGGCACCGGTCCTGCCTGGGGAGGACGTTTGGGTAAATATTTGGGAGGAGATGGCTGCTGCTGAGATGCTGAGCAGAGCGGGCGGCAGAGCAAATGGCCCCTTTCTCCCAGGCCCTTGGATGATACATTTTTATAAACATCCAGGCAGGCAGGCTCTAAAGACTCCTGGGCTTTACAAACACATTTCGTATTCCATAGTCAGCCGAGACTGGGCTCTGGGCATGGGTGGGAAAGAGGAGGCAGGAAACAGGAGGGGCGGGAGGGGTCTGGACCGGCTTTCTAAATTTAACACGCAGTTGCTTTTAGGCCGAGTGGATAGAAAATAAATTCCAGTGCTTAAAGCTCTTATCTTTGTTTACCATTTCCCCAAACAGTTAGTGACCTGCACTCTCTGCGACCGAATTATCAACGAGATATGCGCAGACACAGGGTGGGAAATGCCGGGGAGGGCAAGAGATCACTCTCCGCCTTCACATGACATTTAGTTGGCCTGGCAGGGTGACCAGGATCTGCTAAGGTCATCGGCTGTCACCGGGCGGATGGGGGCACGGTCGTGACGCATGAGACCAACCCAGAGGTGGAAGGCACCTTGGGGTCACTCAGGCCAACCTCCTACCGAAGCGGGGTCTGGTAATATCCTATAGCGACCTTTGCAGATGTTCCGTGACCACTTCTGGACATCTCTGGTGGGCACGGGCTTGCCTGTTCCACCGTCAAGCTGGAGTCATTTGAAACTCCTTCCCTATGTTGAGTCAAAAGCTTTGCTTCTGGGACTGATGCCATCGGGTGTGGTCCCACTCTTAGCATCTGTGCAACCTTTTCCCGGGTCCCACACTTGCCCTGCAGACACGTGACGATGCTCTGTTCTCCAGATTCTCCCAGTGCGCCTGGTGGCCGTGGTCTGTCTGGCTCCCTGCACGCCCTCTTGCTCCATCCCCTCCCCCCTTGCACGTCCTTTAACCCCACCGGTGTGGCTTTGGCCTCCCCCTCCCCCAGTTGATGAATGCAATGGCCTTTCCTAATCCTGAATCTCCCAGGCCTTGTCCGGCAGAGCTGAGATATTGTCCACGGTCCCTTTCTTCCCAGCCGCCTCACCACCTTCCCCTGGGCAGTACTTAAGGTACAGACCTTGGCTCTGTGCTCTTCTTTCTTACCCCCGTCCCAGAGACTCATCCCCTCTGTGCAGCTGAGCTGGGCCCCATCTTCCCACTTCCAGGCCAAGCCACCGCTCATCTCCCATGGGGCCTCCAGCAGGACCTGCAAACTCCAAGCTCCTTCCCCTGGACAATGCAGCCCCTGCTCACCGTGGGTCCTGTTTCCATCTTTCTCCCAGCCACCCAGGAATAAAACCTGGGAATCGCTTTCATCTCTCT
The DNA here is from genome assembly GCF_020740605.2 of Lemur catta. Lineage (NCBI taxonomy): Eukaryota > Metazoa > Chordata > Mammalia > Primates > Lemuridae > Lemur > Lemur catta. The sequence goes on along the minus strand of NC_059138.1, from coordinate 12,233,643 downwards.
CCGTTCCTGACCTCTTGTAGCCCCAGATTCACCTCCCCTGCTGAGGCTCTCTTTATAGCACTGAGCTGATGTCCTGGCTGCACGTCACACCTCCTTGGGGAGCTTTGAGAACGACACCAATTCCTGCGCCCAACGCAGACCAGTTCAATCTGAATGTTTGGGGTCGGGCGCCAGCACCATAGGGAACAGCCAAGATGGAGAATTGTTTATATGCCTTCCCTCTTTCGGCCCCTTCTCCTGTTCTGACACCTGACGTAGTAATTGGAGCTCATTCCTTGTGCCGGGGCTACTGCAATAACCTCCTGTCCTATTGACCCAATTCCCAACTCTTTCTGCTCCAGCCATCCTACAAGCCATTGTCAGACCGCACAATCCCATTGTCAGTGCGTTACCTCTGCTCATCAGAAACCCTCAGTGGCTCCCTATTACCATAATAATAACTCTTTGAATGAACAAATAAATGGTTCCCTGAATGCAGAATAAGTTCTGTGTGGTGGGGCTGTATCTTATCTCTCCTTCCCTCCCCACCCCCACACTCTGTTAAGCAGAGTAAATAGAGGGACCCGGATCTGTGGAGTGAGCAAAACATTTCCTCTGCAAATTCAGTGCAGTCCACTCTCTCCCCAGCACAGAGGAAGGGGACTAGGTGATTTAACTATCATTTACACTGGGGGTTATTTCTTTCAACATCATACACAATCAACTGTGAATGTTCCATGGTAATGGAGAGAACAGAATCCTAAATATTACAAAACAGTTGATAATTCCAAGACTAGAGTCTGGTTGATGTTGGAATGCATTTTTGCTTATGAGAGCTTGTGTCTGTTAATTGGGGCAATTTTTTTAAATTAGGTAATTAGATGTGTCTTATTTGTTCCTAATTCCCCCCTCCGCTAGACACAGACGAAAGGAATAAATAACTCAGCTCCCAAAATAATAAATAATACCCTAATTCTTTCAACCCTTTCCTGGAACATAGATAGTGGTTCGATTTCGGAATATTGGCTGGGGAGGGAGAGAAAGGCGGAGTAACCCACGATTAGAAGGAACTGGATGTCAACAAGCTGCTTCTCGACTGATTCATTGTTAAAATTTTAGGCAGCGTGAACAACCAATTTGTCAAACTGTTCGCAATATCTACTAAAGCTGAACATACACATCCCTCATGGCCCAGCAATTCCACTCCGAGATATATACCCAGCAGAAACTTGTACACACGCTTACTGAAAGCCATAAAAAAGAATGCTCATAACAGCTTTATTCATAATGGCCCCCAAACCGGGAACAACTGAGATGTCCATCGACAATTGAAAAGATGAATAAATCTTGGTAGCGTCACCCCACAGAGCCCCGGACAACAAGGACGCGCACGCCGAAACCTCACGACATGAAATCTCACAGATGCAATGTTGAGCAAAAGAAGGCGGGCGCGACAGCCTACATGTGAATGTTCCATTAATATAAAGTTCAAGAAAAAAAGGGAAAAGTAATCTCTTCTGTTGGAAGTCAGGAGACTCTTGGGGGTCTGTGACTGGACGGGGCTGTGGAGGTACTCTGGATGCTAGAATGTTCTGTCTTGATTTGGATGCTGGTTCTACAGGGGAGCTTACCTTGTGGAAATACGTTGAGCTCTACTTTTTTGTTTGTGTTCTGTCTTCCTGTAAGCATGTTATTCATCCACAAATTGTGCAAGAGGAAGGGAAGGGAGAGTAGGCCAACTGGGGAGGCCCAGAATGATGGGAAAGACTTGGAATTTGCCGATCTGGATTCAGTTCTGACTCTGCCATGTGACCTTGGACAAGCCACTTAACCTCTTTGAATTTCTGTTTGTTTCATTTACAAAACAGACAACAAAAGCTTCCCTGCCCACCTCACAGTGCAGTTGTGAGAACCAAATATTGTAACGGATGTACAAATCCTCTAGTAAGCAGTAAAGTGCCTCGCAAGGTGAAGTACTATTATGAGGACAGATCTCTGATGACACGAGTTCCTGCAGGGGGCGGCACTACCGATAACACCAAGCCTGTGCCCTCGGCAGACAGGACTGGCGCCCCAGGAGGGTGAACACATGAACACAGCCTGGTCCCTGTTCTTCCCATTATATCCCCGCCCCCAATCCCTTAATGGCCTGGGGCTGAGAGTACAGGGCACCTGGAATAGTCTAGGTGTTTGTGTGAGACGAAGTAGGTAGATATAAACAGATGCAATGTACGCTCTCAATTCTTCTAAGGTATGGATGCATTTCTACAACTAAATCTGCCAAATTTGTCAAACGAGCATGTAGAACTTTCTGAGCGCTGGCCAGGTAAACCAGCGACGCTGATGGAAAGATTTCTCACCACCCTCCCCTGTAATGGAAACTTCCACTGCTTCCTGCTCCAAGCCTGAAACCGCTTGCTGGACCCCTCGGAACCCAGACAACACATCTGTGGAATCGCAACGATGAAATGTGAGAGCTGAGAGGACCCCGGGGCCCCAAGTTAGAGAATTGGCCAGTGGGGAAGGCAGGCCGTCCTTCAGGCCTTGCCGTAGTAATAACTCGCTCATCGGGAACACTGGCTGCAAGGGGAGGGGCTCTGCTGCTAGGTTTATGGTCAAAAGGGCAAAGCTGAGGTCGCCGTATTTTCCACAGTTCGGTTTCATATTCTTGTCTTCTGTTTCCTGGAGAATCAGAGCGAATGGAAATCTTTATTTTTCATGTGGCTGCATTGCCCCCAGCTGTCCCTCTGCTTAAGGGATTTCCAGCTCCCTGCTTCTAGAGAGCAAGGGCTGGCATCATTTGGCCCACTTTGTATAGCACCAAGTCTGGTGGCTGGAGGTGAGCCGCTACAAATACTGTTGGATGCTGCTGTGGCAACTGCTTTGGAGAAACAAAACTGAAGCCACCTACTTCTATATCCTTTCTCAAAATAGGAAAATGCTAATTTGTCTATTAGGTCTCTGAATCTCCAGGAAAAATCTTTATGAAAGCAATGACATTTTTATTTTATTTTTCTCATTTATAGTCCAGATCATATCTGCACACATATCCAGTGTGTGCTGTGTGTGTAGGTGTGTGAGTGACTCTGTGTGTGTGTGTGTGTGTGTGTGTGTGTGTCTAGCTTTCAGAGAAAACAATACACAAAAAAATAAATATAGAAAAGCAAGATTAATAGGAGAGGGCGGTATTATCTCCTACTTAAAAGGATTTATCAGTAGATTTTCCATAGAGTTCCCTAACCACCAGGTTTATCTATTATATTTAAATACTGGTTTGCAGATCTTAAACTATATGATAGAAAGACTAAGAGACCAAGAAACTTAGAAATAGATTAGAAGCGGCTGCTTATTGAAAATCAATAGATATGAAAAATATCTCCCTGAAAATTGAGAGAGTCTGCTTTGGGAATGGAAATCGTAAGACAAAGATTCCACTTTATTTTTTAAATTTCTGTTTTCCCCAATATTTCATTTTCAATCTTCTAAGAGCACAGTTATTTATTTTATAAAACAAGTCCCAGCTGAAATGAATTCTATAGGATTGTAGAATTTTCTTTCTTCCTTAACACATCCTTATAGAGTAGTTTAATCTGGAGAATAGAAGGCTTCATGTGGACAGGAGCTCCCTGGTCCTGAATGTGTTCAAACAAAGTGTCACTGGCTTATGGGCACGTACAGTCTCCAAAGACTTTCACCTTCGTCACCTTTTTCACCCTACCCTGCAAGATGGGTGGGACAACATCATAATCCCTATTTACAGACCAGGTGACCTGTAGGTGTTGTCTTGGTGATTGGCCACAGCTGAAGGCAATGCACCCAGCTGAAGGCAATGCACCCAGAACTGGTCCCTGCCCTTTCCCCTCCACGGGCAGGACCTGGGGACTCCCAGGGGCAAGGGCAAGGTCAGGGTGAGAGGCTGCAGGGGCCTCCCCATTGGGTGTGAGGCAGGACAGATTGGTTTTAAGATTCCCTGCAACTCTACTTCTGAGTGATTTGGCCTTTCCAACAGGAGTCAGAGAAAAACCCCAGGGATCACTCTTTAATGTTGTCTTTCAGAAACATAGAAGCCTAAAGTGCTTCCTGGCTTGATGTAAGAGGCTATTCAGCTCAGCCCCCCAAGTTTTCCTGACACTCTGGGCCAAGCAGACCCGCTGCGGCCCTTGCAGGTGTTAGTAACACAGGTGCCTGCAGGTCCTGATGCACGGCCGGGAGTGCCGAGGGCCTTGGCCCCGGGCAGACAAGGCCACAAACCCAGCCCAGAGCTCCCACCCTCCTGCCTGTCTGGCTGTGTGGACGCTGCTTCTATTTTAAACATGTGGGGTGAGACGACCAGACTTTCCTTCCTAGCAAAAGTGCTTTCTTGAGTAAGCTTGACTTCTTCCTTCTTCACTCAAATCAATTTTATCTTCTCCCCCAAAACAAAATTTTATGTTAGTGTCTTCTACATGCCAAAGCCCTGAAGGGGGCCTTTCCACCCTCTGTGCCTGCTAAATACCACGGTCCCAGGTCCAGCTCCAGTGGCCCCTCTCCCATGCGGTCAGCTGGACAGAACTATTCTGAATTCTTTAAACACATCAGAGTCCTTGCATAGGCCGCTCCATACGCCAGTGTTACTCAAATTTCTATTTAGTATTTTGACTTTTTATTATGGAAACCTATAAAATACACATTTCAGAAGGGTAGCTGTGTGCACCCTTATGTAGCTACCCATCAACCAGCTTGACTAAGGATCAATGTGTGGCCACTGCAGTTTCATTTTTGTCCCCACCCTTCCCCCACTTTTGATTTTTTTTGAAAATCCCAGACATCATATGTCATCTGTGAATATTTCAGCACACATCTCTGAACTATAAGAACTCCTTTCTAAAACATGACACAGTACATCACACTAAAAACAAAATGAACTGTAATTCCTTAAGAGCATCAAATATCCAGTTGGGTTCAAAGTTCCCTGATTGATCCATAATATTTTTTTAAGAGACAAGGTCTCGCTCTGTCACCCAGGCTGGAGTGCAGTGGCATAATCACAGCTCACTGCAGCCTCGAACTCCTGGCCTCAAGCGATCCTCCCACCTCAGCTTCCCAAAGTGCTGGGATTACAGATGTGAGCCACCACACCTGGCCCATAAGTTTTTGGTTATTTTTGGATTGGATTGTTTGAACCCACATCCAGACAAGCCCACCCACTATTCATGGCCCTCTTCTTACTCATCATAAAGATCTCAGTTTAGACCTTGCTCCCTCCTGGCAGCTTCCCCAATCCCAGATGTCTGGGACATGGTTCCCTGGCCTGTTCTTCCATCCCACCCTCGTCCTTGTTTGTGTCCTGATGGACTAGAAGCTCCGAGGGGGTGTGACGGCTCGGTGCGGTTTGGAGTCCCGCCTCCCGGGCCGGCACGGTGGCCGGTCAGGACCCCTCACCACCTCTGTTCTCTGAACTAGCAGGTGAATGGTCTCCCACCCAGCACTAGTCTCCCGTTCCTCGTAAGCCTGTCCTGCCACGCTTTGCACATCGGTGTGCTGATTTGCCCGGAAATCGGAATCCCCGGCCGGCAGAGAGCCCGGCACCCAGCCCAGCCCGACTCGGGCAGGTGTTCAGGGCGGGCCGGTCGCCGGCTGAGTGAGCACACTTAGAACAGGCTCTGTGCGTGAGGATTTGGGTTTGCGATCCTTCCTCTCCGGGTCCCATTCTTCTCATCTCTGTCGTGGAGAAGTCGGACGCAATGATTGCCGAGGTCCCTTTCGGGAGGCGGGCGTCCTCATCCGCCGTGTGCTTGCCGCCCTCTGCTGGCAGCACCCGCTAGGCCGCCTTTGTCCCCGACGTTCCTGACAGAACCGCGGGTCTAAGTGGGACAGGGACGAATGTCGTCGGCTCTCTGTGCTAGACGAAGAGGTGGGGGTGCGGCTCCCTCCGCGTGGAGAAGCGACAGGGCGGGTCTCAGACAGACGGACAGACTGACACGGTGGCTCCCACCCCCGGCCGCACGTTGGGACAGCGAGGGGGCCTCGCAAGGAGAACCAGTGCCGGCCCCGCCTCAGGTCACCGCTCCGTTCCCTGGGGGTGGGGCCCAAGCATCCGTATATATTAAAAATATATAAAAACCCAGCTGGTTCTAACGTGCAGCTACGTGGGCAAGAGGATCTTTACACGTGCACCTTGGGCTAAAAGCTTAGAAGCCCAGTAAAAAGCCCATTCCAAGAAAGAATAAATGAAGGCTTTGATTTTATAATATGAAATCCCGTTAGCCGACCTTAAGAGTTTTCTTTCTTTGACAAACCCTGACAGCTTATAACCCAGGCAATTTTATTTGGGGAACCAACACCATTTGTCTGTTAGGGAGGCTGCTCCCAGATCTGGTTTCTTTTTCTCTGGGGGATATAGTTCTCTATTTTGGTGCACTGCACCTCTGATTCTATTTGTTTTTTTAATATATATTCCTGCAACTGCTTTGGTTGCAGATAATGGAATTCAGAATGTTGCTAACTTCGGCCACAAGTGAGAACTTGCTGGAAGGGCACTGAGATGCCACCCACAGGGCCACTTGCCAGGAGCAGATGGCACACGGGAACTGGAACTCCAGGGGCACCAAGAAATGGTCTCTCTCTGTCCTTGGCCTCTGCTTCTCTCGGCATGTCTGATTTGCTTCTTCTTTCTCGGGGCCGACTGGTGTTTCCTGCTCATTAATCCATGAGGCAAAACGTGGCCCCCAGTGAGTCTTGACTTACCTGTGTTCAACTCCCACCAGGAGGAGTAAAGCTTTTCCTTTGCCCCAGATCCAAATCTCCAGACTGGCCCCCTTGGGCCAGTCAACTGTGGCCCGCAGGACGGAGTAGGTGATTGGGGAGGCCCAGCTGGAGATGATAACGTGGGACCCTTTATTCGAAGGCAGGGAAAGTGCAGGAAACGGCGCATGTAAAGCTTCTTTATTCTCTTCCACTTGTCACGGTGGGTTTTATTTTCCATTTAATGTCAGTGAAAGTAAAGAAAAATCTAAATTTTAAATTGTTAACATACATTTTACCATTCATCTTTATATCACACAATGCCAGTTTTAAATGTAAATTTCAGAACTTTTAACTCACGTGCACCATCACTGTATTTACACAATTTTTAATCTTGTAACTTGCTGGCCAGAAAAGCCAAACCCAAAGGAAACTCATGAAGATTGAAAGGAGGAAGAGAGGGGGTCCCCAGTCTCTCCCAAGGGGTCGCGTCTTCCGGCCTGGACATGCTGGATGGGCTGGGGGAGTCAAGACCCTCACAGGCACCCAAGGGCCCCGCCAGCCACCAGACCCAGGCACCGAGACCCACGCACTGAGACCCAGCGGGGGGCAGGGTCTAGGGAAGTTGGTCCAGGCATCTCCCCTTGCCCCCCACCCTCATACACAGCAGACTGTGACCTCCAAAGATCTTCAGACCGCTGTGCTATGACACCCAGTGCCTGGACCAGGGGTGGGTGTGTCCCCACCATGACACAGCCTCCAGCCAGTCCCACAACACTGTGTACTGCCATCCTGGGGCAGGGACAGCCACCACCATGCCCACCCCAAGATGCTGCAGGGTGTATGTGTCCCATCCTGGCTCTGTCTGTGCCTGTGGCCTAGGACCCTGCCAGGGGTGGGGAGCAACACTGGTCGTAGGATAGGGAGGGGGAGGCCAGGCTTGGTGAGGGCTCCAGGGAGCGGACAGCTTCAGCAGGAGCATGGCCCCAAACCCTCAGCACATGCTCTGTTGTCCCTTCAGACTCTGCTTCCAAAGCACAAATGCAAAGATAAAGTTATTAAGGCTCTCAAGACAGCAACCACAGAGCAAACCCCCAGGCACGGGCCCTTCTCATATGCTCATCCAGCCGCCTGATGGCCTGCCATTGGGGTAGGAAGTGTGTGGTCAAGTGATAACCTTTGGAAGGAACAATTCCCAGAGATGCAGATGTGAGGGCTTTGGGGAAACCAACCAGAGGTTATTTTTTATTGCAAAGTGGAAATAACTCTCTGGCCCTCCATATTCACAACCAGGCACAGACCTGGAGTTAAACTACACATATTTTCTGCAACTTGACTTAGGGACATCACTAAATGGCTGCATCAAATTGAATGGCTGTACCATAATAGACTAGCTAAAATATTGACCGTGGACTTCAAGACTCCATGTGTCCTGGCCCTATCACCCCCTACCCTTCCCTTCTTGTCCACCCTGTACGTCTAACAAGTTCCCAGGGAACACTGCTGGCTCCCTTTGAGAACACTGGCTTGGATCCCAGGCAGGGTGGCCATGTGGCAGCTCCAGGGCTGGGAAGGGCTCCCCCTGCAGGTAGGGCAAGGCCTTGCAGAAAGTTGGTGGCTGCAGAATGCACTTGGCCTGGAGGGCCGCCTCCTGCTGCTCTGGGGAGGGGTGGGGACAGAGGAAAGCAATTCCCCAAGTTGGGGACTCCTCCTGGATTAGCATCACCTTAACGAAGAAAGTGAGGCTGTCACCTTCCAACCAGATAACTCATCCCACCTCTGCAGGAAACCGGCAGGGCAGCAATAAGCATCCCACAACCCCACCCTAAGCCCCTCCCATCCACAGGTGTGCCCACTCCCTGCTGGCAATGCACCGACAAATAAGCCCCTCCTCGGGCCGTGGAGGGAGAGCCGCTGAGTGACAGAGTGTCGCCCCAGGGGAGTCACCAGGGGATGTGAGGATTCTCCAACACAGGGTACTGGAGCTGTGCTCTCCACACCTGCACACCCTGAAATCTAATCCATGCTTTGCAACTTTGTCTAATCTCATGTGTGTGAAATGGAATCTCGTTGTAATTGGCATTTTTCTCCTGGCAACTTGTATTTCTTCTGTGTTTTACCCGTTTGAATCCTTTCACCATTTTTCTAGTTAGTTGTCTTTTCTTACTGATTTATAGTAGCTCTTTGGTTTTTTGTTACTGATAATATTTTATAGATGTGGCAAACTTTTTATTTGCTATTTCTCCGTTTGTCTTTTAACCATGTGATGTTTAGCCGGGCGTAGTGGTATGCACCTGTAGTCCCAGCTACTCGGGAGGCGGAGGCGAGAGGATCACCTGAGCCCAGGAGTTTGAGGCTGCAGTGAGCTGTGATGATGCCACTGCACTCCAGCCTGAGCAACTGAGCAAGACCCTCTCTCAAAAAAAATATCTGCACAATGTACCAATTACTCCCCACGTGACAGACTCTCTGAGCCTGTTTTCACATCTAAGGGATGGGAACAGCTGCCACGCTGGCTTGCTGGAGGCTCAAACAGGTAATACCTGAGCAGTACTTGATTGGCCACATTGTCAGCTCCTAACAAACGCTAGCAGCTGAGGCTGCCGCTGCAGTTCCATAACCAAACTTCTCTGTGTGACACTTGAAGACCCCCAAGTCCCAGGCCACACCTGCTGGTCTTCAATAAGGGACAGCACCATGAAGTGAAAGCACCACAGAACACGTAGAGGGCTAATCAGATGCTATTCAGGTTGTTTCTACTTTTCATTCTGTGCGGTTTCCATTTAAATGTTTGCCAAAGTTGGAGCAGGACGCTGAAGTTCACGGAAAAGACAAAATGCTGTGAGACTCCAGCTGACCCGACCTTCTTCCTTTGTCATGGCCCCTCCCTAGGTGGCCCCCGAGTACTGCAGCCTGCAGGAAGGCCTGCCCTACCTGGACATGGTGATCGCGGAGACCCTGAGGATGTACCCGCCGGCTTTCAGGTACGCCGCAGCCCCACCCGCGCTGCACCCCAGGGCCCTGGCTGGGCCTCTCTCCATTACCACCTGCATTATCACATGCTCCTTCGAGCCAGGGTCTGAGTCCTTTGCTTCCCTTGGAGCACCTCGAATGTCTGGCCCTTTTCCTATAGGTTAGTGACCGTCTCAAAGCATCCCTGGCCTTTTCTTAGCATGGCCTTTGTCCCCATCCCAAGCCCATCTCCTTGGCCTCCTAGCCTTTGGTGGCTTTTGCCATTCATTCTGCCTGTCCATGCATGTACTCATTCACTCATTCACAACTATTTATTGAGCATCTACTTTGTGCCACGATCTGTAAATCAGCTGTGTACAAAAGAGATAGAAGTCCCTGCCCTCGAAGCTGACATTACAGTCAGGGACCGTCTGAGGTCTCCCTGCCGTCCAGCACCCCCACCTGTCACGTCATGGAGCTCCAACACCGCTTACCACCCAAGGACATCTGCCTTGGGCACGCCTCCCCTGGTCCTCCCTGCCCTCCTCCCCGGCACTTTGAGCTGTAGCTCTACTTCATATTATATTCTTGGGCCCATTTCTGCCACTCCATGACATTTCACTAAGGTGCTGCCAGTCACACCAACTTATAAGTGCCTTGAGAGTAGGAATCAAGTCTTGTGCTTCAAACTCCCCCAAACAAGGCACCCCATGGAGAAGGGCATTTTAATTCTGGTCCCCAGACCCTTAGAGAGAGTGAAACGGTGGCTAGATTTCAGGTTCTACAAACGGAAGCAGCACAAAACATTACTACATATTATAAATTCCACTCACCACTTCTATAAATTAATATACCACATAAACCATATGGAGATAACCTTTTATCATTTTTAAAGAGAAAATGTAGATGACTTGAGGGTATCTCAAAATGATATTTCAAACCAAAAGCATTACAAATAGTGTGATTGTAGATATTGTCCAAATGTTCAAGTCCAGAAGCAAAGATAGAAAATTCCAGTGGTGTGATTTGAATTGCATCGTCCTCAAGCACCCAGGGTTGTGCTGTCTTGGTGGGGGAGCAGGCCAGCAACTCAGGGGCTCTCCGCACCCTCCCCTGAGGCCAGCATTAAGACCTGATGCATGTCTGGAGGCAGTGGCTCACACCTGTAGTCCCAGTGTTTTGAGAGGCCAAGCTGGGAACATGGCTTAAGCCCAGGAGTGCGAGACCAACCTAGGCAGCATAGTAAGACTACAAAAAATTTAAAAATTAGCCAGGTGTGGTGGTAAATGCCTGTAATCCCACCTACTCATGAGGCTAACGCAGGAGGATCACTTGAGCCCAGGAGTTCGAGGCTGCAGTGAGCTATGATCACACCACTGCACTCTAGCCTGGGTGACTAAGCAAGACCCTGTCTCTGAAACAATCTTAAAGCCGGGCACAGTGGCTCACACCTGTAGTCCTAGCACTCTGGGAGGCCGAGGTGGGAGGATTGTTTGAGCTCAGGAGTCCAAGACCAGCGTCAGCAAGAGCAAAACCCCATCTCTACTAAAATTAGAAAGAAATTAGCCAGACAACTAAAAATAGAAAAAATTAGCCAGGCGTGGTGGCCCATGCCTGTAGTTCCAGCTACTCGGGAGGCTGAGGCAGGAGGATCGCTTTAGCCCAGGAGTTGGAGGTTGCTGTGAGCTAGGCTGATGCCACTGCACTCTAACCCGGGTGACAGAGCAAGACTCTGTCTCAAAAAAAAAAAAAAAAAATCTTAAAAAATTTTTTAAAAAGATCTACTGCTCCAGCCTCTCCCTGATTTCCTTGGGAGCCTTGAGCAAACTGTCATGATTTATACCCAGCTTTCTTCCACGGGACTGTGGGCAGCTGGTGTACATGTTCACATGAAGTGTAGAATAAAGCACTCAGTGATCACACGGAACAAAGGCTGGTTACAGGAAAGAAGCCTTTACTGGGCCCCAGAGATGGCTGCTCGCTGGGGTCAGCCTGGGCTTGGTGGCCAAGGCTCCTGGCAGACGGGGAACCAGCTGAGCTGAACAGCTGTGTTCTCCAGGGGGAGGAAAGTCTATAAACTGATCAAAGGACATATTATTGCCTGGATCTAAACTCAATCAAGAATTCATCACGTGAGACACAGAACAGATGACATGTTGAGGCACACAAAGTGGACGGGCTCTAAAAAACAGCGACAGGCTCTTCAGCAAGTGCCGTGGCCGATTCTCCCCCTGGCCCGTCAGAAACAGCAAAGTGTAAAAGGAAATTGGGGCAGGCGTTGCTCTGGGGACCCAGGCGCTGGTGATCTCAGGCCGGAAATAGAGAATGTGGGTAGATCGGCTCAGATTCCTTCATCAGGGTTCACGGGCAGTGCCCGTGCCCATATGACAGCGAACAGGTCGAGGGGAGGGTCCAAAGAGGGTCTCGCCCTGGCTTTGGGTGTGATCCTGACGGAGCCCTGCACTGCTCGGTGCGTCTCCGCCCCACGGGTTAGGTGGGGACACACACCTGCTCCACTTGCCCCCAGAAGCTGCACGAGGCCCGGCAGGGAGCGCAAGGGACGACCCAGCGCCAGGCGTGCAGTGAGGAGCCGGCCGCACGGTGCGTCCCGCCGAGGTCCCCGCGGGCACTGTCGTCACATGGGCTTGGCCGGCTTCTCTTCGCAAACAGCAGCGACGAGAGGCAAGGAGTCATGATTCTCACTCAGACAACAGGACAGTCCACTTCAGCCCAGACAGGATCTGAGAGTGAGGGTGGGCAGGGTGAGCATTTTACGTCCTTTTATTTATCTCATTATTTTCCCTCAGAAAAGCATGTCGCCTTTTCCCAAGCACTGACACAACTTGACTTCCTCATAAAAGAAGCGCAGAATGGCCCTTGTGGAAAACATAACAAGTCTTAAGTGTCACCGATGTGACTGGGCTTCTGTGCCGCACAGCAGCAGATGTCGCTGGCCTCTTGTGGGGCCTGGTCCAGCCGGGCAGGAGGCCCAGCGACACTGAGGAGTAAGTCGCTTAGGGTCTGAATGGGGGCCCACCGCCCGTTCTGTCACGTGAAGGCTCATGACAGACAGGTGAATGTGGTCAGGAGCCACGGGTTGCTCTTAATTTCCTTTAGGAGCAAGAGCAGGGTATAGCAATAATTAGTGTAATAATTGTATTTCTCTAAGATATTTAGAGAAGCCCAATCCTACAACTTGAAGTAAAAGCCAGCATAGAATTATTTTTAATTTTTATATTACCAAAATAACATATTTATACTTAAAAAAAAAAACAAAAACCTCTAAACATTGTAGCCTGGGTAACAGAGCAAGACCCTGTCTCAAAAATAAATAAATGAATAATTTTAAAACCCCAAACAATACAGAAGGACACAAAGAGAAAGGGCCCCCAGCCCCCTGCCACCACCCCGCCCAGAGCCGTTCCCTGGAGGAGATAAGGGGGCAAGCTTGGGAATCTTCCAGAAATGTTATGTTCACATGCAGACATATATAGTCTACCCTTTAAAAATAAAACATAAATGAGATTATGCCACTGGGTAAAATAAACAATCGTGGTCAGACATGTTCCCCTCTCATAGAAGAGGCTGTCTGCAGTGATACACACAGTGGGGAACAGATTTTCAAACCCAAATTTCCTCTCGGTAAAACCTTCCCAGGACTCAGAGCAGTCAAATTACAGAGACACAAAGTAGGATGGTGGTTTCCAGGACCTTAGGGGAGGGGACAGCTGGGAATTAGTGTTTAACGGGCACAGAATTTCAGTTGAGGAAACGGAAGAGGTCTGGAGGTGGATGGTGGTGACCGCTGCACAACGGTCAAGGTACTTAATGCCACAGAGCTGTCCGCTTACAGTGGTAAATGTTATGTTATGTATATTTTACTTTAATAAAGTAAGAAACAAACAAGCAAACAAACCAATCAATTAATCCAACCTCACCAGGACCATTCTGGTATTAAATCATTCCAGAATTACTACAGCTGCTGTCCTGGTCACGTGCCCTCACGTCCTGTGTTAAAGAGGTAACGCTCGGAGGCTCTTCCATTGACTCCAGGCACTCGGGGGTGGTGCAGACGTGGGCAGGGGTGTGAGCCCGTGTGAGGGGTGCACGCACACCCCTCGGTGTTCCAGCGTGTTAGGGACGCAGGCCTTTCTACTCAGGGAAGGTATCTCAAGGCCGAGCCTTGGCATAGGCCATGAGTGGCATTGCCACCCAATGCTCATGTGGCCGGAGGCGGGAAGTGGCCTGAAGTCTGGCAGGTGAGTGGAGGGGAGGCAGGCTTTGCTTTCTGCCTGTGGGCCGGATCTGTGAGAAGTGGGGTGACGCTGAATCAGAAAGGAGCTTCTCAACCAAACACTGCAGCAGCAGGTGCGGGTCGGGGAGCAGTGCGAGGGGAGGGTGATGAGGAGAAACCATCTGTTGTCACTTCGCCCTTGTCCTAAAGGGTTCTATCTCATCCTTTAAAATTCCAAATAAACTATGACCAGAACACTTGAGAGCTTGTGCTAAACACCAAAGTCCAAAAGCCTATGCTTTTGTATCCCAAACTGAGGAAAAGAGGGCTTCTTCAGCTCTCACCTCTATTTTGTGTGTAGAAGGTTGCTGGTGGGTCTGCAGAGCGACAGCACATGTGCTCAGCAGAAACGCACCCTGGGCGGTCACCCTGGGTGGATTCAGGGCTTCAGAGGTTTAAGGTGGGCCTTTCGTGGCAAGGAATTGATGGAAATTGGGCAAAATTGCTGGCATAACAGTTTAGGGATTAGTGGATACAGGTGGGCAAGGTGAAGGGCGACTTGCCAGATACAGCTGTTGCCTGATTGGCAAATCCTTGGCTCAAGGGAGCAACCCATTGTCCCGATAGGAAAGCTATTAGCCGAGATGAATTAGTTGGCATTAATTTCCTGAAGCAAACAGTGACATTATTTCTTGGTTTAGAGTCTTATCTTCCTGGGCAAGAATTTTCTGGAACAGACAGGAAATCACATTGACACAGGTGGTCTCAATTTTCAGTTCCAAGTGTTGGATTACATTGCTACAGGGTTCTCAGCGGAGACTGGTGGGCCACAGCTACCACGGTGAAGCTTAAGAGAGTTGTGCTGGGTTTTCAAGCCGCAAGGAACAGAGACTCACTCATGTTTTCTTGAGTAATGAGCATTTGTTATAAGAAACTGTGGTGAGATAAGGAAGCTAGAACTCTCCCAGGAACCAAGACGGCCATCACCGGCAGGCCTCACGGTGGAGACAGGGGCTGGGGAGTTGGCTGGTGGTTCCAAAGCCACAGCGGCTTCAGCGGTCAGACTTGTAAGGTTTCTTTGAAGTAGCCGGTGCCAGAGAAAGAAAGACAGCCGAGTAGAAAGGGATAAGTCAAGAGGCTTTATTGGAGCGCTCCCGGGTGGGGGTAACGAGTCTCTGAGAGAGAGGGACCCGGGCGAGCCTCAGGGGACCCACGGAGTGGTACCAGAGAGGCCGTGCTGCCCAGAAGTCTGAGTGGGTTTATATAGGTTCTTAGGACTGGGGGATGGGAGTTTCTTCGGCCAGGAGATGTCGAGATGTCGTGCTAGGAGTGAGGAATTTCTTTGTTTCAGCTTTGGGGCAGGTATTGAGGGATAGGAGGGACTTCTTCTTTTTTCCATTAGGGAGGGGAGGGGTACCTGCCACCAGCCTTACATTCCGGCCTTTTAGTGATAATAGGGCACCGCGGTCTTTCTGGCTACTTTCTGCTTTTGAGGGGCGTAGTGTGGCCTATGGGCCGGAGTCGGCTGGTGGAGGGGTGACTGGAAGAGGAGAGTAGGGATGAAGAAGCATCTGGATAATTCCTGCAGGCGGCGTTGGAGAAACTGTAAAAGACGGGGCAAAGAGAAAGATTAGGCAAATGGTGACAATGGGTCCTATTAAGGGTAACAGCCAGGCGGCTAGTGGGGACTGTATCCATCCGAAGGAGGAAGTACTCTGCCCTGTGACGTGGCGGTTGTGTAGCTCTTTGCTCAGGGTGTCGAGTTTGTTTATGTTTTGTTCTATAAGCCTGACTCTTTGACGTAGTAGCAGCATTCCTCCCGGAGGAAAATGCAGGTTTCTCCTTTTTCAGCCGTTAATAGGTCCAGGGCCCTCCGGTTTTGGAGAGCTACGTGAGCCAGAGAAGTCAGTTGTCTCTGCAGGGAATCTAGTGATGTGGACGTGGTTTCCAGGGATAGCTGTAGGCGATCTGCAAAGTCTTGGGCAGAAATGACACTGTGGCCCAGGGCGCCTCCCGCAAGCCCTGAGGCTGCGATGGAGGAGACCACGCTGAGACCCACCATGACCGGCAAGAAGATGGCTCGTTTTGAGTGGGGTCCCGGGAGAAGCCACCCAAATTCAGACTCACCATATAGAGTTAATTGAGGGACCACCATGACCGGGAAACAAGGACCCGGGGTGGATGTATTGACGTAGCGGGTAAGTGTTCCGTTGCAGCAGGAGAGCTGTCCCGGAGCAGAAGGAGGGGGTCGTGGTCACAGTATGGTTAGTGAGACAGTGTCCATGAAGTTGCAGGTTGGGGTCAGTGAGGGTGGTGAGAAAGCACACGTGATCTGCATAAGGTTGGCCTGTGGGCTCAGGTTCCCATAGGGGAACTTGAGTGAGCAGAGTGGAGCACAAGGGATCCGATGAGGGAGTCTTTTAGGGGTTAGAAAAGTTTAGGGGAACAGCGGCCAGTAGGTGGTCGTTGAAGGGAGGCACAGAGGAAACAGTGGGAGACATTAGAGATTATTTTGGAGGAGTTTAGGAAGACGAGGGTATGTTGAATAATATTTAGCCAGGAGGTAAGAGGGGGATGTTTAGGGCGGGAGGAAAGTTGTCCTGCTAGAGTTTTTTCTGCTTCCAGAATATCGATAGATATTTGAACCAGTGTCTGGTGGGCCAGGATGTATTCACGGCTGACATGAATAGTCGCTGAAGGATAATAGTCGTATATTTTTTGGTATACTTTGCCTGTGACTTTAATTTGCAACGCTGGTCTCAAGGGTAGAGGATATCCGTGTGAGAGATATCTGAGTCGGTCTCTGGAGGCTGAGGCAGGTATCTGCGTGGGCCTGGAGAAGTTGCCTGAGAGGCAGAGACAATGGCATAGGCTGCCCGGCATTTGCCATCCTCACCTGTGACAGAGCTGCCATCAACAAAGAAAGTTAAGTCCCATGTAGGGAGTGACTTATCTGACAGATCAGGTCTAGGGGTAGTGGAGACTTCAACCATTTCTGAGCAGGAGTGTGAGGACAGGGTTAGGCAGGGAATGGGGAGCAGAGTGGCAGGGTTCAGAGTTGGGGATTGAGAAAAAGTAATGGTGGGATTTTCAATAAACAAGAGATGGAATTCCTGTAGTCTAGACGGAGTGAGGAGGGCTAAAGAGCGGTGAGTTAGAAGGTCCTGTAAACGGTGGGTGGAGAAGACATGTAAGTTCTGTCCCAGGATGAGTTTCAGGGCCTCCCTGGTGAGAGTAGTGGCCACTGCTAAGGCGCGGAGACAGGGTGGCCAGCCACGGACCATGGTGTCCAGCTGTTTGGATAAGTAGGCCACTGGGGTGGAAATGGGAGTAGGTCCCAGAGGTTGGGTGAAGACACCGAGGGCCAGGCCCTGGCGCTCATCTGTGTAGAGGTTAAAGGTTTTTTAGGATGAGGGAGTCTTAGAGGGGGTGCTTGTAAGAGAGAGACGCAAAGTTTTAGGAACGCGTGGCAGACAGCCTGAGGGTTTAAGAGAGCGGCAGCAGAGGCATCATGTGCTGCCTCATAGAGGGGTTTGGCAAGGAGAGAAAAGTTGGGGATCCAGTGTCGGAAGAAACCAACAAACCCGAGAAAGGACAGAATTTGTTTAGCAGTGGTGGGAAGCTGGAGGTCGCGAAGAGCCTGCTGGTGAACAATAGTGAGATGTCGGGAAGTGGGGGTGAGACTAAGTCCAAGGTATGTGACAGCAGGCTTAGACAGCTGAACTTTGGAGGGGGCCTGTCATTGACATAGTAGTAGCATTTCTCCTGAAGGAAGATGTAGGTCCCTCCTTTTTTGGCTGTCAGTAGATTTAGAATTAAAACACTTTTGTGGTTTTATTAAGAGCAAACCGGTATTTTAAGAATACCTTGTGATTTTAACCAAACCTTTCTTTTTTTAATTATAGCTGACTCAACCATATATAAAATTCTTTTGTAAATTCCTTTTATGAACTTCATCATAACCTATACAGACCATCTACGACATACTTGGGCTTTCTTTTTTGTCCTAAATTTCCTCTTTTTCAAATAACCAGCCATTCTGTTCCAGGACAAAAAGTCACTACACAAGATCCTTCTCCACACAAATTATTCTCTTGCTGATTATTTTTAACAAAAATACATTTCCATGTTCATAGCCTTTCTACATCTCTTTTTTACCTTATTAGTTACCTTCTATCTTGGTTTTATTTTTCCCTCCACATCTAGGCTTTGAATCAATTTTTAAACAACCTCTGAATTAAACAAAATTACACATATAATTTCTTTAATGTAAACTTGGGTCTACCAGTTCAGACAGGAGAGGGTATGTGGGGCTTGGTAAGGTGGGAGAGGCTGTGGGCGGAGCTGAGGAATCTGGAGAGAGAGAGAGAGAGAGAGAAAGAAGGGCACAGGCCCCGGAGGAAAAGTGGAGGGTGGTGTCCAGCTTGGTTAATAAGTCCCTTCCCAATAGCAGAGCAGGACAGGAGGGCATGATAAGGAAGGAATGGGTGATGGGACGGTCATCTGTCAGGCAGGTTAGGGGACCAGTGGTGGGGGGGTCGAGAGGGATTGCTGTCAATACCCATGACCAACACCTGGGAAGGATACACAGGGCCTGAAAAGGAACGCAGGACAGAGTAGGTAGCCCCCGTGTCAACCATAAAGGACACTGCCTTACCCGCTACCTTGATTGTTACCCTGGGCTCGGCGAGGGTTATCGGGGTCACCGAGTCGAGGCCTCTTCAGTCTCCGGCAGCCAGACCCAAAGCTGCCATCAGCAGGTCTAGGGATGGAAGGACTGGCCCTCCGGACTTCTGTCCTAAGGGGCAGTCACTTTTCCAGTGTCCCTCTTGACCACATGCTGGGCAAAGCGTGGTGGGTGGACATGGCTGCGGGCACCACTTGGCCCAGTGGCCTTCCTTACCACACTTGAAACAGGTGCCTGGTGGGGCGCGGCTGGTCGCCTTAGACGAGGTTGATGGTTTCGCGGGTCCCCCAGGCCTCAGGGCTGCAACCAAAGCTTGGGCCTGCAGGTGTGCCTTTTGGCGGACACGGGCCTCCCTTTGGGCCTCTGCCTGGTCATCTCAGGAATTGAAGACTTTAAATGCCATGTTCACCAGGTCTCGGATAGGGGTCTGAGGGCCCTCCTCTGCCTTTTTGAGTTTCTTTCTGATGTCAGAGGAGGACTGACTAATAAAGTGAGTTGCAAGGACAGTAGTCCCTGTGGGGGAGGTAGGATCTAGGCGGGTATATTGGCTAAGGGTGTCTGTAAGGCAGCTGAGAAAGGCCACCAGGTTTTTATCTGCCTGCTGAGTGATTTTCCTGAGTTTGTCATAATTTACAGCACAGTGGGCGGGGGCCTGGAGGCCGGCAAGCACACACTGCAACAGGTGGTCCCTCTGCTGCCCAGACGTGCTCCTTTTTTATCAGTAGTAAGCATAGAGGATAGTATAACAAAAATATCATGCCAGGTAAGGTCATATGCCTGCGTCAGGTAACGGAACTCTTTGGTGTAGGCTGTAGGGTCATTAGAAAATGAACCTAGGCACTTTTCAATCTGAGAAAGGTCAGAAAGAGAAAAGGGAACATGTACGTGTACAAGCCCCTCGGCGCCTGCCACCCCCCGTAACGGACAGAGGAGGGGCTGGTCCGAGGGGTTTGGTGGGAGCGGGGGTGCCAGCTGACTGGAGACGGCCGCGGGCGGCTGGGTGGTGTGGGAGGATGGGCGGGCGCCTGTGGGTATGGTGGAGGTCGGGTGGATCGGAGAAAGCAGAAGGGGCGTCTGAAGAGACATCCGGTGGAGAGTTAGAGGGAGAAGAGGCGGAGGGGGGTGGGGGAGCCAGCACAAGGAGGACTTGTGCGGGGTGGCAGGTCAGACAGAGAGAAGGATGGGAGCGCAGACAGAAAAAGGCTTGGACATACGGGATCTCCGACCATTTGCCATTCCTGCGACAAAAGTTATTAAGGTCTTGCAGAATATTGAAACTGAAAGTCCCATTTTCAGGCTATTGGGAGTCATTGTCCAATTTATACATTGGCCAGGCAGTATTGCAATAAAGAATGAGGCGCTTGGGCCGGATGCCTAAATCCAGGGCCTTCAGATTGGCCAGCAGACACCCCAGGGGCGTCTCGCGAGGAATTTTGGTCACCCATGTCACCACAACCCGGATGGGGAAACAGGAACAGCTTCCTGGCTACGAAGGCAGCAAAAGTCTGGGGGGACATCTCCACCCGAGACTAGAGTGCCGGCACAGAAAGGGGTGAGAGGAATTCAGGCATCCCCGAATAGCCTCAGCCCCTGGAACGGGGGAGCCTCCGACGTGGGCCCACGGTTTAACGGACAGGGAACAGCTTCCCAGAAGGGACGGAGGCTCCTGGGGGATCCGGGTTGGGAGAATACGGGGTGACTGACCCAGGCCGAGGTCGTCAATCAGGGACTCGGAGGCAGTCAGCGGAGGTCCCGGTCCGGAAAGTGAGAGTTCTCGGAAGGGGCCGGC
The DNA here is from genome assembly GCF_020740605.2 of Lemur catta. NCBI lineage: Eukaryota > Metazoa > Chordata > Mammalia > Primates > Lemuridae > Lemur > Lemur catta. The sequence continues at coordinate 12,213,279 of NC_059138.1, read as the reverse complement.
GCAGCCAAACGCCCCTCCCGGGTTTCGGCACCAAATGTAAGGTTTCTTTGAAGTAGCCGGTGCCAGAGAAAGAAAGACAGCCGAGTAGAAAGGGATAAGTCAAGAGGCTTTATTGGAGCGCTCCCGGGTGGGGGTAACGAGTCCCTGAGAGACAGGGACCCGGGCGAGCCTCAGGGGACGCACGGAGTGGTACCAGAGAGGCCGTGCCACCCAGAAGTCTGAGTGGGTTTATATAGGTTCTTAGGACAGGGGGATGGCAGTTTCTTCGGCCAGGAGATGTGGAGTGAGGAATTTCTTTGTTTCAGCTTTGGGGCAGGTATTGAGGGATAGGAGGGACTTCTTTTTTCCATTAGGGAGGGGAGGGGTACCTGCCACCAGCCTTACAAGACTGGGGTGTGGTTTTGTCAGCACCAGAACCATGAACGCTGGCCCTAGGGCCATCCGTGCGCAACTTAACCGAGCACAGCAGCCAGACGGCTGGGCTGGGCAGGGACATGGGAGAAGAGGGAGCCAGAGGGTGTGTGGGGCAATTTAAAGCAGCTTGACGGAGAATGGGAAGATAGGAAATGTAGTAGCCAAGAAATAAGCCCCTCCAAGGCACGTTTGCATCTTGACACCAGGCGCGGGGAGGAGTGCGTTCTCGCCAAGGGCCGAGTGTGTCTGCAGAGCCCACGGGCTGCAGGCTCCTGGGGCAGTGAGGGCCAATGTGAGGGGGCTCAGCCACCATCTGCATCACGTGGGAGGAGGGCTGGGGCCCTGTCCCCAATCCTTGTTCCACACACCATGCCTGCGAAGCTGCAGACTCGGACCCTGCCTGCCCAGCACGCCCCAACCTCTCCTCTGGGTCTCGCTCTGCATCCCGCCCCGCCCCCCCCCCCCCCCATCCCTGCAGGTTCACGCGGGAGGCGGCTCAGGACTGCGAGGTGCTGGGGCAGCGCATCCCTGCGGGCACCGTGCTGGAGATGGCGGTGGGCGCCCTGCACCACGACCCCGAGCACTGGCCAAGCCCCGAGATCTTCAACCCTGAGAGGTGAGCGCTGCTCCCATTCAGTGGCTCCCGAGGGATGTGAGTGTGTGGGGTGGAGATTTATTAATAGCAGTTGGAGGCAGCAGCTGGGAGGCACAGGCCCTAAACAGTCAAAAGTCATGGCAATTCAGATAGATAGTTGCAAGGTTTAATTTCCAAAGGAAATAATTGTACCATTTTAAAAAGCTCCAAACTGAATCCAGAGATTTAGCATCTCAGCAGCACTGCACCCAAGAAACAAGGCAATTTCAAATGATTGTCTTCTGCTTGTTCAAGCCAGGACACAGGAGACGGGATTGCATTTTGGGTGTGCACTGGAAAGTAACAAAACATCGTTTGCTTTTTTAAAAACTGGCAGCTTTGCCAAAACAACAGTATCAGCTAAATTTCTCCACGAATCTGAATTCCTGAGATCCGGTAGTAGACCCTCCTTTCACCCCTGTGGATTTGGCCCATTGTCTAGTTTCATCTGTAGGCTTTGGGACCGGAAATGTGTGAGCCGGCATCCACGCCCGGTTCTCACCAGCATAAATCAATGTCCCTCCCCTGTGTGATCTGGCAGGGCACAGGCTGGCCAGGTGGCAGTTGTGTTTGTCCCTTCAATGGCTCCAACTGAACTGGGCCCAGCTACACAAGCCAGTCACTGAGAAAACAGGGGCAGTGGGATCTAGAGAAACAACATTCCACTGGCCAGCGGCTACTGAAAACACAGCAGCCCCAGGGCTCCCAGCACCTCAGTGAAGTGCAGAGGTAGTAAGAAGGGAGCTGGCTGTTACAAAAGAGTGTCACCAGGTTCACTGTCACAGAACACACATAGCAGGCAAATGGTAGCAGACTCAGCCATTCCGAGGAAGGGCACCCAGCCCTCCGGATGCTGCAGCTCCCAGTGTGCATCGGGTGCTGGGGCCAGCAAAGCAATCGTGGGCAGGGGAGGCAGCTGCCAGTGTTTCCAGAGATGGAGGGGGGGGAGGCAGGGCAAACTAGCAGGACACGGCCCCCAGGGAGGGCTGGTAGGTGCCGAGGTGCCTGGGACTCTGCTTAGGAAGTACCTGGGTGATGGCTGGGTCATCCTCCGGCCAAGGGGAGGTGCAGCCAGGGGCCAGGTGAGGCCTGTGATAGTCATGCCCTGGGCTCTGGGGTGCCCTGGGGTTCTGTTAGACTGTGACTCTGGGTGTCGGTGAGCCTGTGGCCTCAATAACAACACCCCAAATTCCTAAGGAGAGGCAGGGAGGGCACTGTTGACAGGCCGGGTGACTCTTTGAATTAAGGGGTGCCTCCAGGGCTGTGACTGCAGGCAGATGAAGGGCTGGCCCAGCCAGTGCAGAGGGAAGGGAGCAGGTGTCCGGGGCCAGCCCTGACCACACACAATCTCAGGTTCACGTCCGAGGCCCGGCGACAGCGGAAGCCCTTCACGTACCTGCCCTTCGGGGCAGGCCCTCGGAGCTGCCTCGGGGTGCGGCTGGGGCTGCTGGAGGTCAAGCTGACGCTGCTCCACATCCTGTGCAAGTTCCGGTTCCAGGCCTGTGCTGAGACTCAGGTAAGGCCTGACACTTGGGGCAGGGCTGGTCACCCCAGCTCCCTGCGCTGCAGCTGGCCAGCCTGGGGTGGAATCGGGCTCCGCGGTGAGTTTGGGTGAGCTCCTTAACCTCCCTTGGTATCAGTTCTTGATCCATAAAAGGGGAATGATAATAGTAACACCCTCCACCTCTTAATGTCGTGTGAGGAATAAACGAGCTCGTGCAAGTGCTCTGGTGAGTGCCAGGCAGGCGACATCCACCGCATGTGTCTGCGTGGTCTTCACTACTGCTCTCCGTGCGCAGGGCTGAGCCTCATGTTGCTGTAGCTCTTCCTTCCACAAGGAGCACTCAGATAGCAGTGTTTCCTATTGTGTAGGGCGCCTGCTTTTGAAGGGGTTTTGGGGTGCGTGGCTTGTCCCACAGAAGCCAGGGACACTCCCCCTGGCTCCTCCTCACCCCCTAAGGCCCTCTCTGCTTGGAGGGGAGGCTAGGGGGTTTCAGCTCCTTGGAGGGTGCTCCCAGCTGCCACAGCCTCGACCCCCACCCCCACCCCCAAGCGCAGACACTCTCCAGTCCCCGTGACCACAGCCCGTCCCTGTCAGGGGATGATTTCATTAGCTGTGAAATCATCATTTTACACATGGCTCCAGGGGAAATCCAGCTCCTTGAGGAATTCTTTGGCTTTTCTTCGAAGCCCCCAGTCTGCTACTGACTCTGCCTTTTATGTTGGACATAGAAAAGCTTTCTCGTTGTCAGTGAGGCCAGACCACAACGTGCATGAGCAGAAAACTGCTCCCATCCCCCTCTCCCCAAAGCCCCTGGGAAAGAGAGGGGACTGCTCAGTCACTGCCCTGGCACCAGCGAGTGGGATGAGGAGGGACCAGCAAGGAGGGTTAGAATTGTTGAAAGTCAGGCTTGGGGTCTTTGCTCTCCATGCCAGCGGTGACCTTGGCCAAGTTACTTGGCCTTCTTGAACCTCCATTCCTCACCTGCAGGGTGAGAAGCTACCACCTCTTACCCAGGCCCCTGGGTGGATAAATGCAGGACCAAACACACTCTTTGCACATTTCATTACCATGGGAAAGGGGGGTGCCAATGTTACTCACAGTGTGCTGGGGGTGGGGGGTGTCAGTCCAGGAAGGCAGCTTCATTGGCTCTTCCAGGAACTGTGGTCCAACTTGGGGGTGGTTCCTTGCTCACTGCTAGCCCAGCCATCCCTCAGCCCACAGCCAAATTTCAAGCCTGCTTGAGGCCTGGTTCCGAGGCAGTTTTCCCATAGATATCGTTAACTTTGACAAATATTTTAATTTCCTCCATTTTAGGTACCGCTGCTGTTAGAATCCAAATCTGCCCTAGGTCCAAAAAACGGCGTCTATATCAAGATTGTGTCCCGCTGACTCAGAAGGCCCAGGGGGGAATCTTGTGGTTGTGACACGACTTGTAAGTTAAAGAGAACGCCTGACACAGAAATTCAGATTTGGGGGGAAACAAAAATCACTGAAGTGATTAAAAGAGTACATGCAAGTATGAAAGAGGTTATGTATGTAACATTCCCTAAATGCTTAATAAATGTTTGTTGCACTTAGTTTTGACATTGCCAATGGGGGATGAACCACTGATCTAACTCTCTAAATGAAGGATTTCTGATAAATAAGTAAAAATGTATTTTGACAAAACGACTAGGAACACAGTTTTAAAGGAAGTCCTGGCCTCGGGATGGAAGGAATCTGTAAGGGAGGGCACATGAGGGCACTCAAGTAAGCCTGTCCTGATGGCGCCAGTTCATGGCTTTCTCAGTTTCTTGTGCATTGTGAGTCTTAGAGAATGATGTTCATCTGAAGTTCAAACTCAGAAGTGGTTCCAAAGCTTTATTATATTTGATTTTCCTAGGAAGGGTAGTACCAAGTTTATGGTAAGTTTCAATAGCTGAAATTATATAGGCTGAAATGTACTTTTTCTCTTAAAGAACATTGTATCTTTTCTTAATTTTGATCAAGGAGAGATGAATTTGAGTTAAGAGATTGTTGTAGAGCTAAGAAGTTCACATTCAACAAAGCACTTGCAAACTGAATCTGGCCCTGCCACCAGCGGCCATGTGGCTAAGGCTGCTGGGCTTCTCCATGTACCTCGCTTTCCCCTCGGTGAAACAGGGGCTGACCTACATCAAAGACCCCTTCCTCCTCTGTTCCACATCTGAGCAGCTCTAAGGGGCTGAATGTTATGTGGAGAAAATCTCAGTAGGAATGCGTGAGTCCTTTCTGTTTCGGGAGAGTTGGCAGAACGGTTTTCCAGTCACTGCTGTGGCTGCTGCCTTCCCTGTCTGGTCCTTCCCCATCCCCTTCAGCCCAGAGCACCCACCGCTTCCCCCACAGCTGCCCCTGCAGGGCCCCCTCCTCTCACTCTCCCCAGGGAGGAGGGCAGCCTCACTCCCCAGCACTGTGCCAGGCCCAGGAGCTACTACATCTTCACCACCCATCCTCTGGGAGGTCTGGGCCCATCACCCAGCCCTTTCCATACCCTGGTTGCCACCACCTGCTCTTCTCCACAACCCGGCCCCTCTGCGATGCCTGGCCCTGCAGCTTACTCACTGCAGAAAACCATCTGTTCCTGGGGACCCATCTGCCTCCTGACTCCCCCACCTGTCCCCCAATCCTGACCTCCCTGTGGTCACCACAGAGCCACAGCCTGCAGATGGGCCCACCGGAGCATTCAGGTCCCTGCTGGGAGGACAGCCCCAGCTCCTCTCACCTTCTCCGCCCAGGTGCTCCCCACCTTCAGACTATGGCAGAGGCTTCCTAATGAGCTGCAGTCACTGGACTCCCAGCCCTTTGCCTGTCTGAACCCACCAATTCCCACCTCTGTGTAAATCCCACTGTTCACACCCAACACCAGCCATCACAGGGTGGGAAATGGCGGGGAACTGCATTGCCTGGATCCCAACTGGGTCCTCACAAATACTTCCAGTCAATTGCCTACACACACCTGCCCTGGACCCTCCACCTCTTTGCACCAAACATCTTGAGAGTTACAGTCACTTTGACTCCTTCCCCTCACAATGCCCTCCCTCTCCTGTGCCCACAAGAACAGCTCCCATCCCACACCTACCGGGCAGCCTGGCCATGTGGATCCCATCCCTCTCTAGCACTGCCCATCCCAGTAGCTGCTCTTCCTGTTTTTTCAAGGGTCACTGAGTCCAATGGCCTCTGCAGTCTTCATAGCTCAGTGAACTTTTCTGGGGCATTTGATCACCTCCCACCTGGTTTTCTGGTCACTCTTCCCACCTATGCTCCCTAATGAACTCTTCCTGCATCCCGTGACTCCCCAGCTCCCAGCAGCCAGATGGTTAAAAGCACAGGGTCAGTTAAGCTACAGTTAAGCCTTTAATAATAGGCAAATATCTAATCTAATGCATCTCTCTGACACCTCCTGGCCCCCGCCCCACTACGCTGCAGCAGGATCAATAGCTTAATCAAAAGCAATGAATGAGACCAGGCAGGGTGGCTGAGGCCTGTAATCCCAGCACTTTGGGAGGCCAAGGTGGGAAGATGGCTTGAGGCCAGGAGTTTGAGACCAGCCTGGGCAACATAAGGAGACCCACTGCTACAAAAAATACAAAAATTAGGTGGACATGGTGGTATGTGCCTGCAGTCCCAGCTATGGGGGAGGCTAAGGTGGGAGGATTGCTTGAACCCTCTGTACTTCTGTCTGGGCAACAGAGCGAGACCCTGTCTCTAAAAAAAAAAAAAAAAAAAAAAAAAAAAACCAAGAAAAAGCAATGAATGAAATGGCAGGGTTAGTTAGGCTGTGGGGGAAATTTGAGGGGGTTCTGAAAATCATACCACATGCAACTATGAGGCTGGCCCTGCTGATGGGTAAGGTTGTGCTGTTGCTTCTTCATTTTTCTGGTCATTTAACTCAGCTCTCTTCTGGCCTGATCACACTTGCCTGTGCAATCAAAGATGGAAAAACTAGTTAAGCAGCCTTGGATCTGAGAACTACAGGACAAACCAACTAAAGTGGACACAGCAAGTCACCAGCAGATACACACCCCCAGCAAAGTGAAGGAGGGGCAAGAGGGCACTGATGAGACGGGCAGCACACTGCAGATCACTGGCCCTCACAGGCAGACATCCTGGTGACACAGAGCCACCCTGCCAGCCCTCTGCCAGCTGGACCAGAACCAGCCGGTGCCCAGGAGGGAGGCACACACTGCATACACCATACTCTCCATGGGCACAACACACTTTTCTCAATGAACCTGGGTTCTGTGGGGCCTGAAACTTATTGAGTTGGGAGAAAGAAAAAGAATACAAACATGTAACTTCTGCAAATTTTACCAAAATGTATAACCATGTGACCATACTGTTAGCACCCCTCCTAGGGCCTTGGTAGGGGCCCCAGCAAGTGAGGGGTCCTGAACCTTCAACTTCATCGGCTTGATGATAAACCCACACAAAGCCCTACTGAGGCCAGTGGCATCAGCTCTGTTATACCCCCGCTATGGTCTGAATGTTTATGTCCCCTAAAATTCATATGTTGAAATCCTTACCTCCAAGTAATGGCATTTCAAGATAGCGCCTTGAGAAGTGATTGGGTAACAAGGGCAGAGCTCTCATGGATGGGATTAGTGCCCTTAAAAAAAGAGGCCTGAGAGAGACCCCTCACCCCTTCCACCATTGAGGTTACAAGTGCGAAGACACTGAATCTATGAGGAAGCAGGATCTTGGACTTCCCAGCCTCCGGAACTGTAAGAAATAAACGCCTGCTGTTTATAAGCCACCCAGTCCATGGTATTTTGTTACAGCAGCCCAACTAAGTCAATCCCTGATACTCAGAAATTCCTGGTACCCAGCAGCTACTTAATAAAATAGACGCTAAAGCATGAGCTTCAGTCTTCATTCAGATAAATATTCTTTTATTTCCATACTCTTTGTGACATTTGCGGCACAGGTATTCAGTCTCACAGGGACATTAAAACCCACACTAGGAGGGTGTCCAGTGTGTTTAGGTCCTAAACTTTAGGAGAAGCAGCTATGGGGACTCACAGCTAAGCCTGGGGGTCCTTGAGGGGAGCTACACATCCACGTCACCTGCTAAGGTAGATGAGCTTTCTCTGAGTGATGGGTGACCCCCGCTAGGACCAGGGGAACCAGCAGGGACTCAATGGCACAACACAGTACTGTTCAGACAATGTGACAGAGGCCAACCAGGAGGAGCAGCTGAAGAGCTGCCTGGATTATGCCAGAGCAACGGAAAGAAGTAACTGTGCTGCCCTAAGGCCCACCTGGGCTGTCCTCCCCCAATGGCTACTGTGTCATCCTAACAAAAACTAAAAGAGATGCCATGAGACCCTGAAAAATTGAGTCCTTGCAAAGATAGAAACTCTTAAAAATTAAAACGAATCCATAAAATTGTGTCTAGAAACTCTGTGCTTGGTGCCAATGAGGAGCAAAGTCAACAAAGAGAGTAAAAAATAAAACTTTAACACATTATTAAAAAGCAAAAATGGACTCACCTAACAATCACTACTGGTTAGTCCACCAGCGAGCCCAAAAGTGACTTAAAAGTGAAAACCATTATCAGAGATTAAGATGTAACTTCATTGAGAAGTCAACATTAAACAAACAGTTCATTAAAAGTTTTTTTGTAAAAAAAAAAAAAAAAATCCAATCCCAAAAAGCTATTTCAGGGAGGATCAACCTGGAAGGCCACAGATCACCCTGCGCACCCCTCACTGGCGGCTGCCAAACAAGGAGCCCAAGGCGAGCAGGACAGAGGGCCCAACCGAAGCCTTGGCAGAGGTGGTATACTGGATGAGGTACTCTGGGTAGACCTGGTGCTTCTCAAAGACCACAAAGATGGAGGGGTCGGACACGCTGTTCACGCAGCTGTCATAGAAGACGTTGCTCTGGCCTTCCTTGGCTGGGGGGCGGACAAAGGAAGCATTGCCCCTGACAAATTCGCCCACCAGCACCCGTGCCAGGAACATCATGTGGGACTGCGTGTCAGATTTGCTGTAGTGGTGGGAATACGCAGCATCACGGGCAAAGTAGCTCCCTGAAATGACACACATAGGCTAAGCTGGGCACCCGCCGTGGGGCTGCGGAGGGAGCATGAGGAGGGAGCAGGCCGTAGCCGAGAAGGGGAGAAGCAGCAGCCCACTGGTGGACAACGTCTGGGCAACACACACACACCAGCGGCCTCTGCTCTTACTTCCTATCTCCCAGCCTCCCTCTGTCTCCCTTCTCCGCCCTTCCTCACGAAGGAGTCACCAGAGAGAAAACTACTTTCAAGTTCTGAATCCATCACACAAAACCGAAAGGCTCCGAGTACGCTGCTACTGAACCCCTGAACCTCAGTTTCCTCAACCATAAAACGGGGCTATTCCACCCAACCTCTGAGGGTTGGTGGGGAAAGTGAATGAGACTCCACATGTGGGACCACCCTGTAGACACTGGCAGCCCAATGTATAGAATCATGAGTCTTGTCAATGGGAACCTAAGTGGGAAGCTGCCTCCCACACATTCAAGTTCACAAAGCTACCCCAGCTGTTGTCCACTTGACCCCAGGCCCTCACTGCATCAGACTGAAACTGATGCGGAAGTGATGGAGCTGGAACATGGACCACAGGCTAGCACACTTTCTAAACTTGGTAACCATACTGTGGTTACAGAAGATGATGACTTCCTTGTTCTTAAGTTGTGCTAAAGGGTGAAGGGGGACAATATATGCCACCTATTTACAAATGGTTCAGAGAAAAAAGAGAATGAGTGGCAAAATGTTAAAATGGATGAATCTAGGTAAAATTTATACAAGAGCTTTTTTATATTATTCTTGCAACTTTTCTGTGAGTTTGAAATTATTTCCAAATAAAGTTTAAAGGTAACTAAGAGGAAAACAGTCAGATATTCATGACAGCTGGAATACATGTATATGTGAGTGTCTCGGAGGCTTTCAGGTTTCTATTCTATGAAAATAGTGAAGACACAACCAGGGACCTAATCAGGGCAGGGAAGGCATCCCGCCTCTTCTCCCAGCTCTGCTACCATCTTCCAGGGCCTCTGCTCCATAGGGAAGCAACACCCCAGCCCAGGCAGGGCCACCCTGCCCACACCTAGAGCCAAGCTCCTGGCTACACACACGGAGCAGCCAGGGCGAGGGTGTGGCAGGCAAGAATCCCCAGAGGGGCCGGCACTGCCGCTCACCAAGTCTGACCCTGCTCAGCAGCTCAGGCAGGCCCCCATGTCCTCTACCAGTCTGCTCTAAATGGTTTCCCAGGCCCAGGGGGGAGGCAACACGGGGTTCTGCTGGTGGAGGCCAGTCTCTCCTTACCCTTGCCGTAGGAAGTGCCATGAAGGCCACAGACCCGCCAGTCAAAGTTCTGCTGGCAGATGGCATCCACGAAGCTGGCACTGGTGCCATGGAACAGCTGCCTCTCGTCCACCACCTTCCCTCCATTTTGCTTCTGCATCTGCCCTTTTTGCCTAAAATCACAGAAGAACAGGTGTTGGGGGCAGAGGGCACCAGCCACCAAATACAACAGACCCAACCCAAGAAAACACATTTTGCCAAAGTGCCAGAAGTGTCCTAAGACGAGGGTATATGGGTCACAGGCTGCCCGGGCCCAGCCCATAAGGCTCTAGCCATGGGCCAGGGAATGGGAAAAAGGTGCAGCATGGTACACAGGTGAAAACTCTGCCTCCACAGCTCTGGGCCTCCAGTGGCTCTGTGGACTCCAAAAGCAGAGCAGCTATCGGAAAGCAGGCACAACTTGTCCCCCAACCTCGCTCCTGCGGGGAGCAGAGCCTGGGAAGACAGAGAAGCATGGCAAGGCTGCTGGTTGGTGGGGCCATCCTCCTCCCCTCTGCCGCTACTCTGACTTCATCACTGTGTACAGAGTGCAGATGACACTGTTCCCACCCCACATGGGGACAGGTGAGCAAGACTCAACCTGCCATGGTGACCTGCTGTGGGCTCCCCACACAGACAAGTGCCTGGATGCCCCCAGGACACACCACATGCACACTTCATGCACAAAACGGAGGCCCCTGCTCTCCAGCCAAGGCTGAGGGTGTAGGTGGGCTGTGCTGCCCCATTCCGTCGGTGTTCGCGGAGGCAGAACAGGCAAGGAGAGTGCTGGCTCTGCCACAAGTCATGAACTGGAATGGGAGCTAAGCTCTGGGCAGCCTCAGTGCTCTCATCTCTACAATGGATGTGCGCCCCACAGCCCTGAGGATGAGCGGACGAAGGAGCACAGACACACAGCACCCTGGTGAGAGTGGCTGCTGCTCTGACTCTCCCTGGTTAAGCAGCTAGCGGCATAAGGGGACAGAGCCACCAGCCCACCAAGAGTGAGCCCCCACGCACCACTGATAGACCTCCCAGAGGGCCAGGTTCTGGACTCGCTCAATCTTCTGAACAAAGTAGAAAGGTAGCGTGCTGTTAAAGAGGTTCCAGATCTTCCGATACTCTTCTGAGGAAGAACTGAGGGTGATCTTCTGCAAGGGGCAAATGTTTTTAATATGTTATTGTCAAAGTGCAGAATATAGATCAATCCCTTCCCAAGGCTGCTTGTAAACTCTAGAACTGCAGAAGGACAAAAGCCCAGAAAGTGATGACTGTATTTCCCTCTCCTCTGATATGTGGTCTCTCCAGGCATAAGAGACAGTAAGTCCTCACTTAACATCATCAAGAGGTTCTTGGAAACTTCAACTTTAAGCAAAACAACATATTGCATGCTGCAGGAACTTAACTCTTGTTTACATCAATTAGCATATGGTAAAATTTGTTTCATTATACGGTACTTCCTTCTGCTTAAAGTCAGTTTCCAGGAAACTGATGACGACATTAAGTGAGGACTCACTACATTTGCAAACTTAAGTCACTTTCCTCTTGATTGCTGTAAACCAGTGCTAAAGACAGACACATGATGCTTAAACCAGGTGTCCTGGGTGTCATCAGGATGTCCTTACTCTTCTTGTGTGTCCCACAAAGACCAAAGACACAAGTTAGACTACATGGTCTATAGGACCACGCAGTTAATATCAAGAAACATGTCTGAATTCCTCTAGCTCTTAGCACATCCTGCCTGCACTGTTAGTGTCTGTGCTTTGAACAGGCTCAATGACATAACTCCTCCCAGGACAGATACTGTCATGTTGTAAAAGTCTGTCTGCACACTGCTTGGCAGAAGGCCAGCTGTCAGACATCAGTCCAGGTACCCTACATAGACAGGCAGTGTCACATCAGCTCTCTCCCCTGGTTTCTCTTTCTTTTCTGGCTTAGTAAAACTGATATTTATCTGCTAAGCCCAGTTCATAAGCTCCTTATTTCTGCCCTTTCTAGCCAATTTCACAGCTCATCTTCCTCCTTCCACAAGACATCCTCTCCCTGCAGAGCCACAGCCATCTCCTGGGTGGTTACCTTAATTTAAAACCCCCAAGACCTAAAAAAAAAAAAAAAAACAAAAAAAAAAACCATATCTACCACTGCCCTCCTGCCCCCAAGCCTCAGCCTTACAGCTTTTTCAGTATAAACAGCACGATCTGCTCACACATCCACCTCTACAGAACACCCTCCCTTCCAGCCCCAGGCAACTTGAGTCCCCTACCTTAAAGCCAGGGTCTGGCACAGCTGAGGGGTCCCAATAGTCTGGGATGCTCTTTGGGCCTTGAAACTTGACATTGCTACAAAAAGTAAACAAAAAACACAGAGACATTTTATTCATAGATATAGCAAATCCACCATACGCAGCCGACATCACCAGTCTTGAGTCTCAGCGTATATTTTAAAAGCAGGCAGAAGGTGAGGAAGCACATAAACACAACATTCACCATGTGAGAGCACTAGCTTTGCCGATGTGGCCAACCTCAAACAATTACTCATGAGAGATCCATTTCTCGCCTGTGTCCCAACTACCACAAAGAAGGGATAGAGCACACGATGAAAGCTGCACACACAGGGCCAACAAACCTTTATCCACAATTTTGAAATCCTAAGAACTCTAAAGATATTTTTTTAAAAAGGCTCAATAAGGTATAACTGACATAAAAACATTTTTAAAAAATTTAAAATTGATATCAAAATGCATTTGGCAGTAGAAATTTAACTTGAATAGGTAAAAGGCTACTTACGGTCAAATTTATCCTTCTTCAAGTGACTATGCATATTCTTTACTGCAGAGATATTAATGTGCTAAAATACAGGGTGTCATGTAATACAGGCACCACATTACCTTTCTAAAAATAAAAATAAATAGAAAGAATTCTAAAAGACATATGGCTCAAAGGGTTTAGGAACAAGGACTGTGAAACTGTAGTTCCAAATCATTCCTATTAAGTTTCAGAATGCACTGTTCTTCCTAAATAGATCTACCTTCTGTTTCTGCTGGCATGAGACATGTACCTTCATCCTAAGCCTCAAAGAACTCCCACAGATAACTTCCCTAGGAAAATGGCACAGTTTAAAAATAACTAAGCAAGGTCCTGCCAGCAAGAATCAGCCAGAAACAGACCCACTAAGATGTAAGATGCTGAAATTATCTGACAGGTTAAAAAACAACAATTATTCTTCCTATGTTTAGAGAATTATTTCTTTTAACATCTTTTAACATGTTGTCTTTTATAAGATAAACTTTAAAAACACACGCAAGGAACAGGAAACTATAAAAAGACCTGGAAGATCTGAAAAAGAACCAAACAGAGTAACTAGAAATGAAAAGTACAATCCTTGATAGTAAAAGTTCAATGGAAAGGCTTAATAGATTAGACCACCTAAAGAGAAAATCAGAGGGATGAAAGATATGCGAAATGAAATTATCCAGAATGTGGCCCAGACCAATAAGGAGATGGGAACTATGGGAAGGAAGCTGAGACGTGGAGTGCAGAGGGAGAAGGCCTCACCGGAATCTGACCAGAACCTAAGTGAAGCTCCAGGAGGAGAGCAGAGAGAACAGAGCGGAGGCAATTTTCCAAGAGAACTGATGTGACACACAACCCACACTTTTAGGAAGTCCAAAGAATCTCAAGCAGGATAAATAAAAACACATACCTACACACACCATAGTGAGAGTATATAACTCCAAGATAAAGAGAAGCTCTTCAAAGCAGCCAGAAGAAGAAAGAGTGATTATCATCAAAGAAGTGCCAGTTAGACCAACAGCTGATTTCTCAAAAGCAACAATGGAAACCAGAAGACAGTGGAGTGATTATCTTCAATGTTCCAAGAGAAAATAACTATAAGCTAAGATTCTATACCCAGTGAAAATATCTTTCAAGATTGAGGGCAAAATAAAGACATATTTGGAAAAATCAAAAAAACAGAGTTTTCCAACAGACCTTCGTCTAAGGAAACAGAAAGGACAGAGAAAGTGATAAAAATGTGAGTAAATTTAATGAAACATTCACAGTACAAAATAGCAGTGCTTCTTGAGGTTAAAAAAATTTGAGAGGAAGGTAAATTTTAAAAAGTATACGAAGGCCCTTATATTAGCTGATATGAGGGCAAAAATAATTGATTTACTTGTACGTAAGTAAAGAACACATATTGTAGTTTCTCCTATAGCCTTTTAAAAACTATCCAAAAGAAGCTAAGAAAAGAAAAAATAAGACCAAATCACATGAATAAAACATTTTCATGGAAGATGAAAGGACAGTAAGGTAACTAAATCAGATAACTTATGTGTATAAATGTTTTAAATTTTACACTAAATGACACTCCTGTATTAAACTTCCGAATATGAATATCATACTTTGGGACCCCATTAATTGTGTAAATGGGGAAATTGTTTCTGAAAGTGACCCACGCTCAGAGTCCCAGTTGGACATGGAGGCCCAAGCAGATGTGCTTGCTGGAGTTAGTGACAACCAGCTACTGTCACACAGGTTAGAGGGAAGAACTGAGCACTTCACCTGTACTAACAAACAGTGTGCAATACTCAGCTTGAGATGGTGGGGGCGGGGGGATCCTGAATCACCCGTATCTTAGTCTTGAATCACTTTTATTTCTGACATTTTTGGTGTCTGCTTATGGTCCCCTTGAAAACTAGAGTAACACAAGGCCGGTGTGGTGGCTCATGCCTGTAATCCCAGCACTATGAGAGGCCAACGCAGGAGGATCACTTGAGGTCAGGAGTTGGAGACCAGCCTGAGCAAGAGCGAGACCTCATCTCTGCTAAAAATAGAAAAAATTAGCCAGGCATGGTGGCACACACCTGAAGTTCCAGCTATTTGGGAGGCTGAGGCAGGAGGATCACTGGAGCCCAGGAGTTTGAGATTGCTGTGAGATAGGCTGACATCACGGCACTCTAGCCCAGGCGACAGAGTGAGACTTTGTCTCAAAAAAAAGAAAAAAAAACCCAAAAAACACAACAACAACAACAAAAGAAATCCAGATGCAGAAACAAGACAGACTTTCCCAAACTCTGCCTAGGGTAGGCTCTGGATACGGAAAGAATCAAAAAATGACTTCTAGAAGTAGGAGGGTCATAATCAACCAAAACTCTAAATCCAGAAGCAATAAAGAAGAGACTGATACACTTAATGAAAAACATAAAAAAATAAACATTTGTGTATGATAAAATACTTCATAAGCAAGTCAAAAGGCAAAAACAAACCAATAGGAAATATCTGCAATTTACATAACATATCAAGGGCTAATCTCCCTAATAGATAAAAGGCTCTGGATATTTAAGAAAAATACCAAAGCTGATAGAAATGTAGACAAAAAAACAAAGAGTCCACAGAAAAAGGGAAATAGCCCTTACACGTTAGAAAAAAATATTCAACCTTACTCACGAGATAAAGCAAACTAAAGTACATTGATATACCTTTTCCCACCTCTAGAAGGGCAAAAGCCCAAGAGCTGGGCAACTCACTGTCAGCAAGGCCAAGGGAAATGGGCATCTCAGGCATCCAGGTGAGAGTACATGATGATTCAAGCCCACGAAAAGAAGCTGGCTTACCTCCTAGGACACTGACCTGATGATCTACCTCCAAAATTTGAAACAGCACATACACCAAATGGTTCACTGTGGCATTATATCTTGTAATAACAAAAGACTGAAAACAACACAAACATCTATCAAAAGAGGACAGATTAAATAAACTAGAGGACATACACATGATAGAGAACCATGAAAGCAGAAACAGACTGAGGAAGACTTCAATGAACTGAAACAGAGTGATTATCATGATCTATTTTTAAGCAAACACACAAAAAAAGGTACACAACAGTATATATAGCATGTTACCTTTTGTGCAAAAACAGAAGGGAAGAAATTACCTTTATGTGTATATATGTATACTCATTTGCTTATTTTTGCAAAGAGAAACCAGAAACTAATGCAAATGGTTACCCACAGTAGGAATAAGATAACACGGAAAAAGAAAGAATGAGAATGGGAATGCCTTTTTATATAGTTTTGATTTTTAATCATGTAAATGTTTTACACATAGTCAAAAATAAATTTTAATAAAAAAAGGAAAAAATAAGGCACATTCCCAGGAAGTTACTTTGCTAGACTTGACTCACAAGGCACTATTTCTTATACTGATAATACCTTTTTCCTTTAGCTTATACCAAACTCTCTTTTAAATGACCTCTCTGTGCTTTACAAACACAACCACTGAAGTCTACCTTTGAAATCTTAAAAGAACTGTTGGTTCTACATGAAACAGAAATGAGCCAGACTTCTCAGGGTCATGGAAGGTATACCCAGCTAACAGCAACACTGGCTAAAGTCCCAGCATTGGCTATGGCAAACCCAAACTGTAAGGGGCACTGTGGTCCCTCTCCACCACACAGGCCTTCTCCCATTATGTGGCCATGTGGTTTGGAGAACACTGACCCCACCCCCCGGCTCCAATCCCATCACACTTGCCCAATCCTAAAACAACACTATAGGTTCAGACACTGTCTGATCAATGCAAAGCCCAAGAATTTACCCCATCAGCTATAGGAGGTCTCTCTCCTGTATGCTTACAGGGCTAGGGGCTAACCTAATGGCTCCTGGGAGCCATCTTGTGACATAAGGAAACCCACCCTGAGGATGAGGCTGGCCCATTAGTGACTGCAATACCAGTTTTTGGAATTTCATGATATTCAAGTACTGAAACACATAAATTTTCATTGGTGTAATTCCATCACTATTTCAACATTTAAAAAAATTCAGGTCTATGACTCAATTGTTCCACTGAAAAGACAAACTGATGAGCTGCCTTCAAGTCTAGACTTGCTTGCAGATCAGAATAGACAGCCTTATAATTATGTATTACAAAGCTCTACCCACAAGGATAACTCTTACTCTGGTCCAACTATCAGAATGTGAAAGACCGTGCTGGAGCATTTAGTTGCACACGCCAATGAATGCCCCTGGGTACTGAGGCAGGTCTTCTGTTACCTGCAGCAGAGCATACCCCAGCTGATAACACACCCTAAGGCCCAAGTCCTCCAAATGCAACCTACCAGGTTTGCATGGTCTTCACATCCTGGGGAGACACGTATTTGGGTCTACGGCAAACCTTTCTAGTTGTGCCATAGACCAGGTTTTTCTGAATGAAGGCTGAAAAAAACATAACCAATGAAAAAAACATACATATGTACGTACACACACACAGGATGGCAATGTTTTATAAACACAAATTAAATGGGTTTGAAAGCTAATTCAAATGTGTAAAGCCCAGGATCAGTTTGTTAAAAGGCAGTTTCATACATTTCAAATATTCATAAAGAAAATAGGTATCCTTAGGAGACTGGGTTTAATGAATAGAGGAATGATTAGTAATTGACGTATCAATTATACATGAGTGCTTTTAAATTGTTCCTTCCAATCTTGTTTAAACTATTATTTTGCTTAGCAATTTTTCCCAGCTTGGATATAAAAAAGCTTCAGCCCAGTCTGAGACCAAATTACTTTTATACATCTTGAGTTAGTGGGATTTAAGTGTTAATATAATAATTTTACTCTTATGACTTTTTTGAGTTTCATTAAACTGACTCTATGGTGGTATTTATCCTCTTTTCTAAACTCACAGTATCTTTAATAAACAAAATTCTTGCTTCCCAATTCTCAAGAACCTCATATTCATCCTGAAGATTGGGGATCTGGGGCTGGCATATTTGTCATTGTCCTCACCCACCAGGAAAACCCTGTAAAGTCTTTTTTTTTTTAAGAGATGGGGGTCTTGCTATGATGCCCAGGCTGGCCTCAAACTCCTGGGCTCAAGCGATCCTCCTGCCCCAGCCACCTGAGTTGCTGGGACTAACAGCTAATGTTAGTTCACTTAAAAAACATTTTAATATTAAAAATTGTAGATGTCTGGAATTTACCTTACTGTACTTGAGCAAAAACTGTATGATAACCTTAGTGTATACCCCTTATGCTGCAGCCCAGATGGTCACCATCCCTGGGGGGGTGGGGCGGGGTCCACCCATATTCATCTGGAGCCCACAATCCAGACAAAGCAACCATGATCCCTTTTGTTACACAGCACTCACCCGGCCATTGAGGCTTTGCTCATTAGCATATTTAAATGGATTTTATTGGCTCATTGACCATCTGTGATGAATCTTAAAACAGCTTTCACTGATGAAATTAAAAGTTATTCAGGATATATGGACCAGCTAAATATGTACTGGACACATTCTTTACCCTTCCATGAATAGAGTAAAGAGAGACCTTTTCCCTAATTTACCCTTACAGAGGATATACTAGACTATGCCCCTAAATGAGCCCTGACTTTGGGGGATTCTGCCCCATCTGATACCAGCTAACAGAATGCCAGAACTCTGCCTCTGGAATCTTGGCATTTGCCTTGTGTGAATCTTTTGTGACAAGAGTCCCTACAAGGACAGAGCTGAGTCTTCCATGAACCTACAGAACAAGTCATCTGGACTGCTGTGTGTGTACTTGCTTCCTAATAAATAGTTAATAAATATGTGTGGCAGAGTTTGGTCTGAGGCTTGCTTTTATTGTACCTAGCAGTGAGGTTGTGAGGGGAGAAGCCAGCTCATCTCAAACTTCTTCTGTGGCTAATGTTATCTACCAGAAACAAAAAACAAAAAATAACTGTGCCCACCCAAATGAGCTTAAGCCAGCCTGCAGTGAACATGCTCTTTTTCAAACAGCATGTGTGGGCTCTTCCCCATCCTCATCCTGAGATTCTGTTATGTCCCGGGAGGCATGCCCTAGCTTGAGAATGATAAAGGTGGCATTTGACATTTGTTTTGGTGTATTTGTTTTGATATTTTCCAGATACTTAAAATAAATATTTTAGACTATTGTCAACAGCAGCCAGGCAAGCTCTACCTGCACAGCCCTGATCTCCAGTGCCATCCTGCCTTGCTTTGATTACTGCCCTCGCTCTCACTGTGCCCTTCTGTGCACTGGTGTGCATGTCTACTTTAAGCAAAACCACAAGTGCCGCAAAAACACAAGCAAATGCAATTGGTCAAAAGCAGGCAGCCGAAGTGGTTTTAGGATAATTCACCGGAGACACTTTGTGGCTCTCCACATAGAATAAAGGTCCACAAAAATAAAGAAAACCAGAAACTGTGTTTAAAGAAAGGCCCACTTATTCCCTTATAAACATTCTGAACATTCAGAAGGACCCAACGTTTAAAATGTGAGATATAGGCAAAACTAAACTGAACAAAGCTGCACTGATACTCATGTGGAAATGCCTTAAGAGAAACTACAGCAAAACTAAAACTTAAAAAAATTCTCGGTCGGGCGCGGTGGCTCACGCCTGTAATCCTAGCACTCTGGGAGGCCGAGGCAGGTGGATTGCTTGAGGTGAGGAGTTCGAGACCAGCCTGAGCAAGAGCAAGACCCCGTCTCTACTAAAAATAGAAAGAAATTATCTGGCCAACTAAAATATATATATAGAAAAAATTAGCTGGGCATGGTGGCGCATGCCTGTAGTCCCAGCTACTGGGGAGGCTGAGGCAGTAGGATTGCTTAAGCCCAGGAGTTTGAGGTTGCTGTGAGCTAGGCTAATGCCACGGCACTCACTCTAGCCTGGGCAACAGAGCCAGACTCTGTCTCAAAAAAAAAAAAAATTCTCACAAATCAGGCACCAGAGTAACTGGCCAAAGGGCATGTTGCCTACTTCTGTCTATTAAGGCAACTGGGGATGAAGAATCAATCACTTTAGCCCCAGTTTCAGGGTGCCACGAGTAATCTACTTCCCAGGGGCTTTAATTACAGTGTGTTCTACCAATGTTTCACCTGGCTGGTGCCGAAGGTGCCTACAGAAAAACGACAACAGACTGCCACACCAGGAGTGACAAGGCAGACATTGCATAAGAGACCCACTCAGACACTTGTCCAGGCCTGGGGTTAGTTCTCAGACACAGGGGGACAACCATACTGCACATGTGCTGACCCTGCTGGTCTCTCTGCACTTGGGGCTCCTGTCCCCTCCTGGGCTCCTTGTTCCTCACACCCCCAATGCAGCTTCTCCTCGACCCCACAGTGCCAGCATCACTTGTTTACAGGTCTGCCTCCCCTTCCAGATGGACATGCCTCCCCTGCCCTTCTCCTCAGTGCGAGCATGCAGCTCCTCCAGGGCCAATGTGGAAAGGCAGAGCCAACCCAGGGCTGGGCTCTGCTGGGCGAGGACAGTGGGTCAGGGGATACCTTTGAAGTCTAACTCGTAGTTGTGCTTCCCAGCCTGAAACTTCAGGGTGGCTGCCTGGGCATCAGACCCTGGTGCGCAGTATGCCAGGTAAGCCTTCTCCACATCGCTACTGCTGATGGTGGTCACAGGGTGTGTTGTGCCCTGCAAGGGGAAAGCCAGATACTTCATGAAGGCAAGAACCTATGGTGATGAGCAAAGACCTTGGTGGCATCCACACCCCATTTCAGACATGCTCTATGGACAATCCTGTCATGGAGGAGAGAGACAGGGAGCAGATGCTGCAGGAGAGGGAGGCACAGAACAGAATCGACATGACTCTCTCCTGAAAGCTGCCCTAACAAATGGAAGACAATAAATATGAATCCTGGTGAGTAGGATAACAGGGATGGGAGCAAGGCAGGGAAGACATTTGAGTTACTCAGAATGGATGATACAACAGCCATTCAAATGGCAGTGGAACAGCAACAGTGAGTCCTCCACACTGCTTGGCCAACAGCCCGAGCAACACTACCTCTGCTCCGAGGTCTACTCATGTTGCCACCATCCTTTAATCAGAGTTCAGTCCTCCTCCTTGTGGTTTACTTTTTCTGGCCCCCTGGAGAGCTCTTCTGCTTTTTCAATTATTCATTTCAATACCTCATCCTCTCCACAGTTACCTACAGGATATCTAATAGAGTGGGACTGAGTTTGAACTCTAGCTTCCAAAGTGTTGTCTCTGTAACATTGGCAAGTTATTTTAACCTCTATGAGCCTCAGTTATCTCAAGTGTGTAACAGGAAAAATAATAGTACTCAGGCCATACTCATCCCATTATACTAACCTCACAGGGTTGGAAAAATAATTAAAATAAGGCATGCAGAGCACTTAACACAGTGCCTGGAACAAAACACATTCAATAAATGTTACTATCATCATCATCCTTATTATACTTGACATTGCACTCATAACTAAAATTAAAGTTATTGAACCTATAACTAATTCCCTCTGTCCCTGTAAATTTTCCACTCCCCCTATTGCTCCATCCTAGCTCTCCTAGGTCACAAGTTCTAAGTGTTACGGACAGAGCAGTAAGTCAAAAGGATCTGCTCATGCCGCTGAACAACTCAGTCCAGCAATCAAGCAGGGAGACAAAAGCAAGTAGACATTTCAGAGAATCACACTCAAGGTCCCACACAGGTCTTCACAGAATGCTGTAGAAGCTAACAAGAGTTACTGAGAATGATCAAGGAAGGGTGGAACCCAGCAAAGGTTTCCTGGAGGAAAAAGACATGTGGGCCTAGGCCTGAGCCCGAGGGACAAGAAAGAGTTGGCCCCACGAGGGGAAGCTGGAATAGGTATGCAGTTTTCAAAGTAGCCTCCTAATTTATGGTCTTATATTGATGCCTTAAGTTTCTCCTTCTAAACTCTGTCTTCCTTCAAAACAAGACCATTAGCTTGGAGGTGGGGTGTAGGTGGCATAAAAATCCCTTCAAGTCAGCAAGAGGAAAGGAAAGAAAACAATCCCTCCCCTTCGGGCCTGAAGAAATGAAGCCAGGAGTCGAGAGCAACAGAGGAAGAGAAGATAGCAGTCAGACACAGGCATCCTGCCCCTGCCCCAAGCCTAAAGTCAAAATTCCTTAAGACGTGTTGTCACAGGAGAGGGAAGATGCACGTGGCTGAGCAGAAAGCAAAAGCATAGGGTTTTTTGCCCCCAACAGGAGGTGTGGAAGGAAAAACCAAACACGGCAGCCACATTACGTGTTAAGCTGAAGAAGGGCTGAGTTTAGCACCTTGGGGCACACATAAGGTGAAGAAGGAATCACATGTTCCCACACATCCTGTGGCAAGACCAACAGGTGTCTGATTTTTACAGGACATTTTGGGGTACATCCTAAGCTCAGACAGAAAAGAACCTAGCTTTTCTACGAATCAAGAGAAAACTGTTTTGAAGTGGCAATTAGCAGAAAACTAAGAAAGAAATTCAAATATGCAGCTACACCAGAAATGTGTGGGAAAGCGAGGAATGGATAGATCATCCTATAAGGCTGCCCAGCTACTCGTACAGAATGAGCATGAGAACGTGCAGCCAAAGTCATGAGTCCACACACGAGTCACTACACTCCCCCAGCACATGGGCACATCAATAATATCCACATATATCTCTCTCATCCCCAGAGATCCTCAAACTGCTTTCAACAAGTTTCTGCACTGCAACAGAGGTGGAAGAGCACAAAAAAGGGGAAACCCCAAGCGTAGGCTGTTTGGAGGAGAAAGGGCCTGCCCCCCAGAGTTGACAATGCAGTGTGAGAAGCCACCCATGGAACCTTACTTCTCCATGGGTTCTCCCAGGACCCCATGTCATCCCACTCGGCAACCAGGGGTTGCCCCTGGCTCCCCTCAGAAGCCAGACACCAGACAGATCCCCAAACAAAACGTAAGTGACGGTTGCATTTGCTATGTGTGTTGTGGCTGCCATTTGTCCCTGCACCTTGTCACCAGAGAAGCCAATTCATGCAGTATGATTGGCCAGTCATCCTCTCCCCTCCTCCATGTCAGGCCATAGCCTCTTCCCCTCACACTCCTGACCAAACCCAGAGCAGCTGTCCAAATGAGGCCACCCTCAAGGCAGGTAAGACAGAATCCCAGGATGCTCGAAAGGGGAGGGGGCTAGGCAGGAAAGGCAGGCAGGGTGGAGCAGGTGAGGAAAGGCTGCTGCCAGGAAGAAGTGATGAGGTGAGAGAGAGGGTAAAGGATGAGGGTGGGAACTGGGGAGGCCACCACTGAAAGTGACCATCTCCGCTGACCCATGTGGTCAACAACACCTTCCTCCTTCCACTGGCCAATGTCTATTTCCCGAGGACCCACTATGCATCATTGTTCCAGGCACAAGGGGCAAAAGGGACAAAACTCCCTGCCATCACAGAGCTTACATTAGAGTATGGCCAGAGAAAAAGGGAATTCTAAAGCGCAGGTAAGAACAAGAAACTAAGGCTCCAACATAACCTCTTACAACCCAGAAGAGTACAAATATCTATCAGACCATGTATCTCAATTTGCATTTTAGAGAGGGGGGCCTATATAAATGGCACCCTCACTATACTTGTACTTCTACAGGTGACCAAGAGACTCCCTTAAATCTGACCCATCCATGAATACCAGCAAATGATTAACAGCAGCAATTATTATATTTGATCTGGATTCCAACTTAATATCTGATATAAATCAATCTTCTTATATTTGCTTACCTTCCATAAAGCTGCAGAAATGGCAGAAAGCCAATCTGAAAAGCTTTTAACACTTTGCCACAGCTATACAAACACACAGGCACTAGCTCTGGAGTTACCTGTTCAATAAGTCAGAGAACCATCTTTCTACCAAATTTAACAAAACCAATGAAGAAGCTTGATCTCACTACAATTTTTTGTCATTCAGCTCTCATAAGCCAACAGATATCTAACTGTTCAAACATGGAAGCTCATACAAATGAACTCCAAGTTATCTAGTGTTGCCATAATTCCCCCAAAACAAGTGAGTCATACAGGGACCTGGGGATCTTTGGTTCCATCAAGGGTTCCCCCAGTAACGATCCTTGTGCTCCTGTGTGGAACGGCTCCTCCACTATGGATCCTCAGGACAAAACACTTACCCTCTTCCCATCACACTTACTGGTCTTCCATATTCCTGCCAAGAACCAAACTCATCGGCCCAGTACCAAACCCAGTCAGTGGTGAAAAGGAAGTGTGGGGGTTTGGTGACGGAAGAGGCCGTGGAGAGGCGGCGAGCCCGGGCAGCACCAAATGTCATGGAGACAAAGTCCAGACATTTTTCATATTGAAAAAAGTGAAAACTACTGGCCAACTCGGTGAACAGGATACTGCAAAAGAAAATGAGAAGTAGATTAAAAATTCCACCAGCCAAATGAACACAGGTCCCTCAGCTTCCACCCATGAGAACACGTGGCTGGTAGATGTAACTATTAAATGTGACACACATATTTTAAAACATGTTTTCAGAGGTGGAGGAAAATGCTTTTTAAGATCAGTTTTGTTGTGCAAAAATAAAATCAGGGTAGTATGGAAGACTATCATGAAAATTCCTCTCACTACAAAAAGCAGAAAATGCTGGTTAAAATATTCTTTTTAAAAATGCACTGCTGAGCTGACAACCAAAGGAAATCCTTAGAAGCCAAAAATAACAATAATTAACATACACTATTTATTGTGTGAGCCAGACTCTGTATTAAGTATTGTATATGCATTAGAAGATTAAGTCTTCACAACCCTATGAGGTTAAAGCTATCATCTCCACATCACAGATGGGAAAACAGAAGCCCAGGAAGGTTAAGAAACCTGTCCAAGGTCAAACAGTTAGTAGATGGTAGAGCTGGGGTTTCAGGTAAGCAGTTCAGCTGCACAGCCTGACACTTAGCCACCAGGATACGCTCCCTTACTAAAAGCAGTGCTGCCTAAAGACCAAAAGGGAAGGTATAAAACTGGAGAGGTAAATGAGGACTAAAGCCAGTGGCTGTCCAAGGGCACAGTGTCAGTGAGCAATGACAAAGAGCCTGGTTTTTAGCAGAAAAGGGGAAACAGGAAACAAAAGTAGGGTCTGAGTAAGGTAGGAGATTAAAGTGCAAAAAAGATACTTCTGCATAAAACCAGGACCCTGAAAGACCACACACCCTCAGTAAAGGGGAGGGAGTAGTGGGGAGGAGACCTGCCTTGCAGTGGCAGTCAGAAAGGAAATTTGCCTGCATTAATGTTGGCTCTGGATAGAAGAGGAAAAAATTCCCCTGAGAACTCAAGGGGAAACCACTCAAGGCTCACAAAAGTTTTAGGTTGATCACATTTTCTGTGTGCAAATAAACTTCCACCCAAGGTAGCAATTCCCTAAGAAGCAAACGCAAATCCTCTCTGGAGGAATTCACCTTCAACTTAGGCCTCAAAAGAATTTCCACAGATAAAGTTTCAAGAAACATGACCTCAAAATCAAATAAATCACAAGAAACATGTTTAAACAAATACACCATGAACAAAAGTTGGCAAAAACAAATTGAATCAGACCACCAAAGGCTACAAGCATTAGCATGCTCAGATGCAAATATATAATATGTACAAAGTATTTTTTAAAATTGAATTGAGTATCAAAAGTATCAATAACGATCAAGAGACTACAAAAATGGACCAGGTAAATTTGAAGAAAAAAAATAGAACTTTTAGAAGTAAATAATATATAACAATTGAAATTTTAAAATCACAGTTAGGCGGGACATACTGCATCTCAGACAAGGCTGAACTAGTGAACTGGGAGACTGAAGGGAAGAAATTCCCCCGAATACAGCAGACAGAGAGAAACAGAGAATGAAAGAGAAGTCAGGAGACATAAAAGATAAAGTGAGAAGATCTCAACATATGTCTGATCAGAATTCTAGAGAAGTAGTATTGATACTTGAAGAGATCATGGCTAAGGAGCTCAGAAAGCACAACAAATTGTAAGTAAAATAAATAAAATAAATCCATACACAGATCTTAATGAAACTGCACAACACCAAAGAATGACAAGATATTAAAAGCAGCCAGAGAGAAAAAATAGAAACCTACTGCACTGGGTTGAATTATGTCCCCCAAAAGATACGTTGAAGTCCTAACCCCCCGGTACCTGTGAATGTGATCTTATTTAGAAATACGGTCTTAGCAGATGTAATCAAGTTAAGATGAGGCTTGCTGGATTAGGATGGGCCTAATCCAATTACTGGTGTCCTTTTAAGAAGAGGGAAATTTACACAGAGACACATGGAAGAAAACACCACGTGACAATGGGGGTAGAAATTGGAGTGATGCATCTACAAGCCAAGGAACAGCAAGGATGGTCAACAACCATCAGAGCTAGGAGGAGGCAAGGAAAGACCCTCCCCTAGAGCCTTCAGACAGAGCATGACCCTGCTGACATCTTAAGTTTGGACTTCTACCCTCCATATCTGTGAGACAATAAATTTCTGTTGTTTAAGCCACCAAGTTCTCAGCAATTTGTTATGGCAGCTCTAAAAAACTAATACCCCTACATCTAGACTGAAAGCTAACTTCTAAATAGAAGCAATGGAATCTAGAAAACAGTGGAATAATCTTAGAAGAATTGAGAGAAAATACCCAAAACTATCTATCAAGAATGAGGAGGAAATACTCTTTCAGACAAACAAAAAAAACATTTACCACTAGACTCTCACTAAAGCAACTTCCAGTAAATGAACTTAAAGAAGCAAAATGACCCACAAGGAGAAGTGTGAGCAAAGGAACAGTGAGCAAAAAACAAAATGGTAGGCCGGGCGTGGTGGCTGACGCCCATAATCCTAGCACTCTGGGAGGCCGAGGCGGGTGGATGGCTCGAAGTCAGGAGTTCGAGACCAGCCTGAGCAAGAGTGAGACCCCATCTCTACTAAAAATAGAAAGAAATTATCTGGCCAACTAAAATATATATATATATAAAAAAATTAGCCAGGCATGGTGGCACATGTCTGTAGTTCCAGCTACTCGGGAGGCTGAGGCAGTAGGATTGCTTAAGCCCAGGAGTGTGAGGTTGCTGTGAGCTAGGCTGATGCCATGGCACTCACTCTAACCAGGGCAACAGAGCAACATTCTGTCTCAAAAAAAAAAAAAAAAAAGGTAATTGTGTAAGTTTGAACAAATATTGACTGCATAAAACAATGCTAATTTCTAAATTCTGGGATTAAAAAAATAATAGCAGTACCATTATATAGCACATCTTACATGCTGGCAGTGTTCTGAGTGTTTTATGTACATTAACTCATTTAATTCCAAAATAACCCAATGATGTAGGAACTATTATGTCTACCTAGCATACAGTAAAACTGAAACAGTGTGAGGTTAAGTAATCTGTCCAAATTTATACAAGTAGTAAACAAGTTTGAATGAAACTAATCCGAATCCAAGTGTTCAAGGTTCTCTTATTGTTTGAGAGAATGATAAAACATATTGATTACCTTAAATTGTTAAGCTAAAGTTTGTTAAAGTAAATTGCCTTCTTAGATTTCTGGAATAACCACTAAAAAAACAGAAATTCAGTATATAACTTCCAAACTACTACATTAGGGGGGAAAAAAAACCAAATGAGGGGCAAAAAACTTAAGATCAAAAGAAGAAAAGAAATACAAAGTGGGTCACATAGTAAAAACTAAGATGGACAATGGAAGTAAGTTCAGATCCATATGTTTATTGGCCATTTGCGCTTCCTCTGCAGGGAAATGTCTGTCCTTGTAATTTGCCCATTTTGGGGGTGGGGGATTTGAGTGAAAGACAATAGACACAATACATACCACATGGTTCCATTTATACGGAAGTTTGAGAACCAGCAAGACTAATCTATGGCAACAGAAGTCAGAGCAGAGTAGTGACCTCTGGGGTAGAGACTCACTAGCAGGGGACATGAGAAGGCTTTCTGGAGTGATGCAAATGATCTATATCTTAATCAGAATGTTGGCTACCCAAGTATATGTATGTGTCAAAACTCACTGAACTGTACACTTATTATCTGGGTACTTGACCAAGTACAAATTTTGTCTCAATTTAGGGGTGGTATGTGAGTCGTTTAATCTTTGTAAGGGGAATAATTTGTTTCACATACTTTACCAATAGCAATTTGCACATAACTGCACTGTAAGTGAAAATTTATTTTTACACTCAAAAAGTAGACTCAAATTCTCTTCCTGGAAACATATTTTAGCAGTTTCAATCCAAGATATGATGACTATTTGAAAATAAGGCTATCTAGAACTTCCCTATTCACTCTGAATTGACTAAGTGAAAACACTGGGATATACTCAGAAAAGTAAGAGTTAAAGGTTAAAGGTTAAATAATAAACAGCAGTTCAGGTGTATGACTTTATAGACCAAAGGCTAAAATTTCACAAATGATCACCTCTTGCTCTTCTACAATAATAAGTACATATGTACATGATCAATCCCAGCAGCAAATGATTAGGAACTTACTTGGCGTTGGTACCATTTTTTCCTTTCCTCATAGCTCCTTCTGCCACCAAACTGCTGGTATGAAAACTAACTTCCAGTTTCCAGTCCAGAGCTTGCACCTCCAGGCTTTTGTGTGTGTGTGTGTGTGTGTGTGTGTGTGTGTGTGTGTGTGTGAAGG
This sequence comes from Lemur catta, assembly GCF_020740605.2. Lineage (NCBI taxonomy): Eukaryota > Metazoa > Chordata > Mammalia > Primates > Lemuridae > Lemur > Lemur catta. The sequence continues at coordinate 12,184,957 of NC_059138.1, read as the reverse complement.
TCATCAAAACTAAACACTGCTGTTTAAACTAAATGTCCTACTCTGCACACAAAAGCCCAGGCACAAAGCAAAGACAAGTGAGACAAGTGACACACTTCCTACCTCTCTTTCCTGGGATTGCTATATGCCTCTTCAATGAGCTCCATTTTGTCCAAATCCTTCCATTTGCCTTCATCCAAGAATTGCCATCTATATGGCAAATGGAAATGAACTCTATTGCACTTCTCTAAAATAAAAACATAGTAAGTATAAGACAGCTTTGCAATATACAGTGGTTGTCACTGGATGTGGTGCTGCCCACTGACTTGGGATCATTGTGGAAATTTGTGAGAGTCTTTGTTTTTTTCAGTACAGTCATACCTGAGCATTTACATATTGAAATACTATGTATTTTATTATATACATTGCTATGGTTTGAATGTCCTTTCTGAAACTCATGTTGAAACTTAATCTCCAATGTGGCAATACTGAGAGGTAAGGAGGTGATTGGGTTACAAGGATTAATCCATTCATGGATTAATGGGTTAATGGGTTATCACAGGAGTGGGACTGGTGGCTTTAAAAGAGGAAGAGAGACCTGAACTAGCACATTCAGCCCCCTCACCGTGTGATGCCCACCAAAACCTCAGGACTCTACAGAGAGTCCCCACCAGCAAGAAGGCACTCACCAGATGTGGCCCCTCAACTTGGGACTTCTCAGCCTCCACAAGTGCAAAAATAAATACCTTTTCTTTACAAATTATCTAGTTTCAGGTATTCTGCACTAGAATGTTGTTATAAGCAACAGAAAACGAACTGAGACATACATTTTTCTTTTGTCTCATTTAACAGGACCTTACATTGATTTTTAAAAATATGTATGTTGGTGGGTTATATCATCTATGAATTCATTTTACAACAGTAAAGAAGCTGATCACGAGAAGGTCAAAGGTGCCATCCCTGCAGTGGGCAGTCTGACTGCTCATATAGCTCTATACGTGGCAGATGGATGGTCAGAGATCACATCTAAGATGGAGCAAGATTCATCTCCACCAGAAATGCATCCCAACCCCAACACAACCAAACAAAGGTGCAGCAACATGGTTCCAGCCCACTTGGATCTTTTCTGGCAGCCAATTTATTCACCCCATCCTTGACACACCCCCATCCCCCTGCAGGTCTTCATGTACACTCCTGTGCCCCCGCTGCCATCCACACAATGACCCAGACCTATGGCTTCCAGCCAACTGTTCCCCTGTACCCTCCCCATGTTCCTCCTGGGCAGCCAGGTCCTCACTTTCCTTATCACTCCAAGCACTTGCTACCTGCCCCACCTTTGCTCATGCTGGCCACCACCTGGAATGCCACCCACACCCTCTCACTACCTTTCAATAGTGTATGTGAGGTTCTGCTACGTCCATACAATCAATTTGGCAGGCAAAGCACCAAGTCCACCTCCTATTTCTCCCTACATTCCTTAAAATGACAGACCAGAAAGAATAAATTCAAAAGCACTGGAAAACGATAAAAAGCACCATCAAAGCACCAGAATTATTCAAGAATTCCTAAAACTATGAAATAAAATCAAACAATATAAAAGAGGAAAAAATGCAGGCAAAAATACACAGAAGATATCACAGAAGTAGAAAAGATCTGGGGGTGTCACAGATTCAGACTCAGATGAAATGAGGAACAAGAAAGATACCGAGGCCAACCACAATGAGAACAATGGGACCCGCTGGCACAGGCACCCCGTCGCTCTGACTTGCTTGTGTGAGCAACCTTGCTACATGCTTCCCAGCTGAACCTGTAAGGGTGGATATAAGGGCTGGAGACAGAGGAAAGCAGGTAAGACAGCTGCCAACGCCCCCACCCCAGTCCTAGGCTACACACCAGGCAGGGCATACAGCCTCTTCCGATCATCACTGAAACACAAGCCTGGAATCAGAATCATTCTCCTGGAATCAACCAACAGGCACATGAGATTCTCAAGCACCAACCTGACAGACAACCAAGAATCACCCAAAACACGAAAGAAAATAACGCAAAGAGAGGTAGCAAACTCACAAAGAAGTAGCAATGCCTAAGGAAGGAATGATCAGAGTTAGGAGAACAAGCATAAACAGCTAGACCTAAACCTAAAAGCTAAACCTACAAAACTTCTCAGAAAAAACCACAGGAGAAAACATTTTGTGGGCTTAGAATAGGCAAACATTTTTAGGCTACAAAAAACACAAGCCATAAAAAAAAAAATATTAAACCGGGCATCAATATTAAAACATCTCTTTAAAAGACACCATGAAGAAAATGAACATGAAACAGACTGGGAGAATATATGTTCAATATAAATAATATACAAAACTCTTACAACTCAATAATGAGAGATCAAATAACCAAATAAAAATGGGCAAAATGGTCACAAAAGACCAATATTGTATGATCCCATTTATAGGAAATATCCAAGCAAAGCCAAAGAGACAGAACCTAAATCTGTCCTTGCCAGGAGCTGGTGGAGGAGGAAGAATGGGGAATGACTGCTAATGGGTATGGGGTTACTTTGGGGTTGATGAAAATGTTCTCATATTGGCTGTGATGGCTGCACAACTCTGTGCTAATATACATATGAGGGGACTTCCAAAAGTTTGTGGAAATATGGAATTAAAAGATAAAAATGAAAAATGTAAACTTTATTTCTCAATATAAGCTCTGTCAAATTCAAGACACTTTTTTAAGTGATGATAACAGCCGTTTAGTCCGTCCCTAAAGAACTGATGATCCTGGGAATTTAACCATGTGTCAGGCTGGGCACAGTGGCTCACGCCTATAATCCTAGCACTCTGGGAGGCCGAAGCGGGAGGATCGTTTGAGCTCAGGAGTTCAAGACCAGCCTGAGCAAGAGCGAGACCCCGTCTCTACTAAAAATAGAAAGAAATTATATGGATAACTAAAAATATACATAAAGAAAATTAGCCGGGCATGGTGGCACATGTCTGTAGTCCCAGCTACTTGGGAGGCTGAGGCAGTAGGATTGCTTGAGCCCAGGAGTTTGAGGTTGCTGTGAGCTAGGCTGATGCCATGGCACTCTAGCCTGGGCAACAGAGTGAGACTCTGTTTCAAAAAAAAAAGTGTCAATGCAGTCTTTTTTACATTATGAACTAAAGAAAAATGAGCACCCTTCAGTCTTTTTTACATTATGAACTAAAGAAAAATGAGCACCCTTTGAAGATTTTTTTTTAAGATTAGGACTCAGAAAGAAATCAGAAGGAGCCAGATTAAGACTGCATAGCAGATACCTAATGATTTCCCAAGGAAACTCTCACAAAATTACCCTTGTTTAATGAGAGGAATGAACAGGATCACTGTCATGGTGAAGGACTCTCTGTTGAAGCTCTCCTGGGCATTTTTATGCTAAAACTTTGGCTAACTTTCTCAAAACACTTTGGCTCTCCACACAACAAGCAAAATGCCTGAGCATCCCCCAAAATTGTTGCCACAACCTTAGCTCCTGACTGGTTTGCTTTTGGTTTGACTGGACCACTCCCAGCTGGCAGTAGCCATTGCTTTGATTGTGCTTTGTCTCCAGGATTGTTCTGGTAAAGCCAAGTTTCATCTCCTATTATAATTCTTCAAAGAAATACTTCAGGATCTTGATCACACTTGTTTAAAATTTTCAAACTCTGCTCTTGTCTGCATCTGATCTGGGTACAATGGTTTTGGCACCCATCGAGTGGCACCCATTGAGTGAAAAGTTAATTTTTCAGTCAGAATTGTGTAAGTTGAACAATGGAGATATGTCTGTGATGTTGGTTGTTTGTGCTGTTAATCTTAAATTAGGGCATTAACAAGATTAATTAATAATTAACAAGATTAATTTTTTCCTCACAAATTGATGCGGATGGCCTACCACTGAGGGCTTCATCTTCAACATCATCTCATCCTTTCGTAAAACAAGTTACCCATTTGTAAACTGCTGATTTTGGGGGCGCACTGTCCCCATAAACTTTGTAAAGCATCAATGATTTCACCATTCTTCCATCCAAGCTTCACCATAAATTTAATGTTTGTTTTTGCTTCAATTTTAGCAGAATTTATGTTTTTCTGATAGAAGCTCTTTTTAAACTGATGTATTATCCTTCTTAGTGCCTCAAACTTGATCATGTTCAGACATATTATAACAAGTTAGTATGAGTTTATTTTGGTGCAAAAAAATTTTGAACTCCATGCACAGTTTTTTCATAATACGCATTTTCCACAAACTTTTTGAAGACCCCTCGTGTGTGTAGGTTATATAAAAAATAGGCAAAAAATTTGAACAGATACTTCACAGAATATAAATGCCTAATAAACACATGAAAATAAATGTTAACATTATTAATCATCAGAGAAATGCAAATTAAAACCATAATGAGATATCAACTACTCACTTATTAGAATGGCTAAAATTTGAAAGACAATACTAAGTGTTAGGAACGATGTAGAGCAACTGGAACTCTCATACCTTGCTGGTGGGAATGTAAAATATTATATCCATTTTGGAAGACAATTTGGCAGTTTCTAATAAAGTCAAGCATACATCACATAACCGAATAACTCCACATCTAGGTTTTTACCCAAGAGAAATGGAAACATATATTGACATGAAAACCAGTGCATGAATATTTATAGAGGTTTTATTTGTAAAAGACAAAAACTGGAAACAACCCAAATGTTCATCATCACATGAATGGGTAGACGAATTACAGTCAATCCATGCGATGGAACACTCAGCAATGAAAAGGAACAAACAACTGATAAGCCAATCATGAATCTCAAAAACATGCTGAGTGAGAGAAGCCAAGTACAGGAGAATACATATTGTATGATTCCATTTATGAGAAATTCTAGAAAAGACAAACCTAATCTATAGTGACAAAAAGTAGATCAGGGATTTCCTAGCATTGACAAATTAGTGGAGGAGGATTAACTGTAGAGAGGGATAAGGAAACTTTTTTGGAGGGAGGGAACTGTACTGTATTTTGATTGTAGTGATGGTGACATGGGCATGTACACTCATCAAAACTCAGAACTATACATCTTAAATAGGTGCATTTTATCATGTGTAAATTATACCCAATAACATTTATTTTAAATATATATATAGCACATATTCTTTGACCTAGCACTCCATTTCCAGGAATCTATGGAAATACACACGTGTACTTGGATGCTCAGTGGAACATCACTATAATCAAATACTACATAGTTGTTTTAAAAATGAGGTAGACTTATTCATATAACATGGAAAAAAATCTCCAAGACACATTGTTAAATAAAACATGCAGTTGAATAACACATTGTCACATGTTCCCATCTGTTTAAAAATATGCAAAACATGGGAGGCTGAGGCAGTAGGATCGCTTAAGCCCAGGAGTTTGAGGTTGCTCTGAGCTAGGCTGACGCCACGGCACTCACTCTAGCCCGGGCAACAAAGTGAGACTCTGTCTCAAAAAAAAAAAAAAAAAAAAATATGCAAAACAAATATCACAACCACACTGCAAGTGTTTACCTTTGAGGAAAGGATGAAGGAGGGCTTCATGCTTTACTCTGTATTATTGGACTCTTTTACAAAGTAAGAGTATTCACGAATTACTTGGGAAATGTTTAAGGACTGAAAATGAAACAAGAAGTTTTGGTGGTTGTTTTTTAAGGGGAGTCACCAAATTTGAGAACAAATCTTTCTTCAGTCAAAGCCCAGGAGAGCATTTAAGAAGAAAACAAAGGTTTAGTGAAAATACATACATACAAGAATTGCTACTTCTGATAAAAGAGGGACCGTGGAGTTCACTGGATCAATACAGAAGAAACTCCCAACTTAAATAATTACTTATCCTGCAAGAACACAAGTATTTCCTCCTCTGTGAGGTCTTTCCCAGTTTTGAAGGCATTTCTAAGCCTATTATCACCTTATCTTTGTTCCCACTAGATCTGTTCCATGCAGGTCTGTAACCTCATGCTAAGCTAACCAAGGGTCAACACTTGACACTCATTTGATACATGAACCAGACAGGTATGTGCCCAAAAATGACCCACAGTTTGATTTTTAGAAATTTAAAGAATTGCTACTATCCTCAATTCCTCAGCAAAGTAGCTTCAGAACTGGTATGACCAAAGTGCCAGGCCCTGATCCTCTCTGGGTGGGGTTTCGGGGCTGACCTCAGAGCAGAGCTCTAGGAACAAGAGTTACCCCTCCAACAAGCGGGATGAAGGGACCTCCTCCAACTTACCTTGAAAGCTGCAACTTTTCCGGATATGGTACAAGCAGATCTGATCACTCTCCTCCTGGCTAAGAGTATTTGGGGACGTAGGACCTGAACTGTTTTTTCTTTCTGCAAAGAAACACCAGAGATGTGTCAGCTTCTGATATGGGATTAGAGTAGTTCAAGGTACAAAGGAGAGTAAAGAGGATTCATTCGTCTCTCAGCATGAGACAAAAATAGGCAAGGCAAGCTCACAAAGCCCTATTGTGTTAGGAGTGAAGGTACCCTCACACAGGGGGGCTTTCCACTTTTCAGGGATGAGCTAGGAGCCCCAGGCCACTTGGCTGCTTGCCAAATCCAGGACACCATGGAAGGGCTCTTTTCTCAACTTTGGCTGTCCACCCAATTCACTAGTAGACCCATTTAAATATACAAGTGCCCAACATCACCTCAGACTGACTGAATCACAACCTCCAGGGTGGAGCCTGGGATACTTTTTTAATAAGGGGAAAGCCACTCTCCTACATATTGAGGCAGCTTAGGATTCTTAAGGTGGTGATGACCCCAAAGGGCAAACAGCGGGCTACTTTTCATAAACTAGGTTTATATATAGCAAATATTTGTTAATGAAGTATCAGAATTGGGTACTGGCCAGGTGCGGTGACTCACACCTATAATCCCAGCACTTTGGGAGGCCAAGGTGGGAGGATCATTTGAGGCCAGAAGTTCAATACCCTGTCTCTACAAACAAATTTTTCAAAATTAGCCTGGCATGGTGGTGAATGCCTTTAGTCCTAGCTACTCAGGAGGCTGATGTGGGAGGATTGCTTGAGCCCAGGAGTTTGAGGCAACAGTGAGCTATGATGGTTTCACTGCACTCCAGCCTGGTAGGCAAAAGAGCAAGACCCCGTTTCAAAAAAAAAAAAGAAAGAAAAGAAAAAGAAAAAGAATTGGGTACAAATACCAAGAAGAGGACAATAGATTGAAAGTCTACATCTCAAAATAAAATCTCCTTAATTACTTTTAGGTTAATTATAAGGATGTTAACATAAAATGGGCATGTAAATGCCAAGTTTTCTTTTTTTTTTTTGAGACAGAGTCTCACTCTGTTGCCTGGGCTAGAGTGCCATGGCGTCAGCTTAGCTCATAGCAACCTCAAACTCCTGGGCTCAAGCGATTCTCCTGCCTCAGCCTCCCAAGTAGCTGGGACTACAGGCATGTGCCATCACATCCAGCGAATTTTTTCTTCTATTTTTAGTACAGACGGGTCTCACTCTTGCTCAGGCTGGTCTCAAACTCCTAACCTCAAGTGATCCTCCCACCTCATCCTCCCAGAGTGCTAGGATTACAGGCGTGAGCCACGCTGGCCCAAGTTTCCCTTTAGAATAACATTCCAATGAGTCTTTATCTGCAACATCTTTCCCTATCCACCTACCCCCAAGGAGCACATAAAACTCATTCATAGTATCTCCCTAGTGAGTGTCCCTGTCATTCTGTTATTCATCTTCCCTTTTCTTTTTATAAGTCCCTGAGATACTTCACACACTGGGCCTCAAAACCCAGGCCTGTGGGACTTTGAAGGCCATCTCCCTCTCCCTGCCGAGGGCAGGTGACTGCTCTTTGGACCTGACATCGCTGGACAGTGAATCCTCCCCCTCAGTTTCTAATAAAGCCAAAATCCAACTGACACTCTTAAAGATCTATTTAAAGCAAAACCTGTCTACTTCTAGGCTTCCTACAGTTGAAAGAAATTAACAAAAAAAAAATTGAAGAGAATGTAAATAAAAAACATATGGTGAGGACAATCTTTAAATATAAAAGTCAGGTAAGATTACAGTGGTGAGTTTATTAGTGGGTAGTCCGGCACACACCTGTCATTTTAGGAAGCTATTAAAATCGTAGCTCCCACTACAGCTAAATGACCATGTTTGCCCAAAGTCACACATTCTATTTACTGGCCAACTGGGATCCAGGAACCCCCAGCCCAAGGCATACCTCACTTTCCATCAGCCTTACCAGAGGTCCCCTGTGGTCCTGGAGAAGGAAGAGGGGGCACTCTGCTGGGGGTGGAGCTCTTATTCTTGATGTCATGTGCATTTCTATAAATGGAAGGCAGCCTGCTCACCAGGTCTGGGCTCATGCCCAACTTCTCCAATTTTTCCAGATTCTCTGAATTAGAGAAATCATGGGATCTCTTACAGCTAGTGCCAAACTTGCATTCCCCCTGTAAAAAATACTGGCAGATATGGAGTTTGATACATTGCTTTTGAAAGGAACAAGAGCCGTGGAGTCCATCTCCTTTGTTGTAATGTTGGCAGATCTGTTGATAGAGAGGAAAAAAAGACATCAGTTCAGGAAGGTCTCACATGGCACCACCTCCCCACTGGTTAGAAGAGGCCCTCATAGCCAAAGATGCGATTCCTTCATCCACATGGAACAAAGCTATGAGATCATCCCTCACTCTAGATGATGGCTGCTAACATATGCCCTTGGCTAAAATGGGAACTGGGTAGAAAGTAGATTGCTCAGAACAAACCCCTCTATTGGGAAAATCCAAAGCACTTCAAAGTGACCAGCTTTGCTCCCTTCATATGAGACAGTGTTTCAACATGAATCGAATGGCAGCATCCTACAGATTGCTACAATCTACCTATACTCTTTCCCCATGGACTCACCCAGCTCTCCCCTTCCAAGGCCCCAGTTACTCCCAACTCTCTTTTCTACAATTCAGAGTCAAATGGGCTCTCAGGGGTTAAAGCATCTTGGAGAAGGCCAAATACTGCCTTTCATTTCCCAAGGGAGCACAAGGAGGCTCAGAGAAGTTACACGGCCAGTCCCAGTCACACAGCTCTCTATAGCATCTGGCACATACAATGTTGTTGAATTGCATTGTTGGCAAAGCTGGGACTTGAACTTTAATCAACGGCTCTTCTTTCCACACTCCAAATTCCTAGAGGTGGGAAAAAAGCCAGAGACCACCAAGGGCCCACCCACTTGATTCACAAGCATTACGCTTCCCAAGATGCAGGAATGCCCCAGAGGGCTGCAGAACCCAGACTTCCCCTGGCACTTACTTCTGGCAAAAGCCAGGGGTCGTTCTGAAACAAGAGTTGGCACAGCTCATTATAGTTGAGGTGGTCAATGCCATGAGTTCTTAGCACACTCAGGTTATGATCGGTCGTCAAGCTGTGACTATTTCTACAGTTCTTCCTACAAAGAAGCAGAGCTGGTGTTATGGGCTAAATTGTGTCTCCCCAAAATTCCGATGTTGGAGTCCTAACTCCCAAAACCTCAGGATGTGACTATATTTAGAGATAAGGTCTTTAAAGAGGTAAGTTAAAATGAAGTCATTAGGGTGGGCCCCAGTCCAACATGACTGCTATCCTTAGAAGAGGTTAGGACACACATACTCAGAAAGGAAAGACCATGTAAGGACAAAGAAGGTGGACACCTATAAGCCAAGGAGAGAGGCCTCAGAAAGAAAGCAACCCTGCCAATACCTTGAACTCAGACTTCTAGCCTCCAGAACTATGAGACAATCCATTTCTGTTGTTTAAGCTATCCAGTCTGTGGTACTATGTTATGGCAGCCCTGGCAAACTTAATAGCTGGTAAAAATTAGTCTTCATGACAATTTTTAAGGAACACTTCCTGATATCGTTTACAAGCACCAGAGAAAAACCAGCATGTCTATGCAACAACAAAAAAATGTAATGCTTATTTACCGAGGATGAGATGGGGTCTTGCAAGGTCTAGGGCCCAGGACAGCACCTCTCAGCAGGTATTTGATGAGAATGACAAGGCCATCATCCAAAGAGAAGTCATGGCATATGAGTTAGCAAGTACTTAATCATGTGCTAAATAAACAAGCGTGGTGTCTTCCAGTTGTAGGTGCATACATACACATACACACCCCCCACCCCAACCCTTTTTTCTGCTCCCTTCCTCCATTCTTTCAATCCACAAGCATCTGGTAAGCACCAACTGTGAGCCAGGCACTGGCACCACGCCCTGCAGACCCAAAGACAAACCTTCAAATGACTGCCTGGGTCACAAGAACCCAGAAAAGTCAGGCAAATACCATTTGCTTGACTCAGACACTGTCATATCTCATATGCCATGCTCATAATAAGCGTCTCAAGAGAACACCAAACCACTGATCCTCCCTTAGACCTGCACCTCCCACAGTCTTGCCTATCTTATAAAAGGCAAATTCCCTCTTCTACTGCACAGACCAAAAAACCTTGAAGCCATCCTTGACTGCTCTGTCTCTCATCTAGTAGAGGTGACAGACACAGATATGACTCTAACATGGAGTGGAAAATGCAAGGTCAGCTGTGGTCAGAACAGAGAGAAAGGGTACCTGTACCAGTCTGGGCTGGGGAGCGAACTGGGGAAGAAATAGGGGAGCATGCTGGAAAGTATAAAGCCTGAGCCAAATACTTAAAGGGTGTGGAGGAACCAGGCAAGGAGAGAAAGGAATAACATTCTAGGCAGAGGGGCAAATAATTTGGTGCTGCCAGAGTCAGATATAACTAATAATTATAAAGATGATGGTTGATGATGACAATGACAACATTTATTGAGCATTTGCCACGTACAAGGGATTGCCTAAATGTTTTATGAGTTAACTCATTCAGACTTCAACGAGCCTGTGAGGTGAGTAATATCATCCCCATTTCGCAGATGAGGGCACCAAGGCTCAAATGTAAACTCACTTGCCCAAGGTCCCCAGCTAGGCAAGGAGCAGAGCCCAGGCTGAAACAAGGTGGGCTGGCTCAGGACTATGTTCTGACCACCGTGCTCGCTTCGCTGCCTCCTGAACACAGGACTGGGAGTCAGGGACCCAGTACTCCTCACCGCAGTGCTGCAAGACTGATTACCTATTTCTAAAAGAACCAACCCTATGGTTCAAGAGGTAAGTAGAGCCACAGGGAAAGCAGAGAAAGTGCAGCCAACCATACCCGCTCCCTCAGGTGAGTCAAAGAAGGAAGGTTCAAGAAACTCACCTGTGTAAAGTATAAGGAAAAGAGAAAAATGAAGAATGAAGAAGAAAACTCAAGAGTCATCTAGGCCAGGAAATATCAGATGTCCAGATTTCAAAGACAAGTAAAATATGACCCCAAATTTTGGAAACTAGCATTAAGAATAGGACTGTCCTCTTTATTTTACCAAATGCAGACATTAAAAAGATCCGCCAGTTATCGCCATCGCTGGGTCAATCCAGCCACCATTTATTTACCGTGTGCCCTCTTCCTTGCTCGTTCTCCTCTGAGCTACCTCATCCCCGAAGGGCTGATTTCCCCAGAGTTCTACCCTCACCCCCTTTTCAGGCCTCAGACTCCACCTGGGGCTGTGGCCGGGGCATACACGACCCAACATCTCCCAGACCACCAGGGCCCCAGCCTTCCTCTAGAGCATCACACCTGGAAAGCTGCCTCCCGGGCATGCTTCAAATCGAAAATCCTCTCCTGCTCCCTCAGTAAACAACACTCCCGCCACAGTAGGAGGCGCAACCCAAGAGTCATCACCTCTCTACTGTCTTCTCACCACACTGTCCTCAGTGCCCCAACTCTCCCAAATTTCTCACACACAGCTCTTGGAAAATTCGAATCTAGGTATTTCTGGATAGCTGCTTCCTACAGACTACATTTCCCAGCCCCCTTGCATCTAGATAGGGTCATGAGACAGCTTCTGGTCAATGGAATGTAGGTGGAAGGAGGTCCACCGCGTCTAGACTTGGCCCCTAGAAACCTCCCACGCAATCCCTTACCGTCCATCTTTTCCTTCTGCCCCCTGGAACGTGACACCTACAATGGCCTCAAGAGCCATGAGCTGGAGAGCAGAGCTTGGGTCAGTCAGCCTGGGTCCCTGAATGACTGCAGGGATTAGGCCCCTACCCCATGCTCCCTGTTGGACCTGACAAGCGCTAGAAATAATGTCTGCTAAGAGTACAAAAGAAAGAAAAAAGAGAGAGTGGGGAAAAAAAGAAAAGAAAGGAGGGAGGGAGGAACAGAGGTGGGGAGAGAAGGAAAGAACTAATTCTCCCAGATAACTAACAGGACTAGCACCTGAGCGGTTCCCCACGCCGTCCTCCTGTAAATCAGCATCCACACCACCACCTAAGAGCTCCTCCTAAAATGCAAACCTGATGGTTGCTCTCTCCTGCCATTTGCAGGGCCCCATCACCTTCAGGGTGAGGTCCAGACTCTTCAGCGTAAACTCAGCAATCCCTTCCACAAACCTCACTGCCCGCCCGCCGTGCGCAGACCCCGGGTGCTAAGCGCGGGGCCTCTGCCCTGGGGAGCTGACACTCTGGTGGGAGATGGGAGGAAAATAAAGAGCTCCGCGCGGCGTGCGGGGAAGAGTAAGAGGAGGAAAAGCGCTCAGAAGAAATCTTGAGGTTGAGGCCTAAAGGATTAACGGAGCAAACAAACCAGGAAGGGCATTCCAGGGAGGCCACCACAAAAGCAAAAGCTGGGGCAGTGGCTGGAGGTTGGGCCGGCGCCCAGCGCCCTAAGGTCCTCGTGGGTGACGGGAGGGAGCCTGCATTTTCTGGCTTGTGGGCAGGTAAATAACGCTGAGTGAGGTTTAGAAGAGCCCTTTCGGCTGCCGGGCGGAGAAAGCCCTCATCGTCCGGCCCTCAAAGCTAGCCCGGGAGACCGGCGGGCTCGAGGAGCTCCCAGGCCACCACCTCCCGCTCCCCCAATATTGCCACAGCCGGGGGGTCCTGCCCAGCGCCCGCGTTTCTCTATGGCGCTCTCTCCTCAGAGAGCGTCCTCAGGAATCTAGAAAACACCATTTGACCCCAAGGCCCTGGCACAGCGCTAGGTACTCAGCAGGTGCTCAATAAGTGCTCGCTGACGTAAATGAAGGGGATAAGGCCAAGGAAGGGCACCTAATTGTCTCCTCAAACTTCAAGAAGGGCCCCAAACGGGCTGGGAGTGGGTGGGGAGGACCGGGTCCCCAGCACGCCGCCCCTCCCGCCCCCCGCCCCCCGTCGGGCCTGGCGCGGCGCCTCACCCGGCCCTCAGGAATTTGCAGGCGCCGTAGATCATGAACTTGCAGAGGTGCAGCTGCGCGCAGAGCCCCGCACAGCCGGGCTTGGGGCCCTGGTGCGCGCGGCACAGGCGCAGCGACGAGGCGGCCAGCACCCAGCGCTCGGGGGCCGCCGCCGCGCCGCCCGCGTCCGCCCGCCGCACCACCACGAAGCGCCCGCACTCCCGCAGCAGCCGCTCCAGCGCGTCGGGGCCCACGTCCGCCCACAGGCGACGCCGCAGCTCCGGCACCTCCAAGGCGCCCCCGGCCGCGCACAGCACCTGGGTCACCTCGCCGACGACGGTAGCCTGGGCCATGGCCGAGCGGCGGGGGCGCGCTGCGGAGGCCTGCGCCCGTCGAACCGCGGGCTGGCGCGACGCCGGGGGCGGCGGACCCTGGCCGGCGGTGTGCTCCCGAGGGGTGGAGACGCCGGCGGGAAACGAAACCGAAAGCGACCCGGGCCGGGAAAAACGGAACCTGTGCGGCCTCGCCACGCCCACGGCCGCAGCTGAACGGCCGGCGCCTCCCGGCTCAGGGGTCCCAGCTGCGCGGCTGCCGGCCCGACGGGCGCTGGGCGCTCGGGCGGACGCCGCGGGGGCTCCTCCGTAGGCCCGAAAAGGGCTTCCGTGGGCGTCTGAGGGGCTTGGGGCCGCTTCCTTCGGGGCAGCGCCTCCAGCCGAAGGGCGCTGGCCGAGACGGACGGAGCTCACCGAGTCACCTCGGGGCAGCCCCGAGCTTTCAAAGTAGCGCCCTCCGCCAGAGCCCGGACAGAGCGGGCCGGCCCGTTGGCGGTGCAGGCTGGGACGCCGCCCGTTAAAGGGCTCACACGTCGGCGGGGCCAGGCGGGGGCTTTGGGCACCGCTCGCAGAAACCTGGGCAGCGGATGTGGGTCCCACCCCTCGGAACATACGAAAAAAAACGATCGTTCCGAATTGCTCGTCGTGCTTAAATGTTACTTCAGCTTCAGTGCATGCCCTGAATTCCTTAAACATAAAAGCGTATGTCCTTTTAAAAAGCAAATCCGTTTCTCTCAGCCCCTCCCTAAATAAAGATTGAAAAAATTTTTTTAAAGACCCTCAGAGCAACTGACTCCCTCACACGGTAATGAGGGAAACGTGAGTTGGTAGAGCCCTTTGGGAAAGCAACCCGGAAATAGCTATGAAAAATGTAAACCGCGTATGACCTTTGACCCAGCAGTCTTTCTTCTGAGAATATTCCAGAAGTAAAAGGAACAGTAAAGAAGTTAGGGAGAAATGTATTGTGGGTGGGGGTATGGTTTATGCAGATTATTATGCGGCTTTAACAAACATGCATTGAATCGGCGTGTGGACCGACAAGGACAGCCATGATGTGGTGTTAAGTGAGAAAAGAGCGCTGTTTTTTTCACAAAAAAGAGAACCCTGTTTGTGGGAGGGAGGAACAGGATATTTTTTGATGAGCATGGGAACAAATGAGGAAGGACACGCACCACACTGGTGGCAGGGAGTGGGACGTAGGAGGTACCAGGAAAGGGGAAACGGGAAGATGAGGAGCAGAAAGATGGCGGGAAAGGAATCTTATGCTATAACATTAACTTAAAATGAATTAAAATTCTAACTATTACTACAAAAATGTAAGAAATTACTAAGTGTATGGATGAAGACTAGATAGTAACATGGGCAAATGAAATGAATTGATTTAATTAGGAAACGGGACGAGGGATTGTTCTCTTGGATTTTAATTGTGATTTTAATTTTTTGATTGTGTAAAATATTTTTAATTTAAAATTTTGATGTTTAATTTTAGTTGTGGTTCCTTTGCAATAAAATAACATTTCTTAAAAACAAAGGAAGGATGATGTCAGTGAAAATGGTGGATTAAGGACCCCAGAAAGTTTGCCCTTCCATAAAAGCAATGAAAAAACTGGCAAAAATTGTCAGAATAAACTTTTTCAGAGCTCTGGAAATTAACCAAAGGCTTGTATCAACCCATCTAACATTCAGTTAAGAAAAACAGCTGAATCTCACTGAGTACAGCAATCTTTGTAGCATTTTAACTTACCCTAGTCCTATCTCCGCCTCTCCAGCTCCATTGCAGCCCACATTCCCAATACCTGTACTAGAAGGAGCAGACAGGCTGTAGGTCTTTCAAAGCCTCACTCCCAAAGAAGAGTCATTATTTGATCTATCTAGTGATTCCTTGGAAGACCCCTGAAAAGCTTTGTCTTTATTCAATCTCATTAGAATTAGCCCAGTCCTAAATGTTTCTGCCCTTTAGGAAGGAATGGGAGGGATGTTTGTCAGTGTTTTAACCTCATCATTGGCTGAGACAATGGATAACAGTTGGGGCAAACAATAGAATAACCACACATCACAAAAGGAAAAGCTAAAGAATGAGATGTCCACTCACCATTAGTTAACATTGAGTCTCTGTGTGAGCAGGCAGTAAAAGCTATGCAGAGTTGTAAATTGTCTAATGAATGTTGAAGGCATGCCCTAAAATGCACACAGAGCCCCTCAGCAAAGATGAGGAGACATACTGGTTCCAGGTGTTTAAGGAAATCTCCATCCAACTGTTAGCTGACTGCTAAGCTAATCAAGTAGAGACTTTAATAGTCACACACAATGAAGATACAAACTTTACAAAATTAGTTCAAAAAAGTCACTAAACAAATAGCAACTATTACAATAAGCAGCAACAACAAACCCTTAGGAGGGGAAGAATCTGACTTTGAGAGTTGCCACATTATTTGAAATGTCCAATTTTCAACCAAAAATTATGAGATGTATAAAGAAAGCAAATAAGAGCAATCAATAAAAACTGTTCCTGAGAAAGCCCAGATGTTGGATTTTGTAGACAAAGACTTTAAATCAGCTATTTTAGATATGTTCAAAGAGCTAAAAAAAAAAAAAAAAAAACTATATCTAAAAATTAAAGGGAAGAATGAGGTGATGCCTCACAAAACAGAATATCAAGGAAATAAAAATTATAAAAAGGAAACAAATAGAAATTCTGGAGCCAAAAAGTATAATAATTGAAATGAAAAATTCACTGGAGGGGTTCAGCAGCATATTTGAGTAGGCAAAAGAAGAAAGTCAGCAAACTTGAAGTTAGATCAATTAAGATTATCTAGTCTGTGGAACAAAAAGAAGAAAGAATGAAGAAAAATGAGCAGACCCTCAGAGACCTGTGAGACACCATCAATTATACCAAAGACACATCATGGAAGTCCTAGGATAGGAGAAAGAGAGAAAGGGAAGAAAGAATATTTGAAGAAATTATGGCTAAAACTTACCAAATTTGATGAAAAACATTAATCTACACGTCCAAGAAGCTCAATGAACTCCAAATAGGAAAACTCAAGAAGATCCACACCTAGACACATCATAATCAAACTTTTGAAAGACAATCTTAAAAGTAGCAAGAGAGAAGCAACTCATCATGTACCAGGAATCCTTAAGAAAATTAACAGCTGATTTCTAATCAATAACCATGCATACTGGAAAGTAGTGGGATGACATATGCAAAAATGCTAAGAGAACCAACCAAGAATTCTATATCCAGCAAAGGTATCTTTCAGAAATGAAGGAGAAATAAAGATATTCCTAGATAAACAAAAGCTGATAGAGGTAGTTGTGAGCACTTAGAGAAACACTAAAGGGAGTCTTTTGGGCTGAAAGTAAAGGATGCTGAACAGTAACTTGAATTCTCATGAAGAAATAAAAAGCACCAGTAAAGGTAAGTACATAGGCAAATGAAAAAGTGTAAATAGGCCGGGCGCGGTGGCTCACGCCTGTAATCCTAGCTCTGGGAGGCTGAGGCGGGTGGATCGCTCGAGGTCAGGAGTTCGAGACCAGCCTGAGCAAGAGTGAGACCCCGTCTCTACTAAAAATAGAAAGAAATTATCTGGCCAACTAAAAATATATATACAAAAAATTAGCCGGGCATGGTGGCACATGCCTGTAGTCCCAGCTACTAGGGAGGCTGAGGCAGTAGTAGGATCGCTTGAGCCCAGGAGTCTGAGGTTGCTGTGAGCTAGGCTGATGCCACGGCACTCACTCTAGCCCGGGCAACAGAGCGAGACTCTGTCTCAAAAAAAAAAAAAAAGAAAAAGAAAAAGTGTAAATGTATTTTTTGTTTTTAACTCCCCTCACCCATCTAATTTAAAAAACAACTGCCATAATGCAATATTTACAAATCTAAGTTGATGGGCAAACAATGTGTGAAAATGTAATTTGTGACAATAACAGCAGAAGGAAATGGGGAAGGAAAATGAAGCTATAGAGAAGCAGTTTTGATAAACTGTTGGAGTTAAAGTGATATTAATCCAAAATAGATTTTATAAATTATGATGTTTATAATTTGCAGTGCAACCAAAAGCTCAAAACTATATAATAAAAGAAATGACAAGAGAATTTAAATGGCACACTAGCAAATATATATTTAACATAAAAGAAAGCAATGATAGAAGAGTTGAGAAACAAAGACAAAAGGCATTTAGAAAAAAAATAGCAAAATGGCAGACATAAATTCTACCTGATCAGTAATTACATTAAATGTAAATAGATTAAACTCCCAATTTAAAAATGGAGATGAGCATAATGGACCAAAACAAACAAATAAAAACAACAAATATGACCGATCTATATGCTGCACACAATAGATACATTCTATTTATTTATTTATTTATTTTTTTGAGACAGAGTCTCACTCTGTTGCCCAGGCTAGAGTGCCATGGCGTCAGCCTAGTCCACAGCAACCTCAAACTCCTGGGCTCAAGCAATCCTCCTGCCTCAGCCTCCTGGGTAGCTGGGACTATAGGCAGGCACCACCATGCCCAGCTAATTTTTTTCTCTCTATATATATTTTTAGATGTCCATAAAATTTCTTTCTATTTTAGTAGAGATGGGGTCTCACTCTTGCTCAGGCTGCTCTTGAACTCCTCATCTCAAATGATCCACCCACCTCGGCCTCCCAGAGTGCTAGGATTACAGGTGTGAGCCACCGTGCCCGGTCAATAGACACATTTTAGATTCAAAGACATAAATAGATTCAAAGGAAAAGGATGGAAAAAATATGCCATAAAATTGGTAACCAAAAGAGAGTTAAAGTGGCTATACTAATATCAGACAAAATAGATTAAAGACAAAAATTCTTACTAGAGATAAAGAAGAACATTTCATAATGATCAAAGAGTGAATATTTCAAAATATATAGTAATTATAAACATATATGCACTAACAACAGAGTTTCAAAATACATGAAGCAAAAACAGAACTGAAGGAAGAAATAGACAAGTCAACAATAATGAAGGCTTTAATAAAATGGATAAAATAACTAAACAAAAGATCAGGAAGGAAATAGAAGGGCAATACTATAAACCAAATAGAACTGAAAGACATCTATAGAACACTTCAACAATAGCAGAATAAACATTCTTCTCAAGTGTACATAAAAAATTCTCTAGGTTAGAACACATGTTATGCTGTAAAACAAGTCTCAAGAATTGTAAAAGAAATTATATGAAGTATGTTCTCTGACCATACTAGAATAAAATTAGAAATCAATAACAAGGAAATTTGGGAAATTCACAAATATGTAGAAGTCAAACAACAGACTTCTAAATAACTAAGTCAAACAAGAAATCACAAGGGAAATTAGAAAAAAACATTGAAATAGGTGAAAATCAAAACACACTTATGAGATGTATTGAAAGCAGTGTTTACAGGGAAATTTACAGCTATGAATGCCTATGTTAACAAAGAAGAAAGATCTCAAATCCATAACCTAACATTACACCATAGAAACTAGAAAAATAAGAGCAAACTAAGCCCAGAATGAAGGAAATAATAAATACTAGAGTAGAAATAAATACAACAGAGAATAGAAAAAGAATACAAAGGATCAATAAACCAAAAGTTGATTCTTTAACAAGATTTAAAAAATCAACAAATCTTTACCTAGACTTACCAAGAAAAAATATAATGGAAGACTAAAATTACTAATATCAGGAATGAAAGAGAGGTCATTACTACCGACTTACAGGGTTATAAGGGTTATAAGATGTAATAATCACATTTTCTAGAGTCTATATTTGATGCTTTGACATGTTGAGGCCTTGCTGACACTGGAGGGACTGCCCCTGCTAGGGCTAACTAATTCCTAGAGGTAGCTAACAACTCACCTGTAACTGTTCCTTTCATATGCAAATCAGCCACTCCAGAGTCCACACCCTCAACTACCTTCTTATTGGGTTCTCAGATGCCTCACACTCTAGGCCAATATTCCCCTTCCCTAATCATCCCAGGTGCCGAACCAGATAACTAGGAACAGCCCCTATACCCAAGATTAAAACTAGCCTATCCTAAGCTAGTTTACCCGGGCTCCCTCATTCCTTACCACAGAAATCACAGTAAAGTCTTCTGTCCATGTTTTCTCCTCACTCCCTCTGCCTTCTCACCTACACTGGTGCCTCCCTGTGTGCCCCTGTGTGGCATGCTGTGCTTCCTGCTTCTAGAAATCTGTGGGTATAAAAACTTTTTCCTTCATCACAGTCACTTCTGCATCTGCATGCCCTGGCATACTCAATTAAAACAAATCCTGGGTGCCTTTTTAAAATACAGGTTATGAAGGCTTTTATCACCGAAGAATAGTAGTTAGAGGATATCTATAAAACATACAAGAGGAAATGCCCAGCAGACAGTTGGATCTGTGAGTCTGGTATTTATATTTTAATAGAAGAGTTCAGTACTAGAGTTGTGAACATATAGATGCTATTTAACCCACTGGACTAGATGGGATCACCCTAGAACAGAGCATAAATTGAGAAGAGGAGAATTCCAAGGATCTGCCCCTCTGATAAAGAAGGAGACTGATAGAGCCAAGATGAAAAAGAAAATTCAGTGGCATAGGAGGAAAACCAGGAAAATATGGAGTCATGAAAGCCAGATATGTAAATATTTCAGAAAGGGATGATCAGCTACATTGAATGCTATGAAGAGATTGAGTGAAAGAGGGCAGAGAAATGTTTTATATGTTGCTGCACAACCACCACCCCCAAATTTAGTGGCTAAAAATAGCAATGATATATTTTTCATGATTCTATAAGTTGACTAGGCTCGGCTGGGTGGTTCTTCTGTTCCCCATGGGATAGCTAAAGTCACTCCTGTGACCGTATTCAGCTGGGGCTCAGCTGCAGTCAGAATATCCAAGATGGCCCCTCATCCTACAGAGTCACTCTCTATGTGGCTCTCATTATATATTATTCTATGCTGAGCTTCTTTACAGTATGATGTGTGGCTTCCAAGAGAACAAGCCCCATGGTGCAAGTATTTATCAAGATTCTCCATTTTTCATACTGGCTCTTGACTCTGTCCTCAGAGTGATCTTTTTTTTCCTACAAGAAATGGCTCATACTGACAGTTGAGTAGCTTTCTCATCCTGCTTCCTACTCATAGAAAATTGGGAGACAAGGAAACTCTTTATTCTGAAACTTTCTCTATCCTTTCTTTTCCAAACTGGTACAATTTTGTAGGTTTTCTGTGTACCAAACTATAATCCACTTTATTAGACAAAAGCCACACCCCAACCCCCTTTGAGACAGGTCCTTCTCTACTTTCATCTGCATGTCAGGGTACTGTGGGAAAATGCCCTCGAGATACCTAGAAGTCCTTTTGCTTAAGGTTCTATAAAATACCACCTGAAATCTTTCTGATGTCTTAAAAGGTGTAAGACTTGCACCTTTCATTTGATCTTGAATGTGAGGCCACATTTTACTGGCATGTCCTAGACTTGATCTTTCCCTTGAGGTCACTTCTTACTTTTTTTGCCAGCCAAAGAGGCAGGAATAAAAAACAGTTTTATTTTCCAACATAGCAAGTCCTGGGTTGGGGATATTTCTTCTAAATTCTGCTTAAAAACTGAATAATTCTCTCTGTAAATCATCCTGTTCTTGCAATACCTTATTATATGCTGCTAAAAGAAGCCAATTTTCTCTTTCTGCTTTCTGTCTAGAAATCTGTTAGCCAGATCCACAAGTTTCTTAGCAACATTTTCTATCTTCCAAGTTAATGAATATGACAGTGTCTATAACAAAGGTCCCCTTTCTCCAGCTTGCAATAAAAAATTCCTCACTGCAATTCCAGTCTCCACTGGCAGTCCCCTAGTTACCCTTCAGGCTTCTGCCTCCAACCCAGCTCTAAAACCAGTGCCATATGTTGTGGGTTTTATATCACCTCCCCACCTCCAGATGCTAACTTCTGTTTCAGTTAGTAGGAAGTTTTGCTGCAAAGGGAAGCAGGAGCAAGTAGTGGGAATAACTGACCAGAGGGGAATGTGGGGTCAAGGATTTGTTTGTTTACCTTTTGTTTTAAGATGCATAGTTTTATTCTGATGGAAACGATCCAGTGCAGAGATTGCTGATGTCAGGTGAGTGGGTAGTAACAAAGAAGGAGTACAATGCCCATAAATTGGGGGATTCATAGTTGGTGAGGACAAGGACACTTTTTTCATAACAGAGGTAAGACAGAAAGGAAGGGTATAGCAGGACTGAGTGGGTTTGTATCTGGCCTTGTGGGAAGAGGTGGGAGGGCCTTTATATTTGGTTAAATAGTGTCACCCCAAAATTCATGTTCAGCCAGAATCTATAAAGGTGACCTTATTTGTACAGTCTTTACAGATATAATCAAGTTAAGGTAAGGACATCCTGTATTAGGGTGGACCTTAATCCAATGAAGGTGTCTTATAAGAGGCAAATTTGGACACAGAGATACACATAGGAAGAAAGCCATGTGACAGCAGAGGCAGAGATTGGAATGACGATTCTAAGTCAAGGAACGCTGATGATTGACGGCAGTCATCAGAAGCTGGAAGGGACAAGGAAGGATCCTTCCCTGGCACCTTCACAGGAAGCATGATCCTGGTGGCACCTTGACTTTGGACTTCTAGCCTCCAGAACTGTGAGAGAATAAACTTCTGTTGTTTCAAGCCCAGTTTGTGTTAATTTTTTACAGCAGCCTTAGCTAACTAATTCGGCCTTCTCTTTTCTCTGTGGGATGTGAAGGAAGATGAGCAGCGGAAGGTGGGGCTGCAGAGGGTGCTGGGAGGGAGGAGAGGACATGCTCCAGTTGTCTCGGAGACTGAAAGACCAAGTTTACCAGCAAAACATAGGATTGCCAGACGATGTCAAGTCCCATTTAAGTTTGAGGATCATAAATTTAAAGTTAAACCAGTCAGCCAATTATGTGATGGTTTTTTTTCTAACAGAGGTCAGTTGCTTCCAAGTTGCAAAGAAGTTGGGTTCAACTTGCATTGGGGTTTTGGCTTTTGAGTTCAGTGGAGGGAGATCAAGGCATGTTTTGAGCGCTTTTGTAAAGGAGCAATTGTTTTAACAGATTATGGAACCAATTTGGGCACCAAAGGAAAGAGAAGGTGAAAGCAGCGTAAGAGATAATGTGAAAAGGTCAGGGATTGGAAATCTGAATTAGATCAAAAATTGTTGCAGTGATGAAAAAAAGCTGGGAAAGAGAAATAAATACATGCTACATAATAGGTAAGTATGCAATAAAGACAGGTGATAAACAAAGAAATTACACAAGCACAATGAAAATATATAAAGTAGAAGAGCTGAGAAGACAAAAGATGATGATCAGAGAGTGGTTATTTGAAGTGTAGTAGGGGCTTATGAGGAAATTAAATCCTTATTTAAGGAGTGAAACTTTTATTTCAAAAATTTCCCTGTGCTGTTTATGGAAAGATAGCAATCACCTTGGGGCAGACCTCATTTATTCCGGGAAGAATCACTGGGTGACCCCTATTTACTACGGATTATGTGTACTATGTATAATTAGTGTGTATTATGTTCTTCCAGTCTCTGAGACAACTAGATCATATCTTCTCCTCCCTCCCTTGCCCATACTTTACTCCCACCCTTAGCTGGTCATCTTTCACATCTCGCTGGGAAAATACTAATACAAAGCTGAATTAGTTTTCTAGGGCTGCCATAGTAAATGTGGGAGTCCATTGTCTGAACAGTCACGTGACAAGACCTTGTTATGTTGTGGCTTGACCATGACTGCCCTTCCAGCGCCTTGCATTATACAGGGCTGGTGTCTAGGGAAGAGGGGAGATCAGTTTTAACAGGGGCTAAGGAACTTTTTGCTCCTGGAGCAAAAAGATAAGAGTGTCTCCCTTCTGTTTCAGTCCTGGTTCCTAGAAACAGACTTTGAGATGTTGATTCTTACGTGAGTTATTTATTAAGGAAGTGCTCCCAGGAGAAACTGGTAAAAGAGCAGGAGAAGCCAGAGAGAAAATGAGTAGAAACCAAGCAAAGTCCCAGCCTCAGCCTGAACACACAGTGGAGCTCTGGAATGTACAGTGGACTCCTGTTATTTATCGTAGTTGTGTTCCATAAAGTGGCTGTGGACACTGAATTAGTGAAACTGATCCACTGTTCCTAGGGGAAATACAGGTTCCTTCAAGATTCTGGTCACATTTTTGTCAGCTGTTCAATACACAACTTTGTTTTATGTGAGTCTCTGTTTACAGACACCTTATTTAACAGATATCATTGATTCATTAACATTGAACTCATGGATGACAGCACTGTAACCCATGCCTGAACAAAGCTCACCTAACACACATATTTTCTCCTTGAGGCACATCATAGCCTTCTCATACTTAGCAACACTACACAGCACGTCAGCACTACTCTTGGGGGCCACTTTAAACAGCAAAATCAACAAACAGCACAACAATGCAAAAAATGGAGCACTAAATAGACCTCAAAAGGGGCACTTGTTTATAATATGAGAGCTGAAACAAGAAAGCAAGAAGGTTATCTTGTTCAACCTCAGCTGTGGTTCTATACTCAATTTTTTTTTTCTTGCTCTGGGCATGTGCAAAAATGACAGTGAAAACATCATGCATATTGATTTTGGGGTTACAAATAAATTGCAGTGCTTAGGTGAATTTGCAAATACAGAACCTGTGAGTAATGGGGATCGACTGTAACTGCTCCTGTGAGTTTGCCCCTCCTCTAGGCTGTCATACCCCTGTGCCAGTCATCCACCCAGCACTGGTGAAGGCCTGCGGGGCAGTACACGTGGGGGCAGGAGTAAAGTCCCAGGCCCTTCTGGCTCTCTGCACCTGCATCTGGACAAAGTGGCTCCGGTAGCCCAAGGGCAGCCCTCTAAAGAGAGTTTCAATGCAAGGCTGAGAAGCAAAGTTTATAGACGGGCACAGTGACAGGGCAAAAGGAATCCAAAGGCATGCAGGCAGTGCAGATAGCGTCCATGGCATGCTCTGTGGTTCAAGTCACAGGAACATCACTAATGGGCGGGGAAAATCCCTGCAGAGAGAAAGGGAAGTCTGCGCAGCTGACGGGGCTCGACACCAGGCCTGGGACAATGTGTGACCCCTGGGTCCAGGCTTCGGTGCTGTTGCAATGACTCTAGCACATTGCTTGTTTCCATGGCCGTAATCCCTCCTGTGACAGAAGAGACCCAGACCTTGTTCCCACGGACCTACCCCAGGTCTACCTAGTTCAGTACCTGATATTCAGTAAATATTTGGAGAAGGCATGAAGATAACAAACATCACCCCTAGTCCCAGAACCCAGGTAGATCCCACCTTAATCCCTGGGGATTCGCCCTGGACATGGTGGGGCTAGAAGCCCTGCCCCCTGTCATCTGGCCTAAGGCAAAGTGGTCATTTTAAGGCCTGTGGGCAGGCTGATGGCTCTGTAAGGAGCCCCATCTCTTACACACCGACTGTCATTACGGTCAGGGGAATCTATACAGATAATTTGGCAGTAAAGAAAAATGGTTTTCTAAAACCATGGATTTATAAACTGTACTAAGAGTTGTCTGTCTCAGGGAAATGTATATGTATGTACTTGATCCAGTAGCGTTCTAGACTGAATTGTGTCCCCTGCCCCCAAAATTCATATGTTGAAGTCCTAACCCCCAGTACCTCAGACTGTGACTATATTTGAAGATAGGGTCTTTAAAGAGGTCATTAAGGTAAAATGAGGGGATTAGAGGGGGCCCTAATCCAGTATGACAGGTGTCCTTGTAAGAAGAGATTTGGACACAGACACGTCCAGAAGGAAAACCATTTGAAGACATGGAGAAGGCGGCATCTACAAGCCGAGGAGAGAGGCCAGGAGCAGATCTTTCTTTCACGGCCCTCAGAAGGAACCAACCCTGCCGACATTAGACTTCTGGCTTCCAGAACTGGGAGAACAAATTTCTGCTGTTGAAGTCCCCCCGTCTGTGGAAATCTGTTAGGGCAGCCTGAGCAAACCAACACAGGTAGTTACCCCTCAAGCCAAAGAAGAGAATAGGCACATCTTCACCTCCCATTGGCAAGAAGTCTTCGGGGTGTCAAAGACTTTACCCCACAGATTGGTCAAAGTCTACCATCATGTCCTCTACCCACCAGTATTATTGTTCTTGACTGAATAACTCTGGCTTTGGGAGAATCACGGGTTATTGCAGAAGGCTGTACCCACGGTGAAATCAGTTATCAGTCCTTCTTGGTAGAAGGGGCTGGTTTTCCTAGGAGGTGGGTGTGGTGATTTTGAAGAGTTGAGGGTTTTGTGCTGGGTAGTTCCCATTTGCCCTTCTAGGTCCGCTTTCCAGCCTCCTCCACCCTGCTGTGCTCCTGGAGGCTGACCTCCATGGTGGGGTCAAGAGCATTCCCTAGCTGGCCAGCCTCCAGTGGCACCCACCGACGCGAGGCCTGCGATCAGAGAAGAGAGTGGAGGACGGGCAATTACTGACCTTGCTGTTTCCTTAGGCAGCTAGTCGTATCCCTGTGCCACAGGCCTGCCCTATACAGTCCTTCCTCTGCATTCTGGTAACTTCCTTCCCCACCTTCAGGGCTGGTGGGGGTCCCCCTTTTTGCTGCTAGCCGCAGGATGCCTCACCCTCACCCTCCGCTTTCCCCAACCCTGCTCACTCCGTTGTAAATAGTCTTTCCTGCACTCTTGCCAGCTACACAGTCTGAGGGTGCCACCTGCCTCTTCCAGGGGGCTCTGCCAGACAACAGACTGAAAGCAGAGAGAGAGGCCCCAAGACAGAAGCAAGGCCAGCGAATGGGGTGTTCCTGAAAAAGGTTTATTTTCACAGACTGGGAGGAATAATCATACCGAGTGGACAAGTTAAACGTTTTCTCACAATTCCTTTCAGCTGCCCAGACTCTGTGGAGGCGTGTGGCGACCCAGGGAGGCGACAGGAAGCAGCTGCCTAGGGTGACTCAGCGGATGTGTGGCAATCAGCCTTACCCCAGACAGGCCACAGCCCCAGGAGCTTCAAGGGAAGGAAGCTGACACTGCAGTGACAAATATTGTAAGTACTGGTACCCTTGCCCTCGTCCTCATGTTTATTCTGATGAAATTAAGAAGAGATTAACGGACTTGGGGAACAAGGAGAATCGCAATAATCACATCTACATGTATTGCACACATGCAAATGCACACGTGAAAATGCTTTACACAGATCTCATCTACTTTTTATAAAAAACATATTTAGTAGAGATTACTATTATACCCATATCAGAGCTGATAAAATACTCAATTGAGAGAAATTAAGTAACTTGCTAAGGTCACGCAGACATTAGGTTGCTCAAATCCTCTGACCTCCAAAGTACAGGCTTTTAAGCCTCTCAAGAATAGAGAAATCACACAATAAAATTACAGGTTCACCCTTCCTCCTTGCTGTTGGCAGGAAGGTGCAAGCTGTCATCTTGGACCGTGAGGTGGAAGCCATGTGCCAACGATCTGGGCCCTTGACAACTACACGAAGTGGTCTCAGTCCTAGAATGCCTATCTCCAGCCTTCTGTCTTGTTTAAGACAGTGGTGTTTTGGGTTTTCTCTCCCTTGCAGGTGAATCTACCTCTGGCTGATGCACCACGTCAAGGATTTTGGTCTTGATCCTAAGAGCTCCCGTAGGAGCTGATGCAAAGCAGTGGTTGGTGACGGCCTCGATGGACCGAGGCATATTAGGATGAATCAACAGGCCCTTGTGAATCACTGGTTGCAGTAGGGAGAGAGAAGATTTGAGAACATCACCCAAGATTCTGGCTTGGGCAACTGAAGATTGTTGAGGCCATTCACCGAGAAGCTCATTTGGGGCAGAAGGTGGGGATTTGGACTCTGATGTGGCAGTGCAAGGTGTCTGCATTCAATGGAGGGGAGGAAGCGAGACTGGAACTCACGTTCTGCTCACCCCGCTTTCTGCCAGGCTTCTCTCCCCGACCAGGCATCTCGACAGCCCAGAGTCTTCTGATTTTGCCCGCCATCCACTCCTGGGGCCACCTGTGTGGTTTGTCTTCCAGGGCGAGCCCTGCTGAATCCCTGAATGATTCCTTCCCCAAACCCCACACTGTGCAGAAGTTACAGCAGAGCAACAGCAAGCAAGAGGGGTCCTGCCTCATACGCTCTTAAACGCTGCTCTGCGTCATCTTTAGGTGGAGAAAAATCCTTTCATAATTAGGTACCGCTTAATCTGTTTTATAGTTTTATACATTAACCATTATTTTATATTTTCAAAGTGAGGCACACCTATCTACACATCAAAGTTTACAAAGCAATTAAAATAAAATTTTATAAAGAAACTTGAAACATCCATTCTTTGTAACACCAGATTGGTGAGTTTCCACAGTTCTTAGTAGTTGACAGAAACAGAATCCTAAAATTGTAAAGGGTTCTTTTCCCATTGTCCTGTGTTTCTGTTTCACCCTCTTTCACCCACCCCGCATCCCATCTCGCTGCCACAGAGACGGGGAGAGAGACACGGAGGGAGAGATCAAGGCGTGGCACATCCATGTTTGTTCTCGTGCTTATTCAATGTTATTTTCAGTGAGATGTGCACTAAACTCTGTGGGAGGTGCTGATGCTAGAATACCACAGAGTCCTAGCCTTGATGCCAGGCTGGTAGGAAAGACAGACGAAACATGGAACAGTGAACAACGGAGTGGGAAGTATAGGAACAGAAGCACAAACAAAGTGGAGTGCAGGGGAGGAGGGAGCGCTGCAGAGCGAAGCTCCCCCAGTTTACTGTGGCCCACACAGCAGCCCCGAGCGACCCCATCCTGCTAGGCCCCCGCTAGGCCGCCAGCACAGCACACCAGGGGCGGGAGGGCGACCTCTCACGGGCTGGGAACAGGTGTGATGGTGTATTAGCTAACACATACCCATAGTAGAACATGCTTGTCCTTTTTAATTACACAAAAACAAAAACCTCAAGTGTCAAAGTCCCCAAACCTCAGTGATCTCCCCCTACCCTATTCCCATCTATCACCCACCCCAGGATAACCAGCCACTGTTAACAACCTGGCGTGCGCTATTCCAGAAATTTACATATATCTCAGGCAGGCCAGTCAGAAGACAGAGGAGGTGCAAACAGATTTTGGGGATACCAGTGTAGCAGCCATAGCAGCTGTCGTGGTGTGTTTAGGCATGTGTGCCCTGGCACCCCTATTCTTTTGCAGATACTAGGGGAAGAAAAAGCATGGCCTTTGGTCCTTCATGGTGGGTCTCCTGGTTTCCATGACTCTGCACTCAGGTCCTCCTCAAGCGTGGACTCTCTGCCCACTCCCAGTCTCCTTCCCCGGCTTCTCTTCTGCCCTGGAAGTAGTGCCCGCAGGGCTCCTTCCTCCTTGGTCCATGGCTCCTCTCTCGTCCCTCCAAGGCCAGATCTTTTCCTCACCCGTGTCATCCCTGACCCTTCTCTCAGACCCTGGTCTAAAACTGAGCTCATCTTCCTCATGGAACTTGCACGGACGCTCTTACCTGTGCCAGCCAGCAAGTCCACCTGGCCCTGGCCCCCCTTCCCTTGTCCATGTCACACAAGCTCCTTAAGACATGGGACTTAGTTCTGCTCACTCCTGTGGCACTAGCACTAGAACAGTGCCTGGTTTACTGCAGGTGGTTAGTAAATACTTCTGGGATGCCAGGTGGGGGACAGTGAGTGCTCTAGAATGTTCATCACTAAGCACCACACTCATTTCTACCTCTCAGCCTCATCTTGCCAAATACCTTTCTGTACTCTTCCCTCTCTGTCAGCAATTGCTCTTTTCCAGGAATATGGCTCATAAAATAAGATGACATATTACTTTTCACATTTAAGTCTTCAGAAGTAGTAAGAGCAAAGCAGAAGAGTAACGAGCAAAAGCATAACACAGTTTTTCACATTCTCAAATAATTTCCCATGATTCAATAAGCAGAAAAAGGGAACAAACTCAGGATTGGATATAGATTTCAGATTCTTTTTCTTTCAAAGACACATTTTATACAACTTCCAACATTTATACTTTCAAACAAAATGAGCAAAAAATACACCGAGTGCAAAAAAATCAAAGCAGAAGTAATACATTTTTAATTTCATTATTTTAAAATACAGAAATTGGAAAGAATACCAAATACAACTTTAAACAAGTCACTTGTCCTCCCCTATAATAATCAATGTAAGCTACTTAAAGACTTACAAATTTAAAATAAAACAGAAACAAAATAAATACTGTACACTTTCCCTGCCTGCAGGCAAAAGATGGGAAATACTGTTATGAATCGAAAAAAGTTGCTCTTCAAGCTTCAGCATCCCACTTCCCAGCCACACCCCGCTCCACTGTCACACGGTGGGCTTCTGTGCTGAAAGAACACACGTGTGCACACACACTGACTGCCTAATACAAACAGACAACACCACCCCGCAGACCCCCAAACAAGACGGAGAAACAGTCACCTTGGACTGTGGGCATAAAAATCAGTAAGGAAAGTCAGTCAGGCTAGCAAAACATTACTACAAAACTAGTAAATACATAGCCAACAACTGTCCTCTTTTCAAATTTCACAGATTTAAAACCCCTAAAACCAATACTATTCCTCCCCATTAACAACCCCCTCCAAAAAACAAAACAAAACAAAACAAAAGAAAAACAAAAAAACAACTTGCTGAAGCACTGGCAAAGTTAGACATTTCACAGTAAATGTGAAAGTTCATATTATATTATCTCTTAAAATGAACCTTTTCACCCTCTTTCCACAGCATGAAACTGTTATGGCTTAATTTATATTAAAAGTAGAAAAGTCTCTTCTGAAGGAAATACAGTCTGCGGAGATGCACACGCATTTCCTGATCAGTGCTATTTCATACCTAACAACTGCATGACTTGCTTTTGCAGTCAGAAGCTGTTTTTGGAAAAATTGAGGTTATAGATTTTGATTCAGTCTAACCATAAACTGTAAGGCCCTTAGTTTGGTTTAGGTTTCTTTTGCAAGATAAAATAACCTTGGGGTTCACTTAGCAAGTTACACCTCAGGTCCCTGACTATAATGTGGAAATTGTATGCGTGCTTTGTAAAAATAAAAGGTTACTTATGAATCTCGGAGGGAAGAAATGATTCTAGGCAAAGAATCAACTCCTTACTATATATTACATTTAATGCTGGTAATTTTTACCAGCCAAAATCCACCAAAGAAACATAAGAGTATGTCTGGGTTTATTCCTGCAAAATATTATGTATTCCAGCATTTAAGATCATTGTTTTGGTGAAAAATCTTGGGAAAAAATAGCTGACATTTTAAAAAGAAAATGGCCCAAATAAAACTGATTGGAGATAAGTTTTACCTTGATAATTAAGTTCTATTGATGACTGCTTTCTGAAATAAAGAAAAGTGAATTCGGAACGTCACAGGTCTTGCATAGGTAAGCTACTTGCAGGTCTAGGGCTACGCGGTAGCCAGGGTTTATTATCAGTGAAACAGTGCAGAGCAGATAAACATGTCGGAAGAATCACTGAATAGTTTCAAAAAGGCTTTAACAAAAAATTGTAATGTTGTACTTGTTAAGACAAAGCCTTAGGACACTAGAAAGGGCACCAAGGGTGAGAGGGAGAATCGAAGGGTATTTCAAGTGAGTATTATTTTCTCCTTTCCATAAAGAGGAAAAAAATACTATGGAACAATAAAATCACAGTCAGTCACAATAAGCTAATTGCTTTGGAAACAGGTGTTTGCTTCCTAATGACTTTAATTTTTAAAAATTTATGTGGGGGATGTCAAATACCTGACTATGGCATGACGTTCCCTGGAAAATTAAAACAAGGGAAGGAAGGCTACAGTGTCTAGTAAGGCTACAGTATTAAGACTACACTACAACAGCAATATAGTGAGCAAATCAATTCTTCCCCTTTCTTTCCACCTGGCTTCCAGTAAGCACGTGAGCATCAACCACCAGAGGACAAGCAGAGGCTGCGCAGCACCATGGAACAGGGGCTGTTTTAGGAAGCAAGGTATCAGAGGTCCCAGATTGTGTGTCCCCAGGCAAACACTGCCCTCTCTGGGTTTCCTTTGTCTCCTTTATTTATGAGTGATACTCTTTTTCTAGGATAATGATCTGATGCTCAACCTTCTCAAGATTACTTCAGATGAAGGTCTAGGGACATCAGGAAAGGACTGGTGAGCAATTAGTTTAATATTTAAGGAGAAAAATGAACTTCTGATAGTTACTTCTAGCAGTAGCACACTGGGTCATACAATTATTCCAATCAACTCTAGTCTTATCACTACAGAAAGCATCTTTTGAAAATAGCTAAAAGAATCTTTTCTGTTGAAGATGTGCAGTGGAGTCTCCTTTCCTACACTACTGCAGTGCTTCCTCTCTTTACTCTCCCAACAGCTGTCTTTGCGGATTCCCATCTTTCTAACCACCTTACTGTCTTCCCTAGTTCACTGGGTAGTTGCTAAATCATTTTCATTCCACACTTATTTCACCTTTTTCTAGTAAGTGAAGAGTATGCTCAATTGGTGGGTCAGACTCAGGAAATCAGGAATTTTCTAATTCCTCTTTGAGAGAAACCTAAAGTTATCTTTCAATTACTTCACATCACCTTAATGTACTTGAGCATAAACAGTCTCACTTTCCTATCCATTAACCATTTATTTCTTTTTCCTTCACTTTCACCATGGAATCTGATTTTAATTCAGCACCTTGTTAGAGAGTCTTCAGATTTTTAAAGTAGCAGGCCCTGGGCATATATTTGATATGAAATAAATTTGATGAATAATAGCAGTTTGCATTTTAAAATGGATATAAAGGTGCACTCATTATCAGTTGCAACTTAAATAATAATAAATTTGCTATAAGTATGATATGTTAATAGACTAAGGAATGCTTTTCTATATGTTTTTCTTAGCTGGTTATCATAATAAGCATTATAATCTAAACTTAACAAATGAGAAAACTAAGAGAAAGAATAAGTGACTTATTCAAGGTCACGTAGCTGACACCTAAATGGTAGAACACGGACAAAAACCCGGGTCTTCTGCTTCTTTCCATACTATACCATGCCCCTGTATACTGCATTAAATTACTAACTTTTGAAATGTTTCTTAAATTTTGAAAAAGAACTCAGGTCTTTGTTTTACTTTTACTTCTACAGTGGCATATCTTGGTTGAAACTAATAAAGTTATGATGTTTTTTATGAATGGACCCTCTTTTGCTAAAGTTTGCTTAGAAGTGAAAATAATACTGCTAATTTCCTGGAGAAGATATCTTCAAGGGCAGAGACCAAAACTGCAACTTTATATCCCCCCCCACAGTACCAAGTAGTGCTGAGCACACAGTAGATGTCTGAGAAGTACCTGTTGATCTCCTATGAATAAATACAGTAGAGTACATTGAAAAGGCAATAATTAGGATTATTAAAAAATAGAAAAGTATTTAAGCTAAGTATTAGTGATAAGGATGAACTTATTCCTCTTGGAGTTCATGATTTCAGTCAGAATCTTCAATTTGTATGCTTTAAAAAGAACTGATATTTACGAAGTTCGATGTATTTCTAGGATACTGAACTACTCTAAACTGCCAGCTTTATATTGTTTACATCATCCATCAGTATTGAAGAGTATAATATTATGTGATGTTGTGAATTACAGTACAGTGGATCCCAGGTTAAGTGTCACTTATTTAATAATATAGGAAAATTATCATCTACTATTACTATTAAACTTGCATATGTTAAATCGTAATTCTCAATTTTACATATTTGTATTTGCTTACAACTAGCTAAATGCTATCACTGCTGTCTTCCTAAGTTGTGGTGTCTGTGTGGTAGTACTGTTCATAAATGAGACTAAAGGAAAAACAAAAAGTTGTCTATTACTGTCAAGCCCAGACACCAGCAGCAGTTACCTCAAAGTTCAGCCACTTGCACGAGACAAAGGGATGTGTCACAGCCAGTAACTCTATAGGAGGTAAAGGAAAGTTTCACTGGATCAGTGGCTGAATTTTCACCAATTTGGAAAATACATGTATTCTGTTACAGTGTGTTTTGAGCTTTCTAACTTAATCAGTTAATGGGCTAAAACTGCCAAAAAGGAATCCACAGTAACTTCGCTTAAAAATTCCATATACTAGCTACTCAAAATTAGTATTTATTGGCCTAAGTACATAGGGTGAATGAATACTGGCCACAATTTTAAGTCATAAATTAAGTTTTGTCTTAATTTTTATGGCTGAAGAAATAAAAGGTAGTTAAAAATATTTAGAGTTATGAAAACATGTAAAGAAAAAAAACCCACCCTAGATCATGATGTAACTGGAAAAAGGAATTATAGCTCTTATTTCCTAATCCAAAATAAAAACATGTACTGTAACACCAGAACAGGGTCTGTAGAAAGCCAAGACATCACAATAATATACTGTGTGGGAAGGTAGAAGAATCA
The DNA here is from genome assembly GCF_020740605.2 of Lemur catta. Classification (NCBI taxonomy): domain Eukaryota; kingdom Metazoa; phylum Chordata; class Mammalia; order Primates; family Lemuridae; genus Lemur; species Lemur catta. The sequence goes on along the minus strand of NC_059138.1, from coordinate 12,150,996 downwards.
GTCAAACTCTAATTTGTGACATCTTGAGATAAAACTACCAGTGAATGACGGACTCTACCCACGTCTTCACTAGTTTTGGCATAGTGTAGACAGAGTTTAATTAGGCTGTTTATAGACACCGAGGATTTCCATAACATTCTTCCTGACACCCAGATGAGATTCAAACTTTGGTCCACTCACTCTGAACCAAAAAGGCTTATTTATAAGCTATTTCACATTTATGCCATAAAATTTTGGAATGGAGACAGAGTAAGAAATATTTCTCATTGAAAATATACATTTGAATGCAACCATGAAAGATGATGGTATAGTTTTTTTTTGTTTTTTTTTTTGTAGCAATTCAAGTGACACTTAGTACAGAGGAGAAAGTCCTGCTACCTTGCTGAGTAAAAAAAAAACCCACAAATCTATAATATGGCCATATTTCTTCTCCATAAAAATAAAATTTATCCTATTTGCCTATATTTTCTTTGTAGGAATTTGTAAAATGCTCTATTGTCAGACCTGGGAACATTTCCAGCCCACTCCCAGAAATCACTTATTTTTATGCTATGGGGGAGGGAGAAGGGAAAATAGAAGCTATTACAAGCAACTGAAAACTGGCATTTAGTAAAAATTGTACATAAAGGAGATAAATGATTAAAGTTCAACCAGATACTTAACCTCAACATGAACTAGTCAAGTTAGGATAGATGGAAGAAACTGCAAAGAGCACCCATTTTACTCCAAATCTGTATCTTAAATAATTCTTTAGAAGGTTAAAAAATAAAAAAGTAAACACACACACACACACACACACACACACACACACACACACACACAGAAATCTCCAACATGCTTGCTTCTATACAACTTAATATAATTCTATTATAGTACGGCTTATTATGCAGATTTGAATATCCTCAGTCAAACCATATTTTCCAACAAATTAGGTATAGAGAATAAAAGCATTGTAAGATACAACCTTTGCAGCAGGTGTTGGTCCTGTTCACCAACACTGGCATTATGAAGAAGGCCTGCTATAGTTAAAACGTATTTGGAAAAACTACAAACATGACAATTTAACCAAACTTATAATACTTTTCCCACAAGTAGGAAAAAGATATTAAAGCTGTTCTCTTTGGGACCCAGATATCATCAGCAGAAATGAAAATGCAAGAAGCCTATTTTTTTATATTTAGAAGAAAATCACAATGTCAAACAAAATGAGAAATGAGGGATCTTTTATGGAGTTCTTACACATTGGCTATGAAAGTGTTTCCCTGCAAAGAGAAGAGTCTTGTTGGGTCATCACAAAATGATGGGGAGTGCAGAGGGAAGTTGGGATATAAGGTAATTAACCTGGATAACAGTATGCACCTTGGATGTTAGCAAAAGCGAAGCTAATAGCTTATAAAAAACACATGAAATATATAAAATAAAATTTTCATATACATCTTAATTTAAAATAATTAATGCATCAAATCCCTGTTTAAGACTTTAACCTGAATATCAAATTTAAGAGTCCAGACTAGTTACTGTTACTGTGGCTCTTCCCCACATATAACACACACACTATCAAAAATAATTTAAAAACCTTCACATTCTTAAATCTAAATTAGTGAGATATTTCTCCAGAAATCTTCCAAATAAATAGCTTTAAAAAAGAAAGAATTTATAAGCTGTTAACTTTAAAAAAAATCTGTTAAATAAATTACTGATAATTCTTTATCCTACCACTGAAAATAAATCAAGACACTACCAACAACAAAATGAAATTCAAGCCCTGACAAGAGACCCTTTCCAGTTCAAGGTCTCTTTTTAAGGTTCTACCCTCCTTCTTCCTCTCCCCCACCAGGTCCAAAATGGTTATTGCTGAGTGGGTGTGGCACAGTGAAAATGCAGCATCAGGTTCGTTCTGTTCTTCGGGCAGTGTTCTTACTGTACACGCAAATTGCTCCAGGCAGGGGGATGGCGGAAGCTCCAGGCTCCTGCACCCCCGAGACTGGTCTCCAAAGGGAAAAGTGGCTGCAACAGCAGCTCTGTCACACAAAGAAACGTGCATGGCCATTTCTGTTCAACTTAAGGATCTTCCCAAGACGTTGTTTAGCTGTTGCCATTCCTTTTTTTGGGCGTTTACCTATAAAACACCAACAACAGTGTAAATAATGATGAAAAGCACACTTGGCAGACAGCACCTGGAAGACTTAAAGGGAGAGCTTTATGGAAAGTAAGCCCTGAAAGTGTTCTCAATGGACAAAGTCATACTTTTGGACTTCCACTGTTTAAAACTCTTCCGCCTGCTCACATTAGGGTTACAGGCCAACCTCCTTCGCTAGACTTACTGGGCCCTCCCACAGTTTGATCTCTGCCTAGCTCTTCAGCCTCAACTCTTGCCTACTGTGCCTCACACTGTGCTTTGGCAACAAAACTCACCGCAGTTTTACAAATATACCACATCCTCTTTCTGCCTTTTGTGCCCTGGCTAAGGCTCTCCTCCTGCCTTCAAAGCTGTCTATTCTGTCACTCCCTCCAACTCAGCCTGGCTAACCCCTTAGTATCCTTTTTTAGGGTCTGCCTCCTGATGCTCAGGGCTGACTTAGGTATCCTCCTCCTTTGTTCCCACAGCAGCCTGTGCACACTGCCATCACTGTGCTGTCCACAATGCACTAGATGGTGAGCAACTTCAGTGCAGAGACCATATCTAAACTGCCACTATTACCATCCCACACACTCAGAAATATATCTAGTCTACAATTGTGTAAAAGTTACCTTTCGTTGCCTGGTTGCTGATAGGTGGTGGATTTGATGCAGGTCTCTTGGTGGGGTGAAGGGGCACTGAAAAGGAAGTTTCACCAACTGGCCTTTCTGGGCTTAGACTGACATTGCTTATCTGGCATGCCCCTGAAACCAAGCTTGAATTCTGTATGTACTTTCCGTTCTGAAGGCCTGAGCCACCGCTGTCCACGTAATTCCTACTTTGTACCTTCTGACTGGTTTCTGATGAACCTTCCTTTTTGATGCATTTCTGGCTTCTACTTACATCCTGGAAGGAAGGAAGGAAATGAGGTTGAATTTTTAGGGTTTAAGAAAAGTGAGATATTTAAGCTCTCTATGCATTAGGAAAGTCAAGAGAGAAGAAATAAACTAATGAATTTTGGTTTTCTTAACTTCCATCAGCCAGAGACGACTACCGTTTCATGATGGTCATCTCAGTTCATAAACCTAATAGGTTTGAAGGATTTGGGTCTTGAAGTTGCTTCATAACTTAAGTAATAAAAAGGAGAGAAAATAATTTAAACAAGCAGAAATGCCTTGCCTACCATTCCACTCAGTGAGCACATGCCATGGAGGACCCGAGACAGAAGGAATGGACTTACGCTGCCTCAGCATGCCACAGCTCCCTTATGCCTCTCCTGGTGTAATGTACTATTCTTTTCTAGAAAATCCTTAGATCCAGAGCCCCAAGCTTGGTATTCTTCTTTAAATACAACTCCTTTTTCAGTCTCTTAAGACTACTGAGTAAACTTTCAGGAAAAAAAAAATGCTACTGATTGGTGAGTCTTGAAATCAACTGAGAGGTCATGACCAGCATTAAAAAGAGAAAGGAACAGACTGGACATGAAAAGAATACACTGCGGCATGATTTTTCATGAAACCAGATTTAATTATGCAGGTGTGTGTATGAGAGAGATATAAAATATATCTCTGACACTGTCATGATCAAATAAGTTTCAAAAACAGTATTAAACATAGATTGCTTTAAATTAGTGTTAGAAATATTCTTGAGCATGAAGAAGCAACTGCTATGATTTGACATGCCATTACAATACCTATTTAGAGTAAAGGCAAAAGAAATTTAATTTTCTCTGATATGATCTTGCTAATTATCACTTCATTTACTTTCAAAGAGAATTATAAAAACAGCCAGATTTAAATAATAGCTTATGTTTAATACTGAATCCTATAATGCTAATAAGTGATAAACTTTATGACCAGCTACAGTGAGGCACTATAAAATAACATATTGAAAAAGCGAATTATAACAATTAAGAGATTTCGTACTTGACCTGGAGTATATCCTGGAGTATATCCTTCTATTCAATAAAGAACTTACACTCACAAAGCCTTGCTTTAAAAAGATAACTTGGCTGTTTTTCTTTTTGTAAAAGCGATAGCTAAATATATCACTTCTTGGTCTTTTGGCTAAGATCAAGCGTAGTAATACAGATAAGCCAAATAAAGGAAATAAAAACCATCCATAATTCTATTACTCAGAGATTAATGATCTTACATATTTAGTATAGAGTCTAATTGTCTTTTCTGGCTATATATATATACATCTCCTCCTCCAGGGGTTTCAGTTTATACCTCCAATTCAACCTAGGGCTCTCGAAGATGGCAAAATCTAAAGGCCCTTTCCACTTCTGCTGAGGTCTTTCAGTGCTATGAGAAAGCTTTATTCACAAGAGATTTCCTCTTCACCACTTCTTCTTTTTTTTTTTTTTGAGACAGAGTCTCGTTTTGTTGCCCAGGTTAGAGTGAGTGCCATGGCGTCAGCCTAGCTCACAGCAACCTCAAACTCCTGGGCTTAAGCAATCCTACTGCCTCAGCCTCCCCAGTAGCTGGGACTACACGCATGCGCCACTATGCCCGGCTAGTTTTTTTTCCTATATATACTTTTAGTTGTCCAGATAATTTCTTTCTATTTTTAGTAGAGACGAGGTCTCACTCAGGCTGGTCTCGAACTCCTGACCTCGAGCGATCCACCCACCTCGGCCTCCCAGAGGGCTAGGATTACAGGCGTGAGCTACCGCGCCCGGCCTTCACCACTTCTTAACCGCCTACTCAAGTTCCCCTCTGTTCCCCTTCTCCCCCAGAATGTTTCTTTACACTAGAGAAAACTAGGGGCAGTATTTCTGCTTTTGCTGATTTACTTACTTTTTTAAGTATCATGGGGATTGGGGAGGTTTAGAGGCCCTACTCTGCCACATAAGAATTTTGATTCTTTCTTTGGCTGCCATTTTCCAAGGTTTGCAGCAAAAGATCATATCACTTTCCTTGTTTGGTGCTGCTGGTAAAGTTTTGGTTTTTTAAAAATGCTATTTTTGTTTCATTTTGTTTGGTGTGAGCATTAATATTCTGGGATCCTAAAACATCTAGTTTCTTCTCTTAGAGCGGAGGTTCTTAATCTGAAGTTAATGGATAGTCTGCGCGGGGATTCGGGTGTGGGTAGCAGCACAAACCATGACAAAACATAAGCAAAAGTCAATGTTTATAGTGAACATTTGTCTGGAAAGAGAATCTGTAACTTTCACCAAATTCTCAAAGGAATTTAGTATCTAAAAATGTTCAAGAAATAACATCAGGCTGGGTGAAGTGGTTCACACCTGTAATCCCAACACTTTGGGAGGCTGAGGTGGGAGGATTGCTTGAGACCAAGAGTTTAAGACCAGCCTCGGCAAGATAGTGAGACCCCATCTCTACAAACTACCTGGGCATTATGACGTGTGCCTGTAGTTCCAGTGACTCAGGAGGCTAAGTTGGGAGGATTGCTTGAGCCCAGGAGTTTGAGGCTGCAATGAGCTATGATCACACTACCCTACTCCAGCTTACACAACAGAGCAAGACCCTGTCTCTAAAGAAAAAAAAAAGAAATAAATAATATCAGAGGTTAAAAAAGAGACCCTCATGGTATTCTTCTTTACCTTTCATGTTTCATTCTAACCAGACATACCTACAAGTGTTGGTAGTCATTAGTTTTGAAAACTACTTCCTTGAATAAATTATTCTTTTCCAGATCACATTCTATCCATGACATTACATTAGTCATCACATCAGAATCTCTAAAAATGGACAGTTGTTCAAATGTGCATTTAATTGTAATTTTTTGGCTTTCTAGATCTAGTAGTCGATAACCAATTGTTACAGTTTAAAAAAGAAAGCAAAAACAGACAATTTTAAATGTCCTTCTGTATTTCAAACTTTGAATATACCTGAGGATTAAATCTGGAAGTATCAAATTGTTTAATCCAGGAAGAAGTCCTAAAGTCTTGATCTTCAGTCTTGACATGGTAGCCTAAAGAGAAGTTTTAATTAAATTATCTTTGTACAAACTTGATCTGAAACAACAAAATTAACCTAATGCTTAAAATTAAAAGCAAATTTATATTGACATTTTATTTAAAAATAAATACATTAACTCTTTAGATATTTATTTACACACTTTCACCTTCACTATACTCCATTTCCTCTCAAAAGCAAAAAACAATCACCAGCTCACAACTTACCATGTTAATTCTTTCCATTCTCTCAAATACTATATTTATTCTTTCTTTTTTTTTTTTTTAAGGCTAGCTAATGAAGCAGTAGTAGGCCTGGAGAAGGAACAAAGAAATCTATAACATTGTGACCAATTAGTTGTAAATACCATTGTACTCAGACCAACCTCAAAGATTTTCTTAATTTCACAGGTTTTGGGCCTGATGCTGGAAGATCTATAATCAAATTCTATGGCCATCTGTTGTATATGTAAAACCAAATGCAATATATTCTCTCTAAAAATGGTATTTTCCACATAGAATACTTTCCCATATAGAATAAAGCAGGTGTTTGCCTGAATTTTGTAGTATTTCCATGAAAACTTTCTTTTCAAGGGACCAAAGAGATATTAGAAAGACAAAATGATGCAGTGGAAAGACAGAGAAATTCAGATTTGAATTTGAGTTCTTCCATTACTAATTCAACTTCAGGCAAGTTACTTATCCTCTCCAAACTTCAGTTTCCTCTTATACAATAAGCACAGACTTTGAGGTCAGATGGCCTTGGGTTTAAATTCCAACACCACTGAATAATAGTTATGTAAAGCGTCGGCAAATTAAATTAATTTCACTAAGTCTTGTTTCCTTTACCTGTAAAGGGAGTGATTTTTACCTATATCATAAATGTTGTTTCAAGAACTAAGTGAAATGAATGCCAAGTTCCTGGTCCATAGGTGACAATTATATGGGATCCAATATAATAATTACATAGGCATTCAATTTTAATGTAGCCCATCTTTTCCCAAATCTTCCTCAGGCTTTTTGGGAAATAAAAATTTGCCCTGAGGGCACAGAGCAGAAAACACTATGGGGCATGTCTGACACTGCCATCGAGTCTGCCCTCTTTTCTCAATACTCCTTTTTTCTCCTTTTTTCCAGTAGGAGAAACAGTTCAAAACTTGTTTTCCCTTTCCTAAAAGGAAAACAGGATTGACTGTTCAAGTTTAGCAGACCATTTAAGACACCAAAACATTCCTTTTCACTCCGACAATAATACTAACTCTCTTGCAATAGCAATGGTAGAATTATGCTACTGAACACAATTCTCAATTCCAGGTAATTTACATTTTGAGTTCTTATGCTTCCATGTTACATGACTTGTCAGCATTATACAGCTTTTCCTCAGCATTCTTGATACCATTTCCAGCTAAAGGTGTGCAATGAATAGTCCTTATTCAAAATCTCCAACTTAAACTAGGATTATTGAGCTATTAAGTTGGGCATCATATGTTACTTCTTAGAGACTGATAAAATTTTTTTCTTACCACATTCCACTGGTTTATCATAGCGATACAACTGCCTAAGCTCATGGTTACTGCTGTGGCAGCTGCTGTGATCCTGGTGAGAGTTTCTCTCACTGCTGCAGTCTGTGCTTTGTATTTGCCTTTGTAAACATGTGGAATAGTGCAACCCTGCCATGGACAGCATGCCCTGAATAGCTTCTTCCTCTGTGCTCGTCGAGGTAGGACATTCCCTAAAAAGCAGATGATCCACAAAAACAAGAGTGTATTTTTTCTGATGAAATTTTTGGCAAAATTTAAAACTAAAAAAATGTTTTCATTTTTTTATATGTAATAAGACTACTACCATCAGCAAGCCTACCTTTTAATTGGAATTTCACTTCTAGATGGCTTCTGGCTCTTTTGAAGGAAGTTTCTCATCACATTAGATTCTTCCTTAAAGTTTGACGTTATTTCTTGTTTCTTTTCATCACCTGAACTTTCAGACTCTTCAGTGGTAAAATTATTTTTCTGAAATAATCAATAATTAAATGGAAATAAAGCCATATAAGAAACTGACCAAGTTTGTACAAACTAATCCAAAAGATTTTATATATCTGTGGAAAGTCAAAATCTTAGTTATCATGAAATTATTCTGTATTTCACGTGAAAATCTCTATTAACTATAGGAACATACTACCTTCATAAAAAACACACAGGCTTTCTTTAAGGTACAATGAAATATAACCTATGAGAGATATGAGAAACATTAAGAACAGTATAAGCAGAAGAATCTCTCTTTCCACCCTTTCCAAAATCAGACAAAAGCTACGTTTATCAAATGTGAACAGTCACATGACAGTGGGTGCGTACAATGACCACTACAGGAAGATCCTGTGCTACACAGCTTAGAGACAAGCTTTGGGGAAAGCTGCCATTTGCCTTCCTCCCAGGTGACAACACATGGTGCTCATCTTTCCATCAAATAACGTACAAGTCATAGGGTCTCAGGCGTACCAGTGCAGTGCACTCAGGTCCAGAGTCTTCTGACTCAGAAATATCGGAATATCCTGATGATTTATTCCTGAGTTCTGATTTCACATGTGTAAAAAACCCTGAGAAAGAAAGGAATGGATGGAAAAAAAAAGAAAAAGTCATTAGAATTTGATGAACAACGTACAAGGTGATCTCTAAAGTCCACCTGGCTCTGTGATGTCTCCCAATCTCTTGTCCTCTATCCTCCTTTTACACTTTTGTTTTCTCCATTTCTTTCTCCCTAATTGACCAAGATGCAAACTGAAGTATATACTTAAATATAAGTGTGGTATTTATTAAACATGATTATATATTATATATTTGGGTGAGATGACCATCTTATATTTCTTTCCAGAAATAGCTTCCAAAACTAAAACTAGCTATTTACAAGATGCTTTCCACTTCCCCTTTTGCATTAGTTCTATCATTAGGAAAAAAAAAAAAAAGACAACTTTTCTAAACCTAAAAAGCATTCACGTAGCTGGTGAATTCAACAAGCTTATAAACTGGGCTTTCTCTTTCATGAGGCGCTGTCATATAGCACTTGTTTGATGAGTGCCTGTTGATTGGGGCCTTTTTCCTGGCATGCACACAAAGCCAGAGTCACCAACCACAGCAGTGCCAAATTTATCTGGAATTAGCAGGAACTAAGATGTTCAATATGGATTAAATAATGTTAGTTATCTGAAACATTTATTTGTCAAATATCAAAATTTTTATTTTACTATTTTTTAAAATAGAAGAGTATATGGAGGTCTTGAAAAATGTTGAGAAATTAAGACTCTATTCAAAGAAGAAAGACCTCAATGAGAAGACAGCGTTAATATTTTGTCATATTGATGATAACCAATTAATAACCTAGTAGAGGCCTTCTTGCCAATAGGCAATCAAATAAAACCACAATACATGGAAACCTAACAGCTTCAGATCAGCCAGTTATATATTACCTGAAAATTATACACATGCTAGCTAAAATAATATATGAAATTTCATTATACTTGAAATTTTTATTTTGGAAATTAGAGGCCCATAAAATGTATGAGCCTTCATGTGAGTCTTTAAAAACTGACTAGACGAAGGTATGTGATCCACACAACCCCCCTCACTGATAACACCTTCCCTGGCCACTATACCTCACTTGGCCTTCACACTCAGCACCTCCCTGCTGGGTGACCTACTCAGACATACTTCTGATTTTTCAAAACAGTATTAGGGATACAAAAATTTTCAATCCCACTATAAACTTAAGAACTTCAAAATTAGCAAATTACTTAACATATTACCACATTAGTAATGAACAGATCTTCCAAATGACCATTAAAACAAACATACTGTTAAGTGGTTTTTGAGATGTTTCATTTTCTACTCCCTCTATTCCTGAACTCTCTTCTATCTTCATTTTTGTCTTTTTTGTCCTTCTTTTATCCTCTTCATTTTCACTATCTGCTGTATAAAGACTCTGATCTGTGAAGGGCTGTCTCTCATCTCTGTATCATAAAGGAAAAATAATCAAGTCAGAAAATAGTCCAAGACTATGTAGCCAAATGGTATTCCCCACCCCCTTAATTTACAGAGAATAGAGAATTGAGACCCTGTCCCCATATTTCAATCAGCTATGCAACGGTATGGACTAGGGATAGAATGAACAAAGGGATTCCACTGAAAATTAATCTACTTGATACTTTGATCTACTTTACATACTTGATTATTCTTCCATTTGTCAGCAGTAATCGTAGATCATTATCTTTTGCTCTCCATTCAGGTACTGTGGAAGATGGCTGGAGATGTTTGTTGAATTTTCCATTCAGTTTAGAGTTCAAGATGTCCTTAAAGTATAAAAGCAGAAGTTACTTAACCTTCACCCTCAGACAGCCCTGCTTGACTGAAGAACACAGTATACCACCACCTCCCCCGTGGCCCTGCATCTCAAGGTGACACGCAGCTGCCAGGGCATGGGGACATGTAGCAGTATGACACTCCAGAGTTCCCAAAGCCAAAGCAAGAGCATGGCTCATCTTTCTGGGGGACCATTAAGAATAAAATACATCTTATGAAGTAGACGTAAAATGTGCATAAAGTGAATTCAAAGAAATTTCACTCTTGTAGAAAGCTGAAAAAGTGGAGCAGCACTGCCTTAAGGTATTTTAATTCTCTTCTCCTTGCTTCTTCCTGCTGAAGTGCTAGCTCTTGGGCCTTTCCATTCACGCTGTCCTTCACTTACATCTACCTAGCAACGAACAGGTCACCACACTGCTACCACTAGGAACAAAGGACCCTATGTGACATAAAGGTATAATAGTAGCTGGGTTTTAATGCATAAAAAAGGTTTCTTTTTCATGGTAATTTTTCCCTTAAGAATAAATAGAACCTTTCCTAATAAGCTAAATCTTCCCCAGTGACTATGGATTAAGTAGGTTTGGAACAATGTAATCTTAAAACTATTATATACAATTTGAAATATTTAAGAAAGTTAAAGTTTCCATATAACTTCTTTAAATATTTTAATTCAGAGATACCCCTATCTCATTCATTTTATTTATCTATTTATTCTTATGTTTTCAGAGTTGGGGGTCTTGCTATATTGCCCAGGCTGATCTCAAACTCCTAGGATCAGGCAGTCCTCCTGCTTCAACCAACCTCTCAAGTAGCTGGGACTGCAGGTGTACACCACCACATCTAACTCTTCTATCTCATTCATTTTAAATTATTGCCTATACTCTACTTAAGATATAAAATTATAGATGATACAGATCTCACCACAAACTCGTAACCATGTTTTACAAAGGCACTATATCAAAAATCTTATTACTGCCTCCCACTCTCCCCTTTGTCCAGTAGGCCAGCACTTTTCAAACTTTAATGGGTTTATTCTAACAGTCTCCCAGTCTAACAGTCATCTAGGCTGATGCTATTGGCTCAAGTATAGGCTTTCTGCATTTGCTCTTCTCTCTGCCTATAACATTATTCCTCAAATGTCTGTGTGTTCATTTGACTTTGCATGATTTAAGTGTCAGTTCAAACCTGAGAGGCTCTCTGACCACCTTACCTAAAGTACCCAGCCACACCATACCCCTTTATTCTACTGCTCTGTTGTTTGGGTTCTTTCATAAACACTTATAATCTGAAATTATATGATTTTAGTGTATGTCTCTGCCTCCCCACCCTTCCAACTTGAACTAGGACTGAAGCTTCATGACGGTAAGAACTTAAGTTTTGCTCACTCTGGCATCTTCTCCAGAGCCTAGAAAAGCATACGGTATGTGGTAAACATTAAATAAACATGTCAGGAAATCAATGAGGTCTATTCATCCTAATTCTATACTGATACCTAGAAACATAAAGCACCACTCCTTGAAACAGGCAGAACTACTGAATGACCCCTATAATTTTACAGTAAAAATTAGTTAACAAGAATAGTCAGAATGTTTACTTTTAATTACCCCTTTAAAGAACTTTAAGGAATAATCAAGTCTTTTTCTGTTATTATGAAACAATACTTGCCTCTTCCCATGGACACATCTCTAATCTTTTGAGGACCTCCCTGGTGTGGAGCTCTAGGATGTCTAGGTTAGAAGGAGTTCGGACATTATGATCTCGAAGTTTCCTCATCTTTCGTCGGGAATGGTAGGGGGAAGTTGCTTCATTTGAGGATCGTGAAATTGAACACACAGTAGGAATTCCCTGAGATTTAACTGGTTTGCCATTTTCCTCCTTTAAGAATCAAAATCAGAGTATTTTTATGACAAGACTACTATATACACACTTGACTAATCGTCCATAAAAATATTTTAGAAAACAAAAACCATTCAGTTCAATCATATAAACAAAAAAGACTAAATCGTAAGCCTCAAAGAGCTTTGCTGAGACATTTATTCCCTTCTCTCCCCCAAATAAGACACTGTGAACATATTTCTTTGATTTTTAATATCTTATTAAAGGTTGTACTGTATTCCACTGTGCTGCTTCCAGTTCTTTCCCACAATGAGCATTCTTTTCACATACATATTTGCATAAATCAATGCTTACTTTTTAAAATGCTTTTTTAAATTTTTTCTTTTTAGAGACAGTGTCTCACTCTGTTTTCAAGGCTGGAGTGCAATGGCATGATCATAGCTCACTGCAGCCTTGAACTCCGGGCTCAAGCAATCCTCCCAATTTAGCCTATCAAGTAGCTGGGACTATAGGCATGTGCCACCACACCTGGCTAATTTTTAAATTTTTTTGTAGAAATGAGGTCTCACTATGTTGCCCAGGCTGGTCTTGAACTCCTAGCCTCAAATGATCCTCCTGCCTCAGCCTCCCAAAGTGTTGGGTTATAGGCATGACCCACTGTGCTAGCCAATATTTACTTTTTAAACCAAAATCACACATCTATGTAGTTTTTAAAATTAAATATGCTATAAGCATTCATGAAAAGTAGTGGTCTACTCTTTCCCATCTCTAATTCCCGTTCTCCAGAGGCAACCACCTGCAACTATTTTTTTTTTACTGTGGTAACATACATGTAACATAAAATTTTCTATTTTAACCATTTTTAAGTATACAGTTCAGTGCTATTAAGTACATTCACACTGTTGTACAACTATCACCACCATCCATCTCCAGAACTTTCTCAACTGCACAAACTAAAACTGTACCCACTAAACATAACTTCCCATTCTCCCCTCCCTGCAACCTCTAGCAACTACCATTCTACCTGCACTCTATGAATCTGACAACACTAGGAACTTCATATAAGTGGAATTACATAATATTTGTCCTTTGGTGACTGGCTTATTTCACTTAGCAAAATATCTTCAAGGTTCATCTACAGTATAGCATGTGTCAAAATTTCCTTCTTCTATTTAATATAAGGCTGAATAATATTCCATTACATGTATGCACCACATTTTGTTTATCTGTGCATCCACTGATGGACACCTGGGTTGCTCGGCCCACCTTTTGGCCATAGTGCATAATGCTGCTGTAAACCTGGGTTTACACACATCTATTCGAGTCCCTGGTTTTAATTCTTTTGGGTGTTGGGTAGCCATGACTCACAACTCTACTAATTGTGGGTTTTGCCCCCAGTTTTTTGCCTCCGAATTTCTAAATAACATGTTTATACTGTTTTTGGCTTCAGTTATTACCAGATTCCTACTATGCAAGATGAAGTCTTAATCTTAATCCATACCTCTCCTAAATATACACTTACTTCCCTTTCCTTCAATATTCTGTATTTAAATTATGCTCAGTAAAAATTATCAATAACCCAATGCCACATAACATACTACTATTACATTCCTTTCTTTTACATCCTTCCATAATCCCTTGAGTTATAACTGCCTCACTTCCCATCTGCTTTGTTTTCTACATATTAATATTTATCACTAATCGATCCCCAAATTCTCTACTAAAAGAATGCAAACATTCAAATGCATTAAGTAATCTATCAATTTTATACTTTTCTTTGGAGACATCCCTCCTGGATAGGATTGCCAGATAAAGTGCAAGACACCCAGTTAAACTTAAATTTCAGGTAACAACAAATATGCAGCTCTTCGGTCTCCTGATCCATACTGGACTGGCTGCTCTCTGGGCCAGACTTATTCTTCCAGGTGTATTTTACCACTTTAAATTGTAATATTAATTTGGAGTTGACATATTCTCAGAAATGACACTCCCATTTATTTAAGTATTGTTTTACTTCCCTTAATAAAGATTTACAGTTTTTTTCATGTAGACTCATCCCCTTCTTACTAAGTTTATCCGTAGTTTTGGTTGTTATCATGCATGAGATTTATATATGTATACATTTACATATATATTTAAGATCAGATATATGACTTTTGATACTAAATTCATTTATATGATTACTATCACTCTTTAAAAACAGAAATATTTTTCTACTATAACTGAACACATTGAAAATTACACGAACTATTCTATCCATGGATATTAAACCCAGCATTTTAATATTTCTTAGATGTATACCTCTTTCTATTCCCCAAACACAACTCTAATGTAAGTTGTGAAATTATCAGTTGGCCTCCATTCTGCCACTAATTTCCTCTCAATTCAAGCTAAACACTAACAGAACCACCTTCCTGAAGAATTACTTTAATTAAAACATCCTTGCTTAAACACCTGGAAGAGCCCTAATTAATAAATCAAAACACCTAATCACAGATTTTATGAGTTTTTATCAAAGGGCATTTACCTGAGCAAGTTGCTCTATTTTTGTCCCACCCCACCAACCTCATCCCTTTCTCCAACCCAGCTTCCCTAGCATGATTCATCCCCCCTACATTTTTTTTCTTGCTGTAATTACTTAACACATATTTATCTCTGGGTAGCTGAAATTAACTGGTTCTGAAAGTTGTATTGTTTACTCTGTATTTTTTGTTTTTAAAGTAACCTGAAGTAATCTGGTAACTGCTTATTATTTCATTTCAATATAACATTCTAAATTTCTCTCTAAGTCTTTAGAAGCCTGAAAACCTAAGAATCCATCCAAGACTCATCTCATTCTATTACTTCTAAGTGTGTAAGAGTTTTCAAATGTTTGTAGTCTGCTGGTAGATGCATTTACTTCTCAAAGCAGATAGTAACAAAGCATTTACACGATAGTTTTTACTCTTACCTCTATTGCTCGAATTACTTTAGAAAGTTCTTTAATAAGATGTCCAGGTCTAACATTGTCTGGAATTTCAAAGGCATGTTCAGATACAAGCTGTTTTTGGATTAACAAAGATAAGAAAACCAAAGTTACTTACATTTTTATATGTGAAAACTAATTTACTAAACCAATTTTTGGGTCCTCTAGACTTTATAGACATAGCTAAATACTAGTAAGCCATGTCTCAGAGTTCATGAAGTTGGTATAACACCTTCAAAAAAGATCCTCATTAACACATAAAAATCCTCTTAGGTGGACTTGTTCCACAGTGAGTTCTGCTTTATATTGAGTAAGTAACCTTGTACTCTACACCTCAAAGCCTACTGTAATTCTTACTACTACTACTAAAGTAACTCATTAAGCCTAACATTTAATTCATAATGCATAAAGATTTTTAAGGGGAACACAGGCACTACATAATCCTAGTTTCTCTTGGGAAGTCTAATTGGAATAAATTTGTCAACTTTTTTTTCTTTTAATAATCAAAAGCAAAATAGAAAAAAGATCCCAACAATAGTGAAGAGGAGTTAATTGGTAAGTTACCATATTTATTGAACTGAAAACTACTGTCATTATTATGTGTATTTCAAATATTAATCTCTATAAGAATATTTTGGCTTTTTAGACACACTCAACATACTAGCTTCTACTTTTGCTGTTTACTTGGTTTTGGCATCATTTGTGAAAACAGGTAATAACAACAGTAATATTAAGTGCTACTAACTCTGTGCTCTAATACTGTAAATACTAGTATTTACAAGTGTTAACTCATTTAATCCTTCCAACAACATTGACATAATTACTACTGTTATTCCCATTTTATAGGTGAGGGAAGTGAGGCATAGAAGTTAGGTAACTTGCCCAAAGTTACACAGCTGGTTTATTAGTAGCAAAGCCGAGATTTGATTCTCAACATTTGACTCCAGGATCCATGCTCTTAACCATTATGCTGAGCTGCCTCTCATCTTATGGCAAATTTAACAGATATTAACGTAAACATCATGCTTTTTACTTATTTATTTTTGAGACAGGGCCTTGCTCTGTAGCCCAGGCATGAATGCAGTGGCGTCATCATAGTTCATTGGAATCTCAAACTCCTGCGGTCAAGTGATCCTCCTGCCTCAGCCTCCCAAGTAGCTGGGACTACAGGTATGCACCACCATACCAGGCTAATTTTTCTATTTTTTGAGGAGACGAGGTCTCGATATGTTGCTCAGGCTGGTCTCGAACTCCTGGTGTTAAGAGATTCTTCCGCCTTAGCCTCCCAAAGTGCTAGGATTACAGGTGTGAGCCACCACGCCCAGCACATCATGCTTGTTAAAATGCACTGTAACTATAATGTATTAACAGTATTCATTATTGACAATGAATTTACTATGCATGAAAATCACTTATGAAGTTTCTAAGAACAGAGATTCAGATCCTACCCTACATCTATTAAATTAAAATCTCTAGAGGAGGATCCACAGGTTTTATTTTTATAAAAAGCACTAAAGGCAATTCTGGTAATCTCACAAATTTGAGAACCACTTGTCTAAAGCCTTCAGTAGGAAGTAAATTATATAGTTTTTGCAACATATGCCTGTTTTTGTTATATAGTTTTAAATTTGCTTATGCCTTTCCTTGTCATCTAGATGATAGTCTTTCACAGTGGAAGACATGCTTTTTATTTTACTGAATGCTTCCACACTGGCTTGCTCTAGCAGATACAGATGCAATGATAATAAAGTGACAGGGAGTATAAAATTATTGGGATGGTAACCTATTAATTACTGTTTCCCAATATCTCCTAAAAGCAGGATTTTTATTTCAAGGTGACACTCAAGAAATTAATTTGGACATGTATTTTCATTAGATCACACATTTATCATTTATTAAAGTATTATGTGCAAAGCTCCATGTAGTTAAAATGAAGATAAGAAAGACAGTCCCTATTCTTCAAAAGCTCATGAACCTGGTGAAGGAGAAATGGATACATTACTTTATATACATTAGTTGTAAGCCCACTGGCACAAGAAATATGCTATGAAATCATAAGGGAAGTTAACACTAATTCCAAATGGAAATCTGGGATGACTTTTGGGTGGTGGGAATCAATGCAAATTGGACCACACTTTAGTGAAAATGGAAAGCTAATTCTTAAACCTTGACCTCTTCTGCCCTTCATTTTTATATAAGTCTAGCAGCATGGTAAAGAGCATAGGCTTTGCAATCCCAGAGATCTAAGCTTTAAGTTCTAGCTCTACCAGTTCTCTTGGGCAAGTTACTTAAAAAACTCTTAAACCTCAGCTTTCCCATATGTAGAACAGGGATACCAATAGCACCCTGACCTCATATAGTTGCTCTAAGGATTAAATGAGGTCATGCATGTAAAGACTAAGCACACCATAAGAGCTCAATGTTATTTATTATTATTCTGTATCTACATGTTCATTTCTCAGTCAACATCCTAAATATACTTGAATTACTTTCTTTTCCAAATTATAAAGACATAACTAAGTACTTAATTCTCATAAATATGAACAGAAACCAGTACATCTGTATATACTGTATAATAAAATGCAGGTTGTACTTAAAACATAATCTCTATTCCCTCTACTACTGGCACTCACAGGTGCTGCCAAAACAGCATAAGGACTCTATTTTCTTGATCTTGCCACATAAAAAACAACAATTTTACCAAAGAAAATAACTTACTTCTTTTTTCATCCACAATTTTAAAGCACTATGCAGTGCTTTCACTCCCTGGACTAGGTAAGTTTGAGGCTGGAAACCATCTTCTCTCAGTTCTGTAGGAACAAAAGTGGGGTGGACAAAGAAGTTAAAATGTTCTAAGGATAAAGGGATTAACTTTAGATTTTGAGTAACTACCACGTATAAAACTGTATAACTTCTAAATTAATAGAAAGACAAAAAAGTGGAATATAAAATTCAAAAAGAAGGAAAAAGAAATAGAATTACATTCAATATAATTGTACTAAATGTTCTATTTAAGAGAAAGACTGTTCCTTCAGAGTAGATAAGGCAAAAATAAATAAATTAAAAAAAGAAGAAGAAAAAAGAAAGACCATTCCACTGGATTTAAAAATCAACTAAAAGTACATAAATAACATATAAAAAAATACAGAAATGTTTAAAATAAAAAGATGGGGAAAAAATACCAAGCTTTGGAAAAAAAAGCTGGTGTAGCTATATTAATAGACTGTCATTAATAAAGGATCATTTCATAATGACAAAAGATTTAATTCACCAGAGAGACATAAATAACCATTTAAATTTTGCACTCAATAACATATCCTGAAAATATAGAAAGCAGTAACTAGACAGAGCTATAAGGAGAAATCTATAATCACAGTGGAAAATTTTAAGACATTTCTCTTGATAAAGTAACTGAACTAAAAAAAAAAAAAAATCAGGCTGGGTGCAGTGGCTCACGCCTTTAATCCTAGCACTCTGGGAGGCCAAGACGGGAGGATCGCTCAAGGTCAGGAGTTCAAGACCAGCCTGAGCAAGAGCGAGACCCCGTCTCTACTAAAAAAATAGAAAGAAATTAGCTGGACAACTAAAATATATATATATAGAAAAAATTAGCTGGGCATGGTGGCGCATGCCTGTAGTCCCAGCTACTCGGGAGGCTGAGGCAGAAGGATCGCTTGAGCCCAGGAGTTTGAGGTTGCTGTGAGCTAGGCTGACACCATGGCACTCTAGCCCAGCAAACAGAGAGAGACTCTGTCTCAAAAAAAATTAAAAAAATAAAACATAAAAAAAAAATCAGTAGGCAAATATATATGTAATTTGAACAATATAAAACTTGATTCAATGGCCATAAATAGAATTATTATACCCAGAAATTGCAGAACACATTCTTTTCAACATACACAGAACATTTGCAAAAAATCACCCATAACCCAGAGCCATAAACAAGTCTTATTAAATGTCCAAGGATTTAAATCACAGACGTGTTCACCATGCAATTAAGCTAGAAATCAATAACACAGAAATCAGTAACAAGATAACTGGAGAAAGTCCATATGTTCAGAAATTAAGAAACACAAATACTAAGAAATAGACTGCTAACTAACATTTGGATCAAAAAACATATATTAGGCCAGGCACGGTCACTCACACCTATAATCCTAGTACTTTGGGAGGCTGAGGTGGGAGGATTGCTTGAGGCCAGGAGTATAAGACCAGCCTGAGCAATATAGCAAGACTCTGTCACTACAAAAAACAGAAAAATTAGCTGGGCATGGTGGCATGTGCCTGCAGTCCCAGCTACTTGGGAAGCTGAGGTAGGAAGACCCCTTGAGCCCAGGAGTTTGAGGTTGCAGTGAGCTATAATGATGTCACTGCACTCATGCCCGGGCAACAGAGCGAGACTCTGTCTACAAACAAACAAACAAACAATAAAACAATACATTAGAAATCATAATATGTTGGTTAAACAATAATGAAAACATTATATCAAAACATGTGGTATATTATACATGCAAGGAAACGTATAGCTTTAAATGCTTATATTAGAAAAGGTGGCTGAAAATTAACGAGCTGAGGACCCCACGAAAAACTCAGGCAGGGCAAAGGCAATATATGTAAACTAAACATTTGTACTCCTGTAATATTCTGAAAAAAAAAGATTGGGACACTGGGTGGAAAATTAATACCATCTTAATTTTTAAAAAAAGAAAAAATGGGCAAAAATTAACAAAACAGAAAATGGAGAGGACTGTTAAGTCTCAAACTGGTTCTTTAAAAAGGTATTAAAATTGATAAAGATAAAATAAGCACAAATATGCAGTATCAAGAATGAGAAATGAGACATCATTACAAATGCTACAGATATTAAGTATTTAAGAGAGATAACATGAACTTTATGCCAACAAATGTAAAAATTTAGATAAAATTTCTAGATACATTTCTAGAAACTAATTCATCAAAATGGACTCAGTAATTAACTAGAAAACCTTAATAGTCCTTTAATTACTAAAGATACTGACTCAGCAGTCAAAAATCTTCCTACAACTAAAATTATAGACCCAGAAGGCTTGCTCTGTGAGTTCTATCAATCATTCAAGAAAGAAGTCATTCCAATCATATACAAACTTCTCCAGAGATCAGAAAAAGGAACAATCCCAACCTTTTATATGAGGTTAGCATAACTTTTATACCAAAACCTAATAGGGACAGTATGAGAAAACAAAATATGGCCCAATATCACTCTTGTGCCAAAATGAAAAAAAAAAAAAAATACACACATATGCACATACTTATATGTAACATGTAAATATATACCCTATATATTTATTAAAATATATTTTATGTTTTTATAGATTATATTTTATATAGTCTAGATATAGTGAATATATGTGCCAGATTTTTACCAAAAAAAAATTATGAAATGCTGAAAAAACATTAAAGAAAACCTTAATAGAGATGTCCCATGATTATTTTTAGAAAACTCAATATTTAATAACAATTTTACCAAAATTGATCTGTAGATTTTAACATGTTCTAAGTTAAAATCCTCACATTTTTATTTGCTTGCTTGCTTTTGATGGCCTAATACAAAGATGAAATAGTTATTTCTAAGACCAAGCAAATTGCTGCTGTGGCTTCAAGAGTAACAGAAAAGTTTTGTCTTTCAGATAAGCTCTTAATTTGCTCTAAAAAGTTGAATTAGGAGCCTCTCTTAGACATTAGGGGAAAAAGAGACCATTGTGCATCACCCTAGGGGTGTGTGCGTGCGTATGTATGAATGGATAGTTTCTCCTAGCTAACCATAAGATAGGAATCTGGCATCTTGGGACACAATGACAGAAGAGATGGGAGAAACAGAAATGCCAATCTCTTAACTAGAGGGTTCAGTAGTTGAGTTTTATTTTCACAAAACAAGGACATTTATAAGTGTTTTTGTATGTGTAAGTGTTCCTGCTTTTCTAGACTGTACTTAAACAGGAGACCATGAACTCTACTGTCCAGTATTTTACTGAAAACTCAACTCTACAGTCCATTGTGACATTCCTATAGCCAGGAAAAATACCTGAAAACACTAAACGAGTCAGGGATTCATGATAATGATTCATTTCTGGAGCAGAGACTGGTCTTGGAAAGAAAGTACCTATTCCTCGCCATCTATGGGATCCTACCTCCATCACACACACCTGCAGCACCGTCAAGACATCTCCCTCTACATTTTGCTGTGGGGCGTGGGGTTTAGGGTGCCACTGCTATTTCCTTCTCCTCAAAGAGAGAGGGTTTTTTTTTCTCTTTTGAAAACAAAACCATACACAAGTTTTATCACTTTAGTTCTGTACATGCTCTTAGGAAGTAAATTTTTGGTTGTTTCTTTTCATTTTACCTTTTCTTCGTATGTAACTTTTAAATGGAAAAAGAAACAAATGTTCAGAATAAACTTTACTGTTTAATCTGTTTATATCTACTCTTCTGAGAGTTATAAATTATAATAATAGTACTATTTGCAAACTGACTAGAAAATTTAGACAGCACAAAAACCAACTATATTCTCACTGGCTCAAGCACAGAAAAGCAGAAAATGGATAGAAGTAGAAGTGATACTCAGTCTCCAACTTGACTGCTCAAGGATTATTAAGCCAAAATATAAAAATATCAAAATCTGAAATTCCACATTTTAAAAAGTATTTAAATAAAGGGATATTCAAAGAAAATATTGTTCTTCAACTTTGCATCCTAACAAGTGAATTATTCTAGCCAGCATGACGGTCATAAAGGTGATGGCATACACATTACCTGATTCTCTCAGGACATGAAAAGTATTCCTTTGATTTTTTAAAGCAAATGTTTTGGAACATATATTAGGTAACAATCACTTGATATAAACTACAATTTTCAGAGGGTGTGGGAGGCACTTTTACATGCTTGATAATGTGTACAGGCTACTACAGTACTAGATGAAATGAACACTTTCCAACATTATTTATGTTGTTCTGACATAGTCCTTCACATACCTGATTTTTTAAGAGCATAGGTTGTTAGGTTATGGACTAGTAACTAATTCACTAAAAAGGTTCCTGGAGAGAGGAAATCATGTATTGAAAAAACAAAATAGTGTGACATCTATACTCTACTAGAAAAGGGACTCTGTCAGGTGGTTTTCAGTGGACTTACAAATATTATATATCACATCATATAAAAAAGTATAAATTATTAATTACCTTTCAGGGTTTCCAGCAAGTTTTTGGCTACAAACCAACATATGGCTTCGAAGAAAGGGAATTTGAAAAGATCTGGTGTTTTCAGCCTTTTCTCCATCTCGTAACACCTAAATGAATAAAATTTGAAAAAATATTTAATGTTAATATTAGTATTTCAAAATTAAATGAAGGTAACTAACTTGAAAATAAAACATAAGACAAATCAAGTACTGTATATTACTTAGCAACAACACCACATTTGGACAAGACTGGATTATCTTACCCAGGTCATGACTTTAACAAATGTGATAGCATGCCTTAGAATTATACTGAGCTTCACAAAAGGTCACATCTTGGGATCTGCATCCTAGTTTTAACAAAAGGGAATTTTACAAGGGTTCCACTGTAAGTGAAACAACGTATTTAGAAAACAGCTCCCTGTATTCCACAACACCGAGATATCCACCCAGAAAGTTTTCTTTAGTCTCAACTAAGCATTCAACCTTAAGGCCTTACTTGGGGCTAACCAAGGTGAGAAGACAGGAACCATAGCTTGCCACAGTGTTAGTCTTCTGTCAGAGTTCTTGTAGCAGCTCATACAGCAGGAGCCATCTTTCCCTCAGGGACAGCTCAGGTGCAAAAAGAGGAGATCCACATTTGGTAGTTGTGGGAGCTGCCCTGGCTTACAGTCTCATGTCCTATAGGAGCCTCAATCTCTCTTTTTTAAACAGTATTTTATCTTATTTTATTTATTTTTCTTTAGAGACAGGATCTCACTGTCACCCAGGCTAGATTGCAGTGCCATGATCATAGCTCACTGCAAACTCCAACTCCTTAGCTCAGGTGATTCTCACACCTCAGACTCCTGAGTAGCTGGCATTACAGGTGCATGCCACCATGCCTAGCTATTTCATTTTTTTTGTAGAAAGAGGGTCTTGCTATGTTGCCCAGGCTGGTCTCAACAACTCTTGGCCTCAAGCAATCCTCCTGCCTCAGCCTCCCTAAAAAGTGGGATTACGGGTGTGAGCCACTGCACCCAGCCTCACTGTCTATTGTAATAACTCCACACACAAATGCGCAGCTTCCAGGGATCCTCACGCGCATGCTACGTGACAAGAGTCATGCACTGAGGAAAGCCCAAAGATACGGCTTCCTACCAGGTATTTCTAGTTCTCCCAGTCCTGATACAGTTTATCAATTAGGAATCATTTTTACCATAAGCAGTGTTGCCTAGTAATATTCTCCCTTCATTAGACTACCAAGGGAACAGAGTCAGGCAAAGATCAAATTCTCATACAGAGGAGAAATAGCTGTTAATCCTTTACGTGCAGCAAAATTAAACCAGATGTTTTAACAGCAATTGTGACTTAAGGTTGCTTTTTTCCAGCAGCATATGTCACACCTGAGTCTGACTGGATTTCATTTGTTTCCCTCATTGCAAGAATAGCCAAAGGAGAACACATACATTTTTATAAAATTTTGAAATCTAGGGAGATATTATCAAACTAAGTTACTTTTTTTGTTTTAGATTTGAAATGCACGAAGTATCCTCCTGACAAAGTTTTAAAAATACGACTTTTGTTAAAAGTTCTTATTTCTAATCATTTTTCAGGGCCTATCTCCATGGGATCTCAAATAAAATGCTGTGAATTTTTTTTTAACTTAAAAAAAAAAAAAAGACTGTCCTATTTAAGAAAGAAAAAAAGATCCTTTAAATACTGATGACACAAACCTGAGCTGCATGCCAATGTTAAGGTTGTGAAGAAAGTTCCCCCCAAAAGCCATACAGTCCTGAGAAGTGAGCACAGCATGAATCCACCCTGAAATGGTTAAAAGTATATAAATCAGTAATTTAATATTTAAACCAAACAAATGTGATATCTACCTGTGAAGTAACTCGAAACACCAACATCAGTTCACTTCATACTCCAGTGCTAGAGAAGTTAATGTCTATTACAATCCATAGATTCATTTAATTAAATATTTATAAAATGTTTATATTATATTCAAGACTGTGTGCAGAGCTTGAGAAATAAGGTGAAGGTTTTTTTCTGGTTGCTGCTGTTTTCGTTGTTTAATTTAAAAATACAACCCAACTTCACATAAAAGATTTTTCTCCAGGACAAGTCAAATCTGGTTTAAATTAGGAAAGCAAAATTTCCACTAAAGAGCACTGGGACTGGCTGAGCACTCTGCCTCCCCAGGGCCATCCTAAACTGAGTGCCCTGAAAGGTAAGCAGGGGAGGATCAGTGGACTCAATCTCAGACCCAACTCTGTAAGAAGGAAACGGCAGATTGGTCACATTTAATTGTGAAGGGCTATGGTCCTGAAGAAATAAACATGGGCAATCAAAATGATGTTTTGTTTTCCCACAAAAATGTTTTCAAAATGAGAATCATTTCTAAGAGATGACACAATCTTTGAAAGAAATGTTGGTAGACTTAACATAAAGACCACGTAAATAAATATATACACACATTTGTATGAAAATTAGCTTTTAAAATACACAAATCCCATTTTCTTGATATTTTTCATCTTTGACCTCTCACTGTGCTGTAACACGATATCAAAAACCAAAGGACTCACTTCCAAGTGTGCCCATTTGTGTGTTCAAAGGCACAAAGACTTGAGTTTGACTCCGAAACCACAAATCAGAAGTTGTCCGTGCCAGTTACAAATTCTATACATCAGTGGTTCTCAGTAGTGGCAGTACTGCCTATACAGGGTGTTTTGGAAAGTCTGGAGGCTTTGTTGATTGTCACAATGATCAGAGAGCACTACTCGCATTTTGTGACTGAGAGCCAGAAGTGCAACATGCAAGATAGTTCTACACAATAAGAAACTGTCTCACATCACGCAGGATTGTCAATTTCTGCTAGGCTTTCACATAGGTACAAAGCCTGTCTATCAACTATCTGAGCCTAGAAATTAGTACTTCATTATTTACCTAAACAAACTATTTTTGCATGGTTTTGGCACAATTTCCAAGAACATGACAACTCTGTAAATGAAGAGAACTGCAGTTTATTTGGAAGTTTATAGTTGTCAACTATCTTGGAAAAAAATTTACATTGCCTATAGCAGTGGTTCTCCAAGTGTGGTTCCCAGACCAGCAACACCTACATCAGTCAAGAACTTGTCAGAAATGCAAATTCTCAGGCCCACTCCAGATCTACAGAATCAGAATCCTGGCAATGAGGCCAGCAATCTGTGTTGTAACAAGCCCTCTAAGTGATTCTGATACTCCAGGAAGTCTGAGAACCACTGGCCTACACCAATGACACTGACAGAATTTGTACTGTCACTAACACACACTTAAATTGGTTTGCTGGCTTATGCAGCTAACCATTTCATTCAGTTCTCTGATGTTGCTGTGCCTAAACAGGCACAAATTGAAATAGTATTTCATTATAAATTACCTTTTTCTTTCTTCTTTATATTTGTTAGGTCACTAAATTTATTTTTAAAAAACATTAGTTGTGCATGAACTATGAACTATGAATTTCAATGTAAGATTTTGAAGAAGGCACAAGAAAATATTTATTATAAAAGGGAGAACTAGAAAGAAGACCAAAGGGGGAAGCTTAGCCCATTCACAATGAAAACACTGATACTTATCTAGGCAAATATTCTGGTGGTTCCATGCATTTATTCAACACACATTTATTATTATATATAACAGAGGCAAGGCAAGAAAACAAAGCCTGTGGTAACAGATCCCTGTGAACTCTGCAGCCATTAAGGCTGCCCAAGCCAAAAGAACACAATTCTCAAAACCACTGGTCTGGATAGTCTATACACTGTATCCATTCACATCTCAAAATGACAGGCCTGATACCTGTTCTTGAGGCTACAGCTAAGACTGATACTCAGTCCCTTGCTAGGGTCTCTGAAGACATACCCTTTGTCTCCTAACTGTCCCAGGACAGTAGCCCAGGTTCTTACAGCAGGTTTGCCCTTTAACAGCAATGGAGAGTGACCAAAGTTAAAACTGAAAGGAATGTTATTAAAAATTTAAAACTTTTGTGCATCAAAGGACATTATCAAGAAAGTGAAAAACTGACCCACAGAATGGGAGAAAATATTTGCAAATCATATATCTGATATGGGTCTAATATACAGAATACATAAAGAACATTTACAAACTCAAAAATAAAAACAGACAACCTAATTTAAAAATGGGCAAAAGGTTTGAATAGACATTTCTCCAAAGAAGATATATCACTATGCACTCACCAGTTGTGCATCCCTAATCTGAAAACCCAAAATCAAAAATACTCCAATAAGCAGCATTTCCTTTGAGTGTTATGTCAGTGCTCAAAAAGTCTTGGATTTTAGAATATTTCAGAGTTTGGATTTCCAGATTAGGGATGCTTAACCTGTATATCCCTACAAGGGAATATTATTGGGCAATAAAAAGATGAAGTACTGTTACGTGCTACAACATGAATGAGCCTAGAAAACATTATGCTAAGTGAAAGAAGCTAGACAAAAAAGGCCATGGTGTATGATTCCACTTATATAAAGTGTCCAGAACAGGTAAATCCATAGAAACAGGAAGTACATTAGTGGTTGCCAGGAGCTCAGGGGAGGGAGGAATGGGGCATGACTGCTAAAGGGTATATGGGTTTCCTTTTGAGATGATGAAAATGTTCTGAAATTTAGACAGTAATGATGGTTGTACAAGCTTGTCAATCTCTACTAAATGTCACTAAATTATATACTTCAAAAGGGTGAATATAATGGTACATGAATTTTACCTCCATAAAAATAAAACTGAAGGCAAATGATATAACATAATGCCAAAAGAAGTCCTAACTATAAGACAAGCCCTCTAAGGGATGAAAAGTAAAAAGTCGAAGATCAGAATTATTTCTTACGTAATGCCTAAAAACTACTTTCCAAACATGTTGAAGCTGGAGGTTCTAACTAAAAGCTGACTCTATGTGACTGAGTATCAACTGGGGAGTAGGAAGTAGGATGAAAACCTTACCTGTAGGAACAAATAAGGTATGTCCCTGCTTTACCACACATTTGTAGCATTTATCCACCTTATCTCCAAAGAACACCTCACTCTGGGTCACAGATGAACTCCAAGATTCATAGAGTGCCAAATTTTCATCTGTTGGCTTTATCAAATAAAAAATCTTCTCACCCTAGAACGAAGTAATCGAACTATTTTTGAAAAAGCAAAAGCCATTCTTAGGATGGCCTACATTGATGCAATTTCCCAATATAATGATCTAAATTAAGTTAGATAATTATCAGAATTTTTAGGTTCAAAGACATTTCACCCACCTGATCAGTAGCTATTGACTTAAGAAACATTTTCACAGGAGCTAAAGCTTGCCCTCCCCAACTGACAAGGAGTCAATAAAGTAGTGCTGAAGAAATAGCTGTGAGAAAGGAGGGTAGAGAACCACAAACACCCCACTGACCTCCTCTCATTTTCAAGGTATAGAAGTAAGTATGTGTTGACAGGCCTCCAGGTTAGAGAGTCCTTTCTGCAAACTTTGCCCTTTCTCCTATGATCTCTAACATAAAGATTATTTTTAAAGACCTGTAAATAAACTAACTCTTTGGTTCTTCATGAAGAAAAGGAACAAGAGTCCAAGGACACAGCACCAAATATAGCCCAGAGCATTGCCACGGCATAGACATTTGACATACATGAAGATTTGGTTCTAGATCAGTACTCTCCAACAGAACTTTCTGTAATGATGAAAATTTTTTAATATCTGTGCTATCCAATACAGCAGTCACTAGCCATGTGTGGCGACTGAGCACTTGAAATGTGATGAGTGCAGATGAGGACTGAATTTTTAATTACATTCAATTTTAATTAAATTTAGCCCCACATGGCTAGCAGCTACTGTATTGAATGGTACAGTTCTAGATAAAGCAAGGTGAATATAAACTGTAAAGAATTGGTATTTTTATGGGCATTCCTGGATCCAACTAGCTGTCCTTGCCCTACCTTAAAGCCAGAAGCAACTATTACTATAATTTTGCCCCTTCTTAGGTATTTGAGTCAAGGATGAATGGATAATTAACTAGGGGGAAGAGGAAACAAAGAGACAAAAAGGCTAAAAGAAACCAATTTAAAAGATGAGGGCAAAAATGGAATCTAAATCTAAATAAAAACATCATGGCTCTTCCATTACTTGGGATAAAATAAAAATCATAATGTTTAAAAGCAAACTGGTAATTCCTACTTAAAAAGTAGAAAAATCTTCCCCTTTACAAACGTCATTTACAGCAAATGAATATACCACTAAAAAAATATGGCTATATGTTTTTGTCAACGAGAGAACAAAGAACTATCCCAGTCTTACCCAGAGGACATGGTACCAGACTGAAGTTCCACCGAAGTCAATGTGGAAATCTGTATAGCTGTCTTGAACTCCCATTAAGCAGTATTTCTGGACAAACGGCTTGGGAAAGACTGAATCGTCGGGCCAATAATTTTCCACCCAAGAAAGTTTTTTGGCTATATCAGGGACCTCCACCAATTCAGACATCCTTTAAAAAAAACAAACATACACATACACAGATACCCACATCATGCAAATTAAAACTTTTTAAAATTGCTTCTCCCATCTCAACCCAAACCAAGTAATTAACCGGAACTTAAGGTTAACAACAATACTTAAAGTTTAAAACACATCTTATTTCTAAATATTCTCTGAGCGTGCCACTGCAAAATTTACAACATTGTTACCACTGGATGACTTTAGAAGTCACAATTATGTTTCTTACTGAAATAAATATGTCATTCAACTACATTTAGCTAACACTCAGAATGCTAAGCCAAAATGTCCAGAACTACTCACTTTGTATCTGAAAATTCAAGGCTGATCACATTTAACACTTTTGGTCTGTTAGGATTCATGAAGTATTTAACATAATTGTGAAGTGTCATTTTGCTGTCTGCCTGCCTCGCCACATCAATGACATCTATCACTTTGTCACCACCTGCAGAAAAAAAGTAGTCTTATTATTGGGCTTAAGATTTACATCAAATAGATGCCCTAAACAAAAATATTTTAAAGACTGTATTTACTCGGTATGATAATTAAACCAACTATAAAACTATATAGCCTAGACAAAGATTCTTCCTGTATTCTTACTTTTTAAACTTCAACTGGACCTTTAGAAAAAAAGGGACAGTTTTTGAGTAAAAGAATAAAGCAATAAGAGATGCATAACTAACACTGAGCATAAAAATTATATGGCTTACAAAGCTTTCCATATACCAACGATATCTTATGTGCAGCACATAATGACAAAAAATACATAATATTGTATATAGAAATTGTGCAACATTTTCTGGATTTCAATTTTCTGAGACATGTAAAATGAGAGGATTGACTCTTCCCTTTCGCCTCTATAATACCTAAGATTCTATCATTTTAAAAAGCAGATCAGTCATTGGGGAATTAGTGAGCAAGTTGACCAGGACAAACAATTTCTGTTCTCCTGATAATGTCTTCTTTTTTAATATTCTCTTTCAAGAAAAAAATTAGTGGTTAGGAAGCAAAAATCAGTTCAGATTAGCGTCAGTGTCTGAATACTTAAGTTCTGAATTATGACTAATTTACAGTTTTCTTATAAAACCATGAAGTGATGCTTATAGACCATTGCATTACCACCCTAGGAAGCACAATCAGTTTTACAAGGGACTATAGAATACGGTGGAATTCAAAATATGGCAATACTTAACCAATCTGAAATAGAAAACAAATAAATGCCATTTTCTTTTTTTTTTTTTTTTTGAGACAGAATATCACTTTGTTGCCCAGGCTAGAGTGCAGTGGCATCAGCCTAGCTCACAGCAACCTCAAACTCTTGGGCTTAAGCAATCCTTCTTCTGCCTCAGCTTCCCGAGTAGCTGGGACTACAGGCATGCACCACCATGCCCAGCTAATTTTTTTTCTTATATATATTTTTAGTTGTCCAGCTAATTTCTTTCTATTTCTTTAGTAGAGATGGGGTCTTGCTCTTGCTCAGGCTGATCTCGAATTCCTGAGCTCAAACTATCCGCCCGCCTCGGCCTTCGAGAGTGCTAGGATTATAGGTGTCAGCCACCGTGCCTGATAAATGCCATTTTCTTATTTTAATTTCATATAGTTTAAGAAACCATTATCTCACAGAGTTCTTTATCTTTAGGGGGTAACATAGTTCTGATACTAATATTTAACTAAAGTGCTCTGCAGTATTAAAAAGTTAGCTATAAAGCAATTTAAACATTTTTTCCTATACTTATATTTGCACTAGCTATTAATATTTATTTTATAGTTGCTATCTATGCAAATAGGTTTACGTTACATCTCATCTTCATCCCCTAGTTTATCAAATATTCAAATTTAGCTGAATGTGAATTCATGACATTTAATTGGATTTCCTCAGTGAAACAATTATCAATAAGAACTGTCCAATAAAGGGACAAGTTCTCAGATATTCCATGCTGAAGAGATTACATATTGTAGTGAATATACAAGTTTAAGTCAAGGTAGATTTGGGATCTAATCCTCCAGTAAACTGTATCTATCTCTGACAAGGAATGACGTCTACAGTCAGCTTTACTATAACTATTGAGACAAGAATGAATGGAATAACTGCAAACCTCAACAACATGGCAATAAAGAGTTTTCCCCCTTGTTGCTTATCCCTTCCTGGGCTTCAAAATCACAAATTAAGTCCAGCTATCCTTACATGGCAACATTCACCAAGTCATTACTGTAAAAACAGGCTTGAAAATAATCTTCTCTTTTTACGGTCCCTCCTCTAAACAGCAAGAGGTCACAAGGCTAATTCCAGAGGACTAATCACACAGCTGGTGTACGGGGCTCCGGAAATTTTGCAGCTGTATTCTCCAAATGCCTACAACCAATCCAATATCCCATGTCTTCTTCTTGGTATCTGTAGCTGCCCTCAGGAATGGTTTTCCCTAAGCATGTATCAGAAAATTTAATGACACCAAAGAAAGCAGCAAGATGAGGCTGAGTAAAAATAGGCAAAATGTGTCATTCTGGTTTTCTGACAGTTGTAAGTCTGCTGAGAAAAAAATAGCTTCCAACATAGGTGATACCTAAGTTTCATTATTCCTGACCCAGGAAACTGAACTAAATTAACATTTCTTCATTTAACTTTGAATATTATTAGGACCATCATTTTTACTTTTACCGTGTCTTCCCAGGTACTTAAAGGAATCAAGTTCGTACCTACATAGTGTTCCACATCCGTCACAGAAAAAGTAGGTGAAGGGAGCCTGAGCCCCAGATCATCTAATTTAGGGACCATAATAGGGACATCAAATCCATGTTTCTCTAGATATCTTTGTGTCAGCTGGCTGCCATGCATCTTTACAATGATTTCATCGGCACTACAGGAAAACATAAGAATAAAATGTCATTAAGTTCAGTTGAAAAATAATACTGTGATAATGGGTTAATTCATATACAGTATAATTACTTCTATCCATGGTTGTTAATCTATCATACCTAATTCTCCTTTTAATAAGAAATGTTTTGTAAAGCCCCTTTTGTTATCCTAAAGTAAAATTTATAGGTAATACAATAATCTACTTAATTCAATACATATAATCAGAAAAATACATAAAATGCTCTAACTGTAAAAAGAAAAAAAATCAAACTAATTTATAGCAAAATATGTACAGATTGAGTAGCCTTAATCTAAAAATCCAAAATCCTAAATGCTCCAAAATCCAAAATGTTTTGAGTGTTGACATAATGCTCAAAGGAAATGCTCACTGGAGTATTTCAGATTTTCAGATTAGAAATGTTCAACTGGAAAGCATAATGCAAATATTCCAAAATAAAAAATAATCTGAAATCTGAAACACTTCTGGTCTCAAGCATTTTGGATCAGGGATAGTCAACCTGTATTTCAATATGTAAATGTTCATATAAACTTACTAGAAGACATCATAAAATAATAGAATGCTTAAAACTAGTTTTAATGAATGGTTAGATTTAAGAGAAGTAAAAAAGATCAGAAGCCACTCAACATAAGCCGTGTAGGACATCATGAGAACAAAAGGTAGGATGTACACTAAAATAAAAACACGAGTTAGGAAAGGTAAAAACACACCAGATTTTATCTGACTATAAAATTTCACACAAATATTTGCTAGAAATTCACACTACCTGGAAGAAGGGCACACTTCTAATTCTGACTCAAAGGGTACAAAAGCAATTTATGTAACTGAAATGTTTGTACCTCCATAATATTCTGAAATTAAAAAATAATAATTTGAAAAAGTAAAAAAAAAAACAAAACCCACAAATATTTGCTAGACATTTCAGAGTCTAACAGGACACAAACCAAGTAAGTGTTGTTCTGCATATTGGAGGATGACTAACATCCCTGGTCTCTACCCATTGACACAAGTGTCCAAAACACTCCCATTGACAGTTACCAATTTAAATAATCGTTATAACCAGTATTCGGTAAGTTTTAATACTAGGTAGCAACTTTAAGCTACTAAGAAGGTTTGGACCTCCAGCTGCCCTCTCTTTTTTTTTTTTTTTTTTGAGACAGAGTCTCGCTCTGTTGCCCGGCTAGAGCAAGTGCCGTGGTGCCAGCCTAGCTCACAGCAACCTCAAACTCCTGGGCTTAAGCGATCCTACTGCCTCAGGCTCCCGAATAGCTGGGATTACAGGCATGTGCCACCATGCCCGGCTAATTTTTTCTATATATATTTTTAGTTGGCCAGATAATTTCTTTCTATTTTTAGTAGAGACGGGGTCTTGCTCTTGCTGAGGCTGGTCTTGAACTCCTGACCTCGAGCGATCCACCCGCCTCGGCCTCCCAGAGTGCTAGGATTACAGGCGTGAGCCACGGCGCCTGGCCCAGCTGCCCTCTCTGATGATCAACATGTTATAGGCATTACACCTAAGTATGATTTGTCCCTTTGTCACTGTCCTCCAGATCTCTTTCAATTGGGTATTCTAGATTTTATCTCCAATTGCTCACAGGACACAGCTGTTGTACAGTCAAAATTAAGTGCAACACTTGCCTTAAAGATTAAAACAGAACAGTTTCATTTATACAATCAGATCTCAACTGTTTGATGTCATCTGCAGCCTAGATGGCAAGGAAAAGACAGAAGAAAAAGGAAATGCTGGTTCTCTGAATTACTGGACTCCGATCTTCCCACCCTCTCAGTAAGGCAAGAGATGTTTGAGGCTTAAGAAAACTTTTTTTTTATTAATATAACCATTTTTTTTTAATTTCAGCATATTATGGGGCTACAAAAGTTTAGGTTACGTATATTTCCCTTGCCCCCGCTCCTCCCCCACCCAAATCAGAGCTTCAAGCCTGTCCATCCCCTAGAGGGTGCACATTGCACTCATTATGTATGTATACACCCACCCTCTCCCCACCCCAACATGTGCCCAACACCCGATTAATGTTATTCCTAAATGTGCTCTTAGGTGATGATCAGTGAAACCAATTTGATGGTGAGTACATGTGGTGCTTATTTTTCCATCCTTGGGATACTTCACTTAGTAGAATGGGTTCCAGCTCTATCCAGGAAAATACAAGAGATGCTATATCACTATTGTTTCTTATAGCTGACTAGTACTCCATGATATACATATATCATATTTTATTAATCCACTTATGTATTGATGAGCACTTGGGTTGTTTCCACATCTTTGCAATTGTGAATTGTGCTGCTATAAACATTTGGGTGCAGATGTCTTTTTTACAGAATGTCTTTTGTTCTTTTGGGTAGATGCCCAATAATGGGACTGCTGGATCAAATGGTAGGTCTACTTGTATCTGTTTAAGGTATCTCCATATTGCTTTACACAGAGGTTGCACTAGTTTGCAGTCCCACCAGCAGTGTATGAGTGTTCCTGTCTCTCCACATCCACGCCAACATTTATTGTTATGGGACTTTTTGATAAAGGCCATTCTTACTGCAGTTAAGTGATATCTCATTGTGGTTTTGATTTGCATTTCCCTGATGATCAGAGATGTTGAGCATTTTTTCGTATGTTTGTTGGCCATTCTTCTGTCTTCTTTTGAAAAATTTCTATTCATGTCCTTTGCCCATTTTTTGATAGGGTTGTTTCATTTTTTCTTGCTGATTTTCCTAAGTTCTAAATAGATTCTAGTTATCAGTCCTTTATCGGATGTGTGGCATGCAAAAATTTTTTCCCATTCTGTAGGTTGTCTGTTTGCTCTTATGACTCTTTCTTTGGCTGTGCCGAAGCTTTTTAATTTAATCAGGTCCCATTTATTTATTTTTGTTGTTACTGTGATTGCCTTTGGGGTCTTCTTCATAAATTCTTTGCCTACGCCAATGTCTATAAGAGTTTTTCCCACATTTTCTTCTAGAATTCTAATAGTTTCACACCTTAGGTTTAAGTCTGTTATCCACCGTGATTTGATTTTTGTGAGAGGTGAAAGGTGTGGGTCCTGTTTCAGTCTTCTACATGTGGCTATCCAGTTTTCCCAGCACCATTTATTGAATAAGGATTCTTTTCCCCAGAGTATGCTTTTGTCTGCTTTGTCAAAGATTAGATGGCTATATAAGGATGGTTTTATATCTGGATTCTCAGTTCTGTTTTACTGGTCTGCGTCCCTGTTCTTGTGCCAATACCAAGCTGTTTTAATAACCACAGCCTTGTAGTATAGTTTGAAGTTTGGTAAATTAATACCTCCCATTTTGTTCTTATTGCCTAAAATTGCTTTTGCTAAACGGGGTCTTCTCTGGTTCCATACAAAGCGCAAAATTATTTTTTCTATATCTGTGAAAAATGATGTTGGTAATTTAATAGGGATTACATTGAATCTGTAGATCACTTTGGGTAGTATAGACATTTTAGCAATGTTGATTCTTCCGATCCATGAGCATGATATGGTTTTCCACCTGTTTACGTGCTCTGCAATTTCCTTCCTCAGTGTTTCATAGTTCTCCAGGTAGAGGTCTTTTACCTCCTTAGTTAAATATATTCTTAGGTACTTTATTTTCTTTGTTGCTATTGTGAAGGGTATTGAGTTCTTAATTAGGTTCTCAGTTTGACTGTTAATTGGCATATATGAATGCCTCTGATTTGTGTGTACTGATTTTGTATCCTGAGACTTTACTGAATTCATTTATCAATTCCAAGAGTCTCTTGGTTGAATCCTTGGGGTTTTCTAGATATAATATCATGTCATCAGTAAAGAGTGAGAGTTTGATCTCTTCTGTCCCTATTTGGACACCCTTGATTCTGCTCTCTTGCCTGATTGCTCTCGCAAGGACTTCCAGCACTATGTTGAATACCAATGGGGACAGTGGGCAACCTTGTCTTGTTCCAGTTCTAAGTGGAAATGCTTTCAATTTTTCCCCACTCAGTATGATGTTGGCTGTGGGTTTGTCATATATGGCTTGTATCATTTTTAGATAGGCCCCATCTATGCCTATTTTGTTAAGCGTTCTTATAAAAGGGTGTTGAATTTTGTCAAATCCTTTTTCTGCATCCATTGAGAGAGGCCTAAGAAAATTAAGACAGACTTTTCTTAGTCTTAAGTGGATGGCTTAGTTCTTCATCTATCTGCCTCATCTACTAAACTTGAGTTCTGTTATTACTTTTTAGTTTCCCCAATAAGCATCCACAATTGTTCCCTCTTCCCCTAACTTCTGAGGATTAGATAATGCCTTAAACTTCAAACTATTAATAACAGGGAATTTTAAATCAGTTGTACACCCTGATCTCAAATATTTGGTGTTTTACTTCCCCATTGATCAAAAATATATAAATACAAGTGCTTAAAATACAGATACAACATTATTTGCAAGAGGAAAAAATTGGAGACAAACTAAACATATATCATATGGGGACAGTATTTATATACTCTTGCATACTACATGGCAGTATGGAAGGACATCTATGACGTATAATAGAGTAAAAAAGGCAAGCTGCACAACACTGTGCATAACATAACTCCATTTTATTTTTTAAAAATTTTATGCATCTATACATGTATATACATCAATGTTTTAAATGTTATTATTTATGTAGAAAAGGGTCTCAAAAAACTTACACTAAGTCTTAACATAGGGGAGAGGGAAGATAACCCATTCACTTAATCTTATGCACGTCAGTGTAATCACATCAAGTGTTTGTAATTTAGTAATTATTGTTACTCTACTATGGCTGTAAATGATATAAAGGTTTATGGAGTTAAACAAAACAAAACAAAACCAAAAAAGACCCTTAATCAATGATAATTATAGTTTGGACATTTGTGATCATCCCTATAATCTGTTCTCATTTATGTTCACTTTGGCAGAAAAGCCACATGAATTACTGGGTCAGCATCTTTAACACTACTTTTTTGGGCCAGGAACCTATTAGAAAAAAATGAAAGCTATGGCTCCTCTCCCTGAAAAATGCACGCTCACACATTGACACTGAATTGTATATACAGTTTTAGGGAGCTCACAAACCTCCCTAAGCCCACAAATAGATCCAGACTTAAAACGCTGGGCCTAGGCTCCAAACCAAACAAGCATTATCTAATACAAAGGGAAACAAGCAATTTTCTCCTACAATTTTGAAACTGATAAAAAGAGAATATTTGAGAATAGGGCCTTTAACACCATAAAAAACATGCAGAAACACTATATTTCATATATGTTTTCTTTCTGTCTCTTGGTAGACCTGAGGGAACCAACAGTAGATACTTATTATTATATGTTTCTGTTTAAGAATTAAGGAGCAGGGAGATAGAGAGGAATCCCAAAGACCGAGGAGAAATAGCACAGGTTTTATCATTCCAGGATCTGAAATAATTCCCTAATAGGTTGCATGTGATACTGTGATTTAAATTTAAATTGTGCTTCCCCCTTTAACAAGCCTGGATATAATCTTGTGTAAAAGCCTATTAAGTGTTACCACTTTAAATAGATGTCAGGCAGTGAGAAGGAAATGGTCTAAATTAGCATGATTAAATGCTTTATAATGCTTTTGACTCTCTTTGAGCCACAGACAACTCAAATATACTCCATTATTAAAAAAAAAAAAATCAAAAAGCCCAGTCCTGCTGCCACCAGAGGCTAAGCAATCGTTGTGTGCGCTTCTGGTGGACCTAGGGTATAGACAGAGAGGAAAGCAACAAGAGACAAAAACACAGTTGGAAAACAGAAGGTGGTGAGGTAAAAGGAAAAGAGAAGCAGCAACTGCATACTATAAGGAACCAAGTACTGAGACAACTGTCTCAGACCAGTGCATTTTGAACTTTTTAGACTGTGACCCACAGCTAAGAAATAGATTTTAACACAGTGACCCAATGTGCACATACTGTAACAAAAGTTCCATGAAATTACGCTTGCTTACTTCTGTTACTTGGTATTTTTCTATTCTAGCTCATTAAGAAAAAAAAAGTGAAAAGCTCGTTGACAACAACAACGGGTTGCAGCCTGAAGTTTGAAAACACTGCTTTAGATAATGTCACTTTATCAGCCAACATTCTTACATTTTCTTTGAACAAGTTTCCATACCTTGGGAAGACTCGAGAACGTAATTCCTTAACAAAAGTTCTAGTTCCAGCTTGCACTGGTTTGGAACCATCGTCAATTTCTGTGTAGTCATGCCTGTGCCAGTTTCTCCTCTTTTTCACTGGATTTTTAGAAAATTAAAAAAAGAAAATGTTTTTGGTAATTGGTAATACTATGTATTTTTCTAATCATTATAATCTACATAACCAGAAATAACAATTCTAGGTACAAAAACACTCAAGTTTTTAATGCATTTCCAGGCCACAAAAGTAAATTTTGCTTAATGTAATGCTACAACTACTAGCAATTAACTGTGGATTTTTAAATCTACTTTTTATTTCAAAATATTTAAAAATTAAATTAAGGAATCCAAATCAGTAGATGAAGTCTTTTATAATATCCTCATTTACACATACTATAAAATTTCCAAATTATTTAAAATTATGATTTTTAAAAAAAAATTATGATATTCACTAGAACATCTGGTCATAGTATGATTATTCAGATCATCCAAATCACTCTCTTAGGATAGGGCCTTTTATCTCACATCAGGATTCTATTTTAACAGCATAATTCCCTTCTATGTAAAGATTTACTTCCAAAGTAAGCATGACACTGACACAAAGAAGGGCAGGTGACTGAGTTGTAATTAAAGGAAGACAGATGAGATAACAAAATGAATAACTTCATCGTTGGTTCTAATGCTAAGATCCTGTGATTCTACAACTTTGGGAAGCTACAATCTTCGGTAGTCACAGCAATCGAAATCAGGAAACTTGGATTTGATTCCTAGTTCAGCCATTAACTTCCTTTGCAACCTTGAGCAAGTCACTTAACACCTCTGGATTCCAATCAGATTCTTCAAGTTGGGAATGAAGGGGTGGGTTAAAGTACTGATTTTCAAACTGTGTGGAGGAATCCTGAACAAGAGGGAGACCAAGAAAAACCCAAGGGAGAATCTCTGGCCCTCATTCCTCTTTCCACCAGAGTGGCACTTTTTATGTGGGAGCAAGGTAAGATTTCAATTATAAATCTTTTTTTTTTTTTAGCCTGAATATCACTCTTAAGCCTAAAACCTCCATGATTCTTGAAAATGTACTGAAGTCTGCAACTTACTTAGAAATGCATCCACAAAAATAAGACAGTGGAATAGTTACATGGATAGATATGTTGTAAAGCAAATGATGTAAAATGATTAACAGTAGAATCTGGATGGTAAAGGTTTATAGGTACTTGCTGTAAAATTCTTTCAACTTTTCCTATACATTTGAACATTTTCATAACAAAACGTTATGGGGGGGAACAACTTTATGATTCCAAATTATTTTAAACGTTCACCTTACAAAGATCACAATAATATGATAATATTGGGTCCTCATATGGATAAGGAGAAGTCATATTAAATAATTAACAGAGATGGAAATCGGGCTTATTCATATCTAAGAGTCTAAAACAAGATTCCCAAATAACTTATGGAAGCCAAATCTTCAATATGGAAGAGAGTAAGTCCCATTTTTAAAAATTGCATGAGAAAAATTTAGACTCACAAAGCAACCTTCCTAGGAAATTCCATTAAGTCATCCTTTGTGTGTTTATTTTTTTCTTATTTAAAATCACTCCATTCCAGATTTTTTCCTACTACATATAGATATGTAACTCCATTTTTTTTCCTAATCCTTTTTTCAGCATTTCTATGTAACTCCATTTTATTTTCAACTAGGATCACATGTTTATCCTGCTTACCTTTCTTATTATATCATGAGCATTTTCTCCTTATTAAATATTCAAAAGCAATTTAAAGGCAGCCTAGAATTTTAGGATGTACACGTACCATATTATAATCATTTTTTATTCTTAAGCATTTAGTTCATTCTGATTTTTTCTTCGAAGTTGAGATTAATATTCATATATATTAATCTGTTTCCCTGATTACTTCCTCAGGATAAATTCCTAGAAATGCTAGAAGAAAGATCAACATCTTTAAGATACTTGCTACATGTTGCAAAACTGCCTCCAGAAAAGTGGTACTAGTAATTTACATTCCTACCAGTATTATATAAGCAGCCTATTTCAAGGCACTGGGTTAACAATGAGCATCATCATTAAAAATAAAAAAAAGCTGCCCATTTGATAGGTGAATTATGATATTGTACTGTTTTAATTTTTGCAGAGCAGATAAATCAGTGAAGCGCATTGTCTTTGGAATTAAACAGCTAAGGGTTCAAGCTCCAGCTCTGCCAAACAGCTACATATAAAAGCTAGTGAGATAATTTTTCTCATTTCTCACACCCAGTTTTTAAAAATATCAAAGGAGATAACATAGGTCAAGTACTTACTTACCTACTATAGTGCCTGGCATGTAATAAGCTGCCAATTACTATCATTTCCTTTTAAATGTGCTGACTTATAGGAAGTTAACAGAAGGATACAATTGTCCTGTTGGGCCAACATGCTTCAAATATAAAATCAGCCACTGCAACAGCTGATTGAACTTCTTAAAAGAAGGAGGCCAGTGAAGGAATATTTTGGTAATGGTCATAGGGAAATGAGAGAAATTTTTATGTTTGGATTGCATGTGCCTGAAGAAGACAGAGAATATATATTTAAGTGTTGACCTGTTTTTGATACCTGCCCTCAAACAGAGTTCTTAATTCCCGTTAAGAGGGTAAAGTCTAAATTCACCATATTAAGTGGATATTATTATACTGTGGTATCTATAATAAGGACTCCCGGGAGAATTCTGAAAGGAACAGGAAACCTTGGGTAGCAAGCAAGAGAGGCTTAATAGTAGAGGAAAAGGGATCAAAAGAGATTACCCAAATTGGAGGTGGAGAGTGAGAGGTGGGGAAGGTGAGCCTTACATCAAGATAAAACAGATTATTGGATCTCAGGCATTTTCCCTACGAGTAGTCAGAGTTGGGCCTTTGCCCAGAGGATCGCCAGTGCCTGACCTCCTGCTCTTAATTCTAAACTAAAACTGTTATAAATTTTAGTTAGTTTCATTTCTTTTGAGATAACAACATTGTATTATTTACTTCTTCCAAGAATTATTCTCGGTCAACAATCATGTCAAGTTATATACCACATACTTCAGTGCTACCCAGAGTAACATCCTTTAGAAACATTTATGACAATAAACTAGTCAATTATACATGAAATAATTCTACCAATTTGCTAACCTCAAATTTTATACCATATAACAAAATAGATAACCTGTATTTTATAAGGAAATATCTTAATGCATTCAGATGGCTTAAATTTCTAAGTCTCCTACAAAGAAATTAGGAAAATTATTAATATTTCTAATAAAACACACGAGCAATCAGTTGCTAGTAAGTCTCTTTTCAAAAATTATTTGCTTACAACATCAGAACAAAATTTCTATTCTATTAAAAAAAAGTGCCAGGAAAAAAGCTGCATTCAAAATAAAGAGAGTAGAGCCAGACATGGTGGCTCACACCTGTAATCCCAGCACTTTGGGAGGCTCAGGTGGGAGGATCACTTGAGGCCAGGAATTTGAAAACAGCCTGAGCAACACAGCAAGACCCTATCTCTACAAAAAATAAAAATAAATTAGCTGGGCATGGTGGTGTGCACCTACAGACTCAGTGACTAGGGAGGCTGAGGCAAGAGGATCGCTTGAGCCCAGGAGTTCAAGGTTACAGTGAGCTATAATCGAGCCATTGCCCTCCAGCCTGGGCAACAGAGTGAGATCTCATCTCTTAAAAAAATAAAGAGGTTATATGGGTTACCTACATCCAACCCAAGGTGTGTTCAGGCAAAGGTTTCTTCTAGTTTTAAAATGACAAAGTCTGTAGTTTTCCCTTTAATTTCGTAAACACAAAAATGCTTGTTCACAGTTTAAAATTTTAAAAGAAATAGTTA
This sequence comes from Lemur catta, assembly GCF_020740605.2. Lineage (NCBI taxonomy): Eukaryota > Metazoa > Chordata > Mammalia > Primates > Lemuridae > Lemur > Lemur catta. The sequence goes on along the minus strand of NC_059138.1, from coordinate 12,109,206 downwards.
TCATGCAAAGCCTTTTAAATATTTTCTCACATTTGCACAATAACAATATTTCAATTTATTCTTCTGAAACATCTGTAAAAGGTTCTGAACTATCTCTAAAAGACTGAAAAATAGGTACCATTTTATGTTTCATATACACTCCAGAGGATATATGAGGTGGCTTCCTTTCTTTTGCCCTACCTTCTTAGGAAAAACATTGTGGTCAGAGACTTGGTCTGGCCTTGTCCTTTGTACCTTACTTCCTGAGACCTCAGGAGAGGGGTTTCAAGCAGAGAGAATGGCTGGGCAGAACTCCAGGCCATATTCAATATGACAACCAAATTCAGAAAAATATAAGTAATATTTTAGCTTCTCAATGCTTTAATTTTCTCCTTAAGATATAAGGCATATATGTACATTAGAATAAAGTCTTACTCTGTATGTTGTCCCAAAATACCACTGAAATATCTTTTATTTGTGAAGAGATAAAAAACAGTTGAAATCAGTTTCCAGAATAAGAAAAATTTTACTTTACCACACTTCTCAAACTGAAAGCTTTGAAAATATGTACTTAAGCTTGGGGACTCTGTGCTGGCAATTAAGATAGTATTTTTCCCCTTAATCTTTTGACTTATTTAATAATTCAGACAAAAACTACATTCTAAATATCTTCAGTAAAATCTTCCCCTAAAGTTCTTTGTGGATGTAATATCAGGTACATATTAAGTTCAAAACATCAATTTTTATTTAAGCATCTAGTACTTACTCAAGGAGGAACCATGTAAAACTGCACAGTTGGGACAGTGATACAGGTCAATGTCAACAGCATGATGTTCTTCTACTCCGACACAGCTAAGACAAAGAAAAATAAAGTCAATATGTCAGTAAGTTGAAAATCTTAACCATAATACAGTGGTTAGAATTTAGCTGAGAAATGTACAACAGCCTCACCAACACATTTTATGGAGCACAGAAACATATATAAGGAGAAATTTTATTCTCTTCTTTACAAGCTTGCTAAATGATTGTGGGGAAGAATGTACCCAAATATATGCGAAGTGATTCACTCTTAGCAGCAGCAGAGACATCAGAAATAACTAATTGCATGCCATAAAACCCTCAACCATTATGTAAATGCCACCTGTTATAGAATGAATGTCAGTAAGATATGAGTCAAAAGATAAATCATAATGAAAATCTGAAAATTATTTTGAGCTGAACAATGAAAATACTACATAACAAAATTTGTGAGATGAAGAGCTTATAAACAGAAATGTATAGCTTTAAATGCATGTGTTAGAAAAAAGAGGCTGAAATTAAAGAGCCAAACATCCACCTCAAGAAGTTACAAAAAGAATAGCAAAATAAACCTTAAAAACAGAGACAGAAGGAAAAATAAAGGTAAGAGGAGAAATTGATAACAAAGAAAACAAACATGTAATAGGTGCGGCACTAAAGCCAAAAATGGATTCTTTGAAAAGATTTACAAAATCGGCAAACCTCAAGCAAGATCAAGGTAAAAGAGAGAAGACATAAATAATCAACATTAGGAATGAAAGGGAGCTATTATGAAAGAGGATATTATGAACAATTTTATGCTAAGAGATTTAAAATTTTAGGTATGGGCAAACCTGAATCATGAAGTAGACTATGTACATAGTCCCGTAACTATCAATTAGTAATTTTTAAACTGACCCCACAAAGAAAACTCCAGGGCCAGATGACCTCACAAGCAAGTTCTATCAAATATTCAAGGAATAAATAATTCTGATATCATATCAAATTTGTTCCAGAGAGCAGGACAAAAGGACTTACTAACTCATTTTATAACAGCATAACCGTGGTATCACAACTTGGAAACAATCACTACAGGTCGCTCTCACTTATGAGCAAAGATGCAAATGTCAAGTTGGGTCTATCCCAGGAATGCAAGTTGATTTTTAACACTAAAAATCTTAATCAGTGAAACTCATCATATTCATAGATTAAAAGAAAAAATCATATAACCATTTAAAAAAGATGTAGAACAAGTATTCGACAAAATTGAACATTTACTTTATAATAAAAAAGCAAACAAAACCCCTTAGCAAACTTAGAGGACACTTCCCTAATCTGCAAATAACATGAAAGCAGTCACTTTAAAAACAAGACAAGAACGGCTGATATTACCACTTCTGGTGAACACTGTGCTGGAGGATTTAGCTGGTATAGTAAAATAAGAAAAATAATTAAAAGGTATAGGGATTGGAAAAGAAAAACAGAGCTGTCATTTGCAAATGCTATGGTTACATTTGCAGAAAATGCAAAATAATCTATAGATAAATTATAAGAATCAATAAAAAGACTGCTAGATATAATATTAGTACATAAAAAGTAATCATATTTCCATATACCAAAAAAAGTGAAATAAAGCTAAAAAAAAAAAGCAAGATAAAACACCATGTACAACTGTATAAAGTTGCTAAATACACTGGAGTAAATTTAACAAAAACTATGCAAGATCTTTTAAGGAAAATTATAAAACATTATTGAGACACTTGAAAAGAAGACCTAAATAAAGGAAGATATACATCATGATCATGGATTTGAAGTTCAATAATGTAAAGATATTAATTCTCCTCAAAGTGATTTATAGATTCAATTTAATTCCAATCAAGATCTGTGGAACCTGACAAGCCAATTCTAAAATTAATATGGAAATGTAAAAGAGCCATGAATATGCAAGGCATTCTTAGGGGAAAAAAAAAAACACAAACAAAAATCTCCCAAAACTCCACCAGGTTTCAAGACTTATTTTAAAGCTACAAAAATCAAGGCAATATGGAACAGATGCCAATGTCCCAAAACAGATGCACGTGTATGTGGACACTTATGTATAACATATGAGCACTGAAGAGCACACCGCAAGAATAGACTTTTCAATATAAGGTTGGATACTTTTTATATATCTGTAACGGAAACAAAACGAAATTAGACACCTATCTTGAAACATAAAAGATTTCAAAATAGATTTTAAAACCAAATGCATACAAAAGGACAAAGTATAAAGGTGTATAACATAATACAGAAAATACCTTTATGACTCGGTGGCAGGAAGAGTTGCTTAATCAAAACACAAAAAGCACTTTCCATAAGGGGAAAAACTGGTAACTTCAGAGACATTAAAATAACTTCTGTTCATTAAACTATAAAGAGCCAAATAATAAGCCAGAGTAGTAGAAGACATTACAATACAGATAACCACCAATGGAATTATACCCAGAATATAATCAACTCCTACAAATCAGTAAGAAAAAAAGAGAACCAATACAAAAATGAACAAAAGACTTGAATAGGCACCTCATACAAGAAAATCTAGTGGCTGATACACACATGAAAAGGTATGCAGCAACCTTATAAATAACTGGAGGAAATATAAATTAAAAGCACAATAAACTACTTCAACATACCCACCAGACCGGCTAAAACTAAAAAGTCTGATGATACCAAACACTGAAGATGATGTAGAGTAACACGAACTTTAATATACTACTGGCTGCAGTATAATTTATACAGCCATTTTGGAAAACAATTTTTCATCAAAACTGAAGAATCATATATTCTATGACCAAGCAATTCCTCTTTTAGGTAAATATACCTTAAAGAAACTCATGCATATGCAAAATGAATAAATTACAGTATATTCTCATAACAGAATTATATATGGCAATGAAAATGAAAGGAGTATAGCCCCATGCAATAAATCAGTGAATTTTACAAATTAATCAACATTGAGTTTAAAAAAGATATAAAAGAATATATACAGTATATTTTATTTATGCATGAAGTTCAAAACCATGGAAAGCTGAAGTACAGAGTTCAGGGATAATAAAACTATAATGAAAAGCAAAGAACTTTCTTAACAGTAGGACAGTAGTTTCCTCTAGGGAGTTGTGATTTAGAGAGGATGGGAGAGGTGTCCTGAAGTCCTGAGTGATTGTTATTACATGTGTGTATATTTGCTAATTATTCATTAAACTGTACCATTTATGTTTTAGACACTCTTCTCTATTGTTATTTCACAATTAAAATACTTTTAAGGATAAATTCTACCTACAACCTGTAAAAAATTAAGCAAACAAAAATCTTGAAATGTATTAATCTGATAACTATAATAAAATATCAAAAACAATGAATCAGAGACTTCCGGGTACCCCAAAACAAGTCTATTTCTCACCCAGAAGAACTCCAATATACTTAATTAACAACTTTTGAAGTCGCTGCAATCCCAAAAAGTCAAAACCAACTAGATGTCAAAAAATAACATGACATTGCTGTTTGAATATTGAACCCATGTAACTAAATCAAGTAATTACAATTTGCTTTTGAGTAGAACTGAAATTTACTTTATTTGTCCAATTTGGGTTTACTTCATTTTTTCCCACAGAAAGCAAAAGGTAAATATGTTAATTGTTTAAAAAGTTTTTTTTTAACTGAAAGACTATAAATTTCCAATCCAACAAAATAAACCTTATGCAAAATCTTATATATATTTATGTACCATTCCCTTGGTCCATAGTTTCTTATAAGAGACTCAAAAAGGTTTCTGTAACCCAAAGAAAACCTTAAGAATCACTTCCCTATTTAAAACTCACTTAACAAAGCTACAGTAATCAAGACAGTGTGGTACTGGGATATGGACAGACATACAGATCAATGGAACAGAATGGAAAGTCCAGAATTAAACCCTTACATTTGTGGCCAACTGATTTTTGACAAAAGTGCCAAGATCATTAATGGGGAAAGAACAGTTTGTTCAACAAATGGTACTGAGATAATTCACATGTAAAAGAATGCACCTGGACCTCTACCATACACTGTATATGAAAATTAGCTCAGATGAATCACTGACCTAAATTTAACAGCTAAAACTATAAAACTCCTGAAACAAAGCATTAAGAGAAAATCTTCAAGGGCCTTTAATCAGGATATGGCTTCTTAGTTCTGATACCAAATACACACAGGATAAAAGAAAAAATAGGTAAACTAGACTTTACACTACAGTCTGAAGGCTTTTGTTTCTCAGCTTAGTTTGGTGTGAGAAAATCAGCTAAGTATGGAAAGAAGTAGAAAGGTGTGATGAAAGAAAGTATAAAATGGTTGATATGGAGAATGAAAGACCAAGAAACTCAGTAACACTGCCAGGTAATGTTGAGAACCCACCTAAGGTTAGTAATAATGAATTCCAAAACTTTCTGCACAGTTATATGATTTTTTTTCAGCAGTGTTCAGCCATATGGTACAGGCCCAGAGTAGGACGTTGGGCCCATCCAGATTTGGGGTTTTTGTAGGTAAAGACCAGAAAGGGAATCTCAGATATTTACAAGGGAATTAATATAATGATGACCCATGAAATTTAAGCTAGACAAAAGAAGTGTAAAGACAGAAGGTAGTGAGAGAATAGTGAGATGATCTGAGGGGCCTCCATGTGCTCCCAGCATTGAGTCCGTGGAAAGCCCTGAGCAGGTGATCTTTAAGGGGTAGAGATTATGCTCACAGAGTAGAATGTTTAGAATTTGACATTTCTGAGGAAGTATAGTCTGTAACAGTGATACAGTCCAAGTGTGATAACACTGTGTGGCTAAGATGGGGCAAAGAAAAAGATCACTGCAAATAAAGGCGAAGATTTGTAAGAGCTATCTCTGCGTTCAATGAAACAAAGTTCAAAATCAAATTGATTTTGAAAGTGAGGTTCATTAGCTGTCAGTAATAGGTGTCACACTCCCACCAAAACAGAAACTCAAGGCTACAGATGCCAATTTGGCACTTCTAGAAAAACCATGGTTTGTCCTGTCATATCTTGCCCTACCCTACCTTGACTATGGCCACATTCCTCACTCTTAGGAAATGACGGTGACACCAAAAGAATTGTGAGAAAAAAAGGTTAGACGTATCCTGAAAAAACTAAACCAGCATATGTCATAAACTCATCTATGAACATCTAAGATGCATAAATAAGGTGACTCTCACGAGGCTTAAGGAAGAAAAAACAGACAGGGACGTTCCAATTATTTAAGAACACTTTGGGCAAAACTTGGCTATTAATCCTCAAAGATCCATGAGTTTCTCACTTCAGCTTCTACTCTTCACTCTCACCCTCGCCCACATCATCTGTTTTACTAAGATGTCAGTGATGGCTTCAGCTTTTGGCCACTTCTAATTAACTGGTAAAACACTCATATAGCTATGTTTCTTTTTAATTTTCAACACGTAATAGTAAATTTTTAGGTATATCAGCAAAAACAGTAAATTTGATAAATTAGTAAATCTGAAAAAACAATCCATTTAATCATACAAAATAATTTTAAAAAATCAAACATAAAAAGTTAATGTTTCTAATCAGATCTTTGAAGAGCACTAAAAGGAACATATGCTTCAGTTTCTTTTTCAATGGGAAGGATAACTTCTCCTTACTCTTTATCAAGCCCACCCACTCCACCCTTCATTCAATCCCATTAAAAAAATCATAGAATTACTATAGCTTTAGCAGGTATGTTAACAGCAACTGCAGTATGACACACAAAATGCCCAACTCGGAAAGCAAATTTTGTAAAAATCACTTTCAAATCTGGCATATAACCTTCTTTAGTCTCTCCTGCTCCATTTATTTTTCTTATAAAATTTTCTTTCATATACAAATCATCACACTTTTTCCTAACAGCAAAACATTCTATGTTTATTAACCATTGTGTGTATGGGGGGGGCAGTTTTCCTATGGAGTGACAATCTGACCTTTGCTAAATACCTTCTATCTGTGGAAGAACAGCCTCACTGCCATTTGGTGAGTAGGGCAGTGACAACTTTAGCACTTTCTATTGTCTTAATCTTCTGAAATTGTTGCTTAGCTGGCATTTTTTTTGACACTTGATGAGAACTGAATTGAATTAATGACTAACCAGAATTCCCTAGGCTCTGCCAAACATTCTTTTTTTCCTCTCAGATAATGCTCCCATTTATAGTCTCTGCTCTTGATGTTAGAAGAGTGGGTGGTCAAATTCTTTAAGATCTTACAGTCAGTGGACTTCATTAGATATTCCTCTTGCTTCAAATGCTGTCCCCATTCTTCACTGAGCAATTTTACACTACCTAGTCTTCAAAGCCCAACCCAAATTCTTCCTCCTTGGTGAAACTTCAATTGGTCATGCCACAGAAATCCTTCAACATTTTGATAAAAGAGAAAGGCAGAAGAAAAAACCCATACTTCCACTTATTTATGGCCAAATATTGAGCTATTTTATATACCCTATTTCATGACTTGAGCTCCTTAAGACTTCTGTCTCAGTACCAAGTAGACAATCACAGTAATTTCTGTTGATTATTAACTGTGCTGCAAACTCACTTGACAACCATTGTTGTAGTAAAGTTTTTTAAAAGTCTGTTTGGCTTGAATTTTTTAAGAATTTGGTACACAAACTAAAGGTAACAGTTGGTAAAAAGGGAAAGATGTTTCAACATATAAATTAGTAGATTTTTCATCTTTCCTTAGATGGTAGAAGGCTATGGTGATGAAATTTAGACATAGGAAATTCTGCTTCAGTACTAGTTTCACATGTGTATCAGAAATTCACTTTCTCATCCAAACCACCTAAACTACTCCATTTCTTCTTCACTATGGCATCTGACATAATCAGAGGGCTGAGTCATTGTGTGCCACTGAAGTCCCACACTAATATCAACCTCGGGGGATGGGGGAATAGCCTTTGAGGTGAATCAACTCCAGGAAAATAGAGGATAGTTTATAACTTGCTCTTCATTTCCTTTCATATCTTAACTCTGGGGTCAGTTTAGGTGAGGCAAGGCCTATCCAGTCTAGTTCCATGCTACCAGATAAACAAGTATCAATTGGCTTTAATGGGAAGCATAGATTGTGGAATTAGAAAGACCTGGTTTGATTTCTAGCTCTACTTGTTCTGACTTTCAGCAAGTTTTATAATCCCCCTAAAGCAGAAGTTCCCCTAGGATTAAATAGGACAGTGCATGTAAATATGTAAAGCATAGGATTAAGTATACAGTGAGCAATGGCATAGTGAATAAATTAAGTAATAAGTGGCAGTTATTATTATTATTATGGTTCTGTTAGGTACCAGTCAAGCCACATTGCTCTAGTCAACAGCTTATTAGCTATGAGGCTTGAGTCTAAGTAGGAAACTGGGCTTTTATGATTGGGCTTAATATTTTTTTCTTTAATGATGTCTCTTCATAGCACATAATAGGCACTCAAATGGCTATGCTTCAATAAAAAAAAGAGAGAATTTGTTTTCAATTTTTAATTTAATTTTGATGGTTGAGTCAGTCTGTCTAGGTCAGAATCCTGGCTCACCCACTTAGTAGCTGTGTGACTTCGGGTGACTTACTTTACCTGTTTTTCAGTCTCTTCATCTGTAAAGACTGAAGATGATAACAGTATCTCTTTCAAAGGATTGTTAAGAAAATTAATTAATATACATTAAATGCTTAGAATGAAAACTATAGACCAATGGTTTTGTTGGTTCAAAAACCTTATTAGCTAGCCAGTAAGAATAAGGCTTAATAATTGACTTAATAAGTTGACATTCTTACTAAAAGTAGTAGGATGCCAAAGGGTACTTTCACTTATAAATTGTTAACAGTTTTATACAATGTTTTAATCCCAAGATATATCACTTTATTACCAGATATTGCCTAAGGTAAAAATTTATAATTTGTACATATGAAATATTTTCAGTGAAAAATCAAACTGGTAATTTATGATTACATTCAGAAAAACCCAATTTCTGTTATTTTCTTGCTGACATATAAAACTATTTTCACAAAATTAAATGCTTTTCTTTATAAATTGAGTATGCCATATTTCGACTTTTGTGAAGATTATATTTTTGACACATTAAAGCTATTTATTGACATACTAGGTGCTTAACTATTATACATTTAACAAGCGGTCTGAATTAAGTGCATACTCTGAACCAAATTCCTTTCATTCACAATAATCTCAGAAGATTAGACACTTTGCCTACCTCTGACAGCTGGGCTCATGCTTCCAATTGTCCCAAGACCCCCCCCCCCCCCCCCCCCCGAGTTATTTCCAACCAGCTGACTAACAGCATCTATGTTAATAAGTGTGAAGGGAGGAAGACAATAGAAAAAGGAATTGAACAAATAACATGAGAGGAAAATAAGGGGGGGGTTGAAGAACCAAGAGGTAAACTCAATGGCACAAAATATATCCCCCAAAAGCTGAAAATCCAGCTAGTCCAAAGGTAGTGAGTTTTCTCAATTGATTGTTCAAATCGGTTACAGATTGAACTCCTTTTGTGCTACTCCTTCCCCTCTTCTCGCTACTGCACTTGACTAGTCTTAGAAAATAAATAAACATTTTTTTTTAAAGCTGAAAATCCAGTTGACAAGTTTCTGGTGAAATTTTTCCCTGATAAATATGAGAAACATATACATCAAATATGATTTACATGGTGCTTGAGTACAGAAAACATGCTTGTTATTTTGTCACTGTCTGACACCTAGCACACAAAGTGGGCAACGCAAACAGTAAACGGATCTTTATGAATAAGCACAAATAAACCATTCTCCCATGAAAGTAATGATTTCTATTAGAATGTTCTAAAGAAGGAATAGGTACTTAACATTTCTGAAATATCCAAAAAGCTAAATATATTTGCTTTTTTCAGTATCCTGTGGTCATTCCACCAGTCATTCACCCATCTACTTTTTGCCTAAGACTACTCTGCCAGGCGTGATGGCATGTGCCTGTAATCGCAGCTATGAGGGAGGCTGAGGTGGGAGGATCACTTGAGCCCAGGAATTCAAAACTAGCTGTCTCTGAAAGAAAATAATAATAAAATGACCACTCTTTTATTTATAATGAGTAATACAGCAAATAAATGCTATCCCAAATATTATGTGAGAATTTAAGAACTTTGTAAATCACCTTGGGGGAGAAAAAACTTGCTGTCATAATAAAGGATAAACAGTATCAATTTCGTAAAGGTTTGCTTGGCAATGTTTTTAAGTTAACAAAGGACAGAATTAAAAAGTATATTATCAGTAATGTCTATCTGAAGTATATGCATATCAGTATGAGGATCTACAATAGATGTGAATATTTACATGCATCTCTTACACATAGGTATTAGAGTGAAAGACATGCAGAAGAAAGTAGGATTTATAGAGCAAGTTTTATGGTGTAATTTACTACCTGCTTCTCTGGCCATTTCCACCACCCTTAACATTACAGAAAGGTGAAACAGCAGTGAGCACCTCTAGCCAAAGGTGGAAAATGGAAAAATCTTTCTGTTTCTACCTGATTCGACCATCACATAGTATCCTCTCAATAAATAAATAATTACACCCTGCTGCCTTCTTATATTTTTGACTGATGAATTCCACCTAATAACTGTAGCAAGGAAGGAACATTATACAAAAGTTACTATCTAGAAGTACATGAAATGTTTACTGAGTCCAGTTAACTGTGAAATGCAGGATTTCAGGAATTAACATTCCAAGAAAACTTTCTAAAACCCCTTTAGCCCTCAGTCTACCTGTAGCTCCCAGACTTGGCTGTGCATTAGAATTCCCTGTAGAGATTTTACAAGCTGCTACTACATAGCCTTTCAAAAGAATGAAGCAGCTCTGTAAGAAGGGATATGAAAAGATCTCCAAGATACACTGTAAAGCAACAGAAGCCAGGTGCAGAACAGTCTGCATAATATGCCCCCCCCCTTTATAAATAAATGCAAGGTATATGTCTGGAAGAAATTGGTAGCAGTGGTTGCCTCTGAGAAAGAAAACTGAGTGGATGTAGAATGGACAAGAGGGAGAACTGCTTTCCATCATGTAACCTTCTATATACCTTCTGAAATTTGCACTGTGCACTGTTTATTTTAAAAAAGAAAAACACATTCTGAGCCCCACCTTCCATCTACTGGGAAAAGTTAATGGGTGTGGCCCAATAATCTGTATTCTTAAGAAGCTCCCCAGGTGATTCTTTTGCTGCAAGCTGAGCAGAGAAATGGTATTGGGGAACTACTGATCTAAAACCCTGGCATAAATGCTAGCATAATGCCTAACTCACAGTCATTTCCTATGAAAACTTTGTTACTCCAATTAGACTTTAAGCTCCTTAAAGACATGGGTAATATTTAATAATTCAGAATTTCCTATTCCCCACAGATCTACCTAAAGCTGATTACATAGTAGATCCTCATAAAATATTTACTGATTGACACAAAGCAGGAATACCAAGCATATCAGGAAGGCATTAGTTTGGGCTACTATCCTGGAGCCTGTTTAAAGGTAAATTTTGTTTCCTCTTCTTACCAGGGTCTGAGAAAGAAAAATAAATAAGTGCAAATTTTGCAGATATAAAGGGGTAGAAAATGAACGTGAGGGGAAAAAATATAAAACTGATGAAATTTTTTCCCAAGATCTTGTTCTGAAATGTCCGTATCTTTTGTCAATGAAAAAGGATGCAGTATTTCTTGACTATTTACATTCAGTTATAAGTACAATTCTGTTGTGCAAATGTATATATTATGCCCATTTACTTTGTTTTCCTCTCATGTAGCTCCTAAGTGTCCCTATCTTAACTTGATTTTCCAAACAGGATATCTAATAAAAGAATAGATAGATAGACTATAAATAGAAATAAATAGATTTTCCAAAGATGAACCAATAGCCATCAGAAACTTTACAATCCATTCAAGCTAGCAATGGTATGTTGGAAAAAAAAAAAAAAAGAAGAAACTTTCCAATCTATTTGACAGTTTTATTTCCCATTGTGAGTGCAGGAAGGAAAGCTGTACTTTCTAGGGCTTAATGACACCTACAGATGATTTTATACAAGGATAAGACATAATAGCAACTTATATATCAAGGACACTTAGAGATGAGTCAACTACAAAGGACAGTCAACTAAAGCAGATCAAGCAGATCCAGTTTTCCCACTAACTGTTCTCATCTCATAAATGGTCTTCAGAGTCCACATCTAAGGGGAAAGGCCACATGCCAAGCCAAGCCAAGAGAAAGGATTCATATTAAAGACCTTTCTGTTGGGACAGAGACTAAGGTAGCATTCTAAGGGGGACTTAATATCCTTAGTATGTTTCTCCACTCTTGATGAAGAATGAGCTACTACAGTAGGAGTCTGAACCATAGAAATCTTGACATAATCCATAACAAATATTCCTACATGGAATTTTATGTATGACCCAAAAATCTCAAAGAATTTCAATATAGTTACAAATCAGAAGTATCCATCAAAAGCAAAATAGGTAGTACTGAGTTGTCCAGAAAAGGCCAACACTGGACCATCCTGTTTCAAAACATATAGGTCAGGGCAATATGTAAAGTATATAATATGTAATAAAGACTTTTTACCTATTCACATGTTGGATCCTTTCAAAGGATAATTTGTCATTATAGTTTCCTCAAACTCCATTTTGTAATTCTTAATTTTCACTAGAGGTCAGATGATGGATGACTGGCAAATGTAAGAAAAATACAGGCAGTCCTTGCTTTGCATGGTAGTGCAGGACCATAAAAGTAACTACATAAGCTTAAATCATACAAAGCAATCTTAATAATCAATGGGGGAAATTACAATTGTTCTGTGACCTTTAAAAATGTTTGTCAAAGCATTAAAAACTCTCTTACTGTTGCTTATAATGTATAGAGAAATAAAAAACAGTAAAACCAATATTTCTTTAGTACACTGTAATTTAAAACATTATGCCATTTAGTGTGCCTTCACTAAGTGCCTCTGGCTGCATGTCTAGAGACTCTCAAATAGCGGCAGCGGCAACATTCCCACTGTTGATTACTTATTTTATTACTCCATTTATGCTCAATTGGATTTCACTTTCAGAGTTATCACTTTTTGTTTCTTTGCTGCATTTTTGTCTTTACTGGCCACTTCCCTCTTTCAATTATCCATTTTGGTAATAGATCATGCAGGTTTATTACGGGGGGGGGGGCAAGAAGGCAGCACGACGACACACTTTCCTGTCTATGTGTGCACTGAAGAACAGATGCGTGTCTGTTATTTATGCAGTGATTTCTGATCTGTATACTGAAGAGCTGGCAGCAATATTTGTACTGCATGCACTCATGGTAATATACGACAGTGACTGAAATTTGAATCCTGAGGACTAGTGTTATTTAACTAAACCATGTTAACTGAAATCAGTGCACATCAAAACCACGTAAAGCAAGGACGGCCTATATAGCATTCACTAAAAGCACTTTTTAAACTGTGTCCCACAGGAGTCAAGGTTATTCACAAAAATTCCATTGTTCATAAGACTGGGAGACACTCGGCTGAGATCAAATCACCTTTATCTACTAGCAGGACTTCTCAGAAAATTCAACAAGTTAATGAGCACTTTGAATTTCTACGATGAGGATCTAGCATAAGTGAAAAATACTACACTAGACCTCAGGTCTTTTTTTACATGAAACACTTCACAGGCTATTATTTTCCACCTTGGGAAACTGCTTTAGAAATTAATTTTCAAAGTCACCAGCTGTGAAAGGTTCATTATAAATTTAATGTTTTTATAATTACAATGTTACAATTTTATAATTTAAATTTACAAAATTAAAACATTATTTTAATGTTTCAGAATCTTACAATTGGTACAAAGTAATAAGTCAAATGTATTGTAAAAACATTTATTATAAAATAAATCAATAAATCAAATGTATGGTAAAACCACCCCCTAAACATACGGGACCAAATTAGCTGCAGCATTAGCAAGCATTTACTGAATACCAGCAAAGTACATGTTAATGGAATGTATACAAACCAAAGAAGTCAACAAGTGATCGCATACTAAAACTTTTTAAAACTATCTTTTTAATCTTTTTTTTTTTTTTTTTTTTGAGACAGTCTCACTCTGTTGCCCGGGCTAGAGTGAGTGCCATGGCGTCAGCCTAGCTCACAGCAACCTCAAACTCCTGGGCTCAAGCAATCCTCCTGCCTTAGCCTCCCAAGTAGCTGGGACTAGAGGCATGCACCACCATGCCCGGCTAATTTTTTCTATATGTATTTTTAGCTGTCCAGATAATTTCTTTCTATTTTTTTTTCAGTAAAGACGGGGTCTTGCTCTTACTCAGACTGGTCTCGAACTTCTGACCTTGAGCGATCCTCCCGTCTTGGCCTCCTAGAGTGCTAGGATTACAGGCGTGAGCCACCATGCCCGGCCTTTCAGGTGTCTTAGATATGCACAACTCTATACTTCGGTAGACCTTGAATTAGATCAATGAAAAGTTACTAAGAAGTTTTTGTACATACCCACTGTAAAGAAAAGGGGTTCTTAAATGACTCAAAGTAACATATATTCTTGAAATAAATGACAATTTTTTCCCTTTAGAATTTTTTATTCTAGTAATTGTTCTTGAACTGTCAGTGTTAAACATTTATATGTGAGCTACAGTTGCCAAAGTTTTCTCTATTCCATCCATGCCACTGACCAGAAAATAGGAAGAAAAGAAAAAAAAAGGAAAAAAAGTTTGCTCTAATACGGAGAGATCTATTTTCAGATTTAGGAAATTTCTGGAAATTCACAATGCTAGAAACTTACCTTAAGGATACCCAAATTCTCGCCAAGAATAAAGATAAGCATACAAACAATATATACATATATACAATATATCTCCTGCATCATTGTTAAATACTAAGAATAGAGAGAGAAACCAGCTTAAGAATCCACCAACAGAGGACCAGTTAAATTATGGTAAATCCACAGAATGGAAATCTATGAAACCATTAAAAAGAATGAAATATCTGTACCTGCTGATATGAAAAGCTACCCTACATCTCCAGAATATTTTAATAAACAAAAAAGAGTAAAGTATGGAGCCATATATAATATGATCCCTTCCTTCTGCATGGAAACTCAAAACTGTTAATGGTGTTCACTGTTGGTGGAAGGGGATTATAGGAAGGAGAAAAGAGATTTTCACTTTTCTTTTTTCACCTCTCTGTATTGTTTTAATTTCTTATCAGATCTTTTTTGTTTTGTTTTGTTTTGTTTTATAATGACAGGTTACGTGGTCAAAGGAGACCTGGATCCTTTTTTTGTACTCATCTTTTTACTTCTCTGTATTGCTTAATATTATATATTAAATTATATTTCTCTGATAGTAGTTATCCTTTAAATGATAATAGAAGTTGCTAATGAGTCCGTTGATTTTAAAAAAGTGATAATGGGAAAGAATCAAGCATTGAATTTTGCCTCTCCTATACAAACTGTACAACTAGGAAACAAAAGACTAGAAGAAGGAAAATTTTCTCTTTACTTCAGCTAATAGTACTTCAGCTAAGTACTTCAGCTAATAAATGAAGAAGGAGTTTTATAATTAAAATATCATTTGGCAACTGCTAACGAGTGGATATTGGCATTGATCAATGGCTGCAAACATGACAAAAAGAGAAACAATTAGATATTTTACGCCTCCTGATTAGCTTCCTGACAGAAGACCATATCACCCACTCATGAAATATTCTTGGGGGGAAAAGTCTGAATCTGATCAAGCTTCTCTAGATCCAACCAATTTACAGCAAAGACAGGAACATGTTACCCGAAAGAGAGGAACATGTTAAAATACACTGTAGGGACGTAATCTGCAAAATCCAGAAGGTGGAAAATTTTATAGGATAAACAGCCACTTCCTACAACAAAGAGCTTGCAAGGGGAAAAAAAGGAGACCTAAAAGGAAAAGGATCAGAGTTTCTCAACAGAAGCACTACTGACATTTTGGAACAGATCATTCTTTCTGGTGGGGGCTATCCAGGGTAGGATGTTTGCAGCATCCCTGCCCTCTACATACTAGATGCCAGTAGCAACCACCTTCCTGCCCCAAATCAAAAGTGTCGCTAGACGTTGCCAAGTGTCCCCTGGGATGCAAAATCCCATCTAGTTGAGAACCACTGCTATACATTAAGAAACTTACAAGATGTAGCAACTAATCACAATGTGTGGACCTTATTTGGATCTTGATTCAAACATATAGTGAAAAAAATTTATGTGACAATTGGAAATTTGAACGCTGGATATTTGATGATATTAAGGAATTGGGAACTATTTTTTGTTAAACCTAATAAAGGTATGGATTTTTTTAACAGAGGCTTTATCATTCAGGTATACATGCTGAAATATTCATGGATATAATGGTATGACGTTAGGAATTTGCTCCAAAAAAATACTAGGTGTGGGGGCAGTAAATGAAACAAAACTGGCAAGGAATTGGTAATTACTGAAGCAAAGCGATGGATACCTAGAAGCACATTATAATACCTACTTTTGCATATTTGATATTCTCTCTTTAAAAAAAAAATTAAAGTCAAGAAGACCAAGATGGCTAGCAGCATTCAGATGAATGATAAACCAACCAGGAGACTGAATCGTGAGAACATTTGACTGGTTTCCACCAACCATCCCCTGTACGCTTTTGCTCATATACATTCAAAGGCACTCAGACTAATCCATTTTAAGAGGAAAATAATCACTGTCTTTTAATTTAAAAGACAAATTTTGAAAAGTGAACTCCCAGGAAACCTTAAACCCCTGGAGTTCACAAAACACAGGTTAGCAAATGCTGCTTGAGGGAAATTCCTGGGTCCTCAATTCTTTGGAAACTCCTATTATATTAATTTACTTTCTCAGTGTTTCTTTGTTCCTCTATGTCACTTATATTTGTCAATTTTGTTTTATTCAAAAAACTACCAGAGGCAGTGGTATTTTTTTTAATTTAAATACAGAATAATATTTTTAAATTTAGGTACAAAGCATCATCAAGATATAACTTAAATATCCAACAGTGAACCAAGTAGTTAAGGCTATCTTCCGAGGCTGTTCATAGAAGCTAATGATAAGCTACACTTAAAAAGATGTTATGGTAGTCTCCCCTTATTGATGGTTTCATTTTCCAGGGTTTCAGTTATAGCAATCAGCCAAGGTCCAAAAATATTAAATGGAAAATTCCAAAAATAAACAATTCTTAAGTTTTAAATTGCATGCCATTCTGAGTAGGGTGATAAAATCTCACACTGTCCGCTTCGTCCTGCCTCGGATGCCCAGATATGAATCATCCCTTTGTCCAGTGTATCTACACTGTCCTGCACTACCTATCCTGTAGTCCCTTAGTAGCCGGCTCAGTTATCAGATCAACTGTCATGGGATCACAGTGCCTGTGTTCAAATAACCCTTATTTTACTTAATAATGGCCCCAAAGAGCAAGAGCAGTGATGCTGGCATGACGCTAGCAATCTGGATATACCAAAGAGAAGCCATAAAGTGCTTCCTTTACATGAAAAGGTAAAAAGTTCTCAACTTAAGGGAAAAAAATAATAAGTTGAGGTTGATGAGATCTACGATAAGAACAACTCTCCTGACTGTAAAATTGTGAAGAAAGAAAAATAAATCTGTACTAGTTTTGCTGTTGCACATCAAACTGCAAGTTATAGCTAGTGTTTGATAACTTTTATTACAGCCTGTTATAACTGTTTTATTATTAGTTATTGTTATTAATCTCTGTACCTCATTTATAAACTTTATGACAGGTATATGTATATAGGAAAAAACGTAGTATATATAGGTTTGGTACTATCTGTGGTTTCTGGCATCCACTGGGTGTCTTAGAACGCAGATATGTTTCTACTATATACACATATTAATAGATCTAAGGAAAAAACCATATGGTTCTCTCCACAGATGCTAAAGAAGTCTCAGACAAAATTCAACATTCATTCATGATAAAAATACTAAAAAAAAGGGGGGGGGATTGAGGAGTACTTTTCTTAATATGATAAATTAGTCCTAAAGCTAGTATCTTCTTTAATGAGGAAACATTAGAGGCATGTCCACCAAGATCAGAAACAAAGCAAGCATACCCACTATTTGCCACTATTCAACGCTGTAGTAGTGGTATAAGCCTGTGTAATTATATAATACAAATCAATCAGAGTATAAGAATGGTGAAAGAAGCAGTAAAACTATCTCTACGTGCATATGATATGAACCTCTAGGGAGCTGATGACATAACTCAAAAAATTTTTTTCAGCAAGGTATATAAAAGAAACATTAAAAAATCAATAGTCTTCATATATACAAACAATAACCAATAGCAAACAAATGGTAGAGAAAATCCCATTTACAATAATACCCAAAGCTGGGCACGGTGGTGCACACCTGCAGTCCCAGCTACTAGGGAGGCTGAAGTGGGAGGATCCTTGAGCCAGGAGTATGAGACCAGCATGGGCAGCATAGAGAGACCATGTCTCTAAAACACAAATATCTACCTTAACTTCTTCCAAGTTAAAAAATATTTTTTTAATAAAATAAAAAACAAAAAAACTATACAAGAAGAAATACATGAAAGACAAAAAAATAGATGTAAATAATGAGGTATCACTGTTCTTGGGGAGAATGATTCAACATTATAGAAATGTCAAGTTCTCAAAAATTTAATATAATCCCAATAAAAATATTAACAAGCTTTTTAATATTAGTCAAGTTGATACTAAAGTTCATATTGAAAAGTCAATCTGCAAGAATAGCCAGAAAAACACTGAAAATAAACACTTAACTCACTTAACTATAAGAACAAGACTAGCCTTACTAGACTTAAAAACATACTATAAAATCCTCTATAATTAAAACAATGTGGTGCTGGTACGGTGAATGGACAAACAAATCAGTAGAACAGAATAGAAGTATAGAAACAGACCCAAGTATATATGAATTTTCAACATATATACACACACACACACACACACACATAGGTGTGTGTGTGTTTTGGCATCTCAAGTCTCTGGGAAAATATGGACATTTTAATAAATAGTGCTGGGAATTGTTAGCCATTTTTTTAAAAAGTATATTCCTACTTCATACTATATACAAGAATAAAAACCAAATGGATTAGGCATCTAAATTTTAAAATAAAAACACAGGTAAAATCCTTTTTATCTTGGGGTAGAGAAAAAAATTTCCAACTATGACTCAAAATCCAGAGCCAAAAAAAGAAAAGGGGTGATTGCATAAATATTTGTCCTAAAATTTTTTTGCACAGCAAAAAAAATCACCATAAACAAAACCAAAAGACAAGTAAAAACTGGGGAGAGACTATTAATACATATGCTACAAAGTGCTGATATCCCTAAAATGTAAAGAGCTCTTAAAAATTGTGGAACAAAGACCAAAAGCTTGATAGAATCAGAAAAAAAAAAGTATCTCAAAAGAAGGAAAGAAAATGGTCCCTAAAACAAAAAGTTGTTCAAACTCATTTGTAATTAGAGCAATGCAGATTAAAACATAGATACTATTTTCATTATACAACTGACAAAGATTAAAAACATGGACTACAAACCCTGATGACAAGGATGTGGAAAAAGAGGCACGCTCATAGACTGCTGGTGGGAATGCCAATTCGCCCAACCATTCTAGAGGGAAATCTAGTAATCCTAATAAAGCAACTTATGCATTTACCTTTTGACCAAGTAATACCACTTTTAGCAACCTAACCTGAAGATATATCTCCATCAATATCAGAATAAATATGAACAAGGTTATTCATTGCAGCATTGTTTGTATTTGCAAAGTACTGTAAACAACTCAAGTGCCCATATACAAGAGAGTAGCTAAATAAAACTACATCCACACAAAAGAATACTATGCAGCAGTTAAAAAAAAGAGTAAGAAAGATCTCTATGAACTGACATGGAGTGATTTCCAGTATATAATGTTAAGTGAAAAAAGCAAAGTGCAAAAGAGTATTTATAATACACTACCTTTTATGTAAAGAAAGTAGATAAAAGAAAATACACATGCAGCTGCTCAAACTAGCCCCCCACCACCACACACACACAGAAAAGATAAACCAGAAACCAAGACTGATTACTTACAGAAGGTAGGTGGGAAAGAGGTGGAAAGAAGGTAGAAATGGGAACGTCATAGGAGGGATAGAGGGGAGTGACACTTCTAAGTATTATCTTTTCATCTAACTCTGACTTCTTAGAAACATAGTAATGTTTTACACATCCAAAAAATAAACTAACAGTTAAAACCAACCAGAATAGAGGAAGAATCCAAAATGCAATACAAACAGTAACAAATGAACCTGACTATATTACTAATAAATGACTTACACTGAAGCAGGGAGAAAAGAATTGACCTAAGTAACTCTGGAAAGCAAAGTTTATGACTAGATATTATAAGGCTAAGGACAAAAGAGGACTACTATATACACAAATACTGTAAGCTACCTAGCAAATTTGTTTCTCCTAAGGGTATAGATTAGCAATTCTAGGACTACTTTATGTGTAAGCTAGAATTGAACAAATAAATAAGTACATTGTAGATAATGAAAGCTAGGTTTCTCACTGTTGGGGAAAAAAAGTTACAAGTAAGTAAAGAGGAAGGCTAAAATGAACCCTGTGGTGTTGGATTAGAATCAAAGGTATCATTATGAAAACACACTACTTTTAACATAGATAGATAGATACAAAAACAAATGCAGATGTGCATGCTTGTGTGCCATTAGTATATGTCTCTGTCTACCAAGAAGGCCTAGAAACAATGAGCCCACCTAATGCCAGACCTAGGGGTTTTTTTGTTTTTGTTTTTTGAGACAGGGTCTCAACTCCACCATGCTCGCTGCAACCTTAAACTCCTGGGCTCAAGCAATTCTCCTGCCTCAGGCTCCAGAGTGGCTATGATTACAGGCTCACGCCACTGCACCCAGCTAATTTTTCTATTTTTTGTAAAGATGGGGTATCGCTCTTGCTCAGGCTGGTCTCAAACTCGTGGCCTCAAGCAATCCTCCCACCTAGGCCTCCCAAAGTGCTAGGATCGGTGAAACACTGCGCCTGGCTGCAGATCTTGGTTTCTAAACCAATAAAAAGGAACCAGGACTCACACAAACATACATGAAAATCATACAAGTTTCCCTTAATTCACATTATAATTAACGGGAAAGTGTAGTATTTTTATGAATGGAAAATTATCACTACAGTAATAAAATGTAACTTCCAAAAGAACCAAAAACTTGGTAGCAGCTGTAAGATCAGCACCGGCCAGCTGTTCAAAAACTGTGCAAATTACCTTGGAATTTAAGTTGCTCAAATCAACCAAGGCTTGCTTTATAATAAAAATGCTTCTATGCCTGTTTTATTATTCCTCATGAGCTTCCACTTCAAATCTTCAAAAGTAAAAGCATTCCTCCCCTTGGATTATCAGAAAACTCAACTTCATACCTAAAAATACACGATATGAGAGCAGAAATCTGCCCCAAACTCATGGTTTAAAAAAAGCTTGATGAGAAAACTATGTCCCATAACTCCAAGCAGCCTGAGATAAGCCTCCTATATCACAACATATTTTGTTCGATAGCCAAAACCGAGTATCAATGTATAAAACTTTTATAAGTAAAACACACAAATACTCATATTCTATGATAAGTGGTTGCATCAAAAAAATTGAAGAAGCTCAATAAAAAGTTTTTTGTTTTCTTATGGAAAGATACATGTTCAGCTAGTAAGTTTGTATTACAACACCAACAGACTTAGTCATGAAGAAGAACTGTATATAAAACAAATTTTTTAAATAATTCCAATCCCTAACAATTTAAAAAAATAAAATACACTCCAACAAGAAATCCATTTATATAACGAGGATGAAAGCAAAGTTAAATTATAAAACTTTTCAAGTAAATATTTTATACACACTATAACAGTTTTAATAATTTTTACATATTTATACTAAAGAAAATAATTTTAATAAATAACAAAAACAGTAAGATGTTTGTGGGCATCTTTCTGTGGAACCCTGTCACCTCTGTTCATCTATGCACTGCCAAGATAGAGACATACAACTCAAATCTAATCCTCTTCCTGAGGCTGGCTGTAGCTGAGGATGAAAAGGAGACCCAGTACCACCTACCTGTTGACAACATGAGCCCTGATTTAGCTACCTGAGTTCAAATACTAGCTCTCTCAGCTTCTAGCTTTTCAACCCTTGGAAAGTTACTCAACTCTCTAGCCTTCAGATTCCTAATCTATAAAATGGGATGATAATAATAGTATTTATACAACAAGGTGACTGTGAGAATCAGATGAGTTAATAAATATCTAATGTAATTAAGAATAGCGCCGGGCACTCAGCAAAACATTCAATAAATGTTCCAGTTGAGTTCCTGGGGCTCTGTAGAGCAAGTACCTGATAAATTCCCATCCAGCAGTATTATTCTAGGTAAAATTCTTCTATCTCCATGAACTAAGCTCTTCATTGACTCAAGCTTCAGGAACAGAAATTAATATAAGGCATTTGTAAATTACCCAAACTGACTAGAAAATCCAAAATCCTCTGTCACCTGGATTATTACAATAGTCTTCTTGCTGGCCTCCCAGGTCTCACCTTTGCCTTCCTCCAGTCTATCTCCATATAGCAGCCAGAACAATCTTTCTAAAGGCTATGTCAACTCATCAACTCATTTACTTATCCACTCAAAGCAAACCATCTTCTCAGACTAAAATCCAAAATATTAACCCTGGCCCACAAGATCCAACAATGACTTGGCCCACTTCACTCCACATGCATGTTGTTGCTCTTTCTAGAACATGAAAAACATGCTCCAGCCTTAGGATGTACTTTTTTTGCTTTGGCCTAGCTCTCTCTCCCTAGACACTTGTGCTCAAATGTCTCCTCAAGGCCCTCCACTATCATACCACATGAAAGTAGCATTACCACCAGCCCTATCCCCCTTTTTTCCCCTCACTCAATTTTTACTCATAGCACTTACCATTTATTTGTCATATATTTGCTTATTTCTCTTCTGCTAGAATATAAGTTACAAGAGAGCAAGAATTTTGTTTGTTCATTGCTATTTTCTTATAGCACCTGGTATACTACAAATTCTTGACCAAAGTCAATATCATACTTAATGATAAAACACAAGACACAATCCCATTCAAGTCAGAAATAAGAAACAAAATTAAAAATACTATATGTCAGTTACCACATAGGCAAATTTTTAATTTTTTAAACTTTTCATTTTAGTGATTAAAGTATACTTCAAACATTAAAATAAAGAGTTTTTAAAAAAATCTTCAGTGAAAATGCTGCTCAGCAAATCTTTACACTTGGACACACTCATGTAACCACCACCCAAGATCAAGATAAAGAATGTGTCCTGCACCTCAGAAACTCCCTCTTAGTTAATATACCCAAAAAAGGTAAATACTATTCTGACTTCTAACCCCAGTTATGCCTGTATTTGAACTTCATATAAATGGAATCAAACAGTATACTCTTTTGTGTCTGGCTTCTTTTGTTCAACTTAATCTGTGAGATTCAGCAATGTTGCTATGTGCATCAGTACTACACTCTTTTTTATTGCTGAGTAGCATTCCATTTTATGAATATACCAATTTATCCAATCTACTGTCATTGACAGGTTGATCCAGTTTGGGGACAAAATAAATAATGTTGCCTTGAACATTTGGGCATGTCTTCTGGTGGAAATATTCGCTTATCTACAGATTGGCTGCTTGTTTGGAGAATGGAGGTTAATAGTATCTTAGACTGGTGAAGATGCAGGGAATTAGAAAGTGGGCACTACCGGTGAGTGTATAAACTGGAATGGCCTTTCTAGAGGGTGATATGGCAATAGGCACAAGAAGCTTAAAAACATCTGTATCCTTTGACCAATAATACCTGTTCAAAGAAATTTCTTCCTAAGAACACACATGCCAGGTGTTCTTCTAAGTGTTTTATATGTATTAACTAATTTGATTTATTCTAAGGAAATAATTAGAGATGCCCCCAGTGATTCGTTTAAGATGTCAATCATGGCCGGGCGCTGTGGCTCATGTCTGTGATCCTAGCACTCTGGGAGGCCGAGGCGGGTGGATTGCTCGAGGTCAGGAGTTCGAGACCAGCCTGAGCAAGAGCGAGACCCTGTCTCTACTAAAAATAGAAAGAAATTATCTGGCCAACTAAAAATCTATATAGAAAAAAAAAAATTAGCCGGGCATAGTGGCACATGCCTGTAGTCCCAGCTACTCAGGAGGCTGAGGCAGTAGGATTGCTTAAGCCCAGGAGTTTGAGGTTGCTGTGAGCTAGGCTGACGCCACGGCACTCATTCTAGCCTGGGCAACAAAGCGAGACTCTGTCTCAAGAAAAAAAAAAAGATGTCAATCATGTCATTATTAGTAGATATTTTAAAAAGTGGTGAACAAGGTAAATAACTAACAATAGGGGAATGATTTTCAAATATATTGTACTTCTGTGGAATTAAACACTATACAGTCACTAAAAATGTTTTCAAAGAACATTAATGATATAAGAAAAAGCATACATTAATGAAAAAAGGTAACAGTAGAAAGCACAAAATAAATTCTTATTTTTTAAAAAGGGTATACATATAACTCAAATGTTAAAACAGTGGTGATCTCTGGAAGACATGGGTATTTTCATATTTTTTATATTTTTCTGAACTTTCCAATTTTTCTTTTCTTTTCTTTTCTTTTTTTTTTTTTTTGAGACAGAATCTCACTCTGTTGCCCAGGCTAGAATGCCGTGGCATCAGCCCAGCTCACAGCAACCTCAAACCCCTGGGCTCAAGCAATCTCTCTGCCTCAGCCTTCCGAGTAGCTGGGACTACAGGCATGCACCACCATGCCTGGCTAATTTTTTTCTATATATTTTTAGTTGTCCAGCTAATTTCTTTCTATTTTTAGTAGAGACGGGGTCTTGCTCTTGCTCAGGCTGGTCTTGAACTCCTGAGCTCAAACAATCCTCCCGCCTCAGCCTCCCAGAGTACTAGGATTACAGGAATGAGCCACCGCACCCAGCCTCTAATTTTTCTATAATTTATTGTTTTTATCAACCAAAAATATGTGATTAAAGACAAATAAACAAAGCTGTTTACATTATAACGGGAAGACAATACTCTAATACAATTCAATTAGGGAAATGATGCAGTTTTGCACAGGATGATATAAAAGTACTACAGAAAGACATCTAGCCTAGAGATTAGGGGGTAGGGCATTATCAGGAAAACTTTCCATTGTCTTATTTCCACTGAGAACTCAGAGAGGAAAAACTCCATCTCTAGGTGGGAAGGAACCTTCCCAGGAAAATCCTGTTAATTCCTCAGCTCACAGCCCCTAGGGTATCAATTATACACTGTGACCTGGCCTAGCAAGTGTTCTTTTCTCCTCTCACTTGCAAAAAGACTTAGCCAAATTGAGTGATGGGAATTCCTGAACACCCAGGATGGAGCCAAAATTTAACAGCCTCCGACCTGGAAGAAGTTGGTTCCACCCACCCTACCGCCTGACTGAGAAGCATAAAAGAAGGGCCTCCTTTCTCATCAGAAAAAATTAGGGCAACGCAACAACGTTTCAGATTTCCTTAAGATCTGGAACTCTAGGCAGAGTAAACTAAAATTTACACGATGTCCAGAGTTTAAAAAGTTCTCCTACTTGAAGAAATAAAGTTATCAAGAAATTATCCAGGCAAAGGTAATTCTCTGTATCCAACCTCCTACTCCCCCTTGCTCCTCTGCTGATGGATCACCTCTGGAAACCAAAGGAAAGCAGAGGAGCATGGGGATTGAAGATACAACTTAGTCCTTTAGGGGCCAATTCTCATGGAAGTAAATACTTGCTTAATAATTAATACATAAGATACGTTTTGCTGGGTTCAAAAAAATAATCACTCATTTCCTGGTACAATGAACATTAAATATTCATCAAAGGAAAAACATATAGACCCCAAATTACTAATACTTCATCAACAATTAAATTTACTAAAAAGATACTGCAAAGCACTATCATTAAATTTTCTAACTTTTGACCTCTGAACCACATTAAAGTCTCAAGAATTGATGGTCAAAAGGACCTATTTTAGAGTCACCTCCATAGTCACGAAGTTACAAACATTTATGTGACAAAGCAGAGACAGCATACTTGTTTTGTCCTTGCTCTCCCTCCTTTCCTATGCCCTCTTTAGTTCCTCCCCAACTGCTCCTGGTTACAAATTAATACTTAAATGCATTGCAAAATTCTCCATAAAATACCTGAGGCTTTTCATGGTTATAGTGTTAAGTTACCTAAGCTAAGATAAATAAAATTCTAGTCTAAAATTTACTAACCTATCAAATCTCTACATTGCATAATGGGACAAATTTCTTATGCAGCTTAAAACGCCTCAACTCAATTTCATAAAATAGTTCTTTGAAAAAATAAGCATTTACATAATCACCATAGATTCTGATTTTAGTCTAACTAGAACCTAAATTTTTGGATAATCTCTATTCTGGTTGCTTAGAATATGTTATGGAAACAGAGGATGTAGAAAATAGAACTGGAAAAATTTGGCATCTTCAAATTTCACTTTTACATGTAATCAAAATACTGAAAAACACCAGTCTGGAGTAATAAAAAAGCACTCTGGATAATTTATTCTTAATTACAAGTGGCAAAATTTTAACATTAGTCCCCAATCATATACCAGAATCTGGTATATGTTGTACCAGACTGCTAAAGATTATCTTTATACGAAACAAGGACGCTGCCCTTCTTTTAAAGTGATAATGTGTTCTATCTTGTTTTCTGTTGTCAGATTTGTCTAACGTGAAAACTGATTAAGTAAAACTAACTGTACTTAAAAATTAAGTAAAACCTAACCCTAAACACTGAAAAGAACACTGTCATTTAAATGGTTTTCTCTCCCTGGACCAGTAGAGGGAGACTAAGGCATCTGGCCTGGTCGTGTAGTGTTTCTGTAAAATTGGGGAGGGGGGAAGCGGAGGCTGTATTTAAATGTCCTGCTGTCAATCAAAAGACACTTCCTACAATCACAGTCACCATATCTGCTATTACTCGTGAGCGTGCTGTCGCCAAGATACAACACCAAACGGGGCCCGGGAAACCTGCTTCACCTAAATGTGACCGCAGGCTTTGCCACAACACCCAAATAAGGACTTTAGGAGCCCAACCCCAACTAGTTTCTTTGTTTAAATGCCTGCGAATCCCTCCCACGCCGGAGTCAAGAGGCTGTGGCGCCGCCCTTTATTAGCCTCACACTTTGATTACAAAACACACGAGTCGGCGGCCTGGCTGCGGAGGCGGCCCGAGCTCTCTCAAACGTCAAACCCGGAGCGCAGCGGCGGCTGAATCAGAGGGCAACGTCCGCCGCCGCCGCCGCCGCCGCCGCCAGCCGGCCCCGAAGCGCCCGCCCGGCCCACTCAAGTTCACCGGCCCCCGGGCACCGCCGCCGGCCGCCCGCTGTCGCCGGCCTTCGGGCGACGGCAACTGCACTCTTAATAAAGTTTGAGCCGCGGCGCGAGGGCGACGCAGGGGGTCTGAGGAGAAGCTGTCCCTTCGGGCCCCCGCCGCCCACTCCATCCGCCCCGCCCCCGGTGAGCAGGAGGTGTGTTGAGGTTGTGGGCCACGACCCGAGGCAACCTGCCGCCCGCCGGGTCCCAGGACCCCAACTCTCCCCGACACCTTTCAAGTCCCCGAGAGAGTGCCTCATCTGTTGCTCTGTTTACTCCGCGGAGCCCCGCCGAGCTAGCTGGCGCGGTCGCCTTCCCAACCTGCCGCCTCCCAGGCCCACCGCCGCCCCCGTCCCACCGGCCGAGAAGTTTGATAAAGACTGGGAAGGGGGCGCGACGAGGACCCGCGGCGGGGGGAGACGCGGGGCCGGAGCGAGCCCGTCGCCGCCCGGAAGGAAGGAAGGCGCGGCGGCCAGCCGGACAGAGCCGCGGGGCGGCGGACCGGGCGGCGACTCCGGGCCGGAGCCCCGGGCGCGGCGGGGCGGGGCGGGCGGCGGCCGGGCGAGGGGCTGCGGACCGGGCCAGCGCTCTGCCCGCCGCCCCCGCCGCGTCCGCCCGGCCGCGCACCCTCACCCCGGGCTCCCCCTGCCAACTTCTCCGCCGGCCCCCTTTGTTCCTGATTGTTGTGGCGACTCTTCGCCCGGGCCAGGCGAGCTCATCCGCTCCCCTCAGCAGCCCGCCCGGCGCTCGGCGAGCCCGGGGCCCCGCTGCCCGGCCCGGGGGCTCCGCGCCGGGGCCCCCTGGGCGCTGGGCGCGGCGCGGCGGCCGGACCGGAGGGAGGTGCGGACCGGCGGCCGGTCGACCGGCCGGCGGCGGTTGGTCGGTGGCCGGCGGCGGCGGGGCTGGAGGGGGTTTATTTACCTGCCGTGGAACCAGTCCTTGCAGATATCACACTCGATCATGAAGCGGTTCACGTCGTACGGCTGCCGGCACACACAGTACACCGGCGGGGGCGGCGGGGGCGCCGAGGCCCGGCCCGGAGCCGCCACCGACACGGCTGCCGCGGCGGCTCCAGCTGCTGCTCCCGCGGCCACCGCCGCCGCCGCTCCGGCCATCTTTAAAAAACACTCACACGCTCGCTCGCTGCTCCGCTCGCCGACTGGAGCGAGCGCAGCCGCCAGCCAGCGCCGCCCCCTGCAGCAGCCGGAGCAGCAGCCGCGGCGGCGGCGGCGCCTCAGTGCGCGCGCGCGAGGCCGCGACGGCGGGCGCCGGGGGAGGAGGCGGCGCGCGCGACGCGCGAGGCCCGAGCCCGGCGGCTTCCGGCGCTCGGCGCGGGGCCGTGCGTCTCGCGCACGTTCTCCGGCCGTCGGCGCGCTCCCGGTTCCCCTCCGCGGCCGTCGGGCGGAGGGACCTGCTGAAGGGCACGCGAGCCGGGCAGCCGGCCGCCCGAGAGGACACGCGCGGAGGGGTCGGGCGCGCGGCTGCGGACGGAGGAGGACGGCGGGAGCGTGCGAAGAGCCGGCTTGGTTATTTCGGAGTGAAAGCCGAGGCCCGGGGAAGTTCCTGCGGAGTGAAAAAGGGCAGATGTTGCGTCTGTGTTCAGAGGAGGGGAAGCGACGAAGTTTCCGCCTGCCAGGGTCACCTCGCGGCTGGGGGAGAGCCTTAAATCAATTAGCAACCGCCGGCTGAGGACAGGGGATGCGGCCCCGCGACCTGCGTGCGTCCTTGCCGAGCTGCCACGCCGGGCCAGTTGTGCCTTTCCCAGGTGGAGGAATGTGCGGTGGAATCCACTCAAACTTTGGAAAACATCCCACCCGAATTCCCATCGAGCAGCTGGGAAACCAGCGTGTTGATGGAGCCACCGTTAGGTGGAAGAAGGTTGTCCCTAAGAGAAATTTGTTTAGGTCTGTCCGCCGATAGGGACCACCCTTGAAATGGGGTTGGTGGAGAGAGGGATGGAGAAGAACCGGCGTGTTTATAAATAACAAGACTTAGCTGCGAATGCTTTGGACTCCCAAGTTGGGAAGATAGGGGTAAAATTCTAAATGACTTTTCCCTCGGAAGAGGGATACTACAAAAAGCGAATCGAAAGGTACTTGGTGCCTAATAGACCGTCAGTAATAATTTTTGAATGAAGGATGAAATTGAGAGCCAAATGTGAGATGATAAACTGAAGAATAAAGACAGCTAACAAATATTGAACACAGAAAAAGATTGCCTTGAGATCATAACTACGAGAGTTGGAACGGTTGTTAAGGATTTGTAGCTGAATTTCTGCAGGTGTCCAGGGAAAGCCCTACAGCTCCCTAAATAATTTTTTTAGTGGAGGCTGAAGGGTTATCCATCTCACCCACCTCCAGACAGATAATCTCCTTGTTCTAATCTCATTGTTATAGTTACTTGCCTAGTGTCTCATAGATTGGAGCTGGAACTGAAATTTAAGTTTCCCAAACAGTCCTTTTTCTAACACATCACTGTTGGGCACACGTTATCACAGAAAAAGAAAAACTTGAACATTATAGCTGACGACACACACTGAATGAGTTTGAAACATATTTCTACTGGAGAAAAGAAAAGTTACTGTAATTTTGGCATATGTTTAGAGGCATCATAGATTAGTGAAGCGGAAAGAGCTAGCTGCTTCACATAAGCTGTGTGACCTTGGGCCAGTCACTCCGTTTCTCTTGAACTAGATCCCTAAAGATCTGTTAAAAAAAAAAAAAGATGGATAATAATACCCTCCTTAATTACTCAAAGAGGTTTTGTAAGAAGCAAAGGAGATAATGTATTTTAAAATGTACTTTGTAGCGGGAGTGTGTTGTCATGTTAGAGTCTGGGTGAGTAGAGCATCCAAGCATGAAACTGGCCTGATGTGCCCTGTTCTCTGGGGGCCACCTGGCCTTGGGATGTCAACATGGGGATATGTGGAAGGGGCAGCAGCGGCAATGAAAGATTGGTTATATAAGGATTTGGTCAAATAAGCACAGTTATGTGTCACTTAACATCAGGGATAGTTCTGAGAATTTCGTCATCAGGTGGTTTCGTCGTGCAAACACCATAGAGTGTACTTACACAACCCTAGATGGTATAGCCTACCACATACCTAGGCTATATGGTATAGCCTGTTGCTCCTGGGCTACAAACCTGTACAGCATGTTACTGTACTGAATACCGTGGGCAATTGTAACACAATGATAAATATTGGTGTATCTAAACATAGAAAAGATACAGTGAAAATATAATCTTATGGGACCACTACTAACACCATTATATGGCACATGACTATAAATATATTAGGGAAAATGGGAGCCAGATTTCTCACTGTAGAGGGAGAGAGTTACAAATAAGGAAAGAGAAAACTAGAATGAAACTTTTGATAGTGGACTAGTAATGGAGGTATCAATCTATTATTATTTGTAGAAATAGATACAGATATATACGTACGTATGTACTCTATCCATTGAGAGGATCTGGGAGTAGTGATGACACATGAAACAATGAGAACATCTAGCCTAGATCTTGGCTTCTAAATACCATTCTCCACTTCAGTTTTCTTCTTGGAAAAGTAATTGATTCCAGAAAAAGAGAAGAGAAAGTACAGGATGAGCCTGGAGCCTCTAGTTATACCAGAAAATAAGGACATGCTCAAGGAATAATGGGGCATGTTAAAATGACAGGGGCCAACTTCTGTCCCACTGGCCAAATCAGGGATAAATTGAGCTTCAAAATATAAAAAGGTCATGTATTTTAACCTATTGAATACTATAGATTAAGTAAATATATAAATTGAAATTGCACTAAGGGTTGGAATATTTACATAGTTTCAAAATATCTCCCTGCAAAACTCTTATTAATTACAAAAGGAACTAGAGCAATTTTAGTGTTGAGAAGCCTGGCAGGCACTATCTTACTCAAGTGATCAAGTGCCATCAATAATGGACAAATCGAGATCACATGCCACCTGACAGGACTCAGTGAGGAGAATGCTAGCATTACTTCCGTGTGCTTCTGCTCCATCTACTTGACCCTCCAGTTGGAAATGTAGCTAGTTTTAAGAGTACATGAAGAGATGAGTAAAGAATAAAAACACAATAGGCATACAAATCTGTAAGGAAAGGTTAAAGAAGTTGTAAACACAAAGATCTGACCTTGAGAAGAAAGCTAGAACTTTGGATAATGCCAAAATTTTAGTGGCAAGCTCCATACATAGTAATTAAACACATGGGTTTGGATTCACAACATACTACTTCTGTGACAACTTATTAACACTTGGATTTTAGTTTTCTCATTTTAATGGGGATTATAAGAATATCTGCCTCACAGGATTGGGCGCATTAAGATAACACGCTGGGCACAATTCTTAGCACATAATAAGCCACATAGCTATTAATTATAATTATGAATAATTTTGTTAATAATAAGGAGGACATCTCTATTATGAAGAGCAGCTAAAAAGTCAGGAGTCCTTTTTAGACTAGCAGAGTATTATCTCGGAAACAAGGGAGAGAGAATTTCAGAAGGAAAATATCTTGAAGAAAGACACCCAGCGTCATGCCATTGTCAGTTGACAATGACTGTGGACCTCCCTCTACCCTTTTCCTTTGTGGGCACTCTACTACCCTCAGTAGAACTCTCTTGATTTTCATATCAAATCTAAGCTGTTCTGTTGTTTGTTTTTAAAATTCTACATGTGCATAAAACCTCATTTCTCTGACAAGGAATGTTTGCTCTAACCTAACAGTTCTGCTTCCTACTACTAATGATACTTGTCTATCTCCATAACAATGTCTACTGTTCTCTTCCTTAGAAAACAAACATACTTTGGGGATGCTACATTAAACCACTGACATGCATTAAATGGTAGTTATTTATTCTTATGTAGCACTTTGTATTAATCCTCACCAAAGCCTGTACATCAGATTAACTAGAGTAAAAAGGGAACAGCCTGCCTAAAGTTGTAGTGGGAAGACTGGGAAATTTTAAGGGAAGAGGATGGAAAGAGGAGGGAAGTGGATGGAAAACATTGCCCAGGGAAAAGAGATCTTGAAGAATTGTTGATGCTAGGAAGGAGAACAGAGTCCCAGTAGAGAAAGCAGGACCCAATAAACAAAACTCAGCAGTTTTGTTGATTGCATGATTTTCTTTGCTTCTACCCCAAGAGCTGGGGAAAATTCTAAACTGACAACCCAAGGTTAAGATATTATTAAAGGAGGACTGTAATCATGTTGAACAAACTCAATGAAAGTGCAAATATAAGAATAAAACAGTAATGAGGAAGTAGGGAAATTAGTAAGCAAAGTGAATAAAAGATGTAGCCTGGCATTATATGCCTTTCAAAGGATACAGGATAAAGTACACAGCATCACCTATGAAGTATCCTTGCCAAAAATGTTTAACCTGAATATAATTAATCCTTTAGACTTAACTTCTAGTTTATAGGAAATTCAGGAGATAGAGCAACAAGTTGCATGATATCGCAAGGAAAAAGGACAAATCCAAAATGTGAAACATTCCAGAAGACAACTAGCTTAGTTTCTTTCAAAAGTTGTCATAAAAAAAAAAAAAAAAAAAGAGGACTGGCAAGGGGAGGAATACTTCTAGATCTGGATAACAGTGTTGAGAAACATAACCAAATACAATTCATGAACCTTGACATACCCTGATTCTAAAAAGTCAGCTATAAAAGACAGTTTGGAGGAGAATTTAAATTGTTAAATATAATCTAGATATTAGATGATATTAA
Organism: Lemur catta; assembly: GCF_020740605.2. Lineage (NCBI taxonomy): Eukaryota > Metazoa > Chordata > Mammalia > Primates > Lemuridae > Lemur > Lemur catta. The sequence goes on along the minus strand of NC_059138.1, from coordinate 12,076,175 downwards.
GGAAATATTAATTTTTCTCTGGTATCATGTAATATTGTGGTTTTGTAGAAGAATGTCCTTATTTTGGGGAGATGCACGCTGAGATTTTTAAAGGTGAAATATTATGTCAGGACTTGCTTTGAAAAATTCAACAGAAAAAAGGAGGGAGAGAGAGATGGAGATGAATGAAGCAAATACAGTCATATTGACAGTTGTTAAATCTAGGTCATGATGTGTCTAGGGGTGTTCATTGTACTTGTCTTTCAACTTTTATGTATTTTTGAAATTTTTATAATGAAATTGTTTAAATATAGCCTTTTTCTTGAGTCTGTTCAGAAGTTAAATCTTGTTATAATACCTTCTAAAGTTACACCTGTCTTCCAGAGATCAGAATGTTATGGGGCAATTGTTTTGTCAAGCTTTACAACCCAAATGGATTATGAAATAAGGAGGTAAAATTTGGTCCTTCTAAAGGGGGATGAAGAAGACACTTTTTTAGATTGATATATACACATCCAGAGAGTCTCCTAAATCCTAGTGCTGTGCCCCCATGCCTCTATCCCTACTCTAATGAGAGATGTTACACTCTCCTGAAAGAGTGTGCCAAACATGCGAGCAGTGTGGAAGCAGAAGAAAGTTGAGAACCACTGTATTAGACTGATGTCTCCTTATGAAAAAAAAGTTCCACATTTACCCAAGTCTAACTGTGAGAAAAACATCAGACAAATTCCCACAGAGCCACATTCTACAAAGTACCTGCTCAGTATACCTCAAACTGTCAAAGTCATGAAAAATAAGAAAAGTCTGAAAAACTGTCACAGCCAAGTGGAGCCTAAGGAGACATGACAGTTAAATGTGACATGTATCGTCCTAGATGGGATCCTGGAAAAGAAAAAGGACATTGGGTTAAAACTAAGGAAATCAGAATAAATTATAGGCTTTAGTTAATAATGTATCAGTATCAGCTCATTAATTGTAACAAATATATCAGACTAATGTAAGATATTAATAACGGGAAACTGGGTATGTGCCTATGGGAACTCTACCATTGTCTTAATTTTTCTGTAAATGTAAAATTGTTCTATAAAGTCTATTTAAATTTTTTTTAAGTTTTACCTTTAAGGGACCTATAACTCAGAGCTATCCCAAAATCATAAATGCTTTGAATTTGCATATTACTTTGATCTATCAAAACACTCTTGCACACAAAGAGTATCTACAAAGTCTCTATGTTTCAAATGCCAACCTAGTTAATAAAGAATAGTTATGCGGGGCACTATGATGGCTTCTCATTTTGAGTTCTACGGCACTTAATTGTAGCTTGGGAAGGTATTCCTGGTTGGGTGAATAATATGTTATTAATAATGGTTAAATCAGGAAAATTATGCATATCTGTGTGTATGTGTGTGTGTGTATGTGCCTGTTATTAGCCTGAGGCATTGGTTAATTTTAAAGTAGCAGGAAATTTAAAATTTTATTCTTCCATCCATGCATTCATTAGTCATTATTGTCTACTACAGACATATTGTAGTTGCTAAGCCTCAAAAGGCTCCTACTGTGTGAAAAAGGTAGACAAGTAGATATAAAATTACAACATAGTATGCTAAGTAGGGTGGTGGAGAAAAACACAAAGAGCTGTGGCAGCACAAAGGAGGGACAACTAACCAGACTGGGGTTAATCAAAGAATGTTTAGTCCTAAATGACAGATTAACATGGAAAGAATTTCTACATCTTTCACCATCCCCATTTATGAAAATGAAAAATTTTACTTTCCAAGCGACATAAGAAAATTTTATTCCCAATTCAAGTAGATTTTTTTGTGTTGCTTTTTTTTTTTACTGTCAGGTGTTTGTTTCTTTACATTATAAGAGGCAAACCAAATACGGTAATATTTACCAATAAATAAGATTGGGATGTGTATCTTTGAAGGGGACTGAATGAGAGACAGTGGCAAAATCCGCAGTGTATCAACAACCACAGACATTTATTAAGCACTGAAGGCAGTGTGTTTGGCGGCATTGCAGATATAAAGAAAACATTGATAAATACTGTAGTAGAAAATTCTGGGCAAGTTTCTAATAAATTTTTTTTCCACTCTTATTTGAGAAGTCAGTCATCCCTGGTTCTAATTGATATGTCTAATTGATATACTCAACAGTCACTTCTAATGGTCAATAAACAAATATTTTTTAAATTCAAAGAATCTCTTTCAAATTGAATCCAAATGACAAGTAATTCTTTTGTTAGCCTAAAATTGCAACACAAAATATATATGTAATAAATTCAGATATTGTGCATTGTCCTTAAAATTCTCATATATGTCTTATAGCCCTTTTTCCCCATGGATAACTAATTTATGGCCTAATAAATCTATAGATTTAATTAAATTTTGAGTCCTACCTCTTCATTTTATTGCCTTACAGATTTATTCCTTTACAGGTCCTAATTAGGAAATTAACATTAAACCCAAAGGGATTGGAAGTTTTAATTTTGTTTTCTAATTTGCACAAAAGCTGTAAAATACCACCAAATATATTTCTTCATAGTATAGGAGATAGAGTTCAGAATTCCCAGCTATCTGTTGCTTAGGTACTTAAAAATTGTCATAAAGTATAGTATATTCAGGGCTAGTTATGAGAAAGGAGTTTGTATTCCCTTATGTTTGAGAAAGAATAGCTTTAAAGATGCTGTCAACAAGTACACTAAAAAGAATTACTTTAGCATGTAGTGACAAAAACAAATTGTGTTAATAAGATTTCATGGAGGTCTGTTTCATGTAAGGCACTATGCTGGATGTCACGAAGAAAATAAAAGACAAAAATAGTGCCTGCTTCTAAGAAAGTGATAATTTACAGGAGTAAAAATGGTGAGCAAAGGGTTAATCTTGAGGTCTGCAGGGAGCTCTGAAGAGCCAAGATTTTCAGAGGACTTAGAGAAAGGGACACTCAAGAACAAATACAAAATTGCAGCACAGACTTGTATAAAAGGTGTCAGGAAGATTAAAGCGTAGGACTAGCGGAGCCTTGCCAAAATAAGTTACGGACAACTAAAAGGACTCTTTAATCTATATTTAAAATGAGCAAAAAGAACAAGGAAGGTGTAGGCATGATGCTTGGGGCAGATGGTGTAATATTGACAGATGATAAAGCAAAATTGCTCAACTTCTATTTTGTTTTCATCTTTCTTACCAGTAGTTGTCTTTGAGCTAGAAAATACTCTCTACCAAAAAAGATGGACATCAGACTAAGTATTGATTTGACCCACTTATTTGTAGCAGGATTGGGCAGACAAGAAAGCTTCCCTATTTGAAATCAGACTAAGTTTCTGGAGTGAGGCCAAAGGGAAGTACCAAAGTATGGGAGAAGTGGAGGCAGGTGTGCTAGAGAAACAGACGCAGGCGCAGATGCACAGAGAAGGGTGAGTTTGTCATAAAAAGGGGGGTGGGGGGGAAAGCCCATTGTCCAAAGGAAATGTTAAAACCAGATAACAATGAAGAAAAGGCAGTTGGCAGTGGGAGCAGAGACAATATAGCAGAGAATGGAAAACAGAGCTGGTATTTCTGTACCAGGAACTCTCTGAGCTGCTTAGAATATATTGTCTCATTTAATCCCTACAACAACCTTAATGCAAGTGGTGTTATGATCCTTCTAATACAGAAAATAAGACAATTTGCCTAAGGTTATGCAGCTAGTAAGAGGAGCAGGTGAGATTTGACCTGAGCTCTTCACAGTCTGTATTTTCCTCTGTATGCTGAAGAGGGCACAGTAATGTGGAATCCAAGGGTCAGTAGACTCAAGACTCTGAGGTGTCCGTTGGCATGAAGGATGTCTGTGAGCAAGTGTGCAAGAGCCTCCATCATGGGGCTGGAGTTTAGGGGTAGGATGGCCTTCACTGGGCAAGGAGACACAAGGACAAAGGGACATAAGGAAAGTTTTGGAGGTGATGAATATGTCTATTACCTTGTTTGTGGTGATGGTTTTATGGGAATGTGCAAATGTCCAAACTCATTAAATTGTACACATTAAATACATGCAGTTTATTGTATATCAATAATACCTCAATAAAGCTGTTTGTTTGTTTTTTTAAAAAAGAACAAACTTAGGTACTAGGCATAAATTGACTTGCATATATCAAAAGAATGACCTATGCACAGGGATTAGGACAGAGGCCAGGATGTGAAGCACAATTCAAGAAAGGTGATTTTATGCTGAGCTGCTTAAGTACTTCCTATGGAGATTCACGAAACATGAGAGAAGGGTAAAGGGAAACCCCAGAACCAGAGCTAAGCAGAGACCTAGAGAAAAATCTCTCAGATTGGAGAGGACAGAAGGCTACAAGACAAAAGTCTCCAGGAATTAAAAAATAATGAAGCTGATAGAGTATTTGAAATGACCTTTTTGACATTAGAAAAAATAACTGACAAGAGTGTGGCAGATATATAGGAGCATTTGGGAGTAAATTAATAAATAAGCACTTAGAGGCCAGGCACGGTGGCTCACGCCTGTAATCCTAGCCCTCTGGGAGGCCGAGGCGGGTGGATCACTCGAGGTCAGGAGTTCGAGACCAGCCTGAGCGAGACCCCATCTCTACTAAAAATAGAAATAAATTATCTGGACAACTAAAAATATATATAGAAAAAATTAGCTGGCCATGGTGGCGCATGCCTGTAGTCTCAGCTACTCGGGAGGCTGAGGCAGGAGGATTGTTTAAGCCCAGGAGTTTGAAGTTGCTGTGAGCTAGGCTGACGCCACGGCACTCACTCTAGCCCGGGCAACAAAGTGAGACTCTGTCTCAAAAAAATAAATAAATAAATAAATAAATAATCACTTAGAAAAATAAGCAAATAAAGGGAAAAGTCAATTTTAACTTTAAAACAAACAAGTTGTAAAACAGAGAAATCATAGCACACTATGGGGTTATGTAGTGAATCCCATTTAAACTCTGGCTATTAATTTAAACAAAAAAATGTCAGCCGGACGGGTGGCTCCTGCCTGTAATCCCAACACTTTGGGAGACCGAGGTCAGAGGATCCCTTGAGCCCAGGAAATCAAGGCCGGCCAACCTGGGCAACATAGTGAGACCTGTCTCTACAAAAGATATTAGCTGGGTGTGGTGGCGCACGCCTGTAGTCCCAGATACTCAGCAGGCTGAGGCAGAAGGATCGCTTGAGCCCAGGAGTTTGAGGTTGCTGTGAGCTATGATCACACCACTGTACTCCAGCCTAGGTGACAGAGTGAGACCCTGTCTCAAAAAAAAAAAAAAAAAATGTAATGTAACTGTCTGTACTTAGAAGATGGAAAGAGGAGAAAGGAAGCAATGGAGGAAAGAGTTAAATCTTCAATAACAATAATAGGAAGTCAGTAGATGATAATGTCCAAAATTGAGAAATTGAGAAAGAGCCACATAAGTATTTTATTGAGAAATATGGAGTTAAATAACCAAAAGTGGCTAAAACAGTTCACAGTAGTTGCCAGTAGAAAATGGGTCTGGGTGTCATGGAGGGTGTGAGGAGGGCAGGAGTGTAGTATTGCGAGCAGAGACTGCTTCTTTTCATTATAAAGCATTTAATGCTATTTGATTTATTAATTATAACCCTGTGTTATTATGATAAAATTGCTATTTCTTATTTTACTATTTTAGAGATAGGGTCTCACTCTGTCACCCAGGCTGGAGTGCAGTGGCGTGATCATAGCTCACTGCAGCCTCCAACGTCTGGGCTCAAGCGACCCTCATGTCTCAGCTTCCCAAGAAGCTGTGATTACAAATGTGCCCACCACACCCAGCTAATTGCATTTTTTTAAGCAGATGGGATTTGATTGTTTCAAAAAAGAAACAGAAACCACATGAAAGTAATCGTGGGTCTTCCCAAGAAAGCCTCAGTGAAGCCTCAAACTCTAGTCACTGCATTTATAGAAAAGGAGTGAGCCATGGGACAGTCACCAGGGTAACTCATTAAAGAACTTGTTTGGAACCATGTGAACAAGCGCGCCCTTGCCTCTCAACCTCAGAGACAGAAATGCCAGCAGCCATGGCTTTGCCCGAGGCCAGTTGTTCTTAAACCACTGGGCTTGTTCCTGGGCTTGTTAGAACCCAGAGTGTTGAGCCCCACCCCAGAAGTTCCAGTAGGTCTGGGGTGAGGCCGAGAATTTGCATTTCTAGCAAGTTTCCAGGTCATGCTGATGCCGCTGGTCTGGGACCACACCGAAAACCACTGGTCTAGGCTGGAGCTGGCACTGCTCTCTAAAGAAAACAGGCACCGTGCCCGAGGAGGACTCCTAAGGGGACTGTGAGCTGGAGGAGAGACACGGCAGAGCTTAAGGTAAGTCCAGGCCTCCAGAACAGACACCAAGTAAATGAAGAAGGAAGAGAACAAGGAGGAGTAAAAGGCAGGGATAAATATACACCCAGGTTCTATTCTCCCAGAGTAAAGCTGTTCTCACTTTGATAATGGAGGAGTTCCCCAACCTGTTGGCCGACTGCCAACCTACCAGGCTAGGCGAATGCTTGTAAATAGTCCTCACCCACCCACCTAAAACCCACAGTCAGGGCTCCCATTCGGGGAAGAACCATGTTAATAAACTGCAGCAAAAGCCCAACCCAGCTACATAATAATAAACAGAAACTTATAAATATGAAAGTACAAAAATGGCATGTGAAGAAAAATCAACTGCATTAAAAAGGACTAACATGAAAAACAAACACAAAAAGAAACAGCTCACCCTGGAAGAAACATGATTCAGGAACATAAGAGAATTTTTATTTTTCTTAATCCTGATGAATAGCCTCAGAGAAACTTGAGAGCAAATTTCAAGCAACAAGAGCAAGCTGCTATGAAAAAGGAGCTTTCATAGCGCCTTCATAGTTTGAGGAACCGTAAAAAATTGATTGCCAAAATTTATTTATTTATTTATTTATTTAGAGACAGGGTCTCACTCTGTTGCCCAGGCTGTGGCACAATCACAGCCCACTGCAAGCTCCAACTCCTGGGCTCAAGCCATCCTCCTGCCTCAGCCTCCAGAGTAGCTGGAACTACAGGCCCATGCCACCATGCCCAGCTTTTTTCTTTTTTTTTAACTGTTTGGTTTTTTGTAGAGATAGGGTCTTGCCATACTGCCCAGGCTGGTCTCGAACTCCTGGCTTCAAGCAATCCTCCCACCTCTACCTCCCAAAGTGCTAGGATTACAGGCATGAGCAACCACACCTGGCCCAAAATTTATTTATTTTTTTTAAAAAGTGAATGAGCGGAACAATGAATGAACAAGTTAAAGACCAAATTAGTGATGTGGAAGATAAAACAAAGGACATCTTTCAGAACCTAATACAAAAAGGCAAGGTAAGGGAAGATATGAGAGAAAAATTGAGACATAAAAGATGACTGAAGTCCAACATCCACTTTCAGTTCTACAAGGGAGGAAAACAAAGACATGGAACAAAAAATTACAGAAAGAATAAGGGGAAAAATATCTAAGCATAAGAATGAAATGAATGAGTTGAGAGTTAAGAGCCCCACTAAATGCCAAGAACAGTGTGATAAGACCCACAGCTAGACATATCTTGGTGAAAATTCAGAACTCTAATGATAAAAATATATGTGTGCATGTATATTGAAAGTTTCCAGAAAGAGAAAGCATGTTAACCTATTTTAGACTTACTGACATGCTAGATGCTTGAATATCTTCCAAGCAGGGCCAGCTTCATAATCTACAGGGCTCTGTGAAAATGAAAATGTGGGCCCCTTGTTCAAAAATTATTATCAATAGGTATTTCAGGCCGGGCCCGGTGGCTCACGCCTGTTAATCCTAGCACTTTGGGAGGCCGAGACAGGAGGATCATTCGAGGTCAAGAGTTCGAGACCAGCCTGAGCAAGAGTGAGACCCCATCTCTACTAAAAAAAATAGAAAGAAATTATCTGGACAACTAAAAATATATAGAAAAAATTAGCTGGGCATGGTAGCTAGCTGTAGTCCCAGCTACTCGGGAGGCAGAGGCAGTAGAATTGCTTGAGCCCAGGAGTTTGAGGTTGCTGTGGGCTAGGCTGACACCACGGCACTCTAGCCAGGACAGAAGAGTGAGACTCTGTCTCCAAAAAAAAAAAATATATAGGTATTTCAAGATGATGACAACAGAGCACCAAACCAAGCATGAAGCCCTCCTAAGCATGGGATCTCTTATTTTCTTTTATTTCCTTTATTTCCAGGTCATTCTCAGCCTGTTGTATTCATGCCACATTCTTTCTTGGAGTGCACAAGTCTCACGCCAATGGAAGAAGCCCTGCTTCCAAGTTCCAAGAAGCAAAGGCTTTGAATCTAGAATTCTATACTCAGCCAAACTGTCCATCAAGTAGAGGGGCAAATAGAGACATTTTTGGACTTGTAAATTTTAGAAAATTTACTCAACACCCACCCTACTGAAAAAATTATCTGAGCAGCTTTCAGAAAAGCAGTTTCCAGAAAAAATGAAAAAAGTCTCTAAGAAAGAAAGTGACATGAAGTACCAGAAGCAGTGGTACCTGAGAATGACCTACAAATAAAGGAAGATAAGAAAATAGGAGATATTTAGATACTGATGTTTAAGTAATTTTTCTTTACACTTTAAAGTTTAATAACATTGGATTACATTCCTCTCTATAGAACCAATCATTGTTGGTTGAATAATATAAAATAATTATAATATGATAATAGCATTTAAAATGATTTTTATTCTTAGAATGAATCTATAGTCAAAGCATAGAAACATATAATTATAGTTACAGAACAGAATGTAAATATTATAAACCTTGATAAGGGAAAAAACAGTCTAATAAGTAAATGGGAGGTGAATGAGAAAAAAAAGAGAAAAGTATGCCAATTTTTTCATCTGTCATAGCAGAGAGTCAATAGGATCTGCCTGAATTTGATAAATCCAGAAATAAAGATTTTAGTATTTTATCTGAAGTTGTAAAATATACCATGGAAGAACTAAAGAGGAACTAAAATGGTATATTTAATAAAAACTGATTAGGGAAAATAAGTGGCATTATAAATGTATTCAACTCTCCATTTTCATAATAGGGACTTTTTAAAAATTTTCCAGTTTTTGTAGCAGAGAATCAATAGACACATTGATAAATCAAGAAACAAAGGTATAATCAAATTATTTCAGGTTCTATAATAACCATCATAAAAATTTAAAACAGAATCCTGAAAATGGAAGCTTCCATGGAGTGGGACTGAGGGAAAAGTTTGGGGAGGGGAGCATGGTGTTTCTTTTGTATTCTGTATTTTTCTGTTTCATTTTAATTTTTCTACGTAACCCATTCTTTCTATAATTAAGTCTAAGTTGAGCAAGAAAGGAAATGAGAGAAGGCAGGATCAGTAGGAGCCACTATGGGTGGATGAACTTGACTTTCTTTCTTGATTTCCTGGTTGCTATACTGGCCTAGCAAGAGATGCATTGCTACCATGTCCCAGGCCCTCAGTAGTGAACTTTAGCAAGTAAAACAAAACAAAAAATGGTCCCCATGGAACTTGCATGCTAGTTCAAGAAGCTGATGTCCTATTAAGTTCTAAAGAAATTTCAGTTAGGGAAAGGGTGAAAGCAGTTCCCTGGGGGGTAGCGGACGATGTGTTGCAGTTAAAGGTTGGGTGACCAGGGAAGGCATCACAGAGAAAGTGACTAAATGACTAAAGACATGAAAGTGATGAGAAGGCAGCTATGTGGATATCTGGAGGGAGTATTCCAGACAGAATAGCAAGTGCAAGAGTCCTGGGGCAGGAGTGGACCTGGTAATTCCTCCTTCCTGGAACAGCAAGGAGGCCAGAGTGGCCAGAGTGGAGAAATCCAGGGGGAGCGTTTTAGGGGATGATGTCAGAAAGGTAAGGGGATGGGGAGGATCATGCAGGCTCTTTGAAGGACTGTGGCTTTCATTCTGAACAAGATGGCAAGGGAAGACCCTGTGATGTGGTATAGCACAGCGCTTCTCAAACCTTAATATGCACACGAATTACCTGGGGGTCATGTTAGAATGCAGATTCTGATCCAGTTAGCTTGAGTTGGGTACTGAGATTCTGCAATTCTTATAAGCTCTTGGGGTAATATTAATGCTGCTGGTCTGAGGACCACACTGTGCGTAGCAAGCGTAGCTCATTCAAACAGAAATAAGCTTCATTAGGGAAGTTTTCAACAGAGGAGGACAGCTACATTTAAAATCTCTGAGCACTTGAGACTTTACTCATACAGTTGGAAAGGTTATTTGGTTCAGATAAGGATATACAATACTTAAAGAAGGAGACAGTTCTTTCATTTGTAACTTCATGAAGACAACAGAAAGATCTATTGGAATTTGACCCACAATGATCCTTGGCAATTACATACAACTTCCTTTATGTATGTTTGTATGACAAACTCTGAAGGAATACTGTAGATTCTAGTGTCAGTCCAGTGTGCTCACTAAGGAACTGGTGCTATCCTTTAAGAAGTGGAGCTATGAAACAAATTTCTGTGTGGAACATTCAGGAGCCTCTTTTTTTGCGTAGATCCTAAGCTGTCCGCGTCCTGTGTGTTTCAGTCTCTTACTGTGAGGTCCTAAATCCTTACTCACATTCATGCTGCAGAATGGTTTTTGAGGACAAGCCTTTGCTTGTTAACTCTGGGAGAGGCTGCAACTCCCTTCTCTCACCTCTGTGTCCACGAGCTCCCTGGGACCACGTTCTTGGCTGAAAGTCTCTCAATCGTGGGAACAGAGTTTTAAAGCTCCTTTGGTAGGAAGAATTTCTTCATGCTGAGAGTTCATATTTGTCAATGGCCTCCATCACAATACTATTCACAAGAGCCATCAACCGGTGGAAACAACTCAAATGTCCATCGACTGATGACTAGATAAACCAAATAAGATATATTCATATCATAGAATATTATTCAATCATAAAAAGGCATAAAATGATGATACGTGCTACGATGTGGATGAACCTTGAAAGCATCATGGTAAGTGAAAGAAGACAGACACAAAAAGTTATATATATTTGATTCCATTTATATGAAATATCCAGAGTGGGCAAATCCATAGAGCTGGAAAGCAGATTAGTGGCTGCCAGGGCCCAGGGTAAGGGGAGAAGAAAGACCCACTGCTTAATGGGTGTAGGGTCTCTGTTTGGGGTGATAAAAATGTTCTGGAACTAGATAGTGGTGATGGTTGCACAACACTGTGGATGTACTTCATGTATACTTTAAAATGGTTAAAATGATACATTTTATTTTATGCATATTTTACCACAATAAACACACACACACACACACACACAGAATCAACGGCCTCCATTTGTACAAAGCCCCAAATTTGCTTTATGATAGCATTGGCATTTATTCAAGAGTGGTGGATTAGGACATTTCTATTTATTCACTTTATGTTCAATATTATCTGGCCCAAGATATATAATACCAATATATAATACCTAAAGAAGGAGGAAGACCAGGTGTGGTGGCTCATGCCTGTAATCCCAGCACTTTGGGAGGCCAAGGCAGGAGGATCTCTTGAGGCCAGGAGTTCAAGAAGGAAGGGATTCTTTAATTTGTGACTTATCAAAACAACAAAAAGTTATATTAGCATTTGACAGCTTAATTTTAGCAAGATATTTGATAAAATTTTCTGATTGATTTTTCATGAAAGGTAGAATGATAGGGGCTGTACATGAGGTAAACTCATTGCTAGTTGAACAATGTTTTCCAAGGAGTGTTGATTGATAAATGTGGTTTAACTTGGAAGATGGTCTCTAGTGGCCTGCCACAGGCTCTATCCTTAACCCCATCAACTTGGTTATTGATAAGTTTGATGTGGATCTTGATAGCAAGCTGATAAAATCATTATATGATCTGAGGTTGGAAGCGAAAGCTAATGTTAGGTGACCAAATTAGGACTCCAAAAGATCCTGAAAGGTTGGAACCTGGGCAGAGTCTAATAAAATAAGATTTGATTAGGATAATCACATAAGTCCTATACATAATTCCCCCAAAGCAACTTCATAATTTTAAGATAGAATGAAGAGTAGGAGGTGGAGCACTGTGGAGACCTGTCCTTCAGCAGGATGTATGAAAAAGAACTTAAAGGAATTATCTGAATGTAAGCTATGTGCATGGACTACATCTCAAAAAAAAAAAAGAATCAACTTGTGATGTCAAAGCTCCCAAACTTCACATAATCTCTACCCTGGCTACCACACTTAAAGATGGACATTGACAGGCCGGGTGTAGTGGCTCACGCCTGTAATCCTAGCACTCTGGGATGCTGAGGTGGATAAATTGTTTGAGCTCAGGAGTTCAAGACCAGCCTGAGCAAGAGTGAGACCCCATCTCTACTAAAAATAGAAAGAAACTATACGGACAGCTAAAAATATATATAGAAAAAATTAGCCGTGCATGGTGGCGCATGCCTGTAGTCCCAGCTACTCGGGAGGCTGAGGCAGGAGGATTGCTTGAGCCCAGGAGTTTGAGGTTGCTGTGAGCTAGGCTGACGCCATGGCACTCTAGCCTGGGCAACAGAGTGAGACTCTGTCTCAAAAAACAAAATTAAAGAAAAAAAATGATGGACATTGACAAAATAGAACTCACGTGGAAGAGGACAGCCAGGCTGACAAAAGACATGGAATTCATGTGTCCCTTTTCTGCTGCTATAACAGAATACTACAAGCTGAATAATTTATAAAGAATAGAAGTTTATTTGGCTCAAGGTTCTAGAGGCTGGAAGGTCTATGGTGTAGGCATCTGGTGAGGACTGGCGGAAGGCATCATATGATGAGGAAGCATGAACGAGACAGAGAGAGTCACCTGGGGCTGGACTCACTTTATAAAAACCCACCTCATGGTAACTAACCCACTTCCATGATAATGACATCAATTCATTGATGGAGTCCCCCGCCCCACTCACCTCTTATTAGGCCCTGCCTCCCAACACTGTTGCATTAGGGATTAAATTCCCAACACATGAACTCTGGGGAGGCACATTCAAATCATAACACCATGTGATATGAGAAATGGCAGAGGCCTAGAGACACTTAGCCAGGCAAAACAGAGGGCTCCAGGGAGGACATTATTGTTTCCTAATATTTTAAGGGTTGTCATAAAGAAAAGGGCTTTGGGCCGGGCGCGGTGGCTCACGCCTGTAATCCTAGCACTCTGGGAGGCCGAGGCGGGTGGATTGCTCGAGGTCAGGAGTTCGAGACTAGCCTCAGCAAGAGCGAGACCCCGTCTCTACTAAAAAAATAGAAAGAAATTATCTGGCCAACTAAAATATATATATAGAAAAAATTAGTCGGGCATGGTGGCGCATGCCTGTAGTCCCAGCTACTGGGGAGGCTGAGGCAGTAGGATTGCTTAAGCCCAGGAGTTTGAGGTTGCTGTGAGCTAGGCTGATGCCACAGCACTCACTCTGGCCTGGGCAACACAGCGAGATTCTGTCTCAAAAAAAAAAAAAAAAAAAAGAAAAGGGCTTTGAATGAGGCAAGGGACCAAAATTTACACAGTACAACTTGGATGTGCAAAAAAACTCAACTTGATTTATATAATTTTTCTCATGATGCTCCTGAGCTGCCATTCCCACTCTGGAGTGCAGTGGGGCTTGCTTATTAGAGATGACTCTGTCTGTTCAGGTTTCAAACAGTCTCTTCTGAGTATTAACTGAGTAGCTCATGATTTAAGTTCGGTTAGTTCTGGAAGCTCTCCAGCTGCCTTCTTCAGCTTTCTTCCCCAAAGTCACCAAAGATCATGAACCCTCCTGCTCTGGAATCTCTCAGACCATAGCAGATCAAGTTTTATGCAGTCTAAACCATATTCCCTTGTGACAGCACTCTTTTCTTTAAAAAAAGAAATACAAAATTATAAATACAAAAATTAAGTATAAAGACAAATACCTATTTAGGATGATAAAAGAAATCAGATTTTTTAATTATAGTTTTGTATGACAATTTTGAAATATCATTTTTCATAGAGAAGAAAGATAATTCAATCTTGCCCCTACCACCGTTGATTTTTTTTTTGAATTATTGATAGCTTAGAAAAATTTCTTTCACAAATAATTGATAGAAATGATATGTAGATATTTAGAATTACTGTTAAATTTTGGAAATGCCTCTATTTCATCTCTTTCATATGTAAGCTGGAATATTTCAAGTCAATTCAAATTTTCTTGCTCGGGGACTAATCTCAAATACGCTTTGAACTAACTGATGGCCCTCACTAATCAGTCTGTTGTTGATAACCTCATTGTACTGACATGTTATCAGTTTTTGTTATGTTTGTTGATATCAATATTTGGGCTTAAATTAGAAAATTAAAATCTTTTTTCAATGTGTTTATGTAATGCACTTTTTTTTTTTTAAGAAATGGGGTTGCCCAGGCTGGCCTCAAACTCCTGGGCTCAAGCAATCCTCTCACTTTATTTATTTATTTATTTTTTTTTTGAGACAGAGTCTCACTCTGTTGCCCGGGCTAGAGTGCCGTGGCATCAGCCTAGCTCACAGCAACCTCAGACTCCTGGGCTCAAGCAATCCTACTGCCTCAGCCTACCCGGAAGCTGGGACTACAGGCATGCGCCACCATGCCCAGCTAATTTTTTCTATATATTTTAGTTGTCCAGCTAATTTCCTTCTATTTTTAGTAGAGATGGGGTTTCTCTCTTGCTCAGGATGGTCTCAAACTCCTGAGCTCAAACGATGCTCCCGCCTCAGCCTCCCAGAGTGCTAGGATTACAGGCGTGAGCCACCGCGCCCGGCTCAATCCTCTCACTTTAGCCTCTCAAGTAGCTGGGACTACAGGCATGCACTATCTCTCTGACCTTTTTTTTTTTTAATTGAAGTGTCAGAAACCAAAATTTATTTTTTACTTCTATTTGAAGGGTGTCTCTTCCTCTTAGTGGCTTAGTATTTTTGGTGTGATTTGAACCTATTTTTCTTACAATCCGCTTCTGTCTGAATAATTGATATTTTGTTGTCTATTTGCATTTTTAATTTTCATCTATTGGTGCTGATCTGAATTTCCTCTCAGATCTTTAATAAACACATTTAAAGTTGACAAAAGAAGGTACCTTTCATATATGTGCAAATCAGGATTCCATAATTTCTCTCACATTTTATATTGAGATGCTCAAAGCATTTTCCAAATTGCAGTTAAAATGGTATAGTCAAACTTTATTTGAAAAAACACCACTCCCATCAGTGGTAGGCAGCCTCTAGAATGGCCTTCAATGATGACATCTGCCTCCTGGTGTTCACATCCTTGTGTAATACTCTTCCCTTAAGGGTTAGCTGAACCTAATGACTTTAACTAAGTGGCTATTAACTAAGAGGATACAGCAGAAGTGACGGAATGTCACTTCTGAGATTAGGTTACAAAAAGACTGTGGCTTCCATCTTGCTTTCTCTCTCTTCTTGTTTCACTTTCTCACTCTGATAGAAGCTGCCTGCCACACTGTGAGCTGCCCTGTGGAGAGGCCCACATGGCAAGGAAATGAAGGACTCCTGCCAGCAGCCAGGGAGGAACTGAGGCTCTCAGTCCAGCAACCCGTGAGGAACTGAATCCTGCCAACAACCACTGAGTGAGCTTGGAAAAGAACCCCCTCCCCATACCAAGCCAACTGCAGCCGTAGCAGATACCTGACTGTGGCCTCACTAGAGAGGACCCAGCTCCTGACCCAAGAAAACTGTGAGATAATGTTTGTTGCTCCAAACCACTAAATGTAGGAGTAATTTGTAACGCAGCAATAGCTGTCTTAGTCTGTTTAGTGTTGCTATAAAGGAATACCTGAGGCTCAGTAATTTATAAAGAAAAATGGTTAATTTGGCTCACAGTTCTGCAGTGTATACAAGAAGCATGGCACCAACATTTGCTTCCATTCATGGTGGAAGGTGAAGGGGAGCTGGCATTTGCAGAGATCACATGGCAAGAGAGGAAGCAAGAGAGAGCAAGGGGGGATGTGCCAGGCCCTTTTTAACAACCAGCTCTCAAGGGAACTAAAAGAGTGAGAACTTGCTTACTTTCTCCTCCTGAGAGGGCAGTAATCTATTCATGAGGGATCTTCCCCCATGACCCAAACAATTCCCATTAAGCCCTACCTCCAACGTTGGGGATTAGATTTCAACATGAGGTTTGGAGGGGTCAAACATCCAAACAATAGTGATAACTAATACACCATCAAAAAAATTCTTACTACTCTGTCATGATATTCGAAAAACTTTGTTTTACATATATGGGGCATTTGTAATTCTATACACTGAATTAATTATCAAGCATAATCTGGACAGGCAAGAACTCCCATTTGACTAGTCACCGATGAGAATTAAACCTTCTGTGTACAAACTTACATACTTGATTAAAAGGATTTTTGAGATTATGGTGCCATACATTTCAAAACCTTGTTTCTCCTTCATTACTCCCATACTCCATTATAAACTATTAACTCTTGCCCCACACTTTCGTGCCATAAGTCAGGGTGAACCAACCCAAGGGACAGTAGGACTCCCAGTTCACAGTGTTGTGCTGGAGCTGGCTCATTCCAGCTTAAGACGGCCAACTGTTAGGTTTTCAGGAATTTTAGGAGGCACTTGTTAAACATAGTCTTTATTAAAAATTAAATTATGTGAACATAAAATGAAATAAGTAACATTAAAAACAAATAATAAATACCCCAAACTCATCATTTCCCAATTATTTCACTACATTTTACTATTACTCTGCTTCTGAGGTCATTTAAGTCTATTAAACTCATCGGGTGAAATACTACAGAATGATGTGCTACCCTTCCCAATTTCATATTCAGTGACCATTGACAGCTTGGAATAGGCCTTGGTGGGAGTATTTACACCATGGAAATCAGCAAACACTACAAATCTCATTAAACATGTACTAGTATACCACTGCCCAGTAGTCATTCCTACTCCGGGAAGGCCAGCCATAACATAACTAGACACAGATTTGACTACAATCTATATAAATATGTCTCACAAAACCCAAATGAAATGAAATGCAACTCAATTTCCTTAGCTGGGTGCCAACAGTGCCTATGGCCCCTCCTATGCCACTACAGGAGGACAAGTATAATGGAGAGGAAGTCAGAATGGACAGAGACAGCAGTTTTAATCAATGGCAATAAAGCTACCTTTTGAAATTTTTTAAAAAATGAGATTATGTAAACATATTGCTAGGGCCCCTCCTAGGGTGTTGGAAGAAGCCCCAGCAAGTGCAGGGCCCTGAAACCTAAGCTTTCTTAGCTTCCTGGCACATCTGCCTCTGTTCTAGAACTCTCTGGGTGTTTCCACTGGCCCTCGATGGCTCCTACCCGAGGTTGACTCCAGGGGTGGGTGGACAGTGAGAGCACATGTGTCTGACATGCTTCTGTGTGTTCACTCCCATGGCCTCAATAGACACATAAGGGAAGAACTTTGCGTTTTCTCCTCCAATCTTCCTGTTGGAAAGGTACGGCCTTTCTTATTCTTAGGTGCCTTACCCTTTCCAGAAACATTAAGCCTCAGTCTTTTGTCCTAGCATTAATGGTTAAAAACAACAACAACAACAACAACAGTCACAAACTGCTGGAAAAGAATCCCCCATGATTCATCAAGAAGGAAAATACAGCAGTAAGTATTTCAAAAACTATCATTCAGCTACAGAATTATTCTATAGAAATTCATACAAAATAGGGATCAGGACCAGAACCCAGGCTGGGAAGCTGCACGGAGGCAGACTTTAGTTTGGTGTGAAAGTGTGGTCCAGAAGTGGTGTTGCCTTGAACTGAACGAGCTCCCCACCATCTGATGAATTCAAACAACTCAGCTGTCAGAGGGATGTGCCCAAGCAGAAGCCAGAAAGCTAGTCTGAGGTGTTTACACAGCAGATAAAGTTGTGAATTAGATGCCTTCAAGTCCCTATCAAACCCCACATTCTCTAATTTTTTCACTATTGGGATGGTAAACACACCACTAGCTTTAGCATACCTCTCATTTTAACAGTGTAAGGATAAATTATCATTCAAAATACACTTCATAAATTAGACAGAGCTATTGCTAAGTAATTTTCCCTTAAAATTTTATCTGGAAAAGATCTGACATGATTGAAAGACAAAACAAAAACAAAAATTCCCCAAGCTCCAAGATCCGAAATTCAAGAAAAATGTTCCAGATCTCAGCATGAAATGATCCAAAATAGGCAATATAATTTTCACATCTCTTGGAAAAATACTGAGTCATATTGCCCACCCACATCTTACAAAAATAACAGAAATCCAATGATTCAAGCAAGATACACTCTGTCATTGTCTGAAGCAAACATTTGAGTCATTCTGGAAAATTAGAAGCAAACTCATGTCAGTGACAAAAGTTTGAATTCCATGTCCCAAGGAAAATTTTGCAATGAGGAGTTCTTTCCAGTCCCAAACGTGCCTTTTCCTGGCAGCCTGGGATAGCTTGGGTCAGATATCGCCCTCTTTCACAAGAACAATAAATACCACGTGTTGAGCAGGCTGCGTTGAATGGGCGGTGTCATTCGTTCAAGCAGAGCAGGGCCACGCGTCCAGTGAGAAGTGACCAGGTCTCCACGAACAGTCCTCGGGAGAAGGCTTCCTAGAGGCCCCCCCAGCCCACAGGACACGGACACATGCAGGCCCCTCCACTCTGTCAGCTCCCCTCCTCCCTCAGAATTTCTGTCCCTCTCGGTTCTCGGAAGCAGCAGCACAGCCCTGCAGGGTAACTGTACCACACGCTGCCCTCCCTGGTCCTCGCCAACCCTGTCCTGTCCTCTGCCCCCTCCTTGCCTGTGTGTGTCCTACCTCCTCCTCGCTGTGGACTCCCTTCTCGCTTTTCCTACAAGCTCCGGTTTCCCAACGCATTGCCCAGCGGAGTGTCTGATGGCAGTGACAGCTTAATGAATGCTTGCCCCGGAGAAAACGACAACAAAAACTGAAGAAATTCCAAATAAGCTGTCCCTGAGCCTGTCACTCCCAACAGAAGGGACCTGGCCTTCCCCTGCCTTCCCCTAGGAACTGTGGCGCCTCCAGTTTGCTCATTCCCCGGCTCTCCTCTCTCCAGCCCTGCTGCTCCGGTTTGCGCCCCAGGACGGCTCCCCCAGGGGCCCCAGTGGCCTCCTAGTTGCTAAACGAGGGCCCCTTTGCCCGGCCTCACTCTGCTGGTCCTCTGCACCCTGGACAGCGAGAACGACTCGTTCTCTTAGAGAATTGTCTTCTCCAACTGATGGCCCCTGGATTTCCTCGTAATTATGCCGCTAACACCTGCGTAGTCCCTTCCCGGCACTGCCTTCCCTTTGCCTCGTCTTCTCTGCAGATCCCTCTTTCTTCCCACCCCACCTTGGCGCTGCCCAAATCCCGGCTCCGTGCTCCGTTCTCAGGGCCCCAGAGCTGTGCCCTTAGACCCTCAAAGTCCTCCGCCAGCTGCGCCCTTCGTCTTTGCCCCCACCACGGCCGCTCCGCTTCCTTAACCCTACTGCAAGCCTCTCTCTTCTTCCGGCGGTAGCATCACCCTTCCGTCTTGCTTGACTTTTACACAGGCCTTGCGCCTCCCAACCCCTCAACATCTCCGTCCCAGTCAAATGCAGAAGCAACAGTCTTACCAGGCCCTAGGAATTCTTTCTCTAAAATCGCTTTTTCCATCCATCACCTGGTCCTTCCTACCACTCGCCAGGATTCTTGCAGTCCTCACCCCAGCATTGCCTTTCCCTCCTCCAGTTTAGCTTGAAGCATGCCCCCACATCGCCCCCTCACTGATCTGCTCTGCCCTGCTCAGGAGACTTGAGTGGGTTCCCATCCCCACCCACTCCCAATAAAATGTACTTCCTTAGCTACTTCCACAGCAGCGGCAACTAAAACATACATACATACAAACAAACAAACAAACAAATCTGGCCCATCTTACTCGGTCAGCAGCTTTGGAGACAGGGTAGAATGCCTGAGAGCTAGAGCTCAGACTTGAAAGCCAGACTGCCACTTTTGGGTAGTGTGTTTTTGAGCAAATTACCTAACCTCTCTGGGCCTCCATTTCCTTATCTGCTAAATGTGGCTGAACAATAACGTTGTTGAGGAATAGACAAGTTTATCTGTATAAGCAGTTAGAGCAATGCCTGGCATACTATAATTGTGCAATAGATGGCGGTTCGCCTATTTTTCAACCTGCTTTCCCCTGCTCTGCAGACATGAATCCCTTCACCTGTTCAAGTTGACCTGCTCAGGTTTTGTCTCCTACGCTTTGCCTGTGGGAGTCTGTCCATATGAAATGCCCAGCCTCTCCTCATCTCTGTTGGCTGAAATCTCTCAAAGCCAAACTACAGTGCTACCTTCCCCATGAAGCCCTATGTAATGTCTTTAGCTGGTAGAGCTAGTGAGGCTTCTTTTCAGGTGCTTCTCATCTTATGCCTAGTATTAGGGGTTATGTGACTCTCTGTCCTCCTGGATTGTCTTTGGCCCTCAAGGGCAGGAAACTATAATTAATTTTTCTATTCCTACATATTCTTTTCATTTCATACATTGTGTTTCTTATCTCTGAAAGTTAAATTTGGGTCATTTTATAGCTTCCATGTCCATCTTTATGATGCTCACAGTTTTCTCTACCTTCCTGAACATATGGAACATATTTACAACAGCCGTTTTAATATTGTTGTCTATTAATTTTCTCATTTGTGTCATTTCTGAGTCTGTTTCTATTGATTGATTTTTCTCCTCATTATGGATCCTCTTTTCCTACTTTTGTGCCTGCCTTATAATTTTTGTTTGGATGCTAGATATTGTCAATTTTATATTATTGGACACTGGAGTTTTTGTGTTTCTTTGAATATTTTTGTACTTTATTCTGAGATGCAGTTAAATTACTTAGAAATATTAATAGTTTAATCCTTTCAAGGCTTGCTTTTAAGCTTTGCCCAATGGGTTCAGAACAGCTGTTAATCTGAAGCTAATTTGGTCCCCACACTAAGATAATACCTTTCTGAGGCTTCTACTTAATGGCTTGTATTTCGACTCTGGCTGGTAAGAGTAGAAACCATTCTCAGCTCTGTGTGAGCTGTGGTAGTTGTTTGTCCTGTTCTTTTCAAGTGATTCCTTCCCAGCCCCTGGTTGTTTCCTCACACACAAGCACTGATAAAGTACTCAGATGAAGACTTATGGGGAACCCTTAACTTCAGAGTTCCCTCTCTCCTTCTCTCTCTTTCCGTGTGTGTGTGTGCGCGTGTGTGTGTGTGTGTGTGTGTGTGTGTGAGAGAGAGAGAGAGAGAGAGAGAGAGAGAGAGAGAGCATGAGGCTTTCTCCTCTCCATTACTCTGCCCTGAAAATTCCAGCCACCTTGGCTTCCCCAAACTCTGCAGTCTGCTTCCTCAACTCAAGGTCACCACTGGGCTCCATTTGGGTTCATCCTCTCTGCACTGCAGACTGCAAACTCCCTGCAGGTAGTCAAACTGATGTTTCCATTCTTTCAGCTAACATTGTCCTGCTTTGACTGTTGTAAAATGTCTGAAAACAGTTCTTTCTACATTTTGTCTGGTTTTTATTTTAGGTGGGAGGGAAAATCTGGTCCCTGCTTCTCTATTATGGCTAGAAGCAGAAATGCATCTCTACATCATGCTATGAAGAGTGATTTGTTCATCTAAATAATCAATAATGTTATCAAATGGCATCTTTATTTTCTAATTTTAAAATTAGTCTATTTGTCACAAAGAAATACAAAGAAACAACCAGTTCACACATATCCTCCCACCTTTTGCTGTATAATCATCCTCTCTTTATAAATATATTGCTCTCCTTATGAATACATTTCTGAATATAATTGTTATTATTTACTTGGTAAACACTTTTGAATGAATACCAGTGAATCAGGGCTAAAGAGTCAGGGACCACATGCAGGAATTCTCAGAGAATTCCCTTTCCTCTTAAGTGGGAAACAAATGGCTGTGTAGCAGGTAGAGGCAGCTGTCTAATAAGCAAGCCTCTTCTCTAGGAGGTTACATAAGGAGTTTGGACAACCAAAGCCTACATATAGAGCCCAAACCTGATCAGCTTTTGGGGTGTGGGTTGCCCTTAGTTGGCAGGCCACAAAACCTCCAGAACAAAAATTACTCCCTGTGCAGAAAAGGAGGGTAGAGAGGGTGTCTGGCTGCATGACAAGCAAGTCTAGTTAGAAATGGTGGAAGGAGGGGAGAACAGACTTGAGAGGGCATAGGTGCCAGCCTCGCTGAGACGAAGTTCCACTCTACCCAGTAGAGGAAGGGTCACCCTTAGGGTTCCCTGACTTCATGGGTAAAATGCCTTTCACACCTTCCTCTTTGTGCCCTGCTCATAGCGGCAGAATATGAATATTGGTTGGAATAATGAATGGAATATATGGATAAGATAATAGAAGGTCTCTGAGATGCCAAATCTTTTTCTGGAAATTTCTGTGTCTCTGTGATGGTTTCACTTTAGCAAAGCATTTTGTTAACTCTGCCCACACTGGATCTGAGATGTTTCACACTCATTGCACAGGGACAGGGGGTCCGATTAATTGGTTCACAGATGCAGAAATTTCCAACATCCTTTCAGTTTTTAATTGTCTGACCTATAACCATTGTTTAGGTGATGAAACCGGTGTCTTTTGATTCCAGCAATTGACCTCTGACCTCTCAATTACTTTTGGTAGCCCTCTCTGAGTAGAGAGGGAACATAGGGGATGGAAAAAAGTTCAAGTGTCTACCAGGCAGAAATAGAAGAAATTTTCCTTTGATGAGAATACAGTGAAAAGCCAAAAAATGTATAGCAATAAAACACAGGGGGGAGAGAGAGCGCGCGTGAGGAAGAGAAAGTATCAGATCCTTCTTGTACATTGAACACTGAGGGTAGACACAGCCAAGAAGCCTCAGATCAAACAGACTCAGCCAAACACAGGAGAGAATCTTACTTAGTAATAATAAGATCTCAGTTCTCGCTGACAGCGCTAAAGCAAGGGCCTCCATTGCCCGTCTCCTCTCGGTCCTGGAAGGCAGGCAGGATGCTATGTATGTAAATGCACAGGCTCAGAGTCTGCACTCCAGCCCCAACACCTAACTCCAATGTGGGCAATACCTAATACTGTGGGCAAGACTCGCACCTGCAAGGGGGGGCTGAATTTAATAGCACCTACCTTATGAGATTGTGGGAGACTCAATGAGGTAAGGAGTGAAGTGTTTAGAATGTCTATGGTACTCAGTAATCAATAATTAATCTCAATAATGTTACTAAATGTTAGCTATTATTTTATTTTCCAGAACTTTCTCCATGCATGTCCTTTAATTATTTGGTTTTGTTTACAGAAATTATGAGGGCTAGAGTTTTAGATCATTACCAAAAGTTGAAGTCATGATAAAACAAACGTTTCTGGAAAAAAAAAAAAAAGAGAGAGGAACAGAGAAACTTAGGAGGAGAGAGAAATGTATTAAATGGGAAATATATATATAAATGCCCTGTAAAAAATTGAAATCACTTTGATGTTTGGAAACATTAAAAGGTACTATATATAACTTGCTTGTAGAATGTTTCACATAGTAAATGTAAAAGTATAGCTTACCTAAGCATTAACTATAAATCTATCAGTTGACTTTACATGTTTTGAATTCTTCTTGTAAATGGAGCTACAAGATGTTGAAGGAATCTAAGTTGTCAGGTTTTTCCTATTTATGAAAATCAGACAAAAATCTAAAAACTGAGGGGAAAAATCAACCTTACAGTAAAGCAAAAAAAAAAAAAAGTCATTATGTTCTTTGCACAGCAATGTCCTTCACTGTGTCAAAAAGATACAGAAAGCCCTCGTTTCCAGAAAACGAGCTGAGAATAAAACAAACCCATATTCACAGAGAACATCTTTTTTTTCCGCTTGTCTAATCAGTCTTGTTTTATGTGCTGCCTCTAACAGAAATTTCTGCTTTTTTGTTTCATCTTTATCACCTTCAAGGATTTTGGAAGAAAGAAGTTTTGTTCAAATGAAAATTAATTGCCCTATCTTCCCATGCTAGATTATTTCTGGAACAAATATATGTAATTCATTTGGTCACTCAATAAATATTTATGAAGTGCCTCCAGCGTGCCAGACACTGTGCTCAGGGGCATAAAGACACACATGGTCCCTGCCCTTGAGGATCCCCCTGGGTGGGAGAGAGCCTTGTAGAGATGCCAGTGGACTGAAAAGTTATAGATGCACCCGGCGTTTCGAGAGGAGGGTGCTGGGGACAGTGGCCACCCAAAGACGAAGCTAATTACTGGGAGGGTCAGGAAAGCTTTTGGAGGACATTTGAGCTAATTTCTTTACAGACACACTTTCCAAATAGACCTTTCTTTTTCATATTCTGTAGGACCTGGGGACTCTACTTGCAAAAGCCTCACCCAAACATTGTAAGAATAATTTTACAATCTCAAAATTAGCTGATATCATTTGTATTATTCATTAAGAAATGACTGACAGATATGCTCAGCCTCGGCTACCCAATTCCTCACCTAGTATTTGCTGAATGCCTACTGTTTGCCCGAACAAGTAGAATTATCCTGTTAGAATAAGTTAGAATTATCCTGATTTCCTCAGGGGAGTTCCCTAAGATGGACCTAGATAGAAGTCATTCTTTTTTGGTGTGGGAGGGAGTCATTTGAGACAATGATCCCTATATCTGGAAGTCCCTTAGGAACCTCACATTTAACTTTAAAGAGCTTCTTTGCTTGCCATAAACTCCCAGAGCACCTTATCAGGGGACCCCTTCTAAGATTCATTGCAGAGTGTCATTTTTCTTCCAGATTCTTCTTTCTCTCTTCTTAAACATGGCATCTACCCGAGTGGCTTTTATGGGGCTAACGAGAGGTCATGGCTTGGAGATTCATTAGCATATGGAAGGGTGAGAAGGGGACATGAGTTGGGGTGGGAGGACGCATGCAGATAGGCTGGGTCAGTGCTGCAGGCCCCAGAACCATGCCCTTGCTCATGATAAAATCAGGGCCTTTGGCTGGGCACAGTGGCTCACGCCTATAATCCCAGCACTCTGGGAGGCTGAGGTAGGAGGATCGCTTGAGATCAGGAGTTCAAGATCAGCCTGAACAACATAGTGAGACCCCCCCCCCATCTCTACAAAAATTTTAAAAATTAGCCAGGCGAGGTAGTGTGCACCTGTACTCCCAGCTACTCTGGAGGCTGAGGCAGGAGGATCACTTAAACCCAGGAGTTCGAGGCTGCACTGAGCTATGATGACACACTACACTCTAGCTGAGGCAACAGAACGAGACCCTGTCTCAAAAAAAAAAAAAAAAGAAAGAAAGAAAGAAAGAAAAAATCAGGGCCTTCATAGACAGGATTACCAACTGGGTCTATAATTACCATATCTAACTAAAGTCCTTCCTGCTACAGGGATGGCAGCATAATAAACAGGGATGTAGAGGAATGTCACCCCAACTTAGGGTCCCTCATCTTTCTAGAGTGCTGAAAATCAGGAGCTGGGAACCAAGACTGTCTCTCAGAATCCCAATCTCCTGCGGGCCAGAGAGTGGTCCTGGGGCCAGTAGCCTCAGCATCACCTGGGAGCTTGATAGGAATACAAGTGCCCCAGCCCCACCCCAGACTACTGAGTCAGAAACTCCTGGCGTGGGGTCAGCAATCTGTGTTCCAACATGCTCTACCGGGGACTCTGATGCCCATTGGTTTGAGAAACATGGCTTTAGTAATGCAGCACAGCAAGTGGGAAGGCAGCCTGGGAGTTGTGCCTCTACAATGGCCACACCTGGCCAAGGAGAAGAGCAGGACAAGAGCAGGAGGGAAACAGTAGCAGAGGTTAGCATGTCCATCCAAGGACTCATCCTGGCCATTGGATGAATCTAGGTAGGCCCTGCTGCTCAGCACAGATGTGATGCCACAAGTGAGGTGCAACAAATGTGCACATTGGTGTCCCTCATGTTCTGTTCTTTTTCTGGGTTTATTTTTTCTTTTTTTGGTTTTGATTTTGTTTTTTTGAGACAGGGTCTTGCTCTGTCGCCCAAACTAGAGTGCACAGGAGTCATCCTAGCTTACTGCAACCTCAAACTCCTGGGCTCAACTGATCCTCCTACATCATCCTCCAAAGTAGCTGAGGCTCAAGTGTGCACCGCCATGCTCTGCTAATTTTTCTATTTTTTGTAGAGACAGGGTCTCACTGTGTTGCTCAGGCTGGTCTCTAACTCCTGGCCTCAAGCAATCCTCCTGCCTCAGCCTCCCAAAGTGCAGGGATTATAGACATGAGCCACTGCACCAGCCCCTCCTGTTCTGTTCTAAGGGTTTCTGTCCTGGTCGTCCGTTCCTTATTGCAGTTGAAGGGAGGTGCACTCCCTTCTACTCTGGGTGCTACTTTCTTGGCTGAGAAAAAACAAGCCTCTCCCCTCTGTGGGAAAGAGAAGTGAAACAGGCCGTGGGCTGGGAGGCAGGAAGGCTCACTGCGGGTGAGCTGCTGGTGCTGCGCCTTCTCCGGTTTGCTCTGACAGCACGGCCCTAGCGTGCAAAGGAAATAGAAGTGGCTCTCTCTGAAGCTGGTTCTTGGAAGACGGATGGTTCTGTTCCTGCAAGCACACAAGCAGCAGGGGACTGCTGAAAGCTGTACATGCTCAGGTCCCAGGGCACACAGTCCCTGCCCGAAAGGCACCAGAGCCTGGTTAGGGAGAGCAGAGTAACTCACCTGAAAGAACACCAAATGGAGCTGACCTGTATCATTAGGGGCTAAATTATGTGATCCAGTCTCCAGGTGCCGTCTGTCCACAAGGAACTCACCGTGAAGACTGCCGGAGACCATGGGGAGGGGCTTGAAGGAAGGAAAGGCCTGGGAGGCCAGGAAAGAGAGTGGGGGCATGACACTGAAGGAACAGACGCCTGGAGGCAGGGACAACCTCCTCCCCAGTGCAGAGAGCCCTGCACCTGAGCCAGGTGCATGGGCCAAGCTGCCTAGAGAAGCCCTCTCATTAGGGTTGCCAGATAAAATACAGGATGTTCAGCCAAATTTGAATTTCAGCTAAACAATGAATAATTTTTAGCATAAGTATGTCCCAAATAGTGCAAGATTTTTTTATTCTAAAATATCCATTGTTTAGCTGAAATTGAGATTTAACTGGGCATCCAGTATTTTTATTTGCTAAATCAGGCAACCCTATTCCTGGAGTGGTCATATATTATAGTTCCTCACCGATCCTCTGTCCTTCCTTATCAGGTGTCATCCCCATTTTACAAATGAGAAAACTGAGTCAAAGAGTTGCCTGTGGCCATAAAAGTAGTGAGTCTGTTTCCACAGCCTGTGCTCCTAACCCTCTTGGCTACCTTCCAGAGTTTGGGGTCCATCAGACCTTGATCCAGTCAAAGTCTAGCTTTGCCACTTCCTAGGTATTTGACCTTTGGCAAGTCACTTAACCTCTCTGGGCCTTGGTTTCCCCTTCTGGGGATATTAATAGTTTCTGACTTACAGCATTTTGTGAGAATTAAGTGGGGTAACTGAACAAATGGGAAATGATCTATAAATGGTATTTTGATGATGATGATGATGATGATGATGATGATGATGATGATGATGATGATGGGGAGCCTTTAAACCCACAAAGAAGAGTGAGTCATTTACAGTGCTATCGAAAACGCGAAGAGCCTGGGGCGGGCTCTGGGGTGGTTTCTTCACGTGCCAGCCTCCACTCAAGCACCCTGTCTGCTCCGCTCTCTAACTTGTCGCCCTGCTCCCTCTCCGCAGGCACCGCGCTGGCCCTTCCCACGTGTGTACTGCACTTCCACCCCAGGCTCCCGACTGTAAGCAGGCCAGGCCTTTCCACCTGTCTGACGGCCCCTCACATCACTGCCCAGATGTGTCTGTATCCTAGTTCGTTCTTGCTGCTCTCAGGAAAAAAATCCTGAGATTTTTGGAGCATTTCTTGCCCATCTACAACTACATGTGACAAACGGGTTCCCCTCCCTGTTATGTAACTCAGCCTAACGCAGACTGACAGCATGCGTGCTCTGAACTACTTTAATCTACATATCTACTGAGTAAGATCAAGACAGAAAATATCTGTTGGTTAGGTTCCGTTTTAGTCATTTCTTGCCTTCTCGGGACAAGTCAGGTCTCGAGATTCCTTCCCACTGAAGCGCCCTCCCTGCTCCGGGTCTGCCTCACAGCAGGGCGCCCCAGGCTGGGTTAGGGTGTCCAAGGTGCAGTGATCCAGCCCTTAGCAAAGACTACCTTCTGCCTAGTACCATGACTGTTTACGTGTTTATTCCTTATGGTGCCCAGCAGGGCTTCCCTTAGGTATTAATCCTTGTAAATGAGCTAAAAAGTGCCTGATTCTCTCCTGGGAACTATCTCTGTTTCCTGGGGCTGCAAGAGCTGGTTCTTCCATGATCCAGCTTCTGACCTGCAAGTAGCTCTCCTGATTCCTGATTCTCAGTCTGACCTGTGCGACTCTTGTTCCAGGTCATGTTTTAGGCAGTACAGATACAGCAGAGGGAGAGAGAGAGACAGGGAGACCAGATTCCTGCTCTCAAGGGGCAAATAATATTCTTTTATTTTTTCTTTACAGACAGGGTCTCCCTCTGTCACTCAGCCTGGAGTGCAGTAGTGTCATCATAACTCACTGCAGCCTCAAACTCCTGGGCTCAAGCAATCCTCCTGCCTCAGCCTCCCGAGTAGCTGGGACTACAGGCATGTGCCACCACACCCAGCTAATATTTTTTGTAGAGACGGGTCTTACTATGTTGCCCAGGTTGGCCTCCATTTCCCAGGCTCAAGGGATCCTCCAACCTTGGCCTCCCAAGATGCTGGGATTACAGGCATGAGCCAGCAGTCTGGCTGACATTTTTTTGTTTAAATTAATAGCCAGAGTTTAAGTGGATTCTCATCAAAGGAAAATATCTTCTATTTCTGCCTGGTAGACACTTGAACTTTTTTCCATCCCCTATGTTCCCCCTCTACTCAGAAAGAGCTACCAAAAACAATTGAGAAGTCAGAGGTCAATGGCAGGAATCAAAAGACAGGGGAGATGTTGTCTGAAGATGTGAATGACTGAACTCACTCCTGTGGAAATTGCTATTCTTATAGGTTATTGGGGTTTTGGGAGAGGGGGTGTTGCCAAAAGTTGCTTGCAGGAGATAATGGAGTGAATGGGAGTAGAGGGTGTATTTTCTACAAGTGCACCACGATGCCTGGCTAATTTTTTTTTTTTTTTAAGAGACCAGGTCTCACCATGTTGCCCAAGCTGGTCTTGAGCTCCTGGGCTCAACCAATCCTCCCATCTCAGCCTCCTGAGTAGCTGGGATTACAGGCTCTGGTGACCACTCCTGGCTGCAAATATTATAATATCCTTGACCCAGATTCTAAGCATGTGGTCACTCCTACTCTCTTTTTAACTCACTTTCTTGACTTTTAGAACCAGTGACCCTGGCTCTGGACTTCTCACCCGGCTCTGGTTCTATGCTCTCCTAACTGCCAACTCCCTGTTCCTGTCCCCCTCATCTATGTGGCTTATGTGAGTTTCCAGCCTTCCTCTGACTCCCCCAGCCCTAGTGCTTAG
Organism: Lemur catta; assembly: GCF_020740605.2. NCBI lineage: Eukaryota > Metazoa > Chordata > Mammalia > Primates > Lemuridae > Lemur > Lemur catta. The sequence goes on along the minus strand of NC_059138.1, from coordinate 12,046,683 downwards.
TCCTACCCAAAAGACCCTCAGCCACCCACCCTGCAACACTGACAAGCACTGAGTCCAGCCATCTGGCCCTCATAAAATGTCCCAGGCTCCAAGCCAAGTTGTGTTACAGATTGCTTGGCCCTCGGTTCCCTAGGAAACCGTAGGCTGAACTGGCTGCCAAGTCAATGGAGGATTTCGGCCATGTGGTTGGCCACCTGGGCAGAAGCCCTGCTGATTGCTTTCTTATCTGGCAGTTTCCCTTCCCAAGCCTTGAGCCCAACCCTATCTGAGTCACCTGGGCCTTGGAAACCTGTTCCTTTGTAGTTCTAGCCCTTCTAGGTCACGAGTACCTAGGATATCTGATGGGTGCCCTGCCCTTATTGAGTCGATTAGACTCCAAAGCATTTCATCTCTTTCCCGGTGTTCCTCCTGGATATCCTAGGCCTGTGAGAGCTGGCCTCCCCAAACTAGCCACCCTGTCCCCAGAACCCAAGTCTCTGAGTCAGTAGTCTTGGTAACTTTCCTTAGATCAACAAAAACCTGCAGCTGTATCACAGTCCTGCCTTCCCTCACCCCCTCTACCCATTCACCCACTTATTCATTCAACAAATGTTTATGGAGCATGTGTTTTGGAGCCAGATAATGAGTTAGTTGAGGTTTCCCAACAAGGAATGGACAGGACATGCTTCCTGGCCCACAGGAACTCACCGCCCAAGTGGAAGGCATCAGAGTAAACATAATCCATTTCAAAGCATGAAAAGTCTCACAGTAGGGTTGGGGCAAGTTCAAGGTACCAGGGGAGCACCTGGACAGGGCATCTAAATCATGCCCAGGGGTACAGGGAATATCTTCCACAGTGGGTGATGTGACATCTAAGCTGAATTCAGATTTCAGGCATAAAAGCCCAAGGAGAGAGAGCAACTACAACTGGGAAACTAGAAACATCCACATGACTGGGGCAGTTGGAGAAGGGGGGAGGGCCTCTCCATAAAGAAGAAGTTAGTTGGCATCTGAGGACAATGGAAAGCCACTGAGGGGATCTAAGTAGCACCCACCCACCTGCTCTCCTCTTCCCGATGAGATGGACACCTCAGGACTTGCACTCTGCCATTGTACTGGAGAATGGATTGTAGGAAGGCAAGACCTGGGCAGGGAGAACAGCGAGGGGACTGTGGCAGGATTCCAAGCCTGAGACGACAATGGCCTGAGCCAAGGGAGTGGCACAAAATAGTGGGAATGTGAGACTCATGAGACATGTTGGTTGACGGTGCATGAAGTACAAGGGGGAGGGAGGAGCCTGGAATGATGCCAGGAGCCTAGGCTGATCAATGGCTGGGAGCAGCGTGGTGCCATGAACTGTGTCACCAGGGAATAGAGGAGGAAGGGCAGGTTTGTGGGGTGGGGGGTGGGAGACAGGGTCCTGGACGGGAAGGGCAGTGTTGAGCTTGAGGTGGCTCTGGGACAGCCTGTGAGGGGGCTGTGTGTCTCCAGGGTGATCTTGGCCAAAGATGTGGGTCTGGGAGATATTGGTGAAGACACGAATGCTATAGAGTGAGAAGAGAAGGCTGATGATGGAGCTCGAGGAAACATCAGCATTAAGAGACAGACAGAAATTTACATAATCTCAATGTGTCTCCCGTACATGACACTTATTAGTTATAAAGAAAGCAGTAACTTTACAATGGAGAAGCCTGGCAGATACCCCCTCCCCCGAATGATCACAGTTAGCATTCAGCAGTATGGGGGCAGGTAGACATCATGCGCCTCCTGACAGGATGTACTGAGAAGGACACAACATTGCTCCTGTACTATTCCTGCCAAAAATGTACAATTTGAATCTAATCATGAGGCAATGTCAGACAAATCCATATTGAAAGACATTCTACAAAATAACTGGCCTGTGCTCTTCAACTATGTCAAGGTCATGAAAGACAAAGACTGAAGAACTGTTCTGGATTAAAGGAGACTAAAGAACAAACACAGCAACAAAGTAATTCAACGTATGCATGCTATCTTGGGGGTGGGCACACTTGTAACTCTGACTCAAACTACACAAAAGCAATTTATGTAACTAAAACATTTGTATCCCTGTAAAATTCTGAAACAAAAAATAATAATTATTAGAATTCAATGTATAATCCTTGATTAGATTCTGGACCAGAAAATAAAGCTTTTTGCTACAATTGCTTTGCGATGATTAGCAAAATTTGAAATAAAGTTTATAGATTAGACAATAGTACTGTATCAGTTTTATTTTTCTAATGTTGATCATTGCACTGTAAGAGAATGCCTTTTTTAGGAAATACTAATTGAAATATTTAGGAGGAAAGGAGAATTATGTCTGCAACTTTCTATGGTTTAGAAAAAAAGTAATATGGATACATAGGTGATAGGTAGATAAGTGATAAAGTAAATGTGATAAAATGTGGGGAATCTGTGTACAGGTATACTGGAATTCTTTATGGCACTCTTTTCCACTTTTCTGTAAGTCTGAAATTATTTTGAGGTGCATCTTAAACACTAATATTTATTAAATAGAGTTGAACACTGACTTATTAGTTGTTCTTCTAAGAATTTCAACTCCCGCTGCTACTGTTCCACTCCCCTCCCCTTTGCAGTGCAACTGTGCCTTCAGATACCATTCTCTCCTTGTTATTATGTATTATTATTGTGGTTTAAAAAAAGACATAACATTAAACTTACCATCCTTAATCAGTTTTAAGGGTATAGTTCAGTAGTGTTGAGTGTATTTACATGGTTGTGCAACAGGTCTCCTGGAAGTCTGCAATTACTTTAAAATAAAAGTTAAACAAAAAAGAAAAGAAAAAGGCAGCAGAAGAGGAGCCCTAAGGGGAGACAGCAAGAATAGCCACAGAGGTAGGAGGAGACAGGAGAGGCTGTGACATGACAACAGCCACGGGAGGAGAGAGTGGCCACGGAAGTTTGGCCGTCTCGGGGGTCATCACAGTAGTGATGCCACGTAAATGTAAAGGAGGGAAAAAACAGACAAAGCATGACCCCACAAGTTTGTTCTAGAAAAAAGCAAACTGTCTGCTGGTGCTACTAGTAGGAGGGAAGCCTAGAATATTCTTTGAAACTACTGACTCCACGAAAGAAAACCTGGCTTCAGATTTTCTGTCAGACTTTGGGTCTAAGGTGGATACCGAGGGGTGGCCTGTGCTTGTGTTGGGAAGGTGTTTGGTGGGCCCACTGGGTGAGTACAGAGAGGCTCCCCAAGCCTGGAAGGAAAAGTTGAATGAAAGGGGAATTGAAATCGCCCAGCATGGAGAGTAAGAGTTATTTTCATGAGCCCCTGGTGACCTCAGAGACAGGACTTTGGGGTGGGCCTTGGGATTAAAAGAAGCTAAGATACGGGAGGAAATTCCGTGCAGGGAACAAGGAAGCTCCAGCAAGACAGAAGGAGACAGTGGCCACGGGGAGGGGCGCGGGTGCCAGACTCCATGGGCCCAGCTGGCCTTGGATACGTGGGGAGGACGTTCAGTTTTCCTTGCTTTCTTCTCTGTGCTATACTTCCCTGGAATTTGCCAGAGACTTTAATAATAGTCTCTTTCACCCAGTGGCACTGGGCGAGTGGTGTCCTTGGGTATGGAGACAAGGGGTGTGTTCACACCTGGGGATGATGCAAATCAGAGAGAGCTCGGGCAGCCACAGACAATTCGGAAATGGGGACAGGACCAGGAGTTTAGAGAGAAAAGTGAAAAAGTTGAAAGACAAACATCCACCCATAACCCCTCTGAGGTGGGGATCCTCAGAAATATTGGGGATCACGCTGGAATCATATATATTATTTCTATTTACAGTGAACTTTAACTCAGTTAAAGTAAAGGGTGACCTCGGGAAGCCCAAGGATGCAGGGACATTCAGGCCACATAAGAACTAAAATTGCTCACTGGGGCTGTTCACGACTGGCAGGAGCAGTTTCAGCAGAGAGATTGGCACAGGCCGGCTGACGGTGAGCTCCGAGGGGCGGGAAGAGGAGGCCGCGGGTGTGGAAAGCTCCGTCAAGGTTCTCCCTGTGACAGGAAAGACCCGGGCAGCACACAGGCAGCCAGCCTCACCCGCCTGGAGGGGAAGGGGCTTCCTTTTGTTTCAAGATGGGAAAGACTTCAGAATATTTAATTGATGATGAGGTAAACAAAACAGTAAAGAGGAAAAGACTGAAGATTTCGGGGAGAAAGTAAACAGCAGCAGCGGGATCCGGCTGGTTCTAGGACACTGGACACCAGGAAGAACACCGAACCCCGGTGAGATGGGGCTCAGCCCAGACACCTGCTCAGGGCGACGCTCCAGGGTCCCAATGTCATTGGTCTGGAGCCTTAGGAACCAATTGGCTGAATCATTAAGATCAGGCCTTTCTACTCTACCTTAAACCCCTAGGTGGTGGGGGACCTCCTGATGAACAGGTGACATCTTAAGTGAACAAATGTTTGCTTATAGTCTTCTGAGCGTTATATATGTGATTATATTTAATTGTAGCAGCAGCCCTCACAGTAGGCATTACTCTTTCCATTTTATAGATGAGCACGTTGAGGCCCAGAGAGGTTGAGTAACAAGCAGCAAAGCAGGTAAACAAGCCCAGATCTTATCCCAAAGTTCATTTTCTTTTCACTCAGACCTTACAGAATATATTCTAACACACCCTGAGTCATGACAATTATATCTAAGTACCTATGGAGTTACAGAAGTGTGACCAGGCTTTTCTCTGATGCCTCCCTGGATTTTCACAATTACAGAAATGGCCCCCTTTAGCTCTAGCACCACAGAAACCTGAACCTACAGAACCTGTCCAACTTGCTTCTCTCGAAACCCAGAAACTTTCCACAGTGGCTCCTGAAGTTTCTCACCTGGCCATGGAGCTTTTGAGCTGCCGAGATCTGTGGTAACGTCAAAAAGCAGATGGAAAAGGAGCTGCCCGGTGAAGTGGAGGACAGGGGGCCCTGGAGTGGCTGCTGTCTTGGCTCCGCTCCAGTTGTTCCCATTAAACTCTGAGATGTCTCCAAGAAACCTCAGGACTTCTTTGAACACAGTTTAACAACCACAGCTACAAGTCATGACATCTTTTCTGTTTTTTCAAATGAAGATATTCAAGCTCAAGGAAGTAAAGTGACCTGCCTAGGGTTACAAAGAGAGTTAAGTGAATTACAAATCCCAATAACCTATTTATTTCACAGCTACTAAATCCAGCTTTCTCTGATAGAGACTGCTGGCTGCTTGGTCACCCAGGCCAACAGCAATGCTCCTTCTCCCGCTTAGTAACAAACCCCAGTTTATTCAGAGTAGCATCACACCCTCATAAGGACTAAATTTCCCAGCCTCTCTTCAACTTTGGCCATTAAGGTCTAGCCAATGAGATGTAAGCAAAAGTATAGGATGGTTCTTCTTTAAAAGAAGGTACAGGTGGCTGAGCACAGTGGCTCACACCAATAATCCCAGTACTTTAGGAGGCTGAGACGGGAGGACGGCTTGAGGCCAGGGGTTCAGGACTAGCCTGGACAACATGGTGAGACCTCGTCTCTATAAAAAAAATAATAATAATAAAATTAGCCAGGTGTGGTGAAGCACACCTGTAGTCCTAGATACTTGGAAGGCTGAGGCAGGAGGATGGCTTGAGCTCAGAAGTTTGAGGGAGCAGTAAGTTGTGATTGTGTCACTACAGTTCAGCTTGGGTGATACAGTGAGACCTAAAAAAAAAACCAAAAGAGGAAAAAAAAAGAAGGGATAGACCTTTCTTCTCCCTTTCCTCCATCCTGCTGCTTGGGAGTCAGATGCAATGGCTGGAACTCTAGCAGTCAATACAACGGACCATGAGGACACATTGCCTAGAGAGCGCAGATAGAAAACTAGAAAGGGCTGGGTCCCCAGTGACGGAGAAGCTGATGTGCTAGACCTGGACTAAGTACATGAGAAACCATTTAATATACCTTGTTCAAGTTGTGGTTGTTGCAGCCGAACCTAAACTAACTGATACAAATCAGGAACAGCTTCAACCATTTTCCCTAAGCCTTGAGGACAATTCCCAACTGTATGGCCCAGATGCATCTCCGGGGCCTGGGAAGGTGTGACAAACCTTCCCATTCACTCGGGAAGCCCCTGTGTGCTGTTTCCTGAGGCAGGAGGTCAGTCTAGCCGACATTGTTCAGTCCTTGGCAGACCAGGTCATGCAGGCTGGTCAAGGTTTTCTATGTTCTGGCCTTTATTTCTGGACCTCCCAAAACCCAACCACTTCCTGAGCTTTCAAGCTTCTGTTTTACCCTAACCTCAGAAAACCCCTGAGGTTGTGTGATTAGGAACCCCAAACAGGGGTCACTGAAAATCAAAACAAGGCAGGAAAAGAGACTCCTTATCCTTGTCCAAAGAAGCACAGTAAAAATACACACAGTTGCCGTGAGTGAGGCAAAATAAATCTGTAAAGAGATTAGAATCCGATACTAATCAAAAATAGTTAGAATGAGAACCTCGAAACTTCAGTAAGGAGTTTCCCGTTAAAGCAACAATTCCATCTGCCTGGAGAGACCACCGTGTAGGAAACGCCCGCCCACTTCCAACAGATCAGAGGCATCCCGGAGTCACAGCCGGGGGTGGTGAGAAAATCAGTCCCTCAGTCACCAGGGCACTGTCCCCCCTTTCATGCCCCAGCCACAGAGCTGGGAGTAAAGCGGGCATGGGAAAATGTCCCTGTCAGCAGGAAGGACCCCAGCAGCGTGTTAGTGGCTTGTCCCAGCAGATGGGGAAGCTGCCCGAGATGGGAGGGAGCCTGTGTTGATCCCATATGTATGAAACTGCGGACAAAGGAAGTTTACTTCCTGAGAAATAAACTAGTCACATTTGCAACCATCTAAATTTCAAAGGCTGCAACAGAAGGGTACTTGCCTACTGAGGAGATTAGTCACATGGGAGAGGCACCCTCGTCACAATACTGAGCACACCAGGGTGTGCAGGGGCAGCCCTGGGATCCGCATGCGGAAGACCTAGCGAACCTGCCTCCTGGGGTGGCTGACACTGACTGCGGAGGACCCTCCGATGTTACAAAAGCCGAAAAGGACAGATCTCATCTGCTTTCATGAAGTTTACTTTGGTCTACAAAGGGCTCAGATTTATTCTTGTTTCTCTTAAAATGCGATGCCCAGAAGTGCATGTAATAAATACTTCATACCTAGGACCCTAAATGGTCCAATGGGGCTGTTACTTCCTCTGCTACCTTCCAGCACCCTGAGTTCAGTGGCCGTGGAAAAGCACTGGGCGTGAGGTCTCACTCCACCTGTCACCTAATGATGTAAGCCTCTTTGAGATCCAATTCCCCGCTGTGAATGAGGGTGGAAATGCCCTGTCTACCTCCGTGGATCGTTCTGAAGAACAGGTGCACGTGCACCCAGTTTCCAGCGGCCTGGGAGATACAAGATTGCTTCACAACAATATTCCCAATCACAATGATTCTGAGGCCCCAGCCAACTGCAGGCCCTCAGCCTCACCCCTGCAAAAGTATCCCCCCCATCCTGAAAAGGGCCCCCACATCTGTTTAACCAATTAGTCCCAGTCATAACCATGTCCTTCTTCTGCCCTGGTCTCTGTGGCTGGGGCCACCACTGCTAATGGCACAGTGCCCACGGGGGCTGTCAGGCTCCAGGTGAGGGGCTTCGTCCATGCTCTAGACCCCGACACGCTGCATGACCAACAGTACTGACTCTGTGCACAGGGGCAGAAAACGCACCCTCCACTCCCGTCTCCATTATCTCCTGCAAGCAACTTCCAGCAACACCCCCTCCCCCCAAAAACCCAATAACCAATAAAAATACCAATTTCCACATGAGTGAGCTCAGTCATTCACACCTTCAGACAACATCTCCCCTGGATTCTGAACTGGCTCTGCCTGAATGCATGATTAACATGCTCAAGCCAGAACTGTGAAGTTCTGCACTCAGGTGAGAACAAGGGTGGCTTGCTGCCTTCTCCTGCAACAGTGAGAGCAGGCCAGAGCAAGGTGGCTCATGCCCGTAATCCTAGCACTCTGGGAGGCCGAGGAGGGAGGATCGCTCAAGGTCAGGAGTTTGAGACCAGCCTGAGCAAGAGCAAGACCCCATCTCTACTAAAAACAGAAAGAAATTATATGGACAACTAAAAATACATATAGAAAAAAATTAGCTGGGCATGGTGGCAGATGCCTATAGTCCCAGCTATTCGGGAGGCTGAGGCAGAAGGATTGCTTAAGCCCAGCAGTTTGAGGTTGCTGTGAGCTTGATGATACGGCACTCTAGCCCGGGCAACAGAGCGAGACTCTGTCTCAAATAAATAAATAAATAAATAAATAAAAACAATAAGAGCACACCTGCCTGTCCTGGTGGCCTTCATAAAACAAAAAGACTTCGCCCCAAAGGTGAACTGGAACATCCACATGGAAAACCAGAAAACTGCTAGCCACTTTTAAAAAACACCTCCTCCTTCCTCCCGGAGCTGGGCCAAGCTGCAGCCTAAGCCACCTGTCCATGTTGGAGCAGGAGGCCAGAGGGCACCACCGCCAGAAAAATAAAGGGTTGAGGACTTGGGGGACACTGCTGATTGTAGTGTGGCAGAAATGCCAGGGCATTGGGGGAACACGTAGGTTCAAAGAAAATCAGGCAAACACAAAACTAAGTCCAGAGGGAAAGAAGGGTCAGAGGGTGTTGTCCTAGAACACTGCATGGCTCAGGAGTGAACGGTGTTTGCCTCGTCCTAATAATGTGAACAGAAATCATTTTCTCAAACTCTGGGATTCAAGGATATGGAGGGGGTGAGGGAAGGAGAACAACTCCTCAGCCACCATGATTGGAAGTCAAAAAGTAATGTCTAAAATTGAAAATCAGGAAATAGTAATATAAGCAAATTGCTTAGAAAAATGGTGGAAAATACCATGAAAAAAGGCTGTAGAGTTGACAATGGCTGTCTCTGGCAAGACAGCCTGAGGGGCAAGACTGAGAGTGATTGTAATATTTCATTATAATTTTTATATATTCTAATTTGCTTCTTTAAACTATTACATGTATCATTCAGAGAGAGAGAAAGAAGATAATTTTATAGATAACAGGTCTCCCCAGTCTCTACAAAAACAGGTTTCAAAAATCTCAGGGCTCCATCACAGCCCAGGCTGCCATCGGGTATGTGGTCTTGTGCGTCACTCTCCTATGGCCTCTGTAACAAAGCGCCACAGACTGGGTGGTTTAAACAACAGAGATTTATTGTCTCACAGTTCTGGAGGCCAGAATTCTGAGATCAAGGTGTCAGCAGGGTTGGTTCCCTCTGCAGCTGCTCCATGCTTCTCCACCAGTTTCTGGTAGTTTGCTGGCAACTTAGCCAGGGAGTTAGGGCTCCCTGGCTTGTAGACGCATCATCCCAATCTCTGCCTTCATGTTCATGTGTTATTCTCCCTGTATGCGTGTCTGTGCCCAAATTTCCTCTTTTTATAAGGACACCAGTCATAATGCATTAGGGGCCCACCCTACTCCAATATGACCTCATCTTAATTAATTACATCTGCAATGACCCTATTTCCAAATAAGGTCACATTCTGAGGCACTGCAGTGAGGACTTCAACATATGAATTGGGAGTGGGGGACACAGTTCAGCCCATAACACTGTGCTAAAATTGTGAGGTGTTATTGTTGCATACTTTACACCAAATCAGCCACCCTGCAGGTCCGGAGTCTCAATGCCTTCATGACACCTGGACCGGCATGCTTGTCCCTAGCACTCCCCATTCAACTCTGCAAAGGCCCCATCTCTCCTATTTCTCCCTGAACACACACCCACCAAAAGGTGTTCTCACTCCCTCCCCCCAACAATACCCATCACGCTGTGGTCCCACCGTGCCATGCTGTTCACCCTGATTCCTTCTCACAGCTCCTTGCGTGGCTAGCTGACTATTTTGCTCTCCCTCTCCCTCTGATCCAGCCACTCCTTTCCAAAATCTTCTTTTCCTTAAGTGGATTTAGACCAGGAAGTCCCTAACTTCCCCCATGATAAGAACTTGTAAACTGAATCTCAGCACAGAGGGGCAAAACGCTTCCATCCCCCAGTGGCCCAGTTACACAGCCAAGAGCGAGCAGGAGTCCCCAGCTCATGGGTCTACTTTCCAGCTGGGTAACGCTGGGCAACTTAACCTCCCTGTGCTGTTTCCCTACCTGCAAAGAGGGACTAATAACAGCAACCCACGTCATAGTGTTAAATGAGAGCTCGTCATAGTGTTAAACGAAGCTCCTAGCAGTGCTTAGAATATAGTAGGTGCTCAATAAATGCCATTGGTTATTATTTTTACTATTACCAAGGGTTACTCCTTTATAGCTTCTTTCATTGTATCATGGCAAGAGCAAAGCCTGGCTGTGGCCTGACCACATCAGCCTTTGACTCAAAAGAGAGGCCCCGGCTGGGCTCCACTGAGCATCTCAGTTATCAGTGCCTCTGCAGCTCAGCATCCTCCCGGTTCTGTCCTGCTGACACTCAGCGGCACAGCTCAGCCTACCTGCTGTCCTCCTGGGTCTCCCGGGGCACACCTGTCTGTTCTAGGACAGCCCCCATCACACCTGGCCTCACTCAGATTATTCCTGTTTGACTCTTAACTCAGTGGAGCCTTCAGGAGGACATCCTCTGCCCCAAAGCAACACTTTTTAAACACTTTAAAAAGTAAGTGATTTAGTAACTGATGTTGATTTGCTTTGTGAAATTTTAGGGCAAAGTCAAGTTACACTATCCATATCATAAAAACAAAACTCCACAGTCCCTTCCATTCTGAACTCATGGACATCAAAGCACCCAGCTGAGGGTTGAGCAGCTTGTTTTTGGTACCATTCTAAGGTGGGGAAGGAAGGAACAGATAAAGTCTGAGAAAGTATCTCTGCAGGAAGACACTGTATGGTTTGTCTTGGAGCATCTTATTCAGGAATTCTACTTCCAATACTATTTGGAGATGGTTCCAACTAGAGAAAAGCAAAACCCTAAAACATTTCTAAAAGAATTCATCAAGATCTGCTGCCTAAGATTCTTGTAGAACTTGCTGCAGCAACAGAGAGAACTTTTGTTGCATATGTGCAATAATAATAGTGATAAGAGTGGCTAACTGTTTATTTCACACTTACAGCATGCCAGGCACTGGTGTAACTGTTTTGTGTGGTTTGATTCATTTAATTAACCCAATTAACTTTTAATGAAGGAGGGGCTCAAGAAGGAAGGCTTTCTGTCAGATAGCTGTGTGATCCTAGGCCTTCACCTTCTCATCTATACAGTGGAGAAAATAACCACCTAATAGTTATTTGTGAGGATTAAGTGAAATAATGTAGGTAGAGCACTTTAGCCCAAGGTTTTCCATGGTAATTTCATAGGCATAAAGAATTGAGTAATACGTACTGGGTTAACGAAAAAAACAAACCAACCAGGAAATGGAAAATTCTGAGATGCTTCCTGGAGTATTTCAACCTGCCCTTCAATACATTCATCCTGGTGGAGGTGAACTTGGAGTGGCGTTTGAGCTCTTGGTCCCAGTAGCCAGTCTCTGCTAAGCCTGTCCCGCCACATCGACATCAAAGGAGCCACCGAGACAACAGAAGACATGAAGTCAGAACTCAAATCCTGCCCACACTTCAAAGAGCCTCCTCTTCCGGAAGTTGTTGCAGCGCTCCTTTCAAGGAGAGTAAACAACACGACAGCTCAGGGAACTCAGAGCTAGCTCCAGCTACATCAGACTGGCTTCCACGTTGGGACGTGGAACTTGCCTTGGGTCAAACACTACACGCAAACATGAAAGTGTCACTCTGCACCAAGAACGTGGCCTTGCCGCCTTCTGATTTCCCCCTCGCACTACCGAGCAGCCCGGAAGCCTGTCGCAGCGAGCTTTCGGTAACTGTCCAGAGCAGGTGGTACCCCCACTTCCTTGCCCTCTGTCAAGACCACAGGACAGCTCTTTTGATTCCTGGGCTTCCGCCCTTTCGTTTACACGTTTGATGGTTTTCTGTTTGAAAATCACCACCAGAAATAAACCCCTCCTCCCCCTTGGGGCTGGAGGCGGGGTGGTGGTGGGGAAGGAGGGGCCCAAAATGAAGAGCGCCTCTCTCCAGAACAGGTGCTTGAATTCCGCTCTCCTGCTCCCCGGGCTACACTGGCGGTAGACGTGCGGGTCAACGCACAGTCCCCACCTGTCGGTGGCCCCCAGTGAGCGGGGACCAGACATAGACAGAGACTGGGGAGTCCCCGGGCGCTCCCCTCATTGCCTGGGGATCCCCTCGTGAGCCCTAGGGTCCCCCGGCCCAGATCCTGCTCACCCCACCCCCGTGTGTTCCGCCCCCTTCCGCCCCGCCACCCCCGGGCTCTCGCAACCCTAAGCCCCGCTCGCCGCGCGCATCCCCGGGCTCGCGCGCTCAGACCTCCCCCGAGCGAGCCCCCGCACCCCTCCCGCGCCGGCGCAGGGCGGGGGCCGGCCGCGCAGACGTGCCGCACGTGCGCCGCGCCGTGATTGGCAGCGCCGGCCCCGCCCGCGCCCCCACCCCTCCGGGCCGCTGGGGAGGGGGCGTCCGGAGCGGCGGCCGCCGCGCCTGGCCCGGGGGGCTGGGGCTGCCGGGGCGCAGGGAACAATGACAGCCCGATGGGGAGGGGGTGGGGGTCAGAAACTCCGCTTCTCCGTCGCGGGTGAGGGCTAAACTAGGCTTGCTCGGGGGGGCCGTGGCTGCTGTTCCTGCGGGGTGGGAATACTTTCTGTAAGTGACGAGCACATGGTTTCCACTTCATCTGGTTGTTGACTGGGGCCAGTGCATTTTCGGGACGGAGCCGGGAGGTCCGCGGCATCCTCCGACCTGGTGTCAGGGGCAGGAAGCGGCCGGGGAAGGTGACTAAGGCACAGCTCGCGTGCGCGGCCCGGGGAGTGACGCCTGCCTCTGCGTAGGGGACCAGAGAGGTGTCCGTTAAGGGGCTAAGCTGGGAGGGTTCCCCAAAGGAGGCCACTCGAGCGGAGGTCGCAGGTGCCCAGCCTGGGGCTGCAGGCAGGGAAGGCGGGACTAGCGGGGCGCGCGTGGGGGTGCGGGCAGCGAAGGCGCACGCAGCCCTCAGGGATTCTCGGCTGTGACACTCGGATGGGGCTGTCTCTCCTCATCCCAGCAGCAGGCGGCCAATGAAAAAGCGGTTCAGGGGGTCCCCGAACCAATGGCAGCCCTCCGGGATGTGAGGACTGGCCACTAGAAACATCGATGGAGTCCTGGCCCAGAGTATGGGGGGGACGTTGTCTTCCCAGACGCCCAGGACAGGTGCGCGTTCGCAGGTCATTCGTTTGGATTCGAGCGCCTGCTGTGTGTCAGGCCCCTGCGTGGCCCGCAGAGGTGAGAAATCCTAGAAGCCAGTGAAGGATTTCTCCCGCTGGTCTGTGTCCGCGTCACTTTCCCTACTGTAAACGTTAGTCTTGCATCTGTGTAGTGCTTTATAGTTTCTAAAGTGCTTTCACATGCGTTGCTTTACCGAGCAGTCACTGTAACCTACAAGATAATTATTTCTTACTCATTTTACCCGATGGGGGAAGTGAGGCTCAGGGAAGTTAAATCGTAGACCCGCAGTGACACAGCTGGTTAGTGCAGGTTTGGAACTGGAACTCAGGTGTCCTGACTGCAAATCCAGGGCTCTTTGAATACATCAAAGGAAGGAAACCAGGCCCGTTTTATGATCCTGGTGCCAAGGGCACACCCAGTGATTAAATGAAATCCAGAAGGACTGGGTTAATTTTATACCCTGTCGGTCTTTGGTCTTTCACCTTGTGCCCTAAAACACAGGTTAGCTCTGCTCTAATACACCTGTGAGATGCCATTGACTTACTGTCAGGAAAGCCAGTATCAGAGGTACCAACAGAACGGGGGTGATGAGGGTGGGTTACCAGCTGTGCAGCTTCTCACGAAAACCCTCACGAAAAACCTGTAGTCCTCTCTGTCTGCTCTCATTGCTCCCCAACTGGAGATGCTTTTCCCTGTGCCCTGGGCTGGGCTCTGTCTGTCTAATATAGTCTATACCCAAGGGCACCTCTGAAGCCTCCACCTCAGCCACCGCCATCGTCCTGGCCCAAAGGAAACAAAAATGCACCTACCCCTCACCCCATGGCTATAATGACATTGTTAATATGAGTGTTGCTCCTAGAGCATCAGTCCCCAGCCTTTTTGGCACCAGGGACTGGTTTCATGGAAGACAATTTTTCCACAAACCCAGGGGTGGGGGAGATGGTTTCGGGATGATTCAAGCACATTACATTTATTGTGCACTTTATTTCTATTACTATTACATTGTAATATATAATGAAATAATTATACCACTCACCATAATGCAGGATCTAATGCCACTGCTGGTCTGACGGGAGGCAGAGCTCAGGCGGTGACGCGAGCGATGGGGAGCGGCTGTAAATACAGATGAAGCGTCACTCACTGGCCCAACGCTCGCCTCCTGCTGTGTGGCCTGGTTCTTAACAGGCCACAGACTGCCTGCCACAGGGCCAGCTGAGGTCTCTGGGCCTTTTCAGCGAAGCAGATAATGCCCAGTTCTCAAGGCTGAATGCCTATCACAGCTGTGCTTCAAACTTTTTAAAAATACACAGCACTGAGTGCATCTCTGGATTGGAACTCCAGAGATCCTGGGCATGTGTTTTATGTGTTTTGTTCCGTTTTAAATACTCCGAAATGATCTAGATGAGCAGCCAAGTTTGGAACCCACAGATGTAAAATGACTTCCATCTGAAAAGCCTGAGATAAGGGTGAAACTGGAGGATTGTTGGTCAAATGAGGAACTGGTGATTCCTGTATCCATACAGCCTGAGAATGTGAAGACTGACAACTCTAGTCATAAGGGAGCCCGAAAGGGAACTAAAAACCTCTGTGGTAGGAGTATCCTGTGTTGAGTAATCTAGGACCTTGGGGAATATAGGGTTAGGGAACTGAGATTGGGTGTGAACTTATTTTATTTTCACTAAAACAAAACTAGGAAGTTGGCACTCTCAACAGAAACGAATCAGTGTCTTATATCTTACACAAATTACATTCCTATCAATGGATGCTGTTTGCTTCGTTTTCCATTTGTCACCCCTTGCTTTCTAGACATGTACTAATACCATAGCCACGAGCCACATGAGGCTGTTGAGCACTTGAAGTGTGGCTGGTCCAAATTGAGATATGCTGTATGTGTAAAACACACATGGGGCTTCAAAGAAGTAAGGAAAGAGGCCGGGCGCGGTGGCTCATGCCTGTAATCATAGCACTCTGGGAGGCCGAGGTGAGAGGATTGCTTGAGTTCAGGAGTTCGAGACCAGCCTGAGCAAGAGCAAGACCCCATCTCTACTAAAAATAGAAAGAAATGATCTGGACAGCTAAAAATATATTTAGAAAAAAATTAGCCGGGCATGGTGGTGCACGCCTGTAGTCCCAGCTACTTGGGAGGCTGAGGCAGGAGGATCGCTTAAGCCCAGGAGTTTGAGGTTGCTATGAGCTAGGCTGACGCCACGGCACTCTAGCCCAGGCAACAGAGCGAGACTCTTGTCTCAAAAAAACAAAAACAAAAAACAACAACAAAAAAAAGAAGGAAAGAATGTCCTAGTCCATTAATATTTTGCACATTGATTACATGTTAAAATAATATTTTGGATCTTTTTACAAGATCAAATACATTATTAAAATTAATTTCACCTGTTTCTTTACTTGTTTTAATGTGGCTAGTAGAACATTTTTTTTTTTTTTTTTTTTGAGACAGAGTCTCACTTTGTTGCCCGGACTAGAGTGAGTGCCATGGCGTCAGCCTAGCTCACAGCAACCTCAAACTCCTGGGCTTAAGCGATCCTCCTGCCTCAGCCTCCCAAGTAGCTGGAACTACAGGCATGCGCCACCATGCCTGGCTAATTTTTTCTATACATATTTTTAGTTGTCCAGATTAATTTCTTTCTATTTTTAGTAGAGAAGGGGTCTCGCTCAGGCTGGTCTCAAACTCCTGACCTCGAGTGATCCACCCGCCTCGGCCTCCCAGAGTGCTAGGATTACAGGCGTGAGCCACTGCGCCCGGCCTAGTAGAACATTTTTAAATTACATATACAGTTTGTGGAAGCTGAGAACATTCTTAATCTGGATGAGGGAAGTATGTGTGTGTGTGTGTGTATGGGTATTGAAATTTATCAGACTGTGCCCTTAAGCTTTGTTCACTTTACTGCTGTATATAAATAAAAATCTGTTTAAAAATTTAAACAACAAATTAACAATGGCTTCTTGATGCATTTAAAGTAAAATCTAAGCTTCTCTCCTTGGCCACCAAGACCCTGCCCACCCGTCCACCTCATCCCATACCATCTTCCCTGTGGCTCCCTGGGTCCCCGCTATTCAAATGTGGCCCTTTTCACACACACCTCGGGGCATTGGCATTTGCCTTTTCCTCTGCTGGGAAGGTTTTTCTTCTAGATCTTTATGTGGCCATTTATTTGTTATCATTCAGGTCTCAGCTCAATCATCACCACCTTTTTCCTTGACCACCTATATCAGTTAGGATGCTTTTGGTCAAAAGAAATAAGAAACACCACCTGGCTTAAATATTAAAGAGAATTTATTGGCTTGGGAACTAAAAACTCCAAAAGCAAATCTGGCTCCAGCCAGGGTATGGTTGGGCCCTGGGTCCTTTTCTCTGTGATTTTCTGAGCACTCCCCTCCTCCGTGGGTAACTGTATCTTCACACTGACCTCTGCACGTTAGCAAAACAGCTGCAGCAACCCCAGGCCTCACTTCTATGAATACATCCACCCCTCCAGACAGAGAGTTTCTTGTCTTCCAACACTCAGAGGAAGATACTGGACTTTACCTGACCAGTCACTAAGCCCAGGGGAATCTCACATAATCATTGGCAGGTCTCTGAACCAGTCACTGCTGAAAGGACCCTGATTAAGCTTAAGCCTATGGCCCTACCCACTGAAGTCTCAAGGCTACCATGTATTTGGGAGATGTGGATGGGTTCTGGGAAGGCAACCAGCAGTGTCTGCTAAATCACCCCACCCTCGCAAGTCACATCCTAGACCAGGGCTCGGCAAACTTTTTCTATAAAAGGCCAAATAGTAGATAATTAGGCTTTGCATGACTCCTAAGGGTTTCTTTTTTATTTTGTTTTGTTTGACAATCCTTTCAAAATATAAAAATCATTCTTAGCTTATGTGCCTTACAAAAACAGGCCAAGGACTGGATTTGGCCAAAGGATCATAGTTTGCCAACCGCTGATCGATACCATTATGATGCTTTTGCTGTCTAACTTTACCTTGTTAATTTGCTCCCTAACTATAATATTATACAAGCTCCGTGAGAGCACTTACCCAGCACTGTCTTCTCCACATCTGAAACAGTGCTGGGCACACAGTAGATACCCAATAAATATTCGCTGGATGAATGACCATGAAGACTTATTCTAGAGCCTGTCAGGACCCAGTGCCTAAGCTCTGACCTGCACTTTTCTGTCCTCCCTGTCTATGGGCCACAGCTGCCCCTATTCTGACCAAAACAGGAAGGGACAGGATTGCCTCTGGTCCACAAGGTGTCTTTATGCAAATCAGGAAAAGGTAACTTCCTCTGGCTGCAGCAGCCTGGCGCCCAGGACCATGGTGAGTGGGTGAGGACTGTTCTGTTGGAGGGTGTCCTTGGGTAGGACACATCCTGCCCAGTTGCGTGCGGTGGCTCTAGGGTGGAGTGCTGAGTTGGAGTTCTAAGACCTCACCCGCTTTTATTGTTCCCACACCTCTATGGAAAGACCTCTGCTGGCGCTCCTCTGCTGTAGCACTTAGCCGTTTCTCTCGCCGGCTCCCAATCCCCCTTTCCCAGTTCTCTTCAACACAATGAATGCAATCTGTACATATTGCACTGAAATTCTCATTTTGTGCTTGGAAGTTCATTCAAGCAGAGCGTGGCACAAGGGAGATTTGTGGTTGGAGAGGGACTTCTGTCCTGTGTGCTTGTTGCACCTCAGGAAAGACCGTGGGAAACTAGAAAAAGAACGAGCCAAAATTGCCAAGGAAATAGTGAAGCTGCCATAAAAATACAGAGTAATGTGTTGAGGGTTCTTCTGTCTGGAAAGAAAAAGGCTACAAAGAGTAACGTCTGTTTAATCATGAATGTTATGGGTAGGGTGGTCACAAACTCCTTCACCAAATCCCAAACTAGAACCAGGGGGCTCTGCTCAAAGCTTGGGAGGGTTGTGTTTAGGAATAATAAAGAAAATCCGCCTTCACTCGGTGGGTGGTAAGCTCACGGAACTCATTACCAAGCAGGAGTCGGGGTGGAAATATTAATAAAAAGCCTTGGAGGACTGAGCTGTGGACAGACCCCTGGTGACTTATGCGGGAGGATGAGGCGGCCTTGGGCTATGGGGCGCCCTTCGAGGGTGCTGACAAGGAGCACAACGGGCTGTCCACAGCGCTTCCCCTCGTGCCCCCGTCAGAGACGGTTCTGAGCAGGGACGGCAAGGAGCCCTGGCTGCCCCCACACCACTGGGCAGTCTGGAAGGGGACAGTGGGGGGACCTCACAGATGAAAGATTGACTTTCCCAACTCGGTTTTCCTTAGCACAGCCACAATCAACTGCTGGGAATTTGGGGGCCACCAAGACAATAAAATGATGTTTGTGGAAATTTTACATAAATGTCTACTCTATCCGTAGGGACCTCACTGTGGTCATTATGACAGCTAATGTGTATTGATTATGTACTATATGCTATTATATACACTTATTTATTCCTTATAACAACCCTGCAAGGTAGATACAATCATGTCATCATCTTGTTTGACAGATGGGGAAACTGAGGCTCAGAGAAGTAACTGTTTCAAGGTCCCACAGCTAATAAGTGATGCAAGACTCAAACGCAGGCCAACGACCCTGGAGTACATCACTGACTACTTCTCCATGCGACGGGGTTAAAGCCACTCCCACAATGCAGCCGGGAGACACCACTCACCTCCAGCCAGGGGCCGCCAGGAGGGAATACAGGCCCATTGTGGCCATATCCATTTTTTCAAGAAAAGCCGTGAGGATCCACGCTGGGTGGATAGAACAAATCTAGCTAAATGCAGCCTGAGGTCACTGGCTCCTGACCTCTGCCCGACCCACACACGCTGCCAGCGACACATCTTACGGGCAGGATGCTGTTGTCCGTGTCCGTGGAAGACCTGAGTTGCCAGGCGTGGGCGCAGGGCAGAGCGGCGAAGGCTGACTGCACACACGGACCGGGCACAGACCACCAGGCTGGGACAGCTGTGCCCGGAGGTCTGTCCCTGAGGGCACAGGCTCCATCCCCCACCTCTCAGCAGAGTCTAGTGATCTCTCTAGACCCTGGCCAGGATTCTGTGAATGTCGTCACAGACAGCAACATCTCAGGCTCTGGAAAAGAGACGTTTGATGTGTGGGAAGAGGGGCTCTATGGCATATGATGGATTGTCCCAGGAGCTGGCACACAGACCACACAAACTGTGCAGCACCCACGGCTGCACCTTAGATTGGGTGTGTGCTGAGGAAACTGGCTGGGCAGGTGGCCTGTGGCATCAAGTGGAGCCTTTGTTGAGGTTGTGCACTGCACCCTCCCTGCACAGGGAGGGCCAGAAGCCTTTTGAGTTGCACAAAGGCACTACCTGTTTGCTAAGCTGAGCACTTGTGGGGCTGTGTCTGCCCAGAGGAGGGACCTTTTCCAATTCAAATCAAGTCTCCATCTCTCCCAGGAAGGCCCGAAGCAGTTTGGGGTCCTGCTGTACCCTGCCCCACACCCCACGGAATTTCACTCATATCTTCCCGTTTTTTCTACCATTGAGAGTGCGGGTGGGATTAGGAGACCCAGGAATGCCTGAATTCTGCCATGTGTCTTCCGCCCCTTCCTTCCTGTAGGGTTCCTGAGGGATCGGCACACACAGAGGAGAGAGGCGAGCAGCTCAGAGTCCGACACACCACGGGCAGGGCGCTGGGCTGATGGCACAACCGAGGCTGGGAATTCCGGGACCCAGAGGCTCTTGCTCCCCTGCCGCCCGCTTGGGGCCAACTGGCTGCTGCTCACGAGAGGAAGATGAAGGAGGCAAAAAGGGCAGGCTCCAAGGGGACCTTGCTTCTGCTTCCTCATTCTGTCCCCAGAGCTGGAGGAGCAGGCAGGAGAGCGGGCAGTGGGAGGGAAGGCCACACCTGGGCACACCCTGATCACACAGGAACCCGTCCCCTTATACATGTGACTGAATCAGAGTCCTGCATCCTGGCCAAGCTGGGCAGCAGGTCCCTGGAAGGAAGCCAGCCAAGGGGCCGACTTCTCCACCCTTTGGGAACATGTCTCATTTAGTCCTCACAGTTTCCCTATGTACAGAAGGGGAAACTGAACTGCATGTTAAACAAGGGTAAGGAATTGGGTCACGGTCACACAGCTAGCGAGCAGAGCCGGGCTTTGGTGCTGTGGTGGACTCTGTGGCCTCTGCCCAGGTTCCCCTTCAGGACTGACGACAGCTCACGGCCGGTCCCATCCCGGGAACAGCCCTGCCTGAAAGGAGCTGCCTGGTCCCAGGGTGGCCCCTTCCTGGGGAGTGGCCCAAGCCCAAGTCAACTATGTGTGGGCAGGGGGCAGGGGGTCGGGAATGAGGAGCAAAATTCCAGCCCCTTGTTTCAGTTCAGCACACCTGGGAAGGGCCACCTGGCTTCAGAGCCCCCGAGGGAGGGAGGTCCGGGCTTTGGTTGCAAGCACCAGGGCTTCTCACCTCCTCCCTTCGCCCAACCTCCTCTAACAGCTGCTGCTGCTAAGACGCCTGCACTCCGCACGCTTCTGCAGGGCTGCCTCCCCTCCCCAAGCCCCAGGACCCAGGACAAATAAATCAAGAATACAGAAAGGGAAAGGTGAGGCAGCCCAGAGACTAACAGCAAGAAGTCACGGCCATCCCTGGGCGGGAGGGACAGAAGAAGGGAGCAGCACTACCTGTGCCCAGGGATCACCCGGCGAAGCTGGAACCCGAGGGCCTGTAGGGGAGAAACTAAACCAGGGAGGCCACGCAGCCCTGACGGAAACACCCCTGAACTTGGGGGTGCTGGGGTGACACCCGGCTCCTCCCTTCCTGCCTGCTTGGCTTTCATGACAAACTACTTAATCAGCACACATTTATACCTAGGTACATATTTAGGTTAAATTTGTACATATTTAGGTTATATTCACAATTTTAAGACAGCTTGGGGTCCGTGATAATTTTTTTGAAAGGGAAACACTGCTGTAGAATGATATGTCAGGGGAGGGTCCCAAAGCACCCGCAGCCCCAGCGCAGGCCACCACATCCTTAGGGTCCAGAGTTCCTACTGCTCTGATCTGTCTGGATTGGGGGTGGGTAGCTGAAAGTGGCCCTTAGGCCAGAGGATTTTAGAGCACAGAAAGGAGCCTAGAGGCTTCCCCGTTCACCCTCTTCACTTTACTGAGGGGCTACCCCAGATCCAGAGCGCTCAGACCCATTGCAGGGAGGGGGAACTGTGGACTGTCACTCCTGGGGACTGGAGTCACCGCAGGACTTATAAGTCTCAGCCTAGATGAGAGCTTGTGTGTGTGTGTTATATGTGTGCAGGGGTGTGTGTGTGTATGAGTTTATGTGTGTGCATGAGCACGTGGGTGGGTGGGTGGGTATGAATGTGTGTGGTATGTGTGCACATGCACGCACATATGTGTGCACATACGTGTGCAATCTCCACCTTGGTAGTTCACAGGAGAGTGGTTGTCTGTGCACATCTTTTAAAATTTAGAGTGGTCCCCAGCACTGAGGATAGAATGTGAATATATTTGCTCTGTATTCATATGGAGGAAAGAAGGAGGGAAAGCCCCTCTGGCCTGTCCCCAGCGAAGGGAAACAAGATTTTCAGGGAGAGATGAGGACTGTGAAGCCCAGCCCAGCCCCTGGCTCCAAGGAGTCCAGGTCTGGGCCTGGAGACGCTCTTATCAGCTGCCCTCCCTGTTTCCTGTTTGCCGGTGGGTGGGACCCCTGGGCTGAAGGCACATCTGCTTCTGTTTATTCTCCCCTTTATCTTAATGGCCCCACACGGCTCCTGGCTCCGGAGTACCCCTCCCCACTGCTGGGCACTCAGGTAGGTAGAGACCCGGAAGGGAAGGAGGAAGGTGGACAGGCCTGTCACTGAGAGGCCCTGGAGCTTCTCATGCTGAGGTCAAAGTGGAGAAGGGAAAAGAGGACGAAGGGCAGAAGACTCTCCTAGAACAAAAGCAGGAAGCGGCAGGTTGCTGGGGGCGACCATAGCTGCTAAGAGAAATATAATTACTTTTCCATTTCGGTTACACCTAGGCTAATAACTACAACTGGAAATTCTTGTTGGGAGGAGGAGGAAATTTTCTCTCATTAAGAGAGAATCGAGAGTCACTGGCCCTTGATCCTGGAACAGCCAGTTTCGTACTGGAAGAACTTTACTCAGATAGGGCCTCTGCTAGTCCATTGCACACCTTTGTGCAGGGTAGAGAAAGGGACCCCTTTCTCCAGGCAGTCACAGCCCCTGCCTTGTCCCTTCCCTTTCCCCTCCCCCCACCTGCCCCTTCCCCAGCACCCTGTGACAAACAACCTGGGCAGTTACACAGTCATAGCAGCTCTCTCCTGTCTCCTCCAACCAACACTTTCATTACCCTGGACAGCTGAACCTCTGACTAGACCCGCGGAGAAAGCTTTGTAGCATGAGATGCTTGAAGAGCTTTTAACATTCGCTTGGTCCAAAGTCCCTGCTCCAATTCATTCCATGATAAGGCTTCTGGTTGAGTTGGAGGGAAGTTTCTCATCATATGTTAATGCCAGGCCCCATCGAGTTTCTCCTGAACTGTGATTATTGGCGATTGAGAAATAAAGAGAAAAATTACCGATGTATTCAAGGATTCCTTTCTTTAAATTTTGCTTAATACCTGTCATCTTAAAGCATGGTTTTTGTTTTTTAAAAATGTAGATATTATGAAGTTCAGTTCTTTTTAAGGAGTTTTCTGTTTTTGTAACCAATTGTCAACAGAGCGTGGTGGTTCCAAGCCTGGTCTTTGGTGTCAGGATGACCTGAGTCCCACTTGCTAGCTCATCCACTTGCTAGCTCAAAGGCCCCAAGCAGTTTGTTTAACTTCTCCACACCCTGATTTCCTTATCTGCAAAATGAGGATAAGTAACATTATCTACTGTAAAGAATTAGTATGTGAATTCAATGAGGTGATATCTGGGAAACACTTGGCACAGGGCCCGGCACAGAGCACTTAATAAACATTAGCTACTATTAAGCTATTTTAAATGGGTAAAGAAAGTGATACCTTAGTTCTAGGTCATTGAGAAGTTATGACCATGTTTTCTGCCCCTTGGAGAAATGGCAGGCCCCAAATCTGGGACAGAGAACGTGAGCCTGAGACATGAAATTGTGCCAGAAGACAAGGAAGTGTTCAAAGATAGAACCAGCTTGAAGGCAGATTTACTGGCCAAATTTGGGACAATTTGAACATCAAAATGAATAGTAACTATAATTGATAACACAATGAATAAAAAAATCCATGTGTCCCTAGTGATATTCAAAACAAGGAGGAAAGGAAGGGAAATGCTAGCTAACAAAAATAGAAGGAATGCTAGAATTGGAAATCACTCTTTTGTAATCCCCAGTGAAATAAGTAATTTAGGCAAAGATTGTCCATGGAACTGCTGGACAAAGGTAATTGAAGAGCAAGATATTCATGTTGGGCTAAAGTATCACCTGCAGATGACTCACAAATTACCAAGGGGAAAGTTTCCCTTTACAATGGTGAGATCCGGGGGTCACCACCTTAACCAAGTGATCAAACTGAGCATCACTAATAGTGCAACAATTATGCACCTTCTGACATGATGTAATTTGAAATACTCAATACTACCTCCTATGAATCCTTACTGCCCAGAGTGATTGACATGAATCTAATCAAGCTCATGACCTAAATTCCAGTGTACAGGAAACAGGATAGAGGAACAAGCTAAATTATACCAAGAGGAATCAAAAAGACAGATGCAGAGTGTGGCATATACTATAAGACAACTGACCTGTGACAAAGGCTCTCTCCTTGACCAAACTTTAGGCAGGCTCCTCTGAGCACTCTTTTTGAGTAGGCCTGGACCTCAGCCCCCATCCTGTCTTTGGCCTGTCCAGCCCAGTCTTAGCAAAGGATCCTGCTAAGTCATCCCTCTGCCCTTGACATCTGATCACCCGTGATATCTGATCAAGTCTTTCACCGCCCCCCTTGATGTCTAATCCCTTAGCCTGTGTTTAGCAAGAACCCCCCACCTTCATGTCTCCTGCTGGTAATTTCCCTCATCCTCTCTTTGGCTATGAAATCCCCACTTATTGTTGTATTTGGAGATGAGCCGAATCTCACTGCCCTATTGCAATACCCCTATTGCAATAGTCTTGAATAAAGTCTTCCTTACTGTTTGAGAATAATTTTTCTTTAACACCTGGACACTTCAAAAAGTTAATGTCATTTTTCTAAACGTAGATTATTTTAGAATAAAAGACATTAGAGAGACATAATAATCAAATGCATATAAGATACTTTGGATCCTAGATCAAAAAAGGAAAAAAATCTACAAAAGATATTTTGAGGACAATTGGATACATTTGATTATGGAATGGATATTATACAATTACTGTTAATTTTCTTAGGTGTGATAATGGTATTAGATATAAGGAGAACAATCTTATTCCTACTAAATACCTGCATTTAGATAACAACCGTATTTAGGGGTTATATTAGTTCCCCAAGAGCTGTAACTAATTGCCACAAACTGGGTAGTTTACAACAACAGAAATTTATTTTCTCACAGTTCTGGAAGCCACAAGTCCAAAATCAAGGTGTTGGCAGGGCCATGCTCTATCTCTATCTCTAGGGAAGGATCCGTCCTTACCTCTTCCAGCTTCTGGTGGTCACTGGCATTCCATTGCCATTTAACAAGCATTGCCATCTGTAACAGGCACCTGCAGGTGATCCTAATGCTCTGTTAAAGTTGATAAATACTAGTTGATGTTATAAACCCACGTGGATGTATTTAAATCCCGTGCAATCTTCTCCCTGCCAATCTACCCTAAGATGTGTTTTTTTGAGAAACAGCATAGATTTGTGTAAAACTAAACCAACACAACACACACATACACATTCACACAAACATGGCAAGTATTTCAGTGAACACTGATCAATGTAACAATTTCACAATAGGGAAATATATCCAAAGTAAATTTATTTCTCTTGAACATCAACATGCTTCGGCTGGTTGTCAGTAGAATGCTTTGTGGCTTTTTTTCTAAGTGTGTCTGCAAAGTGTCAGGTGGAAGTCCAGGTGGGGTTGAGGAGGAGGCCGGGTGGACAGGACGAGGGCCTCTTTCACCCCTTCCGCCTTCAGCTGCTGCAGCCTTACTTTCATCTCTGTTGTAAAATTGCATATCTGTGTCAGATTTTTTTTAAAAAGGATTTTGTTTCTAAAAACATTTTCTTACACCACCAGTCTAGTTATTGGCTTGACTAACACATCATGGATACTCAATAAGGAATGGATTCCACAGCATATCCAAATCAAAATAGAATTATTTTCCTCTGACAATAAAAATTTCCTTGGTGCATTTGTAAAGAGTGGCCCAGAGAGGGAAAGAAAGAGTTCCCTGGCCTCGTGGGAAGCTTGCATCCAGGGTTAAGCCTCACGCACACTCCAGCCATCTGTAGGAGCACACCCTGGCCGGCTGTTCTAGCAGCACGGATTGCGAAGGGCAGGAGCTCTGGGCTGTGCCGTCAACTCAGTGTGGCGCCCCAAACAAGCCTCCAACTTCTCTGTGGCTCCATCTACTCCAAAGGTGGTGAGATAGGCCACTCGGTTACTAACAGTAGGTAAGGTCCTGGGATTTGTCACGATTTACTTTTCAAAAATTACATTTGAGAAGATTTTAGGTTATTCCAAAAATAATGTCACTCTAACTCACTTATCCAGATATGCTTACTCGAGTGGGAGAAAAAAGCATGAGTTTAAAGTGAGGAATTGCAGTGAGGAATTATGCATAACCCTGGATTCCCACATGGGAGTGTGGGGCATGCATGGTCGCTGTCCTTCACACAAGCACAGAAAAAGGTGACAACGGTTGCTCTACAGGTGCCTGATGGGGCATCCTTTAGATTTGTTTGTTGGTCTGGTGTTTGTTTGGAGACTAAATACTGTGAGTAAAATGCCTAGCATCTTTTCTGGCATATCTCAAGCACTCAACAAATAATAGCCACAATGAGTTTAACTTCTTCCATAACTCAATAATGATCTTTTTTGGTTACTATTTGTGTCAAGTAACACATGTGCATAATTTGAAAAGTAAAATAAATTTGAGGCTGGGCACCGTGGCTCATGTCTGTAATCCCAGCACTTTGGGAGGCCGAGGTGGGAGGATCACTTGAGGCCAGGAGTTCAAGACCAGCCTAGGCAACACAGCAAGACCTCCCATTTCTA
Source organism: Lemur catta (assembly GCF_020740605.2). NCBI lineage: Eukaryota > Metazoa > Chordata > Mammalia > Primates > Lemuridae > Lemur > Lemur catta. Next base: position 12,020,219 of record NC_059138.1, on the reverse strand, counting down.
CAAAAGATTTTTTAAAAAGTAAAATAAATTTAAAATGGGCAGTAATTTCCCCACTATTCCCACCCCTGATTTCTAGAGGCAACCACTTTTTAACTTTTACCAGCTTCTCTGCTATTCTCAGTTTTATTTATTATCTGTTGTCTTCCTCCTTTGGAAAATAAGGATTTGACTGTAATTGTCATATGTCCTCTCTTTCCCCATCCTCCTAATTTGCTTACATTGCAATTTCTGGTTCAGTCAGTAGCCAGTGTTTATTATGACAATGTGACCATTATTCACACTGAGCCGTGTAGTGTAGTGTGATTATATTTCCTATCCAGTACAAACTTTTCCATGTTTTCCCTGGAGATAAGTATTGCCTCATTTTCTATTTGTTCAATTGTCTATATAAGTATTGCTAATTCTTCTCCAAATCCTCTGTTGGAAGTGTCAGTCTTCTCTCCTTGTACTTAGATGTAGCAGATCATGTGACGGTTTCATTTAATTTTCTTGGAGGCATCCTCCAGTTCTCTGTCCTCCTGCTCCCAATTCTCGTCTGCTCCCCTGTTTCTTGGGTTTCAAATCTTCCTCTTGATTTTATTTGTTCTTTTGTTTTCATGGAATATATTATTTAATAGTTTCCTAAGAAAGGCTGCTTAGGAGAAAAAAATTTTGAAACCTTAGCTTTCTGAAAACGTCTTTATTCTACCTTCACACTTGCACGTTAGTTTGGCTTCGTATAGGTTGGAAAGAATACTCTTTAAGAATTCTGACCAGCCTGAGCAACATAGTGAGAGCCCCATTTCTACAAAAAATAGAAATATTAGTTGGGTGTGGTGGTGCACACCTGTAGTCCCAGCTACTTCAGAGGCTGAGGCAGGAGGATTGCTTGAGTCCAGGAGTTTGAGGTTGCAGTGAGCTATGATGCAGTCTAGCCAGGGCGACAGAGCAAGATGCTGTATCAAAAAATATGTATATATATATACTCCTCTCTCTGCTCTTACCTCCCTTATGGATTTATGCTCTTTTTAAAAGTCTCTTTACTCACAGTTTAGCAGGGTTTGGGAAGGAGGCTGAGGAGTATGCACACGTTCAATCTGTTATGTTTAATGAGAAGTCCTCAGAGCCCACAGAGCCTTCAACCCTCGTTTTATGGAAGTGGACTTCCTCAAAGCAACCTATTCCCAACTTCAAAATGGGGATCAAGGAGAAATATGATTTGGTTCACATCATTTTAAGAACACTTTCCAAAAATGCTTTTGGCCTATGTGGTTAGGTCTGAATTATCACTCTAAATATAATTGTCTCTGGTGTGTGGACTGTGTATACACCGCTCAAAGCCAAAGCCCCAGCCTCGTCCCTGCTGATGAAACACTAGTGCCCACAAACAGAAGGTTCCCTTCTCTCACTCATGGGATAAACAGGAAAGTCTCTTGGGGCTGTGGTCTTGGGGCTATAGCCCTGCCCCTCATTTCCTCAGACCCTTTACTGAGAACTGAGTCATTGCAACATCACACTCAGCCAGCTGTCTCAGCACAAGAAAAAGCTTTGCTGTGGTGTGAGGTTTTGTGGGCTGCAAACTACATCTAGGTCAGCAAATTAAACTCCACAGCGTGGTTACCAATTCCAGCTTCATCTAGCTTAAGGGCTGTCTGATTTCACCTTCTGGGCATTGGCTCTCCTGGTGCTTGGGATACAAGGCCCCTCTGTGGGTGTTTAAGGCACAACACTTCAGGCCTAAACCACTGGATGACACATGGCTAAACCCAGAATCTTCCATTCCCCGCCAGAGCTCCAGGGTACGTGAGGGCAAGCGCACTCCAACCCTGCAGATGATGAGATTGCGTGTGCAGAACTTTCACCGACCACTTGTGTTTCTCTCCTGACAAGCTTTGACCCTACCGTGAGCCAACCCCTTCTTTCCTGGTTCTCATTCACAGACATCTTTAAGAATGAATGGTTACCAACAGGTGGCCAGCTGGTCTACCCAGAAAGGGCCTTACAAAGGGGAGGGGTCACCCTGGCCCAGAGTCTGGATCTCAGATGTACAGTGGATAAAGCCCTCAGAGACTGAGTCATGTTAAAAACTCAAAAACAACTCAGCAAATATTTATGTGAAGGCCTGTTGCTCTTCGAGGCTTTGGAATACAGACGTGACAACCAGAATCACTGCTTCCCAAGAGCTCGCTGACTATGAAGGGAGACCATTCTAGTGGATGGCTACACTTTTTACTACCTACCACCCATTACCCCTTCCCTGATAATAGTATCTGGGGATGACCTCCTCAGTCCGTGTCCTGTCAGTGGAACTGAATCCACCCCTGGCTCTAGAGCTGAGGCACAGACTCAGGCTGCAGTGGTTGGTTTAGAGATGGACATGTAACCTAACCAAGGCCAATGATATGCATAAGATTTTTTGCTGATATTGTTCAGGAAGAGATACTACATATATTCTGCTTGGATTGCTACTAATGATTTGTTTAAGCTCGTTAGATGGGATTTTCTGTCATTTTCAACTGAAAAAGCTCTGTGTAGCTGTTTGAATAGTGTTGTACCCCAACACTGCCAAATTCATATCCACTCAAAACTTTACAATAGGATCTTATTCTTAAAAGGGTCTTTGCAGATGTAATTAGTTAAGGATCTTGTCTTGAGATGAATTCATTACGGATGTAGAGTGAGCCCTAAATCTAACAACTGATGTCCTTGTAACAGGAGGACAGAACAGAGAGAGACACGGAGACACAGAGAAGAGGCCTTGTGAAGGAGGCAGAGATTGGAGTGATGCTACCACAAGCCAAGGAATGCCTTGGCCACCAGAAGTTAGGGAGAGACAAGGAAGGATCTCCCCTGTAGAGCCGCATGAGAATGGCCCTGCTGACACATTGGCCTCCAGGACTGTGAGACGATACATTTCCATTGTGTTGAGCCACCCAGGTGGTGGTTCCTTGTTACAGCAGCTCCAGGAAACTAATACACTCTAACACATGAATCATTCAACACATATTTATTGGTGCCTGAGTGTCTAAAGAGGTCTTAGGATAAGATTCAGAGAAAAAGGATGTGGAGAATGTAGAGAGAGATTTGAGCTGATCAGATTAAGGTTAACTAGTTGGGGCAAGAACATTTCATATCACATGACATCAGGAAGCCCATAATGTCTTATGGCCCTTATATGAATGATGCTAAATTTGGTCACTCGATCACAAATTTTTATTTTATAGTTACTGTTTTTCCTTGTGAACTAGCAAGTAGTTCTGTGGGTGATATTTTGGCACCACACAAACATCCTGTTTCTCAGCGAGGTTTCACTACTGGTTTTGGTACTCACTGATATCCTAACCCGAATCAATTCTTTCACTGGTTGCCCTCCCAGCAATTTAAACTTAAGAAAGTTTAGTCCTCCTAAGGCTATAGCGTATGAATAGCTTAACATATAGTAATTAATAGATACAGTAGGATGAAGCTAAATCTCTTACCGTTAGAAGCCTTTCTCTTTCCTGACATCCTCTGACCAACTTCTCAGTCTGTGGAGACCAGGCCTGACTGGTAGGTTCGTTGGTGCCTGGAAATTAAACATCAGAAGAATTTTTTGTTATCTTTGGTTATGGTGCCTGAACTCAAGGATCAGAACCATTTGGGGTTGGGATGGGGAAAGCGCCAAGGTGAAATCAAACAAACTAAATAAATACATCTGAAATTGTGGCAGGATAAGCTGAGGTGAAGATCCCAGCAGATTGAAAGGATCAGGGAAGGTGAGATGGGGAAGCCTGGCCAGAGATCTAGCAGAATGGTGAGAATCTGCTTACTTCTAGAGAAAGGCTTTGAGGTGGGGCTTCTCTGTCCTCCTAGAAAATGCTTGTTGGAGTAGAGTAGGGCTGGGGAGAAGGGGATGTCCCATGGGCCAGGTTTATTGGAAGAGGTAGGAGAAACCAAATGATGCCAGAGGGTGTGGTATCCAGGTATAGGATAGAGTGAGGTCACACCAAGCTCTGTCCAAGCAGAGAGAAAGGCTGAGGTCAGAAGCCAGTGAAAGTCATCAGTTCATACAGTTTGCAAGAATAAGAGAGAACCAGCGGAGGAACCCCCAGAGCCCAGTGCTGCACAGGAGGGAAAGCCTCAGGGTGTCCAAGAAAGCTCAGCCTCTGTGTGCAGCCAGGAAGGAGGGGGGCTGTTACAGGAGCCCCCAGGCAGGTCAGGCCCCCAGCATCCCGTCCCACCTCTCCCTACCGCCCACGCCAGCACCTGGAGCTGCAGGAGCCCGGGGAGAACATTTGCTGCGGCCCGTGAGAACACAGGGCAGCGGGGTCGGCCTGGCGCTGCTCTCGGGTCCTCCACTGCTCTCCCGCCCCTCAAGGCCCGCTCCCCGGCGTTCCTAGGAAGGGCCGCAGGAGCTTCCTGCAGCGTTTCCCCATTACCTTAGCGTTTCAGCACCTGGAAGAGATTAGTGTCATTGGCAAACCTGCAGAGCTCATTGTGCACTTCCTCTTCAACGTGAGTTGTAAAAAAAAAAAAAAAAAAAGTTAAATGAGATCGGTTCCAGCACTTTCCCTAGTGATCTATGTAAAATCTACAGAGGAGTGTCCATTTATCACTACCCTGGGGTTTCCTGTTTTGAACCTGGCCTGTTTTTTGGCAGACACTCCACCCCTGCTTCATCACATTGAAAGACCGGACGGACTTAACCCTCTCCCGTCCCCCCTCCTCCCTCTCCCCTGCCCTGCCCCTCGTGAGTGCAAGGACACACAGGCTGGACTCAGTCCTCTGGGGACAGGCGAGGCAGGAGAGGTGGCCAAGCCACACTAGCCACCCTGACCTTTGGTCTCTGCATTTTCCTCTCTCCTTTCTTTCCCAGGTGACATTTCTTGCAAGATGGGAGGCTGTCCCCTTCATTTTGGGGGTGTAGAGAAAAAACAGGCCATCTGGACAAAAGCTTCCCCTGCTGTTTTCAGAAACAGAGAAATCCTTAACGTGGGCTGTTGGTTACAAAGACCTAACAGATTGAGTTCAAAAGCAAACCCCTGGCCCAGCCTAGACTGTTCAGAAAACAATGGGGAAAAACAGTCATTAAATGGGAGGTGGATGATAAAGATCCAGGATTACCTCTAGAAAACTAGCTGGGGAGTTATAAGTTCATTTTTTCCTTCATTATTAAGTCATGATTATATCCCGACTGCCTGCCACAGGCTGAATTGTGTTCCCCCAAACTTGAGTGTTGGTGCCCTAACCCCCAATGTGACTGTATCTGGAGACAGGACCTAAATCAGACAAGCAAGGTTAAATGAACTCAGAAGAATGGGACCCTGATCTGATAGGATTAGTGTCCTTGTAAGAAGAGACACCAAAAAGCTTGGTCTCTCCCTGCCCTGCCCCCATGTGAGGACATGGAAGAAGGTGGCTGTCTGCAAGCCAGGAAAGCAGCCCTCACCAAGAACCAAACTGGCTGGCAACTTGATCTTGGACTTCCCAGCCTCTAGAGCTATGAGAAGTTTCTGCTGTCTAAGCCACCCAAGCTGTGGTATTTCGTTATGGCAGCCCACTCCTAACGCAGCGATGACTCTGTGGATCCTGCATCAGAACACTGCCACGTCCCACAGGGCTGACCCGCCAGCCTTAAACCCCTCCTGAAGCTCTCTGGAGACAAAATTATAGGCTACATTATTCTGCCTGACATGTAATATCTCATCATCCTCATAACGATTCTACATGGAGATCTATTTTACAGGTGAGGAACGAAGCTCCTAGAAATTAGATAACTTGCCCATAGCCACACAACTAGTCTGTCCTCAGATGCCTCCATGCCAGGGGCTGGCTCTGGTCACTCTGCAGTCCTGCCTCCCCCAGCACTGGGAGACACTTCTCAAGCCCCTGAGTACTTTCGTCCTATGGCAGCACCCAGACTTGGGATTTGGAGACTTGGTAACAACCTGGCCAGGGTAGAAAATTCTGGGCTCCCTTCCTGATGGAGACCCCTACTGTCTGTCATTGCAACTCAGTAAGTCCTGACCTCTCAGCTGCAGGGAGGCAAAAATACACATGACATAAAATTTGCCACTTAAACCATTTTTAGGTGTATTGTTCAGTGGGATTAAGTACCATAGACATTTTTTATTTTTGTGTTCAGCTTTTTCCTTCCATGATTTACGGGTTTTACTTATTTTTTTGTTTTTTAGAGATGTGGTCTCACTGTGTTGCCTGGGCTGGACTCAAACCCCTGGGCTCCAGTGATCCTCCTTCCTCAGCCTCCCGAGCAGCTGGGACTGCAGGCACATGTCACCATACCCGGCTTTACATCATTTTAAAAGGCCTTCCTGCTATGAGATCTTTTTAAATCTCTCATATTTTACGGGTACTTTTCTGGTTTCCATTTTTAAATTTTAATATCAATTAATCTGCACCTTATTTTAGATTGAGATGTGACAAAGATCCAATTTGCTTTCCAGATGGCTAGCACAAGTCCCAGCTCCATTAATTGACTAGTGGGATTCCAAGTGTCCACCGCACATTATAAACTAATTTCCTGCTTATAAACTAAAGCCCTGTATATTTGGGTCTATTCTGGACTTTTGAATTTATTCCAGTGAGTGTTCTACCCATTCACAGGGTAGTACCACATTTTTAAAATCAGTGTAACTGTAAAACTTGTTTAAATACCTGGTAGAGTTAGTCTCTTACCATTGATCTTCTTGTTCATTTGTTTTTTTGTTTTTTCACATGAACTTTAGAATCAGCTGGGTATTTGTTTTTCCATATGAACTTTAGAATCAGCTGGCCAAATTTAAAAGGTTCCTATTGATTTGGGTGAGAGTGGGGAGTTTTGGCCCTGCTTAAAGGACCAAGTCCAGCCCCATCTGCTCAGGTTTAAGTGCCTTGAAGAGCCCCTCCCCCAACACCTGCTGCTGCCATGCTCACGTCCAGCACAGGCACAGATTGTGTGGGGGTGACCGGGACCTCCAGCTCACCCATCTGGGATAGATGCCGCACCCTCTAAGCAGCCTCGGACCTACACGTGGGTGGTGGCTGGAGTCAGCACGGCTGTAGGGGTGGCCAGAGCTACAGCCATGGCCACAGCCAGCCCAGGCTGCAGCCCCTACAGCCCTGACCAGGGAACCCGAAGGCCCTGCCTTGCTCACAGGGTCATGGGCCTCCTGGGGGGAGGCAGTGGGACCTGTCTGGGGTGCACCACACCCACGTGCCGGGCCTTAGGCAGGAGCGCTGCATCCCCATCTCCACAGCCCACTGAGCTCACCCCAGGCCTCAGGTCACATGCTGCTCCTTTCCAAACGGCGGGGCTTCCCAGGGTGACGCACCCAAACTAGAATAGCACACTTTCTTTCTCTTTATGTTTAATATTGTTTCTGGTGTTAAAAGAACACAGGATCCAAACAAAAAACAATATATGAAAGAAAACTAAAATGACCATAATTGCCTGATCCAGAAAGAAATGAGTAACTATTTTGTGTATTTCCTTTCAGTTTCTTTTTCTAAGTGTGTATTTGCTTTTTCTTTCAAAAATCGTATTTATTTTTTATTTCACTGAAATATGACTATACATTCTCATTGAAAAAAAAGTCCAATTCAGCCTTCCAAAGGAAGGAAATTCTAACATATGCCACAATGTGGATGACCCTTGAGGACATTGGGCTAAATAAAATGAGCCAGTCACAAAAAAGACAAATACTGTTCAATTCCACCCCTATGAGGTTCCTAAAGTTGTGAAATTCAGAGACGGAAAGCAGAATAGCAGTTACCGGGGGCTGGGAGGAGAGGGCACAGCGAGTTGCTGAATGGGGAGTTCCAGTTTTGCAAGATGAAGAGAGTTTTGGAGATTGGTTGCACAACAGCATGAATGTATTTAACATTACTGCACTGTATGCTGAAACACGGTTGAGATGGTACATTTTATGTGTATTTTATCACAATTAAAAAATTTTTAAACATTTAAAAAGATAGATTTACATTTCAAAATAAAAAAGATAATACAGATATAGTGAAGTCCCCACTTGATCACTGTTACCAGTTGAGGTATATATGCTTCCAGAACTTTCCCTGCATACTAGTGTGAACACATAAAAATACACTGTTTCGTTTTGTGTGGGTGTGATTGCAATTGTAACATTAATGTTTTCTGGAACTCCCAGTTTTCACCAAATATGTCTGGGAGATACTGCCTTATCAGCACCGCATGCATTACGTCCCATGCCAGATTCTGTTTTGCTGCTCCCGCCTTTCCTCCTTCACTGGACATTTATAGCACTATCATTTTTTTACCTTATAAACAATGCTCCGGGAACATCGTTAGGCACGCTTCCTAGAGCACACCTGCAAGTAATTCTCTGAGGGAAAAGTCCAAGAAGTAAGACTGCTGGGTGAAAGGGTACCTGCATTTAAAATTCCACTGGATTCTGCAAGTGACCTTCCACAGTGGCGGTGCCAATACCTACCTCCCTAGTGTTTGCGCTTGTCCACACCCCACAGCACTTAATTATACAGACTCCTTTTTAGGTGTGAGCATTTTTTAAAATTGAGTTTAATAGATATATGTATAATTATATATATATGTATAGATGTATGTATGTATATAATTTTTTAATGAAAAACAGCCACTCCCTAAGCTTTCCCACCACCCGGATCTACTTCCCAGATGCAGCCGTTGGCAGCTCTGTTAGCTGTTTTCTCTGGTATTTCTCTCCATCGTTGTGAACACTGTGCTTCCTCTGCTATTTGCTCATTCTTCGTTTTTAGACAGCACTCACCGACGTGGGTGGATGACTGTCTAACTCCCCTGCATGTACACCCACCCGTCGCCTCCCCTCCCCTAACACACAACATAGCTTTATCACATTTTTGGAGGAATCAAGAGTCGATATTCATGTTATAACGACCATGCACGTGTTGCTCACAGCTGAGCCAGCTGCAGCATTACCTTGCTCCATTCTTCTGCAGCAATCCAGTATTCCTAAAGTTAATGATGGCCTCATTTTTTATTCACTTTATTTCCTATTACTTATCATCAGCGTCCTCTAAAATGTTTAACATCTCTGCCAAAGACCTTTCGGGGATATTTTCCTTATGCATCAGTTCCATTTCTGCTTTCCTGGAGCCCCCTCAAGAGGCCGCCTCCCTCCTGGAGTCTGGGCTGACTGGGCTCTGGCTAAGGCTCCACTGTCACCCTGGGACTCACCACCCTCTGGTGTTGGATACCCTATACCCTGTTTGGCCGGTCCCTTGTCTCTCTCGATTTTTTTTTTTTTTTTGGTTTACTCTCTCCTTTTGATAAAGCATATGCTCTGGTAATGTCCTAATAAAGTTACTTAGGAGTGTACTTGGAACATGTTGTACTTCAGTGAAAAGCTAGGTATTATTTAGAGCACACCCTTCTCAGTTATCTGATTCTGATTATATGGGGCCTTTCATTGCCTTTGAGCTATTTTACAACTCTAAATTGTAGATAACTGATAGAAATGCAAAATAATTCTTATCTGTAGACATGCAATAAACAATCCACAGCTGTCTCCCCATCCTTCACCAAAAAAGCCAATTTCATATCTATTTACAAATTTGTTTCACAATTCCTTTATTCCATATAAATTTGTGCTTCTTTGACTCCTATTTTAACCTGGCTATAACATCTACTGGTTTCTTCATTAATAGTGAGTTAAGTAAGGTATTAACATATATTCATTTTCTATCTGTATGAGAGTCATTTTATCTTTTTTTTAATTGTCCTTTAGCAGAAGTATATTTTTGAGTCATTACAGTCTGAAAATATCTTTGCTCTACCTTCACATTTGATTGATAGGTTGGCTGGGTATAAAATTATAGTTTAAAAATCTAACGCTATTTCACTCCTGTTTCTTTGCATATGATTCATTTCCTGCCCTCCTCCAACCCCAGGGTTTTTTTTGGGGGGGGGGGGGTTCCTTTATCCCTGAGATTCAAAAATGTCATGATAATATGCCTTGGTGAGGGTCTCTTCATTCATTTTGCCAAGCAATTTCATGGAGCTTTGTCTGAAGACACCTGCCCTTCAGGTCTAGAAATATTTCATATTATTTCTTTGATGATTTTCTCCTCTTAATTGCCTCTTCTCTCTCTTCCTGGATTTCCTTATTTGAATGTTAAGTGTCTATGTTGATCTTGTATTTCTCTTATCTTTCATGCAGCCATTCTCATTGTTGTATTAATTTGTTTCCCTGTTTATTAATGAAATTGAGTAGCATTCTATATTGAATTGACCACTTATCTGATTATTATTTTTCTATTATATAGAATTTTATGTAAAACAACTGAATATAAACAAACAACTTGTCAGTGTATCATTATATTTAAAAGGATACCAACTTTGAACAAGACTTATATATATCAACTAGATAAAGTTGGTACCCTGTTGGTTTTGCTAGTCACAGAATCCCAGCATCTTGTACAAAGTCCAGCACATAGTAGTTGCTAAATATCTCTGTTGAATCTATCAACTCATAGATTACTACTAAAATTAGTGCTTCTTCCAGGGTTAAATAGTAAGTGATCTTTAGCTCTTTATTATAGAAAAATTTAATATAATACTTGTTGAACATTTACTATTTGTTCCTATTCTGAACTCTTTAGGTGTGGTAATTGATTTAATTCTTACAACAATACTAGGAGATAGGTACTCTTTATTTTCTGCATTTCACAGATACGAAAACTTATCTGAAAACTTAAGTGGCTGAGCTGAGCTCCAGAGACTACACTTTAACCACTGTGCTAGGTGCCTCTCTCCTTGGCTCAGTGCACAAGCCAATTCTGATCCATTTATAGTAGTTCTTAGGCACAAACTGGTGAGAAGAATTCTGGGGCAGCATCTAGGTCCCCAGGGGGTGGGTGGGGGAGAAGAAATCTGCCTTGATTGATTAATGATGTCTGCCGCAGGCCCCGGAATGGGGAGTTGAGTCACTTTTTTTTTTTTTTAATTCTATTGAATCATTGCTTGGAGAAAAAAAATTATCTTTGGGGTTATACACAGCTCTAGTGCTTTCGAAATTAGGGCATGTTGACATCCAGAGTGTTTAAAGGCTGCTCTATTTCGTTGGTGCAGCAGGAGCATTCTTTAACTGCCTGTTTATAATTTATCTGAGGGAAGCGCTGGTAATTAGGCATCTGAGCTCTCCTCCCATCCCCTCGCTTCTTCCTTTTCCTGTGGTAAAAGCAGAAAGTCAGAAAAATAATCACATTGCATCACGATACCAGCGGGCCATATAAAGAGCCTGTGATGTTATTTTTCCGATCATTGGTTTCCTCGGCAGCCGGCATTCAGACCATTCCAAACACCCTCCCCTCGGATCGTTAGAAATGACCATGCAGTTGGTCTCTTTACTAACCTTGCCACATCCCAAACAGTTTTACAACTTGGCTGCAGCTGCAGGGCAGCCCAGCTTTTAAAGGAATTACGTCCTTTTCCCAGAATGTCCATTAAATAGAACTTAACACAGCTTTAAGAGAAAGATATGAAGCGATTTTCTCCAATCTCTGTCCCCTTCTGCAAGTGCACTCTTATCTTACATTCAGAACCAGTCTATTTGTTTGAATCGTTCTACAAGGTGTTCAGTATTCACATTCCCATCCTTTAAAAATGTTTTTTCCCAGCTAAAGTAATACACATGTACTGAGAATTCCTTGGGATGGCTATGTCCTCTCACCACCAGGCAGGAGATCAGAGAAAAAACTCATGTGTCGTGGACGTCAACACACAGCCAGCGACACAGAACCAGACATGGTCCAGGGCTGTGACAAGCACCTTGCAGACGGTGGGGCTGCTCAGGCAGGGCCCACGTTGATGTATTCAGGGCTCTTACTTAGCTATTCCCAAAGCAGCTCCCATCAGGCCAGAAAAAAGTAACGCTCTGGCTGCCTTCTGCACAGGAAGGCCGAAGCCCCGGTGCTGCAGCTCAGGCAGCCCCCAGAGAACTTTCTGAGTGACACCTGGACGCCCCGCCCCACGGACACTCTCCTCACTTAGGCTCCCCAGTGCAGAACCTTCCCCAGGAGGGAACACCGCCTGCTGCCCTGGGAAGGAAGGGAGTCTCCTCTTCTTGTGCACATTACACCAGCTAGAATGTTGTCTGGCCCATGATCACACGGAATGTTCGCTTGCGAGACACGAAGCTCCAGCTATCTATGACATTCAAGCTTGACCCCAGAAAGTCCCCTTCTGCACATGTTCACACCGGCAGATGGTGACATCCCCCTCCTGCAGTCTTGGTGCCCAAAGCCAACTCATAGCCAAATGTGCCCATCCTGAACTTATCTCCAAAGCCCAATCACTAGATGTTCATTTTTTGCTGTTTATTTTTATTCTTGTTATTGTGAAATCATATATGTATATAAAACATGTATGTGCAGTTTAAAAAATAATAAGGCCAACCCCCCTGTACTCTTAACCCAGCTTATGAAATAGAACATTAGTAAAACCTCAGGCACCTGTATTAGATTCCTAGGCTGCTGAAACAAGATACAGTGTCACAAACTGGGGGCCTTAAAGCAAGAGAAATTTACTCTCTCACAGTCTTGGAGGCTGGGAGTCTGAAATCAGGGTGTCAGCAGGGCCACGCTCCCTCCCAAGGCTCTTGGGGAAAATCATTCCTTACCTTTTCCTAACTTCTGGTGACAGCCAGCAATCCTTGGCGTTCCAGGTCTGTAACTACGTCACTCCAACCTCTGCCTCCATCATCACATGGCCTTCCTCCCTGTGTGTCTGTACCCAGATCTCCCCTCCTGTCTCTTATAAAGACACAGTCACTGGATGTAGGGCCCACGTTCATCTAGTCAGTATGGCCCCATCTGACTTGATTACATGTGCAAAGACTGTTCCCAAGTCAAGTCACGTTCACAGGTACTGGGGCTTAGGACTTGAACATATCTCTTAGGGGGACACGATTCAACCCACTACAGGTTCCCATACATGTTCTTCCTCAGTCACATCCTCCTCCCTTCCCCAAAAAGATAACCACTTGGCTGACTTTTATGTTAATCATTTTTTAACTTTTAAAATAGTATGTTTTTAACTGCCTAACTGTATATACCTAACCAAATATTGTTGAGTTTTGAAAAGCTGGGTCTGAAGCACAAGGCTAGCTCAGTAAGGAAAGGGCCTTGTTGCCACTTCTCGAGGAAGGCTCCCAGGATGACATATTCCAAATGGAGTCCCCAGGTCACAGACTGGCTTCGGCTTCCCTGAGGAAGACAGTGGGTAAGGCAGGGCTCGCCTGGACCAGGGCCCCTATGAGACAAGACATGGAGCCCCTGGCAAGAAGACGGTTGGGGAAGCGGCTGCATTTGTCTGCATGGTTTGGTCGGCAGCCTAAAACATGGCCCCAAAGCTCCCCCTCCTCGCCCCACCCCCAGGTCCCTGCTGCTGCCTGTTCCTGCACCTCTTGAGGATTCAGTGGTATCGATGATGTTGGTTCTTTGCTTTTCCCAATGGCCAATTGTGACTCAGTTTCCCAGGTCTGCCTCTTCACCTTCCTCGTGGGCTTGTATATTATCATTTAAATACCTTTGCTGTAGTTTTAGTGGGATTTCCTTAGGAATAAATTGGACGCACGTGTTCAACTCACTGTCTTCACCTGGAAAACTTTCTCTTGGTTGTACTTTTCCACTGAGCTGTGTTGTAAGATTCCTCTATCCACTCATTTGCCAAATATTTCCTGAGCTCCTGATGTCTGCGAGGCTGGGGTATCAGGAGGAAGGAGACTCAGCCTTGGACAGCTCACACCCTAGCGGGCACACAGGCAAGAAAACAGGCCAGGAGCCCCCTGATGTCTGTCAGGAAGGCTTCGCCGGGAGGGATGCGCAGGAGTGAGCTGGGATGGGGAGCAGGGATGGGGACCCGCTGGGGCAGGGGCTCCGGGGCAAAGGCCCGGGGAGGATGAAGCCTTAAGGTGACGGAGGGGCCATCACTATTGGAGGTGATGGAAACCTTGGCTGGGGGAGAGCGCCCAGGAGGAGCGTGGAAGGGAAGGCTACGCTGGCCAAGCATGGAAGAGGGAGAGGCAGCACCTGGGGGCTGACACAGGCAGGAGACCCCAAGGAGACAGAGAAGCAGCAGCTGGAGACGCAGGAGGACGGCGTATGCGCTGACAGCCACTGTGAAGCTCTCAAAAAGTCCCGGCTTTGCAAAGGAACACAGAAAACAATATTGCATGATTCCACCTAGAGTCGTCAAACTCACAGAAAGGGAGAGTGGACGGGTGGCTGCCAGCGGCTGGGGGAGGGGAAATGGGGAGCTGTTTAATGGGCACCGAGTTCCAGTTTTGCAAGGTGAAAGCCTTCTGGGAATTGGCTGGACGGCGATGGGAATGAACTTAGCACTACTGAACTGTACACTTGAACATGGTTAAGATGGTAAAGTTTATGTTGTACATTTTTTACCACAGTAAAAAATAATTTAGAAAAAAAGGTAACACAGAAACCAGAGCCTGTTTCTAACCTTCCAACGTTCCTTGATCCTTTACTGTTTTGTGATCAGGCTGGCTCAGTGGCCCAGTGTCCCCAGATGAGGGACAGAGCCAGTGTCCTGCTCATCCCCACTGCACCATGAGCGCCTTTGCCTCCCCCACGTAGGCATGGGCACCGTCAAGCTCCACCTGCCTGGACACGGCAGCCTAAGCCAAACGCTGCTTGCTGTGCAGATACGGCTCCCAGCCAGGCCTCTTGGCATCCTGCTCCAACCGCATTGCCGCCTTCCCACCAGTGCCTCTTATAAAGAAATTCTAGCACCTTCCCCGCTAGTCAACCAAAACACACAGTTGTGTGGCCGCCACGGAAGCTTGCCAATCACTAAGGGCATCTGCTTTGTCTCCAAAGATGCCAATGTTAATTTTGGGTCCCCTGGTGCAGCCTCTAGAAATTCAAATGGACTCTTGCAGCATTTTGTCAAAAGATGGACTTTATACTCTGCCTCATGGACTCTCTGAGGAGGCCCAGGTGGGGGCACCCAGCGAGGCTCAGGTGGACGTGGGGACTCAAGGTGTAGTCTGGCTGCAACACAGGAAGGGTCTGGAGTTTCGTCCAAGAGTCACGGACTCTAATACAGTAAAACCATCAGAGCCGGCCCTTAGCGCCTTCTGCGTGCACGCACCTGAAGCTCCCCATGTACATGAACTCAGTGAACCCTCCCAGCAACCTGTGAGACCAGAGCTAGGGTCTTACAGATCTTACAGATGCAGGAGCAAAGGCGCAGCAAAGAGTTCCTTCTTGGCCCCATCCACTGCGAGAATGAAGACCGTTGTCAGCAATCACAGAAAATGTCGACATCGCACAGAAGGGTCGCACAGGTATCATGAAGGACCCCAGAGGAAACTTGTGGAGGGACATCAGTCACATCGATGTTGAGCTCAGTCTCCTTGGAAAGACAAAGAAGAGGCTCCAGGCTGACAAGTGTTGGGCGTAGGAAGGAACTGGCTGCGGTTCACACTGCCTGTGGTCAGGTGCAGAGCACCGTCGAGGGTGTTCCCCTGGGCTCTGTTCCAGAATGAGGTCTGTGCACTCCCTGCCCCGCCACTGTCCCTACTCAGGGTGGTCTCTTGCTGAAATCTGAAGTTTCTCGGGTGAGAAATGCACCAGCAGGTCTGGAGGAGATCAGACATTGCTTACTCAGCATCTCAAGCCCAGAAAGATGAGTTAATTCTTGAAGGAAAGGACATTGAACATTGTTATCCAATTGAGGTTGCTATTTTGATTCCATAAGCCACAGCAGGTGGAAACAAGGACAGCAGGACACTTTTGGGTGGTATGTGAGTCTCTGAGAAGGGACCAGGTCAGCAGGCTGATGAAGAACATCTCAGAGTTGCCCAGCTACAGAAACAAGATGGTGGATGATTCTTAAGACCTATTTGTAATATTTTAAAGATGCAATAAAAGCCCTCTGTTGAAGAAAAAAAAAAGCACAGGGAGGTTAAACTACTTGTCCAAGGTAACACAGCAAGTGTGTGGCAGAGCCAGATCTAAAACCAGGAGGTCAGGCTCCCAAATTGGCACCCTTGCCACCATGCAACCACTACCCCAGCAGCTGGTCTTTGGGTGGCAAGTCAGACAGGTGGCCAGGGAGCCAGAAGAGTCCCGAGCCTGGCTGGGGTCAGGCATGGTTCCAGATAATCCCACTGCGTGAAGCAGGGCTGAGCAGCCAGCATGTGGGTTGTGGGCTGGAGTTCAGTAGCGGCAAACACAGCAACATGAGTGACCTGGTTGGCACCTGGCTTCTGGGTCGATGAGGGCGACTTGATGACAAGGTCTCGTGGGTTGGTGGAGATCCAGGAGCAAAGGGCAAGCCTGCATGAGACGGCACTGATGGGTTCAGGATGCGGAGAGAAAGGGAGAGCCAGCTCCAGGCACAGCCTTAACCAGCCTGGCAGCCTCTGCTTCCTGCTGCTTGGAACACTCGCTCTCAGAGAGCTCCTTCCAGAACCCAGCTGGCATGCTGAGAAGCCCAGGCCACCTGGAGAGGCTACAAGTAGGGGTCCCAGCTGGACTCCCAGTGGACACCTGCAATATCTGCAGCCAAGTGAGTCAGCCACCCCGGAAGTACAGCCCGCAGAGTCTTCAGATGACTTGCGGTCTGGCCCATGTCTGGCTGTGCCCACATGCAAGGCCCCAGCCAGGACCCAGGAGAAGTAATACTACATTTTTTGTTTTAGGCCATTAAGTTTCAGGGTGGTTTGTTTCACAGCAGTAGTTAACTGGTTAATTAATTTTTCATAGCACCGATCATCACCTGCCATTATGTCATAGCTATTTGTTTCTTGTCTCTCTCCCTCTTGGGTTTGCTCACTGCCAGCCCTCTCACTGACAGCAGTACTGGGCACGTAGTAGGCCTTTAATAAATATCCTCTGGCTGGGTGAGGTGGCTCTCGCCTGTAATCCTAGCACTCTGGGAGGCCGAGGCGGGCGGATTGTTTGAGCTCAGGAGTTCGAGACCAGCCTGAGCAAGAGTGAAACCCCATCTCTACTAAAAATAGAAAGAAATTAGCTGGACAACTAAAAATATGTAGAAAAAAATTAGCCGGGCATGGTGGCCCATGCCTGTAGTCCCAGCTACTCGGGAGGCTGAGGCAGGAGGATCGCTTGAGCCCAGGGGTTTGAGGTTGCTGTGAGTATGATCACACCACTGCATTCCAGCCTGGGTGACAGAGCTAGACCTTCTCCCTGGGGAAAAAATAAAAGTCTCCCTGCAACTTAATTTTGCTGTGGTGCAGTGCTCAGCCCAGTGCTGTTTATAACCTGAAACTCAGCCAACTCCAAGACCCCCCCACAGCCCATTCCATGTACACAGAGTGGACCAAAGGACCCCCCTCAGCCTAACCCTTGTTCTTGGAATCTGGGGTCCTGCGTCTCTGTGGCTCACTCCGGGCCTGGCCTGACCCAGTAAGAACCCACTTTCATAGTAATGGGAGCTGCTTATGAGACACTGACATCATAAAAGAAGCAGGATGTAAAACTGTCCATTCAATATGTTCCCAATTTCCTAAAAAATTACATGGGCCTAGAAACACCAGGGAGGAAATACACCAAAATGTTAACAGTTTTCTCTCTTGTGGTGGTGGTATTTTTGTAAATATACTTTAAGCTTTCTATTTTTTTTTATACTTTTGCAATAAAAAGTCATTTTCAAAATGTATTTATGAACGATTATGCTTAGCTTGAGTGCAATGAAACAGTAGAAACCCCATTAGGTGATAACTCAGGTGGGTACAATGCTTGACACTGGAAAACTCAGGTTTTATTCACATCGCAAAAGGACTTCTCTGCATTGCTTTCTAGAATTTCATTCAAGGGCATCAATTTGGGACTCCAGTGACTGGATAAAACAAGACCCCCTCTAACAAAATTGCTTTTGCTCATGCCACTCACCCCACCCCACCCTTACCCAGCCGGACTTCAGTTATAGCCTTTTAGGACGAGAGCCAGGCTTAGTTAGCACCCATTCCAGAAGAAGTCTGTGTGCACGCGTGTGTGTGTCTGTACACACAGAACACACACACCCTATTGGTCCTGCCTCTCGGAGACCCCTGACTAGCACAGGCTCGTAGAGGAACACCCTGTCAGGGGGCTGTTCAGGCAGAGCTGGGCCATGTGTCAGGGCCATCACAGAAAGTGCCTTCCGAGGGACTGAGGGACAGTGCGGTGTGGTGGCCAATAGTGGGCTGGGACCAGACCACCCAGGCTGGAATCCCAGCTTGGCCACTTACCAGCCGGGTGACCTTGGCAAATCATTTAACCTCCTGCTGTGGGTAGCATAATGGCCCCCCAAAGAGTTCCGTGTTTAAATTCCTGGAACCGGGGAATATGTTACTTTACCCAGTAAATGGATTAAGTTTGCAGATAGAATAATTCTGGATTAGCCAAAACTTCACTAGCAGGAGACCAACAGGCAAATGAGAATGACATTAACAATTTATTCTATAAACAAGTGGTGGCCAAGGGGAGAAAAGGATGCTAAGGTGGGGCAGGGCACCCCATCCCCATTTCCAGAAGCTCTACTGGGACGAGTAGGAAAATGGAGAAAATCTGGAGCAGTCTCGTGGGCCACCCCCGATCCCGAAGAGGCAGGTGCGGAGGCTCCTGCAGCTCGGCCCAGAGTCAGGGGGGCGCCCTGCAGACCAGAACTGCCCAGTCTTGCCTTCCACCGGAACCGCGTGCTGAATGGGGGGAGTGGCCGAAGCCCACAGATGCCCCCATTTGTGTGTTGCCCTGGTTAAGTACAGCAACCCAGTTATCCACATTTCACAGGGCCGCGAGAGGGACGGCAGCAGCTGCAATGTCTCGCTCGCCACTAACGCCCAGTGCCTGAGACAGTGCCTGGCGGAGGATCAGACTCGGCTGCCAAAAGTAGTGGGCAAGGCATGATGACAGACGGGATATTTTTGCATGGTCCCAAAGAATCTCCCCACAAGGTACTTATTGAGTCCAAAGGGAGAGAGTGATGACTTCACAGGGAGGAAATCTGAAAGATGCCACCTTGTCCAAGGGACCAAAGTCAGTGAAGTCCAGGAACAAGACACATCCAGGCCATGCACCTCCTGACAGAGGATGCACTGAGAAGGGAACAGCACTACTGCCGTGGTACTCTTGCCAAAAAGGTATAACTTGAATTTAATCAAAATGAAACATCAAAAAGTTAAGTAGAGGGACATTCCACAAATTAACTGGCCAGTACTCTTCAAAAGTGCCAAACTCATGAGAGAGAAAGGCTGAGGGACTGTTCCGATTGGAAGAGACTAAACAGACATGATCACTAAATGCAGTGGAGGTTCCTGGATGGACTCTAGAACCCAAAAAGACATCAGTGGGACAATAGGCAAAATTCTACTACAGTTGGCAGATTTTGTTAATGGTATTATATCAGTATTAACTTCCTGATTTGGAGAAGTATAGGACTCCAGATTATGGAAGAGAACATTTGGGGATGCTGGGTGAAGAACACAATGGGAAGACTACTTTCAGGGATCATTTCTATAGTTTGTTACTAGACAAGTTTCTCTGACTGTGTACAACACTGAAAAAAAAAAAAGAAAAAGAAACAAGAAACAAAAAAGAAACCAAGAATATATGGGACCTCTGTGTACTATTAACGTAACTTTTTTCTAGGTCTGAAAATGAAAATTTAAAATCTTAAAAACAAATAATAAAATAGCGCCCGGCACATACATGACAGGTACTCAATAAAGGAATAGAAGACCGCACTCAGCCCCAGCCAAACGCTTCCCTTCTCTGCCTTCAGAGAAGGCACCAGTCCCACCCAGGTATGAGAATGTGATTAAAGAAATTGGCTTATAAGCATGAATAGAACACGTGGATGGAGCAGCTGAAGGTAGTTGTGAGAAATAGAAAAAGACATAACTGCATGGCAACCCTGGAAATACACTCCAGCAAATTAAATGAACAAATGAATGAAATAGAGCTTCATTGAAGATATTTTTAAAAATATGAAATGTAACACAACCCAAATAAGAGAGACAGATTCTCTGCAAGTGTTTTGCCTTTTAGAACAATGTGATATTGATTTAATGTAATAAAATAAAAACTAAAAAATGATATAATAAACTAACAGAATGAGATAAAAAGGGAGGTTGCAGAGCTCAGAAAATAAATGAAAAACCAAAACACTGTGATTATAGATCAAATAAATAAATTAGAAAAGAAAATAATAAGACAACATGGCTAAAAATCAAATTAACATCACGGAGAAGAGATTGAAGATAGTGGCTATAGAGGGAAAAGAGAGATGGAAGCAATTAGAAAGAATGTGACAGATATAAAAGTCAAAGATGTTCTAACTTAAGGATAATTGGGGCTCATCACTACACATCTCAACAAAAGGAACTGAAAATTATTCAGAGATATAGAAAAATTTCTCTGACTTGAATGAAAAATTCAGTCTAAAAATTGAAAAGAGGCAGTATATGCCAGGAAAAATTGTTTTAGTATAATTGATGTTGACGTATCCTGTTTAAGATTCTGAGACTCATGGCCAGGCATGGTGGCTCACACCTATAATCCTAGTACTCTGGGAGGCCAAGGCAAGAGGATCACTTGAGCTCAGGAGTTTGAGACCAGCCTGAGCAAGAGCGAGACTCAGTCTCCACCAAAAATAGAAAAAATTAGCCGGGCCTGGTGGCACATGCCTGTAGTCCCAGCTACTCGGGAGGCTGAGGTAAGAGGATAACTTGAGCCCAGGAGTTTGAGGTTGCTGTGAGCTAGGCTGATGCCACAGCACTCTAACACCTGGGCAACAGAGTGAGACTCTTGTCTCAAGAAAAAGAAAGAATTGTTCAGACATACTAAGAGGGAAAAATAAAAACAGGTCATTTTTAAAGCAAGGGGAAAAATTGAATTGATTTCAAACTTCTCTCACAGCAACTGAGTTCATCTAAAAATGTCTGAGGGGACAAAGTGTGACCTAAGAATATTATAGTCAAACCAACATATAAGCAATAGGCAGATACTCTCAAACATGAAGTAATTCAGAGACTATAGTCACCATGAGCCCTTCATTAAAAAAAAAAAAAAAAAAGGACTGACGATGAAATCTAGCCAAATGACAAATCAAAATAAAGAACTCTGGAAGGGAGAAACTGCATAGACGAATAGATAGTGGGCACTGAATCCACTTAAATAGACAACCAGGACTAAAGGAAAATTAATATAAGCAAAAATTGGGAGGTAGGGGAGGGGAGAGGGTAGGCAATGGAACAGCGTTAATCACTTGGTCCCTTATAGCTCGGAATAACTCAATTCTGTCTAAAATTGAAATGTGATTTCAAAAACTATAATGAATTCAACCTGTCATGGTTTTCATTATCTTTTTCATTCTTTCTTTTTTTTCCTTTTTTCTTTTTTGGCCTTAGAAGACTATTTTAGGAACTAGCATCTCTTGTGGTGAAGAAACATTTAAGTTTGGCAATTTCTTCAGTTTTACATTCTTCTGTTAAATTCAAATAAAATTGAATGGACTTTGGATTTAAATTAGTATATGTGGTAGATGCACTAGTTTTCCCAGTTCTTCAATCCTCCCTGCATCCGGCCTGTTACCTTATAACTGTATGGTTCTTCTCACTAGAGGCAGAATGTCTTCCCCCACCCCACTGGCGTCTGGCTTGGCCATGTGCACCAGTCGGGGTCCAATTCGAGGAGCATACCCAGTATGACTGGCAGGGGTTGGTAATTTTTTTCAAGTGCCAGAAAATAAATATTTTAGGCTTTGGGGTCATATAGTCCCGTCACTCCTACTCCACTCAGCCATTAAGCAGCCATGGATAATAGGTAATAAGTAGGCGTGGCTGTGTTCCAATAAAACTTTATTTACACAAATAGGTAGCAGGCTGGATTTGACCCATGGCAAACCCGTGAGCTAAGGTTTGCCAACTCTTGAGTTAATACGTAAGATATTTACATGTGGAGTTAGACCTTACATTTGGGGAAGTGAAGGTCCAGGAGGGATGTTGGAAGAGTATAGATAGGTCACCAACTAGTCAAACTGAAACCCAAGCACATCCAGCCACCAACACGGGACGGCAAAGGGGAGTTTCCTGGGGTTGTCCACGGGAAGCCACGGCTCTGAGTAGCTGCTGCCTTTGCGAGTCTGCCGCCCAGTGACTGGCGGGGGGCCTGAGGCCAGCGTGGGTCAGCAGGGTCAGCACCACACACACTTCTGGTGTCTGTCATTGCATCCCATTTTTCTGTTTGTTTGTTTTTGCAAACTCCTTAGAGCTGGATACTAAGGCAATATCTTCTTTTCCCCCAGAGAAGTGTTGTCTACACCTGTGGTCCCTAGTCCTTTAACTAGTTAACTTTTTAAAAAAGGAAGGGGGCTGAGGGGCTGAGGGTCACTGACAGTTGCCAATTTGTTATTTAATACACAAATGTGCTTTTTGTTTTTAAATCCCAAATATAATGTTGCTATCACCAACATTTCATTAAAATGCCATCAAAGGGAAGGGCATCTTACCACCAAAAAAGTAAGAGGGGCAGAATCTCAGAATAAAATGTTCTTACAAAAAAAAACCATAATTGGCAACTTATTCTGACATGTCAAAAAAATTCTTAAATAACAGAATAGCCTTTAAAAAATGTCAAGCACAAGGAAATCACAACATAAAATGTTACCTTAAGATATTACATTGCATTTTCATCTTTAAATTGTGAACACTGTGTACAAGTAAAAAAAAAGTACAGCTGATGTGTATATATATAGTTCAAAGAGTGATAATAAAATGCACAGCCATGTACCCTCCACCTAGCATAAAATATGGAACTTTCCTGATACCTCGGAAGGCCTTAGTGTCCCTCTCCCCACCCTCCTCTCCTGCTCCAGCCTGTATATGTATTAATCATTTCCTGTCTTCTGTTTAATTTTACTACCTATGTCTCCATCCAAGAAAAAGGAATTGATTAGTTTGGCCAGTTTTTACTATTTTTGATTTTAGAGACAGGGTCTCGCTCTGTCACTTAGGCTGGAGTACAGTGGCCTGATCACAGCTCACTGTAACCTTGACCTCCTGGGCTCAAGAGATCCTCCCACCTCAGCCTCCTGAGCGGCTGGGACTACAGGTGTGCACCACCATGCCCAGCTGATTTTATTATGTGTGGATAGACAGGGGGTCATGCTATGTTGCCCAGGCTGAAAACAATGGTTTTCTTGATATGAGTTTGGTGTTTTGGGATTGCCTTAGTCCGTTCGGGCTGCTCTAACAAAAATACTACAGCCTGAGGCTTAAACAACAAATATTTATTTCTCTTGGACTTCTCTGGAGACCAGGAAGTCCAACATCAAGGTGCTGACAGATTGGCTGTCTGGTGAGGGCCATCTTCCTGGGTCACGGATTGCCACCTTCTCACTGAGTCCTCACGAGGTGGAAGGGAGGAGTGAGGGAGCACAGTGGGGGCCAAGATCTCAACCTATGAATTCTGCAGGGACACAAACACTGAGACATTACAGGGATCTATATCTTACAGAGTCCTACATAGAGGAACGTCCACTTCACTCATGCCACATCATTGCTGAAAACCCAGTTTCACCCACGCTGTGGATGCAGAGGGAAGTGAGGCTCCTAATGCGCTTGTCATGCTCTTTGGCCTAACAGCCCTCAGGTCTCCAATGGTGTCCGAGGGGCAGGCAGGCAAGGGGCCCTAATGCGGCTGCAAGGGCTGGTCACCAGCTGGTCACTTCACTGTGGTGGCCCTATCCAGGCTCTGATCACGACCCAGCAGTCAGAAAATCATCCTCAAAGGTACTCTGAGCCAGTGAACTTCACAGACCCACAGGAGAGCATGGGCTGGCCTTGGAACCCACTGCTCTGCCAGTTGATAACCTAGTAGGTTGACGTCCCTGCATGCAGTGTCCATAGCCACATGCCAGGATAGGCCCAGGGTATTTTCACCAGACCCCTGGATCTCTCTTTAAAAGAGATCCTGAAGATACCAGTCTCCAGGTCTTTTTAGAAGCATAGAATCTCAGGCCAGGCGCGGTGGCTCACGCCTGTAATCCTAGCACTCTGGGAGGCCGAGGTGGGTGGATCATTTGAGCTCAGGAGTTCAAGACCAGCCTGAGCAAGAGCAAGACCCCATCTCTACTAAAAAATAGAAAGAAATTAGCTGGACAACTAAAAATATATACAAAAAATTAGCCAGGTATGGTGGTGCACATCTGTAGTCCCAGCTACTTGGGAGGCTGAGGCAGGAGGATTGCTTGAGCCCAGGAGTGTGAGGTTGCTGTGAGCCAGGCTGATGCCACGTGACTCTAGCCCAGGCAACAGAGTGAGACTCTGTCTCAATCAATCAATCAATCAATCAATAAATAGAAGTATAGAATCTCATGCCCTACCCAGGAACAAATCAATCAGAATTTTGCATTTTAATGAGATCCCAGGTGGCTTGTACATGTGATCAAGGCTGGGAAGCCCTGGCTTACATCCTTCATTGTGTGTGTGTGTGTGTGTGTGTGTGTGTGTGTGTATGATTTTTATTTTTTTATTATTATTTTTTAGAGATGAGGTCTCACTATGTTGCCCAGGCTGGTCTCAAACTCCCAGCTTCAGGCAATCCTCTCGCCTTGGCCTCCCAAAGTGTTGGAATTACAGGTGTGAGCCACATGCCTGGCCTCTGTGTGTGAGATTTTTAAATAAATATTTTGACTGAAGTATAACCTACATACAGAAAAATGCTACATCATAAGAATATCATTTGATGAATTATCACAAAGTAAGCCCACAGGGGTACCCAGCACCTAGATCAAGAAATAGAATAGGGTTACCAGCACCCTAGAAGCTCCCTTTCCCACATACTAAACCCACTGCTCACCAAAGGTAACCAATATTCCACTTCTAATGCATAATTTGGTCCATAGTCATTCTTCACATAATGGAATCATATTGCAGTATTCTTTTGTGTCTGGCTTCTTTTGTTCAGTACCTTCCACAGTGGTACTTACACGTTGTGTGCTGATCCCTCTCCAGTTTCCTACGTCTTCTGTCTCCATAAAACCGTAACATTAAAGAAAGCCCATTTATTCCAATAAATATTTAGTGAGCACCTAGACTGGGCCAGGCCTGTTGGCAAATTGAGAGCTCTGATTGAGTGAGGCATCTTGCCTGAGTGGTTTTCGGGGATGTGGGAGATTCACGTTGGTATGTGAACTCAATCTTCTAAAGGAATTTATTACTTGCCCTAAAAACACCCACACTGCAGTTTAGCACACAGCTCCCAAGCAGAGCAGGCTGCCCACTCATGTCTTTTGAATATATCATAAAAGTGAGGTCCGAGAAGTTTCTGTCTCAATTATTTCTACTTTTCTTCCAATGTTATTTGGTTAAATATCTCCCAGCTAAAAGTTATAATTCTTTCAAAAAGCCCTTGACACTTGTTCTTCTCAGGGCTTCAGGAGATAAATTATGGGTAGATACTTTCCCCGTAGACAACTGTGCTGCTTAAATCCTCCTGTTTCATGAGTTCAGCCAGCTTTGCCACGAGATCAGCGGTCAATCACCGTCATTCTGGGCCTTGATTTTCTCACCTCTAAGAAGGAAATGTGCATCAGAGGTGTTAACCTGGAATCTGAGGATCCCCTAGGGAATCCTTTAATCCCTGGAAATGATATGGACAATAATGTGTGTTTTTGAGGGGAAGGAGTCGAGTATACCCCCTGAAAATTAACCACCACGTGTTTGGTGACCCGAAGAACATTTCTAGCACTAACATTCGGCGATTGTGAGACTGCTTGTGCCAACCTGAGAGCTTGTGTCAACCCAAGAGCTTGTGCCAACCCCTTGTTTTTTGCTAAGCGTCCGGCTCAGGCTGAATCTTAGAAAGAAAAGATGTTTTTGCTTTGCCTTTTCCTTCCATCAACTTTTCTGCCCTAACACAGAGGATACTGTAAAACTGCAGCAGCTCTCGCTGACCTCGGCAGGTGAGGGTGATTTCATTTAAACCAGCAAGGCTCTGGATCAAGTGCCTCCGTTTTCATATGACCTCAGTCTGGGTCCTATTGTATTTGGCTGGCTTGTTTTCTAAATGCTGTAGCTATTGTAGCCCTCAGAACTTGTTTGCAGGTCTGGTTCTCATAACCAAACAGATGGGAGCATTCCAGTACATTCTGAATAGTTCGACAATCCAATGTTCTCTACCCAGAGAAACGCCTCTGCAGTGCCCCGAATGGCTAAGTGCGCCGGGTTGGCCTGACCGGACAGGGTGCCAGCCCGTCACCTGAGTAAAGGAGGGAAGCAGAACCCTTCCCACCTGTCTGAGCTCATTAGTTCACACACAATAATATTAGGTTTCAATTCCCTCTGTGTGGCTGGTTCCCCTGGCAGTACCCTGGCAACGACTCGAGCCAACAGTTTTCATGACAAACTGCCTTGGTCAGTGTAAAGGAGCCATCTTGCATTGCTCACAGACAGCAAAACAAGCCGGACTCTCAAACTGTTCGTAATATTATAGTGGTTTCACTGCAGATGAAAGAGGTGGCTCCAGAACTCATCCCCTTCCTAAAAATATATTCCTCTGTTCTTAGTTATCTAAGGAAATAGAGCCACGTGAGCCACCCTGGCCACTCCAGGTGTGGTCCACGGAACAGCAGCCGCACTGGGAGCGTGTTAGAGATGCGAAAATCTCAGCCCCACTCCAGATCCCCTGGACATTCTAGAATCTGCATGTTAACCAGACCCCCAGGTGATCCCTAAAGGTGGGCACGTTCAAATTTGAGAAGCGCTGCTGAGGAATCACCCAAGACCACACTAGCAGCCAGACCTGACTTATATCTGTGACATTCTAGCAAATAATTAACAATCAACAAATGCGAGCCTCTCTCCCTCTCCCTCCTACAGCCTGGGAGACCACCAGAGGGGCTCACAGGAGGGAGGGGAGGAGAAACAGGCCCAGAAGAGGAAGAACTCAGAGAGGAAAGAGAGAGGGAGTAATGAGGAAGGAGAGGAAAAGGAGAGAGCGCGAGGGTGCGGTGGGCGTCAGAGCCCCCGTCAGGGACAGACCTGAGGCACGTGCGCTCCACCTTCAGGGTCTCCTCCATAGTCACGCGCCGACTCCTAGATGTACCTAGTTAATAGCTTCAAAATATGACTCACGTTTTAACTTCGATGACTTTTGAAAAGAAAGTCCATGTCTCAGGTTTTATGTGCTTGTTATACTTTTTCTAATACACATTAAAATAGATTCACTGCTATTAACATTTTGGCAAGTGTTGTTCATCCCTGGCAGCGTGCCCCCCACCTGGGGACACCTGCTCCAGAGAAAGGATCGTCCAAGTGGTGCAGGCAGCCCCGTGAGAGCTGGCACGAAACATCTGAAACTGCGTCGCAGGACACAGGGGTGTGGTGTGACAGTTGTGGTTCAGGCAGGCTAGAGTGGCAGTCGACTGCAAATCAGGCTTTTGGAGGGCCACCCACCTAGAACCTGCTTAATTCTAAAGGATAGTGGCAAGAACTTGGGATAAAGACCGCAGAGGAACGAGCAAAGGTTCACCAAATACTCCAAGTTAACCTTAGGGGTATCAGTCAGGTGGACTACACCCCTCGCTAGAGCTGCCGTCTCAGACCACAGTCTGGGTTCAGAGCAGGGGTCTAAAGCGAGCGAGAAGCCCCCATCTGGCCGCTGCCTGGCCGGAAGGAGCCGGAGCCTCTGAGCTCCTGTAAGTTATCACAGCTTCCTTCACTTAGCAGCTGGTCTCCATGGGGTTTTTAGCAATTTGTAGAAATTATGCTTCCCTTTATCCTTTGAGAAATGGGAGATGCAAAACAAGCCAAAAATGTTATAATGTCAATACACCGAGGTGCTACTTTTTAAAAGAAACATAAAGCAACCCCAAATTCCAATAGGAAACAGAAAATAACTGAGAGGTCAGACACAAACACTAGAAAAGAAGGTAGCGACGATTTAAACGTGAGTTATCAGCAGCTGCTGGGAGCCAGCCGGCTGTGTACACCGTGAAGGGCCACTCTTTTCCGTCTCCCCCGAGAGCACAACATAAAAGGAATAGACTCCAGCCATCGCCAGGGCTCAAAAGGACAACTTTGACTTGTTAGGGATATCAGGCTCTGATCCAAACTAACAAAGGAAATAATGTGCTCTCCTTGGAAAACCTTTTTTTAATGGATAGCTTAAAAAAAAATTCAGCCTGGCTCTATTGTGGGTTAGGGGAGGTTCTGGTTGGACGTCAGGGGAAGAGTCTATGGTCCCTTTCAACCCAGTTATAAAAAGCTCCTAGGATGTCAGTCCGGTCTTGTACAATTAATTCTACTGCACTAAATATTGTCTGTGCTAAGTGGGCCATCAGTGGACTCAAGGCTTTCTGTTATTTCTGTTTCTGTGCTTTAAAGAAAAGGGGTCCTCTCACAGAGCTCTTTGTAAACAGACTTTCTGCAAATTGTATACAGTATATTAATTGCACCATAGGAGAAGGGAGAACTTATAAGGTACAGCAATTCTATGACGCAGCTTTACCATAAAACTGAGAACCTGTTATAAATCCGGATTTTGAAAAGCAAGACCCAGGTGGCTCACGCCTGTAATCCTAGCACTCTGGGAGGTCGAGGTGAGAGGATTGCTTGAGCTCAGTAGTTCAAGACCAGCCTGAGCAAGAGCGAGACCCCGTCTCTACTAAAAATAGAAAAATTAGCCAGGTGTGGTGGTACACACCTGTAGTACCAGCTACTCGGGAGGCTGAGGCAGGAGGATCACTTAAGCCTCTGAAGTTCAAGGCTTCAGTGAGCTATGATCGTATTACTGCACTCTGGCCTAGAGGACAGAGTGAGATCCTGTCTCCAAAACAAAACAAAAAAGATTTCATCTTATCAATATCTTATTTTTTTTAATTTTTCTTTGTAGAGATGGGGCTCACTCTGTTCCCAGGCTGGCTTTAAACTCCTGGCCTCAAGTGATCCTCCTGCCTCAGCCTCCCAAAATGCTGGGATTACAGATGTGTACACCGTGCCTATCCTCACCAATCTCTTAAATCTCTGTTCAAGAATGCTCAGTGGTTCAAATCCAAGTTCCCCATACCAGCAGCCAAAGTTGTCTCTGGCTGCCCTCCAACTTCTGCCCTCCTCTCCCTCCTCTCCCTCCACTTGGGTCAGGCCATCCTCCTCCCTGTCCTTTGCAAAACTTCAGCTTCTTCCTGCTCATGTCTTTTCCACTCTCCTGAGAGCAATGAAATGAAAACAAATGGGTTGAAAATGACTCCCGTTGATTAAAGCTGAAATACAGGTTGAAGCTAACTTTGGAGGAAGTGCAGGTAAATAAGCCCAAATCTAGCCCCTCCTCCCTGCCTTCTGCTCCCTCCACATCCTCTGGAAGGTGATCAACAGTAAATGGCCCTCAAAGTTCAGGAAGTAAGGAGTTTGCACTTTTTCCATGAAACTCTTTAAGTGATCTCTGAAAATACATTGAAATTATCAGACATCTGGTTTACTAGAATAATATTATATATACATATATATATTTGAGTACCATTTAATATAGAAATCAGATTTTATTGCTTTTGGTCAAAGGCCAGAGTAAGATTAAAGAGCAAAGAACAGCACGATGTAATGTCAAGTTAGATTGGTAGTGAATAACATTTTAGAGGAAATTTCAAAGGAGGAATTATTTCTGGGTCAATTTAACCGTAGAGTCTAAAATAACTTCTAGCAGCCAGCTCGAAAGATAAACTCTTAAAAGTAATGTGCATGTCTGTGTCAAAGAGTAACCTTTTCTGAAACATCTTAAGTGAATACTCGTTAGAATTATCCCCAAGAACTTCCTGGTGAAAAGAGTTGATAGACTGGAAGAGTCTAGATGTGTCACTCATCGGACTAGGCGCCGTGTGGAAATGGGCTCCAGAAGAGGCTTGTCCCAGTTCAGAAAAGACAACGCTGGCCAGCGCATGATGCATTACGGTCAAGTCTAATCACTGTAAACCTTGTGTCCACACAGCCTGCTGGTGGGACAGCTGGAGGTTGGGCTAATCAGATTTACGCTGCTAAGAATCCGTCTTACGTGCCTGCTCATCCTGCCCAGTGCCCTTTTGTGGGTTGAGCTGTGTCCCCCAAAAGATATGTTGAAGCCCAACTTCCACTACCTGTAAACGTGACCTTATTTGGAAATAGGGTCTTTGCAGATGTAATCAAGCTAAAATGAGGTCATATTCAATTAGGGTGGGCCCGGATCCAGTATGACTGGGGGCCTTTAAGAACAGAAAACAGAGACAGAGACACACACACACAGGGAAGGCGATGTGACATGATGACAGGGGTGGAGACTGGAGTGCTGCTTCCACAAACCAAGGACCACCCAGGATTATGGCAACGACAGCAGCTGGAAGAGGCAAGGGAGGACCCTCCCCTAGAGCCTTCAGGTGGAGGCTGGCCCTGCAGACACCTTGATTTCAGACTTCTAACCCTCTAAATGAGAGAATACATTTCTGCTGCTGCAAGCCCCCAGTTACACAGCCCTGGCAAGACAGTACATCCTCAAAGGGCTTTGGCCGCTGCTTCAGGTAAACCCTTGTCCACAGAGATCCACGTGCCTAGGGACAGCCACATGCAGGCCACCACCACCATCCTCCACACAGAGCTCCCCGCACTGGCACACACGTATTTTGTGTGCAACTACTGAACTGCAGATGCTTTAGCGCTCTTTTTTTAACTTTTATTATGGAAAAAAACATTTTTAACATTCACAAAAATAGAGCAGTAGAACGAACGCCCATGTGCCGAGCCCGGCTTCAACAATTACCCACATTTCACCCATTGTATTCGCCAGGCCGAACCAGGGTTGTTTGCAAGGAGGGGTGCGTGGAGCATTTGAAAGCAAACCCAACACTTCATGCCAGGTCGTCTGTAAAGCTTTAGTCTACACTTCTTTAGACAGATTTTTTTTGGTCACCTTTGAGCATTGTGTGTTTTATTATTTATGTAAAAGGAAAGAATAGCATTTTATATCTGGGTCTTCTTTCTGTTCTTTTCTTTTACAGTTCAGTGATTTGGGTTTTTTTTCAATTTTTTTATTTAGTGGTTTTTAATATAGTCACAGAGTTGTGCAACCATCACCACATTTTGTAATTGTAGAACATTTTCATCACCCCCAAAAGAAACCCTGTAACCATGAGCAATCACTCTCCATTTCCCTCCTCCCCGGCTTCAGACAACCACAGATCTGGCTTCTGTCTCTGTAGATTTGCTTATTTTTGAACATTTATATGAATGGGATGATACAATATGTGGGCTTTGTGACTGGCTTCTTTCACTTGGCATAAGGTTTAGAAGGTGTGTCTATGCTGTAGTGCACATCAGTACTTCATTACTTTTCATGGCAGAATAATATTCCATTGCATGGATATACCACATTTTATTTATACATTCACCAGTCGATGGATATTTGGGTTGTTTCTACCTTTTGACTGTTATGAACAACCCCCCAATGAATACTTGTGTACAAGTGTTTGTGTGGACATATGTTTTCATTTCTCTTGTGTGTATGCCTAAGACTGGAACTTCTTGGACATATGGCAACACCATGTTTTAAACATTTTGAGGAAACACCAAACTGTTTTGCAAAGTGGCTACACCACTTTACAATCCCACCGGTATGTTTGAGCATTCAAATTTCTCCATAAATTCACTAACACTTGTTATTCTCCATCTTTTTAAATTATAACCATCCTAGTGGATGTGAAGTGATATCTCATTGTAGTTTTGACACATTTCCCTAATAAGTAATGATGCTGAGTTTTTGATGATGTTGTATTTATTGGCCATTTGTAAATCTTCTTTGAAGAAATATATCTTCAGATTCTTTTCCTGTTTTTTAATTGGGACATGCCTTTTTATTGTTGGGTTGTAAGAGATCTGGATACAAGTCCCTTATCACATATATGATTTGCAAATTTTTTTTTTTTTTTTTTTGAGACAGAGTCTTGCTCTGTTGCCCTGGCTAGAGTGCCGTGGCATCACCCTAGCTCACAGCAACCTCAAACTCCTGGGCTTAAGCAATCCTTCTGTCTCAGCCTCCCAAGTAGCTGGGACTACAGGCATGCGCCACCATGCCCGGCTAATTTTTTTCTATATATATTTTTAGCTATCCAAATCATTTCTTTCTATTTTTTTTAGTAGAGACGGGGTCTCATTCTTTCTCAGGCTGACCTCGAACTCCTGACCTTGAGCAATCCTCCCACCTCGGCCTCCCAGAGTGCTAGGATTACAGGCATGAGCCACCGCGCCCGACGGATTTGCAAATATTTTCTCCGATATGTTGTCTTTTTATTTTCTTGGTGTCCTTTGAAACACAAAAGTTTTCAATTTGATAAAGTCCAATTTGTCTATTTTTTCTTTTGTTGCTTGTCCTTTTGATGTGTATCTGAGAAACTGCTGTCTGATTCAATATCACAAAGATTTAGTCCTATATTTTCTCCTAAGAGTTTTATAGTTTTAGCTCTTACATTTAGGTATATGATCCATTTTGAGTTACTTTTTGTACATGGTGTGAGTTAGGGGTCCAAATTTACTTTTGCTTATAGATATTATATTTTAATTATATTTCTTATTAACTTGTTCTAGGATATTGTATCTGTTTTCCATAAGTTACCTTTTAGATGATTTTCATCAGATTACAGGCAAGAGTAATAAAAAAGAAAACCCTAATGAAGAAATATTTCAAATGAGGAAGTGGTTTGCCCTTCCCCCATTGCCTGTAATCTGTAACTCATTTCCCCAATTTTAGTTTTTCTTCCTTTCTTAGAATATTTTACAATGCAGTCTAGTACTTGGTTGATTCATTCAGTTGTAACTGTACCAACTAGTTCTGCCCCTAACCTCAGCTATTCAATCTGAAACTTCAGTTTGACAGACTTGGTGAACCAGCAATGTGTTTGTTGGTCTCTTGTAAATCAGAGATGAAAAGGCAGGTACCCTCCCCTGAGACAATGACATCGTAGATGGAGAGAGGTTTGGCATGTAAACAAATAACATACAGTGAGTACAAACACAGGAGGGAAGGAGTGATCCTATGAGAGGGCCCGGGAGATGTCATGAAGGGAGGGGATCAGAGCAAAGGCCAGAAATGAGCCCAGGCGGGGAACACCAATGCCTGCTGCCGGCCCCATCTAGAGGAGCCTGTTCCCACTCATCCCTGGCAGATCATGTCCCTACAGAGAAGTGGACCCAGGAATGCCAGACTTCTAATTTTTTTCAAAAGAAGTTGAAAAAAAATCTAATTTTTATGTGTAATTCCTCATTTTTGAAAGTTAACTAATTTGAACTTTAAAGACGCTACAGTGGGTTCCTCAAAAAGCTAAACATAGAATTACCATATGATGCAGCAGTTCCACTCCTAATTATTTCCCAAAGAAGTGAAAACAGGGACTCAAACAGGTATTTCCATGCCAATGTTCATTGCAGCCAAAAGGTGGAAACAACCCACCTTTTGATAGACCCAGGATCTATCAAAAGATAACGGATAAAGAAAACTATCAACAGATGAACAGATAAACAACCATTGTATATGGTATTTCCATACAACGCAATATTATGCAGCCATTAATAAAATGAAGTTCTGATACAGGATACAATGTGGATGAAAATTCAAAACATTCTCCTAAGTGAAATAAGCCACACACAGAAGGACCAATATTGTATGATTACACTTTCGTGAAATACCTAGAGTAGGCAAATTCACAGAGACAGGTGGCAGATAAGAGGGTACTGGGGCTGGGCCAGGGTGGGAATGGGGGTGGGGGTGAGGACTTATTGCTTAATGGTGGGATGCTTATCTTTGGGATGATGAAAAAGTTTGGGGTGGTTGCACAACATCGTGAATGTAATTAATGCCATTGAATTGTATACTTAATAATGGCTAAAATGGCAAATTTTATGTTACATACATCTTACCACCAAAATAAAACAAAACACACCACCTCCAGAGTGGCGGGCAGAGCACATCAGGAGTGGCTACCTGCGCTGCAGGCTCGCAGTCTGGGCCTTGAGCTGGGAGTGACTAAACCCGACACCTCATCTACACTGAGGACCTTTAGGTGCAAGGACTCAGCGACCACCCAAA
This sequence comes from Lemur catta, assembly GCF_020740605.2. Lineage (NCBI taxonomy): Eukaryota > Metazoa > Chordata > Mammalia > Primates > Lemuridae > Lemur > Lemur catta. The sequence continues at coordinate 11,986,166 of NC_059138.1, read as the reverse complement.
GCTCTACATTGGCGAGGAATGGGGCTGGGAGGTGGGTAAAGTCAAAAAAATATATATTCCCAATCCTCAAGGAGATTAAGGCGAGAGATAGACCAAACAGTAGTAATATGGCAACATGCTTTCAGGAGGTGCCCAAATGTCCCTCGGGAGAGGTGGATAAAAGACCACGCCTGGGTGCGGGAGTCCCTAAAGGGTTCCTGACCAGACGGCCCCAGCTGAGCACGGAACGACGGGGCGGGGGCGGGGGAAGGCGGATGCTCTGGAGAAGCAGCAGCTGGTGCAAAGGCTGGGGAGGACGCAGAGGGCACGTCTGAGTACAGTCTGACCAGAACGGAATGCAGGGAGACAGGCAGCCGGGAAGGGGGAAGGGGACTATCACTGCCAAATCGAGGATTTGCCACCTCGTTTTGAGCAGACAGCGGAGTTCTCAAAGCTGTCCCTGAGCGGGACTCGCCGGGCGTCCGGGTTAATACGGATGAACAGAGTGAGGCCAGCCAGAGGTGGGCTGGGGGCACCTGAGCAGTGGCCCAGAGAGGGCCCAGGGGCTCTTGAGTGTGGAGCAGTGACAGACGGAAGCTGATTGCCACAAGGGCAGGGAGTGTCCGGATGGGGCCTCGGGTGGTGGCCACCAAGGTGAGGAGAGACGCTGGCTGTGGCTTCCTCCTGACATGTGGTTTTGTCTGTGTTTCAGGTTAGAGGAGACTGAAGGAGCGGAATCAGGGGGAGCCGGGGGCAGCGGAGATGGAGCGAGAGCGTGGGGCGAGCCGAAGGGCGGGAGGCACAGGAGGGCGCAGAGCAGAGACGGCCCCGGATAGAGCAGGGGGAAGGGAGGGCAGAGGGAGGAGAGGAAGGAAGGTGGCTTCACACTTATCAGTAAGATAAGAGAGGGAGGGGACCTGGAGTCACTCTGATGGCTCGCACGGGTGCCTCACAGAAGAAGAAGGCCGTGGGGCCCGCCAAGGCTGGAGAGCACACCTGCCGTGGCCGGGTGTCCACACTCGGCACCCTAAAGGGGCAGAAGGGACAAAGCTTACGGCCTGGGGCTGGTGGCCTGCTGCACTCAGGGCCAGTGTAATAAAAGCCCAGGACGGAGGGACTGTCCAGCAGAGAAGGCACAGCTTACGGAATAGTTTGTTTAGGTTCAAAGTCTTTTTTTCCCTGAAATGTACTTTTTTTAAACTGACAAATAATAATTGTACACTGTATATTTATGGGTATAATGTGTTGATATATATGTTGTTGAATGATTAAATCAAGCTAATTAACTTATCTGTCACCTCCAATATTTATTTTTTGTGGTGAGAATATTTAAAATTTGCTCTTAGCAATTTACAAATATGCATTATTAACAGAGGGCACTTCTTTTTTTTTTTTTTTTTGAGACAGAGTCTCGCTCTGTTGCCCCGGCTAGAGTGAGTGCCGTGGCGTCAGCCTAGCTCACAGCAACCTCAAACTCCTGGGCTCAAGCTATCCTTCTGCCTCAGCCTCCCGAGTAGCTGGGACTACAGGCACGCGCTACCATGCCCGGCTAATTTTTTTATATATATGGTTTTAGTTGGCCAGATAATTTCATTCTATTTTTAGTAGAGATGGGGTCTCGCTCTTGCTCAGGCTGGTCTCGAACTCCTGACCTCAAGCTATCCACCCACCTCGGCCTCCCAGAGAGGGCAAATCTTTGAAATGGCTAACCATGGGGTTTTCTGGGCTTTGCAGAGAAACAAGAGAGGGTAGCCTCCGAGTCACCAGGAAGATGAGAGATGGAGACTTTGAGCTGAACGTGTTAGAGGAGGAACAGTCCCGTGTGACCATGAAGCCAGGAAGCCTAACTGCCCCGCAGACTGAAGTGTCCTGTGGGTGGAGTCACCACAGCTAAGAACTGGACGTGACTTTGACAAGGATGGCAGTGGAGGGGACAGGAGCATATCAGTCCAGCACTAATATCATTATAGGAAGAGAGCTTCCCAGAAGTGTGTGGATGGATTAGACAATGAGCAATGATACAATCACAATTCAGAACTTGCAAGGGAAGAGGTTGTTGAATAATGATCATGGAATCCAATTTGTTTCCAGCACTAAACTCTAAGTCCTCCAGGGCAGGACCTATACCGTCTCCAATCCAAGTACTAACCAGGCCCAACCCTGCTTAGCTTTCAAGATCAGACATGTCCAGGGTGGCATGGCCATAGACCTGTGCCTTCTCTTTATATCTTCAGACCTAGCAAAGAATCTGATACTTGGCAGGTGCTCTGTGACATGCGGGATGGAGGGATGCCTCTAGGGAACACAGAGCGGACCATTCCCCACACATCAGGGAGCTGGCAAGAAAAGAAGACATTTGATGGGAAGTGACATGGTCAAGAGAAAGCCAGGTGGATGCCAGCAGGAATGGTCCGGGAAGGTGTGGACAGTGCCAGGGGAGCTGAGGCCTGTGCAGTTGCAGAGAGGGAGGCTGCTTCCAGGATGTAGTGTAAATTCCAGAGGAAGTATACATAGTTCTAGGGAAGAGCGTGTGGATAATTCAGTGAAACCCTTTCCTACTTTATTTTATTAAAAAAAAGTTTTTACTTGCAGACACTGATAAATAATTCTTTTTTCAGAGATGGGGTCTCCTCTGTCACCCAGGCTGGAACACCGTGGCACTATATAATAGCTCACTGCAGCCTCGAACCTCTGGGCTCAAGCCATCCTCCTGCCTCAGCCTCCCGAGTAGCTGAGACTATAGGCAGGAGCCACTGCACTTGGCCCCATTTCCACTTTAATAAACCAACTCAGAGCACTGCTCCTATTGGTGGTGGATAAGTTTCATCTCCTATGTGAAAAAGGTTTACTGAAAAAAGAACAGTGTGCTAGAATCCAACACAGATCGGGGGCCAATCCCAACTGTGCCAACCAAGTCTGTGTGCTTTGGCATCGATGCCGAATGACCACCTCGTTGTGCCTCAGCATCCTCGCTTGACCATGGGGCTGAACCTCTGACCTGCCCATTTCCTGGGATTGCTCTGCTGAGAAGAATGAAAGATATTCCAACACATTTCACATTTAAGTGCCCCAAATTATCCCATGGCCGTGAATCTTAGATAACTATCCCTTGTGCTTTAAAATGTTATATAACATGTTTGAAATAAGTGGGTCATCCGCTGGGGTTTGGGATTCGCTGTGATCTGGAGACCTGGTCGTATTTATTCTAAGTTTTGACTCCTGTATGAAAGTGAAGCATTATTCACACCCAGCCACCTCCTGCTTTCTATCCGCATGCAGGACACAATCTCCCCAGCACGCAGCGCTTCATCTCGTGTTGCTCTTTTTGGATATAAGTATATTTGGATGCTTTGTCACTGAAGCTGCCTTCTCCCCAGAGCGTGCGCTGTGCGGCAACAAGGAAGGGAAGACAGGAAATCACTTCTCACTGTCACGCAGACAGGGCCCCTCAGCCTAGACAAGGCCCCCAGCCTGGGTTTCTGCAAAGCGTCCTGGAACTGTGCTGGTGCCGATGGCCCCATGCAGAGCTGTAAGGCAAAGCTCCTTCTGTGAGGGAGGAATGGGGACAATTCACAGATTTAACTTCAGTGGATCCAAGAAAATGAGTTTTGTGAACGTGGCAAAGGAGGTAAAACGGCTTGCGACACAGGTAAAGTGGGACACCCAGCAAGCGCTGTGCACGGATCCGTGAGTGCCCAGCTAAAGGAAACCGTTCGACCTGTGGCCCGGCTCCAGCTGGGCAGATGAAGAATGAGCCATTTCTAAGCACGATGTGGCACTAGGATGATTTTTCAACTAGTGACTGCATTGCAGGTCAAAGGGGGTCAGATGTGGTGACCCCCTGGCCTGAATCCACACTAAGGGGTCTGTCGTTGACAACAATGGGCCACCCTCTTCAGCACTGGCCGGCAATAGACGAGGACCAACCAGGAGGCTGGGATGCACCTGGCTGAAAAATTATCCCAGGAGGCAAATGACAGCTGTGATGTCGTAAATAAATATAATTCTTGCTGGGCAAGGGAAGAGAGAAAAGAATAAAGAGAAAAGAGTGGAACAAAGAAAGAGAAGAGAATGCAGATTAGATTTCAGAGGGGCAGAATATGACGATGAGGGGTAGTGAGATCGGAGGAGGGGCTCTGCAGGGCTCTCTGGGGCTAAGCAGGCCCCAGGTTGAGATCAGCCCCTAAAGCTGGCAGAGAGGATTCCCCTTCTCCCCCGCGTGTGCCTAGGCCTTAATGCAGAGGGGGCAGGAAGCCCTTCAAGAAGCCACTAGGGCTTTACCCAGCACAGACCCAGAGCAGGCACCCTCTCCTGGCTGGCACCACCTCCCGCGACATCGGCCTCCCCTCTGCTCGGTGGCCCGTGGAGCCTGGGCAAGGCACAGAATGCAGCCATGGGAGGAAGACGTGTGTGGGGCGGGGGGGGGCAGCCTGACTCACCCCGTCCTCAGTCACTCGGATCACGGGTGGGCCGGCCTGCGGATGATGAATCACCGAGAGCTGTGAACGCTATTCTGAGCTCTGCCAAGGACACGGGTGCTCTTGTTGGCACCCTGGCAGCCTTCACAGTTTCTCTCCTTCCTGGTCTGGCTGCCAGGAGACAAGCATTGCAGGAACCGGGTATTTGAGTATTTTTAGCCCATGACAGAAAGCATCTAATTCTTTCTATTCTTCCTGCTTCCTTCTCAGTTCCTGGAAATCACTGATGGATGGGAAACCGGAGCTGAGAGCCATGTCCTTCCCAGCCCACTTGGGGCAGCCATGCTGAGAGACCCGTGCAGGCCAGGGCAGGGCAGGGCAGGGCAGACCTTGTGGAATTTACCAAATGAATCACCTGCCTAGTTATTTGACTGAAAGTACCCAAGAAATACGTAAGTTTAAGTTCTAGATTCTATAAGGAAAAATCACAGTGGCACCTACAGCCCTGTAAAACTGCATGCCACTCGGTTAATTTCTCCCTCTATCTGGCTCCCACACAGTCCATGACGACATTTGTCCACACGAGCCACATAGAGTTAGGTGCTGTAGAGATGCTATCAAACCCACCAAATGCTGCTGGGCTCCATTACCAGGAATTTAAGTAAGAACCTATCTGCGTAACACCCTCACAATGCTGCATGTTAAATTGCAAGAGGACTCATAGGGGAAAGTCGCTGTCCTCCATCCTCTCACTGTCTTGTGTCACAGACCCTCCTGGGTGGGCATTTGGGAAAGCAAAGGTCGTGCCTGTGGGCTTAGGAAGATAGAGAACGGAATACACTCCGTTAACAAACATTTACTGCATCTGAGAAAGGCATTTTGAGGGTTACAGAGATGAAGAAGGTTCCCCGAAGGAGATTAAATCCAGTAGGAGAGATAAAATATGTACACAAATCATTTTAAATAAGCACTAAGTCCTGTGGGATAGGAGGAAGGGGAGTTATCGGGTTTGATGAAAGGCAGGCAGGATTCCCGTCGTGTGCCGTGGAGAACAGCACGATTTCCAGAGAAGGCACAGAGGTGATGCTAATGGTGCAGAGGACTTTGTCCAAGGATGTGGGCGATGAACTGGAGAGGCACATGGGTGTGGACACGCCGTGCCCTAAATGACAAGCTTAGGCACCATCAACATGGATTTGGGGATGGCTCTCCCCCAGGAGAGTGCCCAGGCGATGACCAGAGCACAGTCGAAATGCTCACAAGATCAGGGCTGGAGAGAGGGACCTGGGAGTCATCGAAACAAGGGTCACAGTGGGAGGTGTGGGATACAGCAAAGAAAGGCATCCCAGAGGTGGAGCCAACCAAACGAGGACCTACACTGTGAGAATGGAAGGAGCAGAAATAAAAAGGGGCAGGGAGAATGAGTATTTATTGAGTCACAACCATATGCCTGTGCTAAGAGATGTGCATATGTTATCTGTATTTTTTTCATTTCACAAACGAGAAAACTGAATCTCAGCTAGTCAGTCTACTAAACCACCCAGATCCCCGCATTAGAAACCCAAGAGTCATTCTCTGCAAATCTATCTCCCTTCGCCTCTCACAGTCAGTTGCAACATACCTTGTTAATTCTACCTCCTTATCTTCCTTGACTCTATTCTCTTCTTCCAGCCTTACTTGAGGGCCTCCCGTTAGGTCCTCAGTTGCTCCCTGCTTGGGCAATAGCTTCCTAACTCCAGGTCTCTCTGTTCATGTTCTCACGCACTACCAATCCATCCCCCCACCACCCGGTGTTCTAACACACAAATCCAGTTCTCACTAGGCCTTCACAAGCCGGCAAGGTCCTTGGTGAGGTACCTCTGCTCACTCCCTAGGATCACCTCAAGTCCCTCCCTTGCAGGCACTCCACACTCCAGCCTCAGTGACCCACCTGTGGTTCACAGAATACAGCTACCTTCCCATCTCTGCACATGTTCCCTCTCTTCCAAGACAATCTCCCTTTTTTAAAGAGCAATTCAGGCATCATATCCTCAAGTTGCTCTCATCTTCCCAGGGGCCTATTTTCTGTGCCTTTCACTGCCCTGGCTGTACCCTCATCACAGCCCTTATCACACTATGATATTAATCCATATGACAGTCTCTCTCACTACATTATCAGTGGTTTAGAAGCAGGGATTTTCTTTTACACATTGGTGTCTAACACTCAAGATTTCCTGGTAGAATTAATGAACTAATCAATTCAAACCCAAATATGATTCTGAGGTTCACATCCTTTTCACTATACAAAGTAAAAAGAAAAACAGGATAGTACAAAATGACAAAAGCACAAGAGGCCATCCCCCAAAACTCACAGCTAACATCATACTTAATGGTGAAAGACTGGATGCTTTCTTCCTAAGATCAGGAGCAAGACAAGGATGTCTGCTCTCAACACTTCTATACAACAGTGTATCAGAGGTGCTAACCAAGGAAATTGGGCAAGAAAAAGAAATAAAAGGCACCCAGATTGAAAGGGAAGAAGTAAAGCTATCTCTATTTCCAGATGATGTGATCTTTTATATAAAAACATACTAAGAAATCCACAAAAAAATTATTAGAACAAATAAGTTCAGCAAAGTTGCAGAATACAAGATGCATATTCAAAACCCAATTGTATAACTCTTTATACTAGTGCTGAACAATCTGAAATGAAATTAAGAAAATAATTTCATTGACAATAAAACCAAAAAGAAAAAAATACTTAGGAATAAATTTACCAAAAGAAATAACAAGACTTATGCACTGAAAACTACAAAACATCACTGAAAGAAATTAAAGAAGGCCGGGCGCGGTGGCTCACGCCTGTAATCCTAGCACTCTGGGAGGCCGAGGCGGGTGGATTGCTCGAGGTCAGGAGTTCGAGACCAGCCTGAGCGAGACCCCGTCTCTACTAAAAATAGAAAGAAATTATCTGGCCAACTAAAAATATATATAGAAAAAATTAGCTGGGCATGGTGGTGCATGCCTGTAGTCCCAGCTACTCGGGAGGCTGAGGCAGTAGGATCGCTTAAGCCCAGGAGTTTGAGGTTGCTGTGAGCTCAGCTGACGCCACGGCACTCACTCTAGCCCGGGCAACAAAGCGAGACTCTGCCTCAAAAAAATAAAAAGAAATTAAAGAAGACATAAACAAATGGGAAGTCATCCCATATTCATGGATTAGAAGGCTTAATATTGTTAAGATGACAATACTCCCCAAACTGATCTACAGGCTCAATACAATCCCTATCAAAATCCTAACTGCCTTGTTTTATAGAAATTGACAAGCCAATGTTAAAATTCATATGGAAATGCAAGGGATCCAGAATCACCAAACCAAAGAACAAAGTTAGAGAACTCACACTTCCCGATTTCAAAATTTATACAAAGCTACAGTCATCAATACTATATGGTATTCACATAAAGACAGACATAGAGATCAATGGAATAGAATTGAGAGCCCAGAAATAAACCCTGACATTTATGGTCGATTGATATTCAACAAAGGCGCCAAGACAATTAAATGGGGGAAAGAATAATCTTTTCAACAAATGATGCTGGGACAACTGGATATCCACATGAAGAGAATGAACTTACCCCCCACCTCATTCATATCACATACAAAAAAAACCTCAAAATAGATCATACGCCTAAAAGTAAGAGCTAAAACTATAAAACTCTTAGAAGACAACACAGGAGTAAATGTTTATAACCCTGAATTAGACAAAGACATATGTGACACTAAATTCAAAAGTGACAAAAGAAAAAATAAACTAGACTTCATCAAAATTATAAATTTTTGTGTTTTGAAGGACAGCATCAAGAAAGTATAAAGACAACCCACAAAATGTAAGAAAATGTTTGCAAATCATACATCTGATAAGGGAAGAGACTGTCTCTTTGTATCTAAAATACATAAAGAACTTTTACAACTCAACAATAAAAAGACAACCCAATTTAAAAAATGAGCAAAGGAGACATTTCTCCAAAGAAGATATACAAATGGCAAATAAGCAAATGAAAAGATGCTCTCATCATTAGTCTTTAAAGAAATGCAAATCAAAAGCACAATAAGGCACCACTTGAAATCTATTAGGATTATTAAAATTTTAAAAAGACAGGCAATAACAAGTGTTGGTGAAGACATAGAGAAACTGGAACCTTCACAGACTGCTGGTGGGATTGTAAAATGATGCAGCCACTTTGGAGAACAGTTTGGTGGCTCTTCAAAATGCTAAACATAGAATTACCACATGACCCAGCAATTCCACACCTAGGTATATACCCAAGAGAATTTAAAACATACGTTCACACAAAAACTTGTAGGTGAATGCTCAAAGAAGCATTATTCAAAATAGCCAAAAAGTGAGGATAATTCAAATGTCCATCAACTGACGAATGAATGACAAAATGTGGCCTATTCACATAATACAATATTATTCAAGCCATAAAAAGGAATGAAGACCTGATACACCTTACAACATAAACAAGCCTTTGTCTCAATTGTACCCACAGGATTTTAATTTATGGAGGTGACTGAGCAACAACACGGGAGGTCAATGCCACTGAAAGGCGGCTTTTATTACCCACAGCTTGAGAGAGGAGGGGCATGCCCTTCCACGCAGGGCCACGTGGGGAAGCACCAATTTTGGTTAGAAGGCAGAAGGGGCCAGGGGAAAGCCAGGGCCAGAGACTTTGTGTTTTCTGCTGGGAAGGCAAACAGGACAGGGAGGCAGTTTAGGATTGGCCACTCTGAATAATTCCAGCAGGCTTTGGGGCATAGGGGCTGTCCCTAATTATCTGGTACCTGTCCTTGGGTTGATTTAGGGCTGGGTATATGAGAGTTTGATAGAGTAGATGGTTGGTTTAGTTCATGTATGAAAGGTGTTCTCCTGGGCACGCCCACTGCTATCTCTAAGAATTGGCTAGCCCTGGAGGGACAGTCTCTTCCCAATCAGTGAGGCCACAAATGACAGAACATCAAGATTACAGAAAATAAGAAAATACAGTTAATACAGTTGGCTATGTGATGAGTGGATGCCAAATAGACAAATATAGAGTCAAAGAAGAGACAGATATCACTGGAGTTCATCAGGAAAGAAAGAAAAAACAGAAAGAAAAGAAAGAAAGAAAGAAAAAAGAAAGTTAGAATAGCCTTAAAAACATGTAAGTAAAAGCAGCCCGTCACAAAAGACCACACATTGTATGACTCCATTTACATGACATGCCCGGAGTAGGGAAATCCATACATAGGGAATGTAAGTCAGTGTTTGCCGGGAGCAGGGGAAGGGAGAATGGAGTAACTGCTAATGGGTTTGGGGTTCCTTTTTGGGGTGATGAAAATATCCTAAAATTAGGAAATGGTGATGGTTGTACAACTCTGTGAGTAAACTTAAAAAAAATCAATGAAAATTAGCTGGGCACGATGGCGCATGCCTGTAGTCCCAGCTACCTGGGAGGCTGAAGCAGGAGGATCGCTTGAGCCCAGGAGTCTGAGGTTGCTGTGAGCTAGACTGACACCACATCACTCTAGCCTGGGCAACAGAGTACGACTCTGCCTAAAAAAAAAAAAATAGTTAGAATGTAGTCCTAACTTTCCAGAGCTTTGTAGACTGGTTGAGGACACTGGGGAGGAAGCAGACTAAGCTTTCTTTTAGCTCTAAACTCCTAATTCAAAGCTGGATTCCAGGTCAGGGAAGGAATAGTTGGTGAGGGAAAAAATGAGGTTTGCACAGACAGACCATCTACGTGAAGAATTTGTTCACTATTCGAAGCAGAAGGATGGCAGCTGCAAGGGGTGGGGGCGATGACTGAGGGTCTCCCCTTTCCTCCACTGCATCAATTTAAAGGCCTGGAGACTAAAACTGAAGAAAAAGGGTGGAGAGAAACTAATTCAGTGGAATGGGATTACAGTGAAGCGAAGGCGTCGGTTCCTCTGGGACGTCAGCCCAGGCTGAGACCTGGGACTCCAAGTGGACAACCTCCAGATGATCTTGATCCTTCAGAACAGCAGGCTGGGGGGTCTCGGCCCGTAACAGGCAGCTGGGGAGGGAACTGAGGACGGAGAGAGAAGGAGGAGAGAGAATAAATAACCAGGAGGGCTTCAGAGCAAACAGACACAAATAACGAAATGAAGAGCATGTGGCACTTTCCGTGGGGACAAGTGCAGCAGCGCTGTCTCTGGAACTCTGTCTCCCCCTGCTGAGCCAAGAGGTCTGAACGGCCTGTGACAGGGAAAGGACCTTGACAGTGCAAGAACTGTTTCTTTCTAGGGGAAAGAGGGAGGAAAACAAAACCGATGATATGAAAATCTCCTTATAAATTGGAAACGCCAAAATCGCACAGCATTAAATGGTAGAAAGTGACACAACTTGCTCTGCAGCTGCAGACCAGACAAGGCGGAAAGACGACAGCACTGGTTGTCCCCATGGGCCACCCTTGCTGGGCTTCTCTCTGAAAGGATCCTTTCTTAACCACAGATCCCATCCCTTTATCCAGAGGCTGTTTCAAAGGCCTGTAATTGATTGCAGAGGCTGGGGGTGGAGGTGGTCTTGTTTTAACTTAATTAGGGATCTTTCCTTCAGGCACAACCCAGGCTTGTTTCCGAAAAGATCTGTTAAATGACAAATCTGAGGATTATGCACCACTGATATGCTTGCCAGGAGCTTGTTCATGGATTGAGCCCAACAGCGATGGAACCAGCTCACACTCCAGGTCTCTCTGCCGCCGCCCTTTCCTCCCCGCCCCTGCCCTCCTGGCTCCAGAGTGGTTGCTCCAGTTTACAACCCGATTAACATCTTCCACAAAACAGAGGCAAGTTATGTATGCTATTTGTTAGGTACTATTTTTTAATGGAAATCAACTACAATGGTGTTAGGTTCCTGAAACGTTCTATCACGAGTCTAGGAAAACAAACAAAATGCTACATGAACAAAAAAATGCGCACACACCAAAAAACCTAGGACTACGATATCCTGATGTCCCTCTCTAAGGTGTGATAATAACTATTAAACAAGGTAAAGGTCTTTGAAGTCCTCAGATGAAAGGTTCTACCTAAAAACAATTATCCCATTAAATCTGTAACAACATTCCTATCAAACAGGGTGGCCCCTTTTATCTGCATTTCTCTGATGATGAAGTCCTCAGATGACAACTTCCTTGAACCACAGTGATAAAGGAGACTGAAAAGTTTCAAATGGTTTTGCTACTTTTTATCTAATTTCTGAAAGGACAGAAAAAATAATTATTTCCTTCATCAGAGGCCAAGAGCAAGCAGTAAAGAGCTAATGGCATTTTAGAAGCCAGAACCTCATTCGCACTTAGTCAAACATTCATTAGGAACAAGGGTACATGAGCAGGGACCCTGGCAGAAGCAGCAGGTCACACCTGGGTCAGGTGGGCACATGAAATGACCGCACGTCCCCTGACTGTCCAGGGACACGGAATGAGGGGAGAGATTCCAACACAAGAGTCTATTAGAGGACGGAATTCTCCTCAGACTCACACAGAAGGATCAGGAAAAAGAGTGAAGAGGTGCTTTTTTAAAAAGGCAAACCTAGTGCAGAAGGCCACTTAGACAGAGGCTAAGACCCCGAGGGCAAGGCCAGCCAGCCGGGGTGACCCGGGTCTCTGCAGGGCCGGAGCCTGCAGCAGGAGCCGGGCCGCAGGTGGTTTCCACACAAAGCCTCCCGGCGTCTGACAGTTCCGAGAGTCCGGCCCTTGAGAAAGATGAGAGTGGCTGTACAATGTATTCCTTGGAAGTAAGCCTAGGGTAAGAGTCAGTTAAAAGGGAGGCCACGTGGCAGAACGGAAAAAAACACTGGAGTTAAGTCAAAAGAACTGGGTTTTAATTGAGACCTACTTCTGTCATTCCAATGATGTGATCCTGGGATAACCACTTAACTCCTCTGAGTCTCAGTTCTCATGTGGAAACGACAGAACCACAGAATCTGGAGGGAATCAGAGTGGGCAATGATGGGACAGCAGTTTTTAAAGACTTACACACATATGAAGAACTATTTTACTAATGATTGAAAGGCCACACCACTGGGCATCCAGGTACATACTTTTCAAGTATGAGACTTGCTTTAACTATATATATATATATATAAAGATATGTAACTATGCTATATGTAACTATATGTTGTTACATATACATGTAACCTGCATGTTCTTGCTTCTAAAATGCCATATAGTAATAACTATGTTACATATTACACATATATAAAACCCTTTAAGTGATTTGCATTATATATGGTCACATACATACATTTTATATTTATTCTCATTTATTCTAGATATATGCTGAACAAACTTTCTGTCACCGGAAATGATCAGGGCAACAAGGAAAAGCAAAAAGAGGACGACACTGACTCTACGAGCACAAAAAAAGCCATGTAGGAAGCCTGTCCTGATTAAATGGCTGCTGTGTCCTTGGACATGGTGCTGACTCTTGTGACTCTCATGATTTGAGGAAATGACAGCTTAACCAGAAACAACCAGAGAACAAAATAAGGCAGTAAAACCAGTGCACCTGGGGCAGACTGTGTGGTCTAAGGATAAGGGCTCTAGAAGTTTCCAGAAGGAAAAGAGCATTATCCTAACAGGGTAATCAAGAAAAGCTTCATGGAGGTGGGGCAGCAAGGGGGACCGAAACGAATGAAGAGAATCTGAACAGCTGTGGGAAGAAGGCAGTCCAGGTGAAAGCATGCGGCGGGAGTGGAGACAGCAGCCTGGACACCATGGAAATTGCACGAGTGAAGCAGCTCACTGTTCAAGGTTGCTGCGCTCTCTGGGAGGGCTGACAGGGCTGCCACGGAGCCAGAGGAGGAGAGAACGCACACGGAAGCCACAGTCTGAGAACCTTAGTGGCCCTGACAGTCTGTGGCCATTGGCCGCAGGAGGACTGTGACATGTGTACAGCACGTGGAAGGGCATTTGCAGGGCCAGGAAGCCACGGCCTGCTTTGTCCACACCCCACTCTCTCACCTTCCTTCCACCTTTTCAGACGTGATCCACATTTATTCAGCACCAACTATGCAAGGAACCAGGCACTGAAGAAAAAGAGCAACTATTTCCTTGGGGAGTTAGATATAAATAGTTAAGGCAGAAACAGTGAAGCAACAAGTAAGTAAAACATTACTACCAAGGAAAGGGAGAAGGCAGAGAGCTAGTAAGGCTGGCTGGGAAGGGTTTCTCAATGAGATGGTGCTTGGCCAAGCCTTGAAGGAAAATTAACATTCAGAAAGCTGAGAGTATAAAAAGGGTACTACAGAGAGGCGTGAAGACACAAAGGTAAGAATATGCACTGCCATTTGTGGCGAGCGACCCAGTCTGAGTCTGCAGAAGTTTCACGTAGGAAAGAAATGGGAGAGTCAGTTAAGAAATCAACTGAAGCTGGACTGTGGAGAACCTAAGTGCCAGGCACTTGACGCTCTTGACCAAGGCTTCTAACCTTGTGGTCCAACAAGGGGCTTCAAGATTTGGCCCATGAAGACGCAGAATGGAAATTCAGAATGTTTTTTCATATGTGCATTTTGATCCGGGGAGAGGATAAGTGGCTTTCAGATTCTCAGAAGATTCCCTAGAAAACTATGAATGCAGCAATTGGCAGAGCAGTCTGTGTGGGGCTGGGAGTGGGGCTGAGGTTATACAAATTGAGCCTGTTTCTCTCCCTGGAGACCTGCTGTTAACCGTACACCGCACAGTAGTTGAACTGATGCCATTCCTCTATTAAGCGGTTTCCTATTCACAAAGTATTTAGTAGAGCTATTGGTAGGTTACAAAAACAGTTCATCAGGGAGAGCAGAAAGAAAACCAGCAGAGGGTAAGCAGATAACAGAATCCAGAAAAACGGACAGGAGGTAGGAGATCCAATAAATTCAAATGCCATAAAAGCCAAAGGGGAAAAAAAAAGTCCTGGGAAAGAAGTGGTACCAGCATCAAGTACAAGAGAAAGTTTAAGAAAGAAAAGGAATGAGGGAAGAAAAAAATTACCAAATTCAACGACATTCAGATGCCTGGTTTCTGTAGGGTGATAAGACTTCAGAGGTAAGGTGTCCAAACCAGTGCACTTGGAGAGCAAAAGGAGGTGCCATTGATAACTAAGGCAAAACGACAGACACAAATCAGGACTGTCCTGGGCAAACAGATAAGTAGTTACCTAGATGAGAAAGAAGTGAATATAGTAGTATAGCCAAGAAGGCAGCAGATACCGTCCACTAACTCAAAGGGTTTGGCTGTGAAAAGAAAAATAGGACATTACTCAGAAGAACTAGTAAGGATAAGAAAGGCTTTATCAGTTACTGATCTGAGAGGCAGGAGGGCTTCTGGAAGTTTTAAGGGGAAGGGAAGGAGCAAAGGCTGTTTTCTCCACCCCCGCGCACAGCGGGAGGCTCAGAGGGCGCTCTGCTCCCTCACGAAGCAGGAAAGGACAGAATACCCAGGACAGGGGAGAGACATTTCCTCCTTCGAAACTATAAGGAAGGAGAAAAGAAAACACCTTCTAAAAAGAAAAGACAGGCCACAGCATTTTATCTCAACCTATCGAGCATCAGCACTCTAGCTGTCAGGGGAGGGCGCGTTTTGAAATTAGCTTTCATTATGACCTTTTCTTCAAGGGAAACAAATTAATAAGAAAGTGAACTCTTAGATGTTTGTTAAAGTTAACTCCTACATAGATTGACAGAACTAGAACAATAAGGAAATTTATCCATAGGGCAATATATCATTTTGTCCAGTGCTAAGTACTTATTAATAATTTTATTTCAGGCATAACTTGAAGACCGTAGAGAGGTCAGGGGAATACTCACCCACCTAAGGTTAAACTGGGTATAAAACACTGGTTGGTGTCAGGACACAAACATGCAACCATACGGACGGTGTGAGAAACAGGAAACTCTGAACCAGATGTCAGCATGAGGTTCGGTGATAAAATGGGGTTCATACACAGATAGTTCTTAAATTACAACTAAGCAATTCACCCAAACTGAGCACCATCTTCCACAAAGAAAAAGGGCTGGATTTCACAGAACAGAAACGGAGCCATCCCAGCATCTCGGGTGGAGCAGCTGTGTGATCGGCAGTACTATGGGGTCAGTGCGAACCCGCCGGGGGCCTCAGCACCACTCAGTACCACGAAACCTAAAGGCACTGATCACATCCTCAATCTCAAAGCTCACAGTATAGATTTAAATAACCAAATGGACAGAGATTTATTATAAAAGTCAGTTTATTTTCCCTTCCTGTGTTTCGTATTTTCCCTTTTTGTCAGTAAATGAACAATACACTGATTGGAAATCTGCATGATTAAATAACAACTTAATAAACACACCGCATTTCAGAGTATAAAGCAAGAGGTTGAAAAATATTCCCTAATCTAATGCAAATTAGGTATCCCTCAAAATTGCACACTTTCCTCCTAGTTCACTTAGATAATTTAAAATATATATACAGAATGATCTTAAAATATTGATAATTGGTATAGAATTCACAGCCTTGAAGACACATACTCTACGATCTTCTAAAGAACAGACACCCCTCAGGCCCTAGTAATCCACTGATTCAATGTCATGTGCAGACGGTCCCTAACTTCCAACTGTTTGACTTTAAATGGTGTCACACTGCTGCAATTTGGACGTAATATACAGTATTCAATAAATTACATGACATATTCAACAGTTTATTATAATATAGGGTTTGTGTTAGCTGATTTTGCCCAACTATAGGCTAATGTAAGTGTTGTGGGCATGTTTAAGGTAGGCCAGGCGAAGCTGCGATGTTCGGTAAGTCAGGCGTATTACACGCATTTTCAACTTGTGATATTTTCACCTTCTGATGGGTTTATCAGGATGTAACCGCATCATCATTCAAGGATCATTTATACTTAACACTAGGATAAAAGGTCTTTCCCTTTCCTCTAATTCTAGTCTCCTACTGAGGTAACTCCAGGAACCCAGTTGTAACAGATCAATCCTCTAAAAACAAGACTAAGCAGATTAGCTTCCTAGAGCATCCTAAAGTTCCTAGACAACAAATCTGTGGTTATTTCAGTTGTGAGTTGTGCAATGGAATGTTCAAGATAACTGATGTACCTTATGGTCCTTGAATGGAAGACTAAACACTTCCAGGAGTCAAAGTTAATCTTGAAGGAAGACGGAGGAAAACAAGTTGACAATAATTTGAAGATATTTCCGTTTCTCGAGCTGAATGACTTTTAGATCAGACAGAGCGACTGAGCCAACAGGCATGTAGTGTGATCTTTCCCACCAGAGTTAACAGAGGGATTCTTTGTCCAAGGCAGGCTCACAGCCTGATCCAGCTTGAGCAGTTTATCAGGGTTTGATGCTTCAAGGATGAGCCGCTCTCTGCAAGCACATTACCAAAGCAAAATCCAACAGTCCTTTCTATTCGTGGAACACATTGTCAGTACAGACCATGCATGGCTCTGCCTTCTGTTTACTCAACTTTCGAGGCTGGAGAACAAGAGTCCAAGTCCAATAGGACATTTAAGGTTAAAGGGATAAACCTCAATAGGCCAAACAAAGGCCATTCAATACATTCATGAAACAATAAAAATCATCAACAATAATTCCTATAGTGTAGAAAAATAGCCCAGCCTTCATTACTGGTCAGCATCTTGGGTGGCTGGCAGTGTTGAAAGAGGCCTGACAACCTGAGGTTATGTTGAGCTCACAGCCCCAAAATAAAGTGAATTAAAAGCCCTAATAGTCCTGATGTGTCTCCCATTGTTCTTTTTGTCTTGTGGGCACCAACCAGTCACTCACTCAGTATGTGAGCTTGTCTCCTTCGCACAAGATAGAGTATTTCCCTCACTATTAATGGTGAGATAAATAGAATTGTACAACTTGTCTGTGAAGAGAAAAAAGTATTAAATACACAGTGATAATTTAATTACTTTTTTTAGAGCATCACGTTTTGAACATAGTAATGGATATGGACAATTACATTCATCTTGACTTCATACAAAGATAACTTTTAATCTTCAATGAATTAGAAAATGATTTTGAAAATTATAGTTAATATCACAAAATACTTAATGTCACATTACAGTTGTCAAAAAAAGAAAAAAGTGCACAAATAATTTGCCATAGGTAGAGCAAAAAATTGATACTGGAGCTCAGATTAAAAACAGTGATTCTTATAATCGATCCAGTTGTCTTTCTACTACAATTCCTAGTGTGGTCACACCAGCAGGTTCATCAGAAGGTATTTCCCTCTACTTAGCATGGATGTCAGAAATGGAAGATAAGAGTTACTTGGCCCAGTCTTCAGAAGTGAGATGGCAATTAGAAGAAAGCTCCAGGGAATTCCTGGAATTGGACCGTCCCCGGGCTCCTTGGACAAAGCAAGAGGACAGCTGCCTGGACTCAGGGTAACTGAAGCTGCCTCCAGTTAGGAGGGCCTGGATTTAAGAACAAGCTACTGAATACATTCCTAGTGGACAGGGCCATCACCAGACTCTTTCAAGTAGAGAGTCTCAACACGTCTTGAGCACTGTCCCATCAATAATATGATTATTCAACAGACAGCAACCTTTGAAAAGCACATGGCTGCCTTCTGTACTGGCTATTTCCCAGAAAATACAGAATCCCAGCCAATATCTAAGGCATAATAAATATTTCCTCAAGAAGCTATCACCAGTTTAGTACCTGCACACATGATGGTGTTAATTATAGCAATACTTCTTTCTTAACTCTACACTGCTTTTTTTTAACCCTGTGGTCCTTGGCGCACATTGTAATTTCCTTCAGAATTCTCAAACTATATTTAACAGATAGAGAGCCTGGAAGAGTATACTGATTAATGGTTGGCAATGCTTTAAATAAGTCTCTTGTTGTTCTTCTGGAATTATAATGGCAATTGCTCATTAAACTCAGGCCAAGGGCAAACTGAGGGCCCTTTTCCTCCTTGAAAAAAGAACGTGTCTTTTAGACTAATAAAATGTTACTTTTCACAAAAAGAGTCTTTAAAAGCAATCAGCAATTCTGCTGGTTTCAAGAAGTGACTTAAGTAAATGCTTTTAACTAAATTAATAGAAAAAATGACTAGTTAAAAAAAAAAAGCACACACTTACCATGAGAATAAAAAAATAGAAAACCCACATCCATCCTAGCTTGTCCTGGATCAAAGACACTAAATACTAAAAGGGAGAAAAAGAAATTACAATATTATAATTCTTTATAAGTTAATAAAGCAGCCAAAAAGTAGATTAAAATGTGGCTATTTTAGAGAGTAAGAAGGGAGTTAGGGATTGGACCATGTTTTGCAGATTACAAAGCTCTTCCACATACATGTTCCCATTTCAGTTTTATTAACGGCCTAATTTTGTAAGTTTGCAGAATCCAAATACAAAAACTTGTATACTAGAAGCTGTACATTCAGAAGGGCTTTTTTTTTCTTTTTCCTTTTTTTTTTCCTTGGGCAGGTGAGCTGTTACACTCCTTAGTGGATTCCGACTTCCATGGCCACCGTCCTGCTCAGAAGGTTTGTTTCTATTCACTTTGCTATTTAGAGAGGAAAATTAACATCCGCAGGCCACTCATGTTTAATCATTCTTTCTTCCAATGAAAGGCACTATAATTGATGTTTCAAAAGTTTGTCTTTTAAGTATGCCGCTCATTTTTTCAATTATGCTATGTGCTCGTAGAATTGCTGTACTACCTTAGCATTCTACAGCAAATTTTTTTACTTACTTTCAATTACTGAAATGGATCTGAAAGCATATAACCCATTTTCCTTTTTTCTATTATGGTAAAATATATCTGACATAAAATTTGCCATTTTACCAGCCTGAGCAACAGTGAGACCCCATCTCTACTGAAAAAAAATAGAAAAAACTAGCCGGGCATGGTGGCATGCAACTGTAGTCCCAGTTACTCTGGAGGCTGAGGAAGGAGGATCACTTGAGCCCAGGAGTTTGAGGTTGCTGTGAGCTAGGCTGATGCCACGGCATTCTATAACCTAGGCAACAGAGCAAGACTCTGTCTCAAAAAAAAAAAAAAATTGTCATTTTAACCATTTTTAACTGTACAATCCAGTGGCATCTGTTACATTCACAATGTTGTACAACCATCACCATTATCTCCAAATTTGTCATCACCCAAATAAAAACTCTGTACCTATTAAGCAACTAACTCCCCATCACTTCTTCTCTCCAACCCCTGGTGATCTCTTATCTACTTTCTACCCCTATGAATTTGCCTATTCTAGATATTTCACGTAAATAGAATCGCATCAGTTGTCCTTGTGTGTCTGGCTTGTTTCACTAGCATAATTTTTTAAGGCTCATCCATGTTGCAGAATGCATTGGAACTTCATTCCTTTTTATGCTGAACAGTATTACTTTGTGTGGATATACCACACTTTGTTTATCCATTCATCTGTTGATGGACACTCCAGTTGTTTCCACCTTTTGGCCACTATGACTAATACTACAACAAACATTGGCAAACAAATATCTGAGTCCTTGTTTTCAATCTTTTGAGGATACACGTAGGAGTGGAATTGCTGGGTCATATGGTAATTCTATATTAAAATTAAAATTATCAATCCTTCATTCCTTTTTAATTGCTGAATAATACTCCACTGCATGCCTATACCACATTTGGTTTATCCATTTATCAGCTGATGGGCATTTGGGTTGTTTCTCCTTTTACAGCTATTGTGAATGATGTAGTTATGAACTTTCATTTACAAGTTTTTTTGTTTGTTTGTTTGTTTGTTTGTTCATTTTTTTGAGGCAGGGTTTTGCTCTATCACCCAGGCTGGAGTACAGTGGTATGATCATAGCTCACTGCAGCCTCGAAATCCTCCTGCCCCAGTCTCCTGAGTAGCTGGGAGTACAGGCATATGCCACTATGCTCAGCTAATTTTTCTATTTTTTGTAGAGACAGGGTCTCACTATGTTGCCCAGGCTGATCTCGAACTCTTGGCCTCAAGCGATCCTCCCACCTTGGCCTCTCAACTTGCTGGGATTATAGGCATGAGTCACTGCATTCAGCCACATACAAGTTTTAACATGGACATTTGTTCTTTTTTTTTTTTAATTTTTTTTTATTATTTCAGCATATTATGGGGGTACCTAAGTTTAGGTTATGTATATTGCCCTTGCCTCCCCACCCCCTGGACATTTGTTCTTATTTCTCTTGGGTAGATACTGCAATTTAATCTTACAGAGCCCCTAGTGTGTGTCAAAAATGCACTAAACATTGGGAACACAAAGATGAAGGAAATAGCGTTCTGTTCTCAAGGAATACAGAGTCTAGAGGACAGAGAGAGAAACACGTAAAGGTGATACACTACAATAAGTGCTTTGCTAGAGGTGTGCACAGCAATGGCAACCAGGAGGAAAAACAATTCTTTTCTTGGGAAGTCAGGGCAAGGTGGGGGCAACAAAGTTATTCAGGGTGAGTAAGGCAAGTGGCTGAGGACAAGGCTGATAGAGTTTTAATATTCAGTTGCAGCGTTTGAGATTTTACCCCTTAGGCAATGGGAAATCATTTAGAAATCAACATGGAATCAGAATGAGTAAAGCTAACAATGATTTGCTGTGGATATGCTTCCCCAACCGTGAAGGTCAGTCTAATGTTGGCCCAAGTTCATAGGTAGGGGTCTGAACACTGGCAGAGAAGCATTGTACATAAAAGTAAACTCCCTGAAATGCTCATTATAATCCACCCATTTAGTTAATGAAAAAAACGTTCATGAGGAAGGATAACTTAAAATCCCATAATGTCAGAAAAGTATGCCCAATACAGTCACCCTTTATAGTACACCACATATGAAGACGTGCAAAGAGCATTTTCTGATTCCTAGTCAAGAGCATGATCAGGTTATCAAACTCCTACTTCTGCTAAGTATTTTTTTTTTAA
This sequence comes from Lemur catta, assembly GCF_020740605.2. Classification (NCBI taxonomy): domain Eukaryota; kingdom Metazoa; phylum Chordata; class Mammalia; order Primates; family Lemuridae; genus Lemur; species Lemur catta. The sequence goes on along the minus strand of NC_059138.1, from coordinate 11,964,862 downwards.
TTTTTGTCCTTTAGTCTTATAAACAAACATGCTAAGTATCAATCATTCACTCTACAATCATTCAACAAACATTTGAATGTCTGTGTGCCAGGCACTGTTCTGGTACCAGGGCCACAGGAGAACACACGAGAAAACGGTGCTCTCATGAAGCTTACGTTATAGTGGGAGAGACAGACACTAACAAATGAATATATACTACATGGCCGCGTAGCGATAAGTATTAGGATAGTTTACTTTACTTTAATATTTGCTCTCTCATTAGCTGCTGGCCATCAGACATCAGTGATCTACCCCTACGAAGCAAGCAAAACAACAGTCTTCAAGGCCACTGCTGATCTTCTCAATGTCAAAATTAAGAGCCCTTCGTCCTTCAGTTCTCCTTCCCCTGACCTCTCCATCTGTCACCTTACTAACACCTTCTCAAATGCTATTCCCTTGTCTACGTGTTACTCTGCTGGCTTCCTGTTTCTTTGACCAATGGGCGTTCCCTGAAGTTCTGCTCCATTCTTTTTCCCTGTTAAATAACTCATCCACTTCATGTTTTATCCATGCAGATGATTCCAAAATCCATATTTTTGCAAAATCAGCACTCCATAACCTGGAGTGGTAGTATACCCTAGAAAAGGTATGACTCATGACTGTCCCAGACAAGAGATACCTTTCTGAGAGAAGGCCTGAAGTTATGCAAAAAAGGTCGATTTGAATAGTTCTGACTAGGTATAGTGCAGGTGATCTTAGTTCAGAAGATCTCAAACGTCAGAGTGTATAAGAATCACCAAGAAGGCTTGTTGAACATACAGATCCCCAGGCTCTAACTCAGCAAGTCTGCAGTAAGCTCAGTGTTCTGTACTTTAACGAGTATCCCAGCTGATTCTGATACAAGGCATTTATGAACCACCCTTTGAAATACAATCACGGATTTTTGGACATGGAAAAACCAGAGAAAGTGACTCGGGCAGTTGCAGAGTCCATGGCTATGTCTGATGGGGATCCATGTAAAGAACATGTGTACACATGAGTGCAAGAGAGAGGCGAAAAGGTGGGGTTTGAATGCCAGGTGGGGATAATGAGAGGCATGTGTCTCAGCCCCTGCCCTGAGGAGTGCCAAGTTCAGACTGGAAAAGGCGGTTGATGGGCTGGTGCAGAAGGCTCTATCTGTGTTACAAGGTTTAGCTTATTTGCAGACAAGAAGAATCTGGAAGAAAGAAGAAAATGGTACAGGGCCCTTCCATATTAGGGTACATCAACTGGACCTCAGAGGAGACTAAAACCCTCAGCCTTTTGGTACAGAATTCTGTAGCACAAGAGTGCCACCTACTGTGGGCCAGCAGACAGGTGTAAATTCTTCCACCTTTGCAGGAGACAACATTCAAATTCCTGCCCCACTCCTGTTCTCTCACCTGGCCCACGGCAGCTCCAACGCTCCCAGTCCCATCAACAATTCCTGTGACAGTCGCCAAAGCCTCACTGCTCCCTTGGATCAGCTCTTGGCGACCCAGGTCCGCAGAAATAGCAGAGCTAATCATATTAGAAGGTCCGCCAATAAAAAATCCTAAAGTCATAACAGAACAGGTTCTTATTAAAACATGATTCATAATGCCAACCAGGAATCTACTGGACAAGGCAAAATATTACCCCAATATTTTACTTAATATGTTGGAGAAAAATGAAAAAAGGAGGGGAGAACTCTCCCAGATAGTATCATCTTCAAAGTGGTTAGCATTCACTTTTCCAAAATCCCTTCTTGAATTATGTGACATTTTAGTGTATTTTATAGAACCCAAAGATATAAAAACTATAGTGAAACACTAGCCTTTCTAATCCTGTGAAGTTTGCATTCATTAATAACTGATTGCACTAACTTGTCAAACAAATTCTATTACGGTAGAGTTGCATCATATGAGCATTTGATTATCCAACTTAACCAAACACTGAAAAAAAGAGAGAAGAGGAAAAAGCTATTGAAATGGTGCAGGTGATTCTGTCTGCCGCTGTGCTCAGTGAGGCTGCCCCAGGATGGAGCATGGGCTGGTGCTCAGTGAGGCTGCCCCAGGATGGAGCATGGGCTGGCCCGTGTGAATCTAGGCCACTGCTGGAGCTACTTCCATGTGCCTCATGTAGCTCTCTCAAGTATGATCTAAAGTGTAAAAATAAGTAATTTTTCTACAACACGATCCCTAATTGCACCCAAATATTTCATCATGCAACAAAATACTGACCAATTCCAACACAGGAGGAAAAATTAGCTATACTGTTTTGAAAGCTGGTGAACTGGTTTCCAGTGTGGCATCTTTCTAAGTGACTTCCAGAAGTAATATCAGAAGCTGGGGCAGCAATAAAAATTTTTAGAAAACCTCTGTCAACAGGGACTGCTTCTGCCACAACAGGACTGACGAGGTCATGAAACAGCAGAGAAAAAATCTGGAAAAGGAGCTGTCTTTCCTTTTACCATTTGAGTCCTCTATAATTAAGGTTTTAATATTACTCAAACTGAGGGAGAAAACAGCTTCCCTTTTTCCTCTGAATGTATAGGAATAGCACAGTGAAGCAGAGCCATATGTCATACCTGTAACAGTCATCAGCAGTGCATTAAGGGACTTATCGTCTGGAGAACCTGTCAGAGAAGACACAGACATGCACAGTGACTTGAAAAGCGGATCACATGTGCCTTCACTGAACAGTACACAAAGATCTGAATCTCTGTGGCCTCACAAATCATTCTCAGAGACAAGAAAGAGACACGACACTTTCACTGCCTCTTCCAACTTTTATTTGTAATGTCTGTTTCTTGCTGGTGCTCAAGCTAATGAGACTTCTAAAAGCTAAAGAAAAACTCTACTCCCGTCACAGCAGCATCTTAAGGGATGTATGCCAAACCTACTAATTACCATCTTCCCGCTTTTGAAACCTGTCTCCCTTTTATTGTTTTATTGGCTATAATGCTGTCCCTCTGGAGCCTCCCCTCAAACAAAGCATATACACTCCCAAGCAAGCTTTTAAACAAATCAACAAAGCAGTAGAGACGCCAGTTTCCTCCCGACACAAATAAAACCGATGTGATGACAGTTTTCCCAGGCATTCACAGGACAATACAAAGGGAGCACACCATGCCTTGTAGCTGGTCTCAAGGCGCTCCCCAGGGCTGATCACTGACTCCAGGCAAAAATGCCTATTCCTAAGAGATCAGGGGAAAAACAGTTACATAGGAATACTCACGACTATACCCAATGAGGGACCCAATCGCCAGAAGCAGACTTAAAGCTAAAACTGGAGCTCTCTTCTGTAATATGTCAGAGATGAAGCCTTGCAAAGTTCCACCTTCAAGCACAAAGAGCATGTCATAATCAAAATCATTTCTAATTCAGCTCAGCGACCCAAGGCACGCTTCCTGTGTACCCTTTAGTCTCACTAGCAGGATCATAACACTGGTCTATCCAAAAAGATGGCTAACTCTCCAAAAAGTTTCCTCCATAATTTCCTTTTACCAAGATGAACTATTATATCTCCATGATGACCAGTGGGGACAGACTACCACAAATAGGAAAAATCATCAAAACGATCCACTATCCCTTCAAGGACACAGAAGTACAGGCAGGTCCAAAATGGCAACCTCACCTTTGGCTCTGGATATAAGAATAAGGACAGCCAAAGTGAAATATAATAATGGTATATCACCTAAGGATATGCTGTGTGCTTTCATGTGCTCAGAGCAGTTGAGTTACACCACAGTTCTAAATGTAAACATTATAGAAAGGATATTAAAGTTTTACCATAGACATACGAGTAATACCCACAAAATATATTGTTTGTCTTATTTAAGTTTCTTACTTCCTTGTTCATATTTCTGGCTACAGCAAAAAGTCATTCCTAAAATCTGTTGTTTACAATGAAGCAACTGCAAAACAATCACAAAAATTAATCCCTACTGTTATTCCTATCTCTATGATCTGACAATCTATACACTAAGGTATGACAATAGACCCTCCCCCTTACCACTGGGGGGATATGATCCAAGACCCCCAGTGGATGCCTGAAACCATGGATAATACCAAACACCCTACATATGTTTTTTCCTATACATACACACACATGATATAGTTTAATTGACAAATTAGGCATAGTAAGAGATTAACAACAAAATCAAAAATTATAACAATATACTGCAGTAAAAGTTATGTGAATGGTTTCTCTCTCTCTCAAAATCTTACTGTACTGTACCACAAGTAATGAAGCTTTGGAAAGCAAAATGATGGATACAAGGGAACTACGGTATTTTTTCCCATCTTTGGCTGGGGGTGGTGGGAAGGTGGGAGGTAGATAAAATGAACATATTTGAATTCTAACTTGGATCGCTGTTAGAAGATTCAGAGCTAGGATATCAGTGAAAGGGTATGAAAGGGTTGCATTTAAAGACATTCCCGTGTGCTTTCCAAGAAAAAAGAAGTGATCCATCAACAAAGGACTGCGAAAAAAGAGCTATATAAATCACAGCCCTGCCTTGGGTTGAGTTTTCCTTTCTATGGACTTCTATTTTTTTTTTTTAAGAGTTTGGCTGTGTACTAGTAGGACAGTTTAGGAAAAATGGCCATGAAATAAGTAATAAAACTTTAAATGAAGCCAGATTTTATAACCCAATAAAAGATGACTAGTGAGTCTTTCTTATGGAAAAAGATTCATCGCCGGCATACCTATAATTCCCCCAACGTCGTACCAAATGGACAGCTTGTCAGCTTCAGCCTCCTTCCATCTAAAGTTGTTACTCAGATAAAAGGGCAACCAGAAGAAGAAGGAGTAATTGACTAACTTCAAGCAGGCGTAGGCCAGTGAATACTACAAGAGAAATAGTCAACTATCAATAAGAGACAAATAGCACAGGATGACCACAATTTTTAATGTCATTAAAAAGCAAAACAAAATGAAGGAGCTTGAGATGAATGGTACTTGATTTTACAATTAATCATCTCTACAAATTCCCACGTGCCTGACTTCACCTACTCTCCCCTGCTCCTCATCCCCGTTAGCTTCTAGACAGACATGGACAGCAGGCCTTTGAAATAAAAAACACAGATGGCTATTTCTTAATTGTCCCCAGTTTCTTCTCCTATCAGTTCTCTGGTAGAAGCAAACCAGTGTTTTGAACCTAGAAGGCAGGGCACATACCCATATTTCTTTATTCACACAAAGATAGTTGGTATTCATGCCACCAACCAGCATTAACCATAGACAAATAAGTCCAGGAAACATCACCGCCTTTGTGCTGCAGGCAGCCAAACTTGTTTGGTTGTTCTACTTCCTGCAAAGTTAACAGTGTGAACAATGAAGAGCAAGGTAACTACAGTAGAGTTTCAAGGTCTAAGAAAAGCATCGACATTGAAACTACTTTCACATCAGAGTTTCCAAAAGCCCTACATTGCCCCATGCAGTGGAAAAGAAGACAGGATTTCCGGTGAGTCAAAAATGACAGAGCATGGTCGTCACCATCCTTGTGGCTCTCTTTTGAGGAAAAAAAAGTTGCAGCTGCCTTAAGATGGTGGTGGGGCTGAGACTCCTGTATTCAACACGTTATTACCAGGAAATCCTGACATTTAGCATCAAAGGCAAAAGGGGGAGGAACAGAGGGGCTGACTTCAAAGGGTGTCTGGCTAGTATATTCTTTTCCCTGGAGCTGCCAGTTATTCCCTACGTATCAGCTTGTTTTAAAACAGCTTCCATGGCAGGCAACAGCCGCCCCCTAGAGAGCCGAATCCCAATCAGGAGTGCATTTTGTCCAGACAGCCTACTACAAAGACAAAAGAATTAAGTTAACTAGATTTCCTTTACATCCCTGCCCTTGTTGGAGAACAATATCTTGTGAAGAACAAAGGAACAGCAAAAGATTTCCATATTTAGTCATAACAATTTTAAGTTCTGTCTCAAAAATTAAACTATTGCCAGCAGAATATTTTAGTAACTAGTTAAAAAATAATCATTAGCATAAGAACAGGCCTAAAAGAACCTGCATTTCCCTTGTATTAGATATCATCTTTGGGTTAAAGAATTGTGGAAAATTACACTCACATTTTAACTCATACTTAAACTCATACATCTATTTGAAATGTTAGTTCTTAGCTTGGAGGTGCAGGCAGAAGGGAATTGGTAAGTATGAAATAAGATAGCCTGCAGACTTGGAACCTACCTGAAGGATCACACTCATAAAGCACCATTCAAAAGTGAAATAACAAAAACAGGTGCTTGTTCACAACACAGTAACCCAACGTTACAGACCCCAGGGACGACAGGCATGATTTCTATTCCACAGGAAGGGGAACTGAGACACAAGGACGGGTTGAGTGACTTACCCCAGGTCTCACAGAAAGTTAGTGGGTAAGCTGGAAACATAACCTAGGCCTCTTAGCTTCCACTCCAGTGCTAGAGCACCCGAAACACCAAGACAGAAAAACTGCAGCAGAAGGGATTCAGTTTAGACATGAGAAAGTTTTCCTGACCGCAAAGGTTGTGGAAACACTGGAATGCATTACCAAGAAACACTGTGGAGTGCTCTGTTCTAGACCTTTTTAAAAAAGGGCAAACAATCTTTTTCCCCTGGAATGATTAGAATGTAGGCAAATAATGCTAACTTAACCATTCAAAAGCCTTCTTGGTCCATATGTAATTCTATAATACATTAACAGGCCCCAAAATATGTATTTAAGAATATCAATTTTGCCTTTTTAGTCACATGCTAGATCAAGGTCATCAAACTGGGGCTCAGGGGCCAAATCTGGCCACACTCATCTGTCCCATATTGTCTTATGGCTTCATTTGCTCTACAGAGCTGAGTAGTTGTGGCAGAGATTGTACAGTTCCCCCAAAGCTGAAAATTATTTACTCTGGCTCTTCATGGAAAAGGTATGCTGATCCCTGAGTTAGATATCAGATAAGCTGGGGGGCACTACACAATATTCCTCTGAACATATATTCCCAAAATAAAGTATCAAAGAGAACCTAAATACTTAAAGAAGGTTTATCCCAGGCAGAGAAAATATCAAGGACTATAATATCTCACTGGCTGTGTTAAGGAGATTTGAACAGTCCTTACCGGTATGACTCCAGGAAGGCAACAAGCCTGATAAAAGCTTATAGCCTTGACTTGGGTAACAGTACTGCCTTCTTGGATTGAATAATTAGGCTCATAGTCATCTTCATTTTCAGTACCATTAATTAATGGCCTATGTGAGTCTTCTTCAAAATTTTCTTCTGCCTCAGTGCCTGATAGACCTAAAACAACAATGACAGCTACCTTTTATAGAGTGTCTATGTGCCTGGCACTGTGCTAAGGGCTTTGCATCTATCACTACTTATGGGGTCGATATTATTTTTTTTATTTCCATTTTACAAAAGAAGCAACGAAGGTTCAGAGACCAAGGTCAACTAAGGTCAATTAAGTTCATATAGCCTGTTTAAAAATACTCAAAAGATAAAAGAATTGTACATCTCTTTGCTTCTGTAGTTTGCTCATACATATTCTGTATTTAACTATAGGTAAGTATCAAACTGAATCATTTTTATGAATGAAAAAAAATCTGTCTCAAGAAGTGAAACTAGAAATACATCCATGCTAATTCCTAGCCAGGGTGACAATTACAAAAATTTGCAAATGCTAAGTTTTTCCTGTTACCTATAAAAAGAGGGCACCACTCCCTCAAACATGTGCAGCTGTGCCAGGAGCTGGCTACAATGTAGACAGGACACAAACAGCAATACCATTCTCCTTTAATTCACTAAAAGGAGCACACAGTTTTCCCAGTGAAAAAAGAGATTTGATTTTCTGGCCTCAGATTTCTCTTTGGCCATGACAGTAAGACATTCTAAATAGAAAAGACAGCTTTTCCTCACCAATTTCTTCTGGTGACACCAGGAGTCCAAAGAAGATAATGATCCCACCAGCAAACTGTACAGACGCTGTCACCAGAAAGGCATACTGGAAGAGAGGGAGGAAAGGCGGTTCTTACACATCTAGGGACAGTCATCATTGGCACAGTCATTAAAGGTGCACGTGTGGGAGGTGGAGGGTGGGGCGAGAAGGACAGGGAAACTGGGAAGGAAATGAGCACTGAGTGCTTACACTGAGCCAGGCACTATGCAAAGTGTTCTACTCGTGTTTTTTCGTTTAATTTTTCCCAGTGACTCTATGAGGCTTAGAGAAGATAATTAAGGTCCCCTGGATACTAAGTGGCACTATTACAACTGTGAAACCAAGACTATCTCCAAAACTCTAGCTCTTTGCATCACACAGTCTCCCACGAAAGACACAGCATCTGCCCGCAAAGATATTATAACTAGTATCTTTGAAGAGATTAAACAATACACAAAACAGGCTGGGTGTGGTGGCTCCGCCTGTAATCCTAGCACTCTGGGAGGCAGAAGCACGAGGATTGCTTGAGCTCAGAGTTCACGACCAGCCTGAGCAAGAATGAGACTCTGTCTCCACTAAAAATAGAAAAAATCAGCTGGGTGTGGTGGCGCATGCCTGTAGTCCCAGCTACTCAGGAGGCTGAGGCAGGAGGATCACTTGAGTCCAGGAGTTTGAGGTTGCTGTGAGCTAGGCTGACACTGTGGCACTCTAGCCTAGATGACAGAGTGAGACTCTGTGTCAAAAATAAATAGATAGGCCGGGCGCGGTGGCTCACGCCTGTAATCCTAGCACTCTGGGAGGCCGAGGCGGGTGGATCGCTCGAGGTCAGGAGTTCGAGACCAGCCTGAGTGAGACCCCTTCTCTACTAAAAATAGAAAGAAATTATCTGGCCAACTAAAAATATATATAGCAAAAAAAAAAAAATTAGCCGGGCATGGTGGCACATGCCTGTAGTCCCAGCTACTCGGGAGGCTGAGGCAGTAGGATCGCTTAAGCCCAGGAGTGTGAGGTTGCTGTGAGCTAGGCTGACGCCACGGTACTCACTCTAGCTTGGGCAACAAAGTGAGACTCTGTCTCAAAATAAATAAATAAATAAATAAAAATAAATAAATAGATAAATGAACAAACAAACAATACACAAAACAGTATTATAAAGCTGCATGAAGCTGAATAAATGGGAAGGCCCAGTCCTAGTAAGAAACATATAGGAATTCATAAGGAGGAAACAGCTAAAGAGGCTGAAGCAACTAGATAGTGTTTCAGGGAAGAATGGAAAAAGCAATGGTCCATCTTTCTGGGCACAGCGTAAGCCAAAGGCACAGAGTGGGAAGGAGGCAGAAAGCCTGGTGCATGATGGAGGTAGAGGGCTTCTGCTAGGGGACAGTAGGGAATAAAACTGATTTCGAAAGGTGACAGCAAGATTAAAGACGCTCAACAAGCTGCACAGCTGTATTGTATTTAACATAGAGCCTGATGTGGACAGTCAGTCTGAATTTTTAAACAAGTGAGTGACAAATGAAAGCAGTGTTTCTAGAAGTCAAATCTGGGAGCAGCACAGAGGGTAAAATGAAATTCTCAACTGAAGTAATTAGTACAATCCAGGTGTGAGGCTAAGAGGCCTAGAATAAAAGTGACCATGAATAAAGACTTCTTATTGACTGAACATAAACCAAATTCTAGGTGAGCTGTTTAAAAACGTATCTACTTTTAGAAAGAGTAACTTAGTTTTAATTATTTAGGTTTTCAACTAGGCAATACATTCACATGATTCAAGCAATAGAAAGTATAAGGATTTATACAGTGAAAACTCGCCTTCTGACCCCTTCCCCAACTACTCAATTCTCCCAATTTTCCCAACATATAACCAGCCTTGTTATTTAATTTTGACTGTCTAGAGATTGTTTTTGGAACACACAAGCTAATACAAATGCATACTCTTTCATTCTTAGTTTTTAAACAAATGGCATCATTCAATACCGTTTGCACCCTTGCTTTTTTCACTTAACATGCCTCTGAGACCATTCCAGTGCACAGATCCCTATCAGTAGTGCACAGAGAGCTTCCTGATTCTACTTCACAGCTGCACTGCACTCCTCTGAACAGGTATATCACAGTTTATTTCCCTACTGGTCGACATTTGTTTTCAATCTTTGGCTATTACAAACAATGCTAAGATACAGCACCTTGTATAACAGATACATCATTTGTCCATTTTCAGTCTATTCACCTGTGTGATTAATTCCTGGAGGGGGAACTGCTCAGTTGTAATTCTGATAGACACTGACATATTGAACCCCTCAAGGGGTCATTTACTCTCCCAATTTCAATGCCAGTTTCTTCAAGTCCCCATAAACACAACACATTATCAAACTCTTAGACTTTTACCTATCTAGTAAGTACACAGTGTAGTCACAGTATAGTTTTACTTTTTTTTTTTTAATAGTGTAGCTTTAATTTGCGTTTCTCCTCCAACTCTATAAGGAAGAGATTTTTGTCTCTTTTGGCCAGTTCTATATTCTCCAGTGCCTGGGGGCACACAGAGGAACTTAAAATATTTACTGGATGAATGAATAAGCTATGAGTGAGCTGAATATCTTTTCATATGTTTATGAGCCATTTCTATTTCGTTTCCATGAATTATACATTCAAATTTTTCACCCTTCTTTCTGTTGTTGGACTTTTTCTTATCAATTTGTGGGTGCTCTTCATATATTAGGGATTTTAGCCCTTTATCTGTAACATGAGTTGCAAATTCTTCTTTTCAATTGGTTATATGTCTTTAGATTCTCTTATGGTGTTTTTGCCATGAATAATTTTTTTATGTGTTTGTATGTATCAGAAGTTTGTCCTCCTTTAATACAAGCCTTGCCTACTCAGACACAGCTTCAGGTAGTTTTAAATGGCCACAATCTATAAAAAACAATACACACACACACACACACACACACACACACACACACTAAAAAGCCAGAAAAAGTACCTACCTCATAACCATACTGCAGGACAGAAGAAGCTAGGCACGCTCCCAAAATATTGCCCACTGAAGCACAGGCGCTCCAGAGACCAAAAACAACTCCTCGTCTAAGATGCAGAACAAGGGAAGACAGTAAAGTCAGAAGGTATTCTGTATGCAGTTCAAAACACAAAATGGCCAAAACAGTGAAGGTTCATATTACAAAGAATAGAAATTCTGTTTAAAATTTCTTTAAAATACACAATAATGACAAAACATCAGGTCTCCTCTAAATCTAAGATTTATTATATTAAAGTTCAATTCGAAGCTCACAGGAAGACACTATTAAGAGAACTTAAAAAGACAAGCCACAAATTTAAAGGAAATATTTGCAAATCACTTATCTGACAAAAGATTTATATCTGGAATACAAGGAACTCTCAAAACTAAATAAGAAAACAGACAATGCAATAGAATGTTTAAAAGCATGAATCTATAATATAATCATCCCAAAATAATGTTTTTGAAAAGGGACCAAAAGATTTTAACAGATACTTCACAAAAAATATATGATACAGATAAGCACAGGAAAAGATGCTCAACATCATTAGACCTTAGGGAAATACACATTAAAATCACAATGAGATATCACTACACACCTATTAGAATGGCTAAAATCAAAAAAGACCAAGCACACCAACTGTTGACAAGGATACAGAGCAACTGGAACCCTTACACTCTGCTGGTGGGAATGTAATATGGCACAACCACTTTGGAGAGATTGCCAGTTTCTTAAAAACGTGAACACAGACCTACCATATGATCTAGCCATTCTAGTCATAGGTATTTTCCCAAGAGAAAAGAAAGCATATGCCTAAAGATTTGTACACAAATGTTCACAGTAGCTTTATTTGTAATAGCCCCCAAACTGAAAACAACCCAAATGTTCAACAGGTGAACAGATAAATTATGGTACAATGGACTACTCAGCTATATATAAAAAGGAATGACCTACCAATACATACAACTTGAATGAATCTCTAATTATGAATAAGACACAAAAAAGAGTACATACTGTATGATTCCATTTATATAAAATTTTAGAAAATTTAAATTAATCAAAAATGGAAGAAAAACAGATTAGTGGTCACGGGCAGCAGGAGGGGACTGCAGGGAGAGGAGGGCAGGAGGAATTACCAGAGGACATGAAGAAACTCTTGGGGACGATAGATATGTTCACTATCTTAATTATGATGATAGTTTCACAGGTATACAAGCCAAAACTCAAAGTACACATTTTAAACACATGCAGCTTATTGTGTATCTCAATAAAGCCATTTGAAAAAAAAAAAAAGAATGGGATGTGCAGAGGAAGAGTCTGGTGGAAGGGAAACTAACTATAATAATAATCCTGGAGAGAAATGATTAGCTCTGAATACAGACAATACCAATAGGGCTGGTGAAAGAAAAGGGATTTAAGAAAAGTTAATTTTTTGAAGTTCAAATTTGGATTTTATTCTATCTGACATATGTAACAATGAACTGTGTTAGGTCTACATTTTTTAGCTCTTTAAAACATTTTTCTAACCGTACTCAGATAGAAGGAATTTTAGAAATGAACAGGGAGACAACATTGTACAGTGAAAAAGAAAGTCTGTTTTAAAGTTCGAGGAGCCCTGGTGAAACTGTGTAATTGCATACAAGTCACATGAGACTCGCAGTTCTCATCTGTAAGAAGTTGTGTTCTTCAAAAGATAGGGTGCAATAATATAGATGAAAAGGCATGATGCTATACAAATGGAAGCATTATTATTGCCCAGTTTAAATTTGTTTTAAAAAACCACGACCCTGGCCAGGGGCGGTGGCTCACACCTGTAATCCTAGCACTCTGGGAGGCTGAGGAGGGAGGATCGCTTGAGCTCAGGAGTTAGACCAGCCTGAGCAAGAGTGAGACCCCGACTTTACTAAAAAAAGAAAAATCATGACCCTGACAACCAAGAGCAGCAATGTGATGCAACCAAGGTTAACAGCTATTTAGGAGCAATGTCCTCAGGAGGACACTTAATTTCTCTGGACCCCAACTCTTCTCATCTGGAAAACAAATGAACTGAACTAGATAATGTCTAAGTTCCTCTCCAGTTCCAAAATGCCCCAATTACTGTGAAATCTTAAAGCCTATCAAGAAGGTCATGGAGGGAACAGTCAGAAGGTCAGGATCTGAACAACACTGGCTGACCAAAGACCTGATTTTAGAAAAAACTGGCTTATATCAACTGTGATTTTAAGCTGTCTTTATTGCTACAGTTCACAGGAAGCCACAGTGTCCAAAGCATTGCATTTTGATTTCACTCACTGGTGTCACTTGTTTAAAAACAAACTGTCTAACTTTCAAAATTTAACTATAATGGCTTTCTTTTTTCTTTGTCACTGAGCCACAGAAATAATGAAGCAGATTGCTCCAGTCATTGCTATCTAAGATCCAGTGTCATCCAATCTATAAAAGCTCAGAATCTTCTAAAAGGATACATGTTAAAACTAGTAATTATATTTGAGTGACAGGATTTCAGTTGGTTTAACCTTTATCTCTCTTTGTTCATTTATATTTTCTGGCTTGTTTAAAATAAACAAGCATCCTTTGTATAATTTTTTAAAATCGTGAATGGAAAAAAAATTACCTTAAAAATCTTAATGAAAAAACAGCACATGAGCAGACCGTATCATCTACTCCAAACGAAAACTAAAGTATCATGGGGGAATGCCTTTTACAATGCAATTGTTAAGCAGAGACACTCGAGTTAGAATGAAATAGAAATCACTAGCACACTGAAATGTAATCAGAGCATTCTTATTAAGTGGTGCTTATCCTACCCACAGACATTTTACAGATGAACTTTCACAATGTTACAGATCATTAATGAGCAAGTTAACTCCCATATGAAACTGTGGAAGCTGGAAAACTGAGAGGAGTCAGCCAGAGCGTGCACTGAACACTGAGGTGGGTGGATCATGTCTGTGCACATCTTGGTCCTCACATAAAAGAGTAAACATTCAAAAGAAGACAAAAACATCAATGAGATAAATATGCATCTGATAAGACATAAATATTTATCTAGGAAAAAAAATAAAAATCCAAATTAATAACATTCCTGAAAACAGAGTATCACAAACAATGATAAACAACAAAATCTCCGGTTATTTCAACTTATTTTCCACCCTATAAATTAAGTAGGGCCCTTCTTCCTGAGTGGCCTAGAGGACACTTTAATAGGTACTTATCTTCATCCCACAGCCCCCACACACAAAGTCAAATATAATCTAACAACTATTCGAAGCTTTAGGGGTAAAAAATATTCAATTTGACTAAGCCCCACAGTTTGGCATTCTTCACCTGAATCTTATTATAGTCCTTGTCATGTGGCCTTAGGCAAGTCACATGGATAACTTTTGGCCTCAATTTCTTTATCCTTAATGTAAGAAGGTTAAACTAGATCACCAAGTCTCAAAAGAAGAGAAGGGAAGGGCCAGGCGTGGTGGCTCATACCTATAATCCTAGCACTTGGGGAGGCTGAGGCAGCGGATTGCTTGAGGTCAGGAGATTGAGACCAGCCTAAGCAGGAGAGAGACCCTGTCTCTACAAAAAATAGAAAAATGAGCCAAGCGTGGTGGCACGTGCCTGTAGTCCCAGCAACTTAGGAGGCTGAGGCAGGAGAATAACTTGAGCCCAAGAGTTTGAGGTTGCAGTGAGCTATGATGACACCACTGCACTCTAGCCCAGGCGACAGAGTGAGACCCTCAGTCAGTCAGTCAATCAATCAATCCATATGGGAAAGGAAGGCAAACCCAAAGGAAGACACAGGATAGTACATGAGATTTTTATGTTCTCTAAAAAGATGATGAATTAAAAAAACAAAAATTGAGACCTACGGCCTTAGCCCACACTCAGAATCTAAATACGGCAGGCAGGGTGTTAGAAATGTATCTCCTGGGCTAGGTCATCCCTAAGGTCCACACCATTTCAACACACACTGATGTGAAACCTTCTCCCTCCCTAAACTATTATGACTTTCTCAAATAGAAGGAATATGTGGGTAGTGTCTAGGGCATCAAGTTAATTGACTTTGACAAGTCTGAATAATCCAAGTCTGTTAAACCACTTAAACACAGAAATCAGAGAGGAAGGAAGTGGCATACCCAGCTTTCCCAAACCAGTTGCCCATAACAGCAACCACACAGGGCCAACCAGTGGACTGTAGCAGGCCATTGACAATCCACAGGCAGCAGTACAGCCATTTGTTGTAGAAATGCAGCCATTCTGTGACAGTGCCAAAGACAAATACCTTAGAGAAGGAAGAAATAAAAAGGGACATGTAACATCCACATAGACACTTTTAGTAGACTCAACTGCCCACCGCACTTATGTTTCTGAGCAAAAAGACTATATGAAGAATACATCCAAACAGCAAGTCCACAAGAGACACGTAGCTGACTCTTACAATGCTGCTGCTCAGAGCCGGTGCTGAGGCAGCAACGGCCAAATCACTGCTAATCCGAGAGGCGAAGATGTCAAACAACATAAAAGTCATTAAGTTATCGGCCCTCCAATTTGTATCTCCAATGCTAAAAAGTTAATTCCTCATTTTTTACCTCATTTTATATCTATTTCCACCTTCTCGCTCTCAGACTGTGCGTGTGGAGGGAAGTGGCACTCTCCAGAGGGCTGCAGTGAGGACCAAAGGAGCCCACGTGAGAAACTCCCTCTGGACAGCACCAGGCGCTGCTCTGGGTGAAGGTACCAGGTAAGTGCTAGTCAACGTCAGGACTGCAGCTGCTAAGTTGATTAGGGCAAGTGCAATCTAACTTGTGATCTGCTCAATCATTTAGTAGCTTTCATCAAGTGGCTGCTTTTTTCCAGGCATTTTGCTCAAGTGGACATGTTATTTGCAGTCAAAGTCTATTTTGGGAATACTCTGCATGATTAAAAAATAGTATGTATAATACTGGCTGATTCTAGTTATAAGATATTTTAAAATAAGCAAAACTGTAAGGACAGAAAAACGATGGTCTGTGGTTGCCAGAGGCGGGGGGAAGGGGAGGTAGTTACATGACCATACTGAGTTGAAAATCAGTTCAGAATTATACACTAAAGAGGGTGAGGTTATACACATACTTTAATTTTTTTTTAAATATATGTACATAAAAGAAGTATATATATATAGGTTTTAAAATAATATGTATATATGTGTGTGGGCAAGCAGCTTATAAATAAATAAAGTGCTCCGATCTTTAAAATTTCAAGGAAAAACGGTTTTTCCTGCACTCAAATGGCAGACATTGAAAAACAATAATAAATCAGGGTCTTACTAAACTCTATAGTTTTATTCAATCAACAAAAATTCCTTACTAGAAGCCAGTAAGTAAATGAAGATAAAGGAGATACAGACCTT
Source organism: Lemur catta (assembly GCF_020740605.2). NCBI lineage: Eukaryota > Metazoa > Chordata > Mammalia > Primates > Lemuridae > Lemur > Lemur catta. The sequence goes on along the minus strand of NC_059138.1, from coordinate 11,948,571 downwards.
GCCTTACATAGCACTTACGCCGCCAGGCATTGTTCCAAATGCCTCACACATACATACTCATGTGATCCTCACTACAACCCTAGGAGAAGGTGACATGCACACCCTCTTTTGCAAATGAAGAAGGTGAAGCACAGAGAAATCATAAGCTAAGAAACTACAGAAAAGGAACAGAAACCCAGGCTGTCCCGGTGTAGGGAATCTGTGATCTTAACCACCATGCTACACACTCCTGGGGAAAGCAGGACCGAAACAGAAATAACTAGGCTAAGCAGCAATCTCAAGTGCCTGCAAAGAAACACAGGCACTGGAGCTTAGAAGAGGGAACGACTGATTACTTCCAGAAGTGGGGTCGGTAAGGTCAGGCATCCTGGAAGAGGTGTTACTTGGCCAATGACTTGAAGAAGACAGGAAGGTGGGCTGTGGAGAGCTGAAAAGAGGGCCATTTAAGGCAGGAAGAACAGCAGGAACAAAAGCACTGAGGGAGAAGGGAACAGGATGTTAGGGGCACAGAAAGGAGTCTCATTTGGCTGGAACAAAGGAGTGAAGCAGAGTGACAAGTATGATTATAGAGGCAGGCTGGGACCAGGTTCCACAGAGAACAGAATGACATGCTACTTATTCAGACCATTTATTAGACTTTGCTGGTGCCTGACAGTCAAGGAAGGGACCTGATGAGAATCATACTTTAAAAAGACTCACCTAAGTGAAAAGGCAAACAAGAGATTAGAACACTGAAGAATTTTACTATTCTCTCCTACATAGAGAAGTAGGGGGATTACTTGGATTCTAAAATACCTGACCAAAATAATAAAGTAATTATAAGACTTTTCCAACTTACCACTAATGCAGAAGAGCACATGCCAAAAGACAGAACCCATCGTAAATTCAGCCGATCCCCAACGATGCCACTGATGAAAAGCCCCTAAAAAGGAAGCATTTTTACAGCTCTAAATAATAACACAGTCTGAAAAAAGTAACGTGTTGCAAAGCAAATGAGGCAAACAAAACACTGAGATTATTTAAAATTCAATCTTATTCACATGCCTAAACTAGCTGTCTATATGAGTTGCACATATGTTTCATGAAATGGCAATGGGCTTCTGCACACTGTACTGCAAAGACACCGCAGTTCAGAGCAAACTCTGGTTTTACTTGATTCCCTAAAAAAAAAAAAAAAAAAAAGAATGACTCTAATAAAACAAAAACACACAAATATATTTCATTTTCTAGAATAGACTGATTCCTAAACATCAGTTATAAGCTTCCCAAAGGGATTCCTGTTAGCCATTAGCATTCTGAATTAAGCTGTTACCACATATCCTGCAGTTTCAGTTCCGACCTTGTAAGAAGTGGAACAGAAGCTTCTAGGGCACACTTGCTGCCTGTTTAATCTGACCCTTGGTTTTCATGATATCCCAAGGCAGGAAGAGCAGGGAGGCAGAGACGATAATTAGTTGGAGACAGGTACAAAAGTTCTGCCTCCTGCTCTCCCCACCACTGAGTGGCAGGAATTAAAACGCTAAGATCATGGCATGAAGGGAGACTGAAGACCTTAAGGAAACACATTTAGGTTTCTTCCATAAATACATAAAGTGAATTAAATGTCTTGACTTAAAAGCCGAAATTCAGATAGGACCAGGTTTTTCTAATAAATTGTCTATCTCTATATTAGAGAAAATCTAGATGATGTCATCATAAATGTTTCCCCCTTGTTATCATCAAGCTTTCCCATCCTCAAAAGAGGCACACAAGCATTAAAGTGGATCCATCCAATGTTTTCTAGTTGCCCCTCACTGTCTTGCACTGCACAGAACAAAGGAGATGAAGAAACTCTCTCAATTCTGTTTATGTGAGGAAATCCATTTATTCTGCGACGCTCCAGAAAGAAAAATGCCTGGATGTTACAGTAGGAAATGCAACTCAAGATGAAGAACTATAACCATTGATCTTTCATGGCACTTATCTTTTGTCTCTCTACTTAATCCTGCAAGTAGGTATTGTCATCTCAACTCTATAGATGAGGAAACTGAACATCAAAAAAATTCCATTTCAAAACCAAGTTTAACATAGCTAGTTAACCATAGCAGAGCTAGTCCTTCAACTAGACTGCACTGCCTCTTAAAATAGCCCCTGAGAGGAACTGGTGGCTCTAACAAAAGTGAGCACCCCATCGCTGGAATTGCTCCAGCCAAAGCCCTATGACTCTACATTGAGATTTTGTACTGAAAATGTCCAAGGTGAGGAGTTAGGCTAAATGAATGAATGATCTAAATCTGTTTCAACTGCTTCTATAAGTTTCCTCTTTGAAGAAAAGATACTCTAATAATTACCCAATTAAGCATTTAGAGATTACTTTGGGACTTTCACCCAGTATCTCACATTGCCTGGACATTCATAATTAAAAGGCTTTTTTAAAAGTGGACAAATTTTAAAGATAGGACATAAGATGTTCAGGGAGAAAAGGACACTCCTCCCGCTACCCATGGTTCCAGCTGTTGCCACCATCAGTCCCTCAACTCTAATGTGGCAGCCACCACAGACGTTCCTATAGCCAGACAGAGACCTGAACTGCCCAATCTAAGACTACTGCAGACACCAGTCTACCCTCTGCCGTCTTGGTTAGAGCCCAGCACACCACTCTCTCGGTCTCCACCTCCTTACTACTCCATCTCAGCCTCCCGGCCCATTCCTCACCCCCGCCTCTAAAGGCTGGAAGCCCCAGGGCTCCATCTTCACACCTCTTCTCCATCCTTACCTATTTTCTTGATAATTTCATCCAGTCTCACAATTTTGAAAAATTTCTATGCCATCTATATGCCAAGGAATCTGAGATTTGTATCTCCAGCCTGGACCTCTACCTTGAACTCCAGGCTCATATGATCAAACATCTGCTCTTTATCAGTTGGGCAATAACAGGGATCTCAAATATGACATGCCCAAAAGGGATTCCTCTGAAACATTCTCTTCCCATAGTCTTCCGCTCTGCCGTGACATTTCCACCTTAGAGTTGTCCTTGATGCCTTTCTCTTATATTCCACATTCAATAGGAAAAAAATATTATTGGCTTTACCTCCAAAACACAGCTACAATCTCCTTCCCCCACCCCATTACTGCTAGCCTTTACCTAACCACCACCTTCCTCCCCTTCAAGATGGGAAGAGCCTAACTTGTCTCCCATTTCTGCCTCTGCCCTTGAGCCTCATCTCCCAGAGTGGCAAGCGCACCTGTCCAGACCTAAGTCAGATGCGGTCACTCTGCACAAAACCTTCCAGTGGCTTCCATCTCACTCAGGGTTAAAGCCAGAGCCCCAACAAAGGCACCAAAGCCCTACCGATCTGAGCCCACTGCCTCTCGGCCTCCCTTCCAGCACGTCTGTTCCAGCCACACTGACCTACCTCAGCTCTCCACTCAAACACCCTTCCTTTGAGCCATCCTCCCCAGCCGTCCTCCTTAAAATGATGGGCCCTCCCAGGCCTATTTAGTCCCCTGTCCCTGCTCCACTTTTATCCATAGCACCTATCACCTTCAAAAACATAATGTATTTATTTTTAGTATTTTGTAAATATAATCTTTATAAAGGTAGGGATTATTTGTGTTATTCATGATAAATTCCCATTGATACCTGCTAGATGTTCAGTAAACATCTATCGAATGAATGAATGGAAAGGACATGAAATATACACTTCAGAAACACTGAAACTCCTCCTCAGTCAGCAAATTCAAAATCCCTGACAAACTTCATAAGGTTTCCATTTTTCCTGAACTTAAAACCCTAGAATTCTAAAACTTACCACAGCATAGGAGAAGAGGAAAATAGTATCCAGCGTTCCAAGGAAAAGGGTGGCTTCCTCTGCACTGGGAAACAAATGGTTGCTGCTCCAGATCTACAGAAATACAACAAGAACAAGTCAATTCTTGTTGGTATCTGTCAGTGCTTTGTTTCTCAAATCCCCTTCACAAACACTTTGAAAAGATCGGTAATGGTAAAGACCAACTTTTTTTTTTTTTAAGACAGAGTCTCGCTCTGTCGCGAGGGTTAGAGTGCGGTGGTGTCACCATAGCTCGCTGCAACCTCCAACTCAGGGCTCAAGCAAGCCTCCTGTGCTAGCCTCCCAAAGTGCTAGGATTTATAGGCATGAGCCACCAGGCCGGGCCTAAAAACCTATTTTACTTCAAATGCATTCAGAAAGTTCTTAACTAGTGTACTTATTTCTTATTTTTTTGCTTTTATTATTTTTAATTTACACATAATAAATGTACACACTTATGGGGTACACTGTGATATCTTGATACACAATGTGTAATGATAAATTGGTAATTAGCATATCCATCACCCCAAACATTTTTATCATCAAAATGCTCAAATGCTAATGACTAAGTCAAGTAAGTGAGAAAGCTGGACAGTAAGTATAAAAGCCAATATTTAGAAGAAATAAATTCTGATTATAATCTTTTTTTTTTTTTTTGAGACCAAGTCTCACTCTGTTGCCCGGGCTAGAGTACTGTGGCGTTAGCCTAGCTCACAGCAACCTCAAACTCCTGGGCTCAAGTGATCTTTCTGCCTCAGTCTTCTGAGTAGCTGGGACTACAGGTATGCACCACCATGCCTGGCTAATTTTTTCTATATATTTTTAGTTGTCCAACTAATTTCTTTCTATTTTTTTTTTAGTAGAGATGGGGTCTGGCTCTTGCTCAGGCTGGTCTCGAACTCCTGAGCTCCAACCATCCACCCACCTCGGCCTCCCAGAGTGCTAGGATTACAGGCGTGCACCACGCCTGGCCCACTTATCAAGTTTTCATGTAATACCAAAGACAAATGAATATCCACAATTAACTTTTTAGGCTATGAAAATATTCCTCCATTTTCTAACTTCTTATCTGTGAAAGGCCAAATTTTCCCCATATACTTCAAAAGATCTTTGAACAGACTTTGCAACAGACTGCATTCAAAAGCAGACATGAAAATCCATCATCTTCTGTTAAGCCGGGCATGAAAAAATGTGCAAAAATGTAAAACAATGCCACCCTCCTCATGGTTATTTGTTTCAAAAAGGTCATTTTTCATAAAATGTTATTTATGTTAATAGATTATCAGTGAAATTAAAAACAGTCCTAAAAAAACCCACTGTATTTTTTAAATTCTCAGTTTTAATTTCTAAACACACATATAGCTATAGACCCATATAACCAAAAGCCCTTTGGGGTCCTAAGACCAAAAAGTTAGAGAACCACTGAATCAAATCATTTCTGAGGTACCTATTAATTAATAATGTCTTGGCATTTCTGAGATGGGTTGTTACAGGAAAGCAATTTTGAATTTCGAATATTAAAGAGAAAAATCACAACCAGCAATATTTAAAAAAATATTTAACAGAAAATAAGTAAAATCCCCAAATCATAAGCAAATATATGAAGCCCTGGGACTCATTTCTGGGCAGCTGCCAGCACCATCGTGTTACTCTCCCAGCGCCTCACACGCTGCTGCCATCACGGCTGAGAACGTGGGTGGCTCACACGACTGTGATGGAGCAGTACGTGAGCAGGCCAATCTGGAGCCCTACAGACCTTCAATTAGAGTTACTTTACCACATTTTCCCTCCAAGCACAATCTTCCATCCCTGTGTCCCCCACCCCACCTCTGGGCTCCTTAGGACCATGATTAAGTCCTGCTGGGTACACACACCAACGTGAACTAGAGACAGGGGCCTTAAGCAGCTGCTCAAAGTTTTAGGTGTTTTTTTTTTTTTCTTTACCCCTCCTAGAAGTCACCAAAACTCCATGCAGGTGTGGCTTTCATAAGAATTAACAGATTTTAAACAGCTTTTTTCTGCTTCACTGCCAGAACTGAGCTAAAATAAACTTTTGACTGCCTACATAATAAGTGGGAAACTAAACCAAACCAAACTAAAAACTAAGAAAACAAAGTAGAGCAAAAAGATTCAGAAAATAGAATACCAGAAAAAAGCCTAAAGAACAAAGTTTACTGCAATCTTATAGGTCAAATGAGGATGACTATACTAGTAGGTTAGAAATGTTCCAAGTGTTCATAGTGAACCATCCAATGTTTAATGGAAGTCACTGACAATTTAACACAGTAACTGTGATTCCACTTGGTCTGGGGCACATATCATGACAAGGTGAATTTATCAGCCTATACATATTATAAGGTTTTGTGCTGTGCTGGTGGGACTATACTAAGCTACCACACTTGCTAGACATTGAGGTACTTCCTGTGTATATACTAAAAAGGTCCCTGTGTGGGTTTCCTAAATGAGAAATGTTTACAACAGCTGCGGGATATGCACGAGGACAGGGGAGCCCACTAACACAGAAGCGCTTCCTCAGAGCAGTGAGCAGAGGGTGAGGTAAAGGCTGACTTCTGTTCTTTGCATAAGGTGAGTGCTATAGGCTTACGTGCAAATCTACTAAGTAAGAGTAGTTATGGATGAGGCTGAGATGGACTGTTCAAGGCACCTTAAATCTTGCTTCCTTCTTCTGGAGATAAGTTTAGATTCTCTTGCACTATTATCATGGAAGAACTGTACAAATTTTTGTTTATTATCATTTTCAGCCGAGTTAATCTCAAAAAATAGATCCAACCTCTTATTATCTATAAACACAGATTTTATGTTCTTATGTTCACTTACTATTTTCAACATTTGTTCATGTCAGTGGAATCCATATAAATTCTCAAGGTACACAGACTGTCTGCTCAATTCTTCCTGTAAGGCACCTACTATAGCTATGCATAAAAATGAAAGCTATAATGAGTACTTTTTGAGGATGCTATTCAGAGGCCTTAAGAAATGTTTAACAACATATATAAGCAAAATGTTTTTTTAGAGTTCAGACTAATATACTTCTGGTTCTAAGAACCTTTTCCATTTTGGTCAAGAAAGAAGGTCTCGGCCGGGCGCGGTGGCTCACGCCTGTAATCCTAGCACTCTGGGAGGCCGAGGCGGGTGGATCGCTCGAGGTCAGGAGTTCGAGACCAGCAAGAGCGAGACCCCGTCTCTACTAAAAATAGAAATAAATTATCTGGCCAACTAAAATATATATAGAAAAAAAAAAGTTAGCCAAGCATGGTGGTGCATGCCTGTAGTCCCAGCTACTCGGGAGGCTGAGGCAGTAGGATCGCTTAAGCCCATGAGTTTGAGGTTGCTGTGAGCTAGGCTGACGCCACGGCACCCACTCTAGCCCGGGCAACACAAGAAAAAAAAAAAAGAAAGAAAGAAAGAAGGTCTCAAAGGTGAGCTAGAGTTACACACCGTTACAGATCCACAAAGCACAGGATGAGTGGGAGGTACACGCCACCCTAACCATTTCACTCCCAGCAGCAGGCCTCAGGAAGAAAAACACCTGCATTTAAAGTATAAAGAAAGGGGCTGGGTGTGGTGGTGATGCCTGTAATCTTAGAACTCTGAGAAGTCCAAGTGGGAGGATCGCTTGAGGCCAGGAGTTTGAGAGCAGCCTGAGCAAGATCGAGACCCTGTCTCTACAAAAAATAGAAAAAATTAGCTGGGCGTGGTGGTGAGGCACACCTGTAGTCCCAGCTACCCAGGAGGCTGAGGCAGGAGAATTGCCTGAGCCCAGGAGTTTGAGGTTGCTGTGAGCTGTGACGACGCCACTGCACTCTAGCCAAGGCAACAGAGAGAGACCCTGTCTCAAAAAGAAAACCATATTGCTAGTTTTGCCAGATGAAACAATAAAAAGTAAAAAAAATAAATAAATAAATAATAAAAAAGAAAACCAAGAACTAAAAATAAAGTGTAAAGAAAGGAATAGAAAGTCAGCACAGCTCTCCATGAGGGCAGGTATATAAGGAAAAACAAAGATCTTCAGGACAGGTCAGAATTTTACATCTACACAATGAATCTACCCAAACTACTTAATGTGTAGTTCTAAGAAACCAGAATGGTGAAACCTATTTTAGCAGCAATCAAGAGTAAGTAAATAAATAAACAAGTACCTGAGCAGAAAAGCTAATGCACATTCAATAAGAGCTAACAATGTGACATGGTTCCTGACAGAAAAGTTACCAAGACAGGCCTGAGACTGCTCTCCTTAGAAAGGACTGCTTGTAAGGTTGGCCCTGGCTGGCATCTGGGAACCTGGATTTCCAGAGGGTTCCCACCATGCCCTAACAAGTGTGGCTCAGTGTGCCTACACTGTTTGTACACACAATGTGGTTTATGGCAAACCCCTGCTTTCCTTCTGGAAGCCTAGAATTTCCATACAAGCCAGACAGAGGGTGCCTATGTGACCAGCCCCAATAAAAACCCAGGACACTGAGTCTCTAATGAGCTTCCCTGATAGACAACATTTCACATGTGCTGTCACAGCCTGCTGCTGAAAGAATTAAGGGTCGTGACTCCACTGGGAGAGGACTCTTGGAATCATGTGCATGGTTTCCTCCAGACTTCATACCTTGGGCACATCTTCCCTTTGCTGATTTTACTTTGAATCCTTTCACTGTAATAAATCACAGTTGTGAGTGCTAAACACTGAGTCTTGAGAGTCCTCCTAGTGAACCAGCAAACATGGGGGTGAGATCGCCCCAATCACCTTAAAAACAAAGGTCGCCTTAGGCAGTATAACCATTAATTTAGTGCCTAAATTCTATCCTGTTTTTCTGTATATTGGTCAGACTGTACCTGAAATACCACATTTAGTGTTCAGTGTCACTAAGCTACAGCTGAAGGAGCCAGGGATGTTTTGCCTAAACAAGAGAAACTTAGAGAGACAGGTAAGCATTTTCTCTAAAGAACTGAATAAAAATGTAAGTATCCACCTTAGAAAACAATGAGTTTCTTTTCCCTAGAAAGATTTTTTTTCTTCCTTGCAAAGCAACTATGTTAGACCCCTAGAAATATTAAAGCAGAAGCTGGAAGATTATCTTTCAATAATAACAAAGAAAGATTCTATCCTGGCTAGGAGGTTAGGGTGCATGACCTCTCTATGGCCACTTCCATCTTTAAGATTTGTGATTCTAACTAAACAGTCTAAGTCAGTTAACCGTCATTTAGAATCAAGTCTAAAATCTAGCCCTCTAGTCCCAGTATCTTTCCTTTTAAAAGTTCCTGATAACTTAAATTCCAGAAAAATTGCACAGAAACACTAGAATGAAAGCTCCAAGAAAACAGGCTATTTTTTTAAATCTCCCAGGCTGTTTTTTTGTATCCTCAGTGCCTTACACTGTTTATATAAGAGAGATACTCAAGAAGTAATTGATTATCTTATTCACATTTTGGGAGGATATTCAAATAATCTTCAAACCTATGTCAACTTTGAATTGGTCCAAACAGGAGAAATATTTTTAAGACTATTAATAGGATAGCTATAATTCCACGTAAGTAGAACTTGAGAAATGCGGTAAAGACTGAGTGGGGTGGATGTGTGTGCTGAGAAAGGGCGCTGTAAAGGATGCATCTCTGTGCCAAACAATCATCAACAAATTTTCTTGGTCCATAATGAAAATAAGGAACCGTGATACACACTCCCTGACTTCAAAGTGCTTAAGCAAGATACAAACAAACGAAACAATGAAAAAATATTCAAATACTGAGACATTACACTATGTCATACAATGTACAAAAGTTCACAAAAGAGAAAAATCAGTAGAAGCTGAAAAAAATGGCATTTTATCTTGACACAAACGGAAAGGCAAATTTAGGTAGGTGGAAAAAGGCAAAAGAGCATGTAAATGACAATGAGCAAAATCTCAAGGCAGAAATGAGCACAGTACTTGGGAAACTCAATGAAAAAATAGCCTTGCCAGATCTGTGTGATTCCAAGACAGAGAAAAGCAAGCTGGCTGGATAGGTAAAATGGCCTGAGTTGGAGCAGGCTTTGAAACTGGTAGAATAGTTTGGATCTTATGCCATAGGAAACAGTAAAACATGTCAAGAGTCCTAAGCAGGCCGGGCGAGGTGGCTCACGCCTGTAATCCTAGCACTCTGGGAAGCCAAGGCGGGTGGATTGCTCGAGGTTAGGAGTTCGGGACCAGCCTCAGCAAGAGCGAGACCCCATCTCTACTAAAAATAGAAAGAAATTATCTGGCCAACTAAAATATATATAGAAAAAAATTAGCCGGGCATGGTGGCACATGCCTGTAGTCCCAGCTACTGGGGAGGCTGAGGCAGTAGGATCACTTAAGCCCAGGAGTTTGAGGTTGCTGTGAGCTAGGCTGACGCCACGGCACTCACTCTAGCCTGGGCAACACAGCGAGACTCTGTCTCAAAAAAAAAAAAAAGAGTCCTAAGCAGGTAAACAGTATTAAAAAAAAAAGAACTTAAGAAGAATTCAGGGGTGGGTATGGTCCCCTTCTTAAATCCATCCCCACACTTCTGCTTACCTCGACAGGCAGTTCAGCTGACGTGTTAAAAGCACTTGGGGTCCACTGCTTAGAGATACTGACTTTGACATTGCTAAATGTTTTTCTTGAAGCATGGAGCAATGAATAACTGCAAAACAGAAGAAATACAGCTGAAGGAATAGCAAAGGAAACAGCACTCAATAAAATTACAGAAACATGTCCATTTGTTTTGTTCAATTTTACAATTCTTTTCTTAAAAAAAAAAAAAGAAAAAGTACTGCTTTGTAAGAACTATCAATTGAGACAGTCTCTGCACTAAGCAAAAGAAAAAAATACCAGTCATCTTCATTGTGAGTCCATGCTCACTTATAACTTTCCTGGAACTAGAAGATGGATTTGTGACTGATCCGAACTCACTTTAACTCACAGTTGCAATTCTGTGAAAATTTTAAGTCTGTAGCAACCACTGGTCACTCAATGCATTTGCCATTCAAGTAGCTTTTTCCTTGGGTCCTTATCTTTTCCTTATCTTGATGCCTGCCCCCACCCCTCATAAATGGAGAGCCCCTAAACCAAGCATCCAAAATTACATACCAACTCTTACATAATTAGATAACCATTTTCCTAGTTTTTGCCTTAAAAAAAAAAAAGAACATCATCATTTGTGGTACCTTCAATAAGGATTAATAAGAAGATCTACTCAGCAGAAATACCAAAATAATTGAGTAACAGGATTACATATAATTTGCCCCTAACACCAATGGCCTGATGTATGTTATATTACTAAAGAGAACACTTAGGACTACAGAATCACAAACATGGATGATTTCTTTAGTCACACTGACTAGTTAGGCAACAGCTGCTAACATTCAGGGATCTCACAGGAGTTAACAGAGTTCCTCACACCACCTTTATTGCTCAGAGGGGCACAGGGCATTCCTGAATGTGCATATCCTTTGTTCTCAAGCCTTTGGTTTTAACAAATAGAGGACTTTATATTAGATCAGGGCTTCTCAACCTCCACACCATTGACATTTTGGGCCAAAAGATTCTTTGCTGTGGGGGGGTATCCTGTGCATGGTAAGATATTTAGCAGCATCCCTCGTCTCTCCCCACATCGTGACAACCACAAATATCTCCAGACGCTGCCAAATGTCCCCTGGAGGGCAAAACAGTCCTTGAGAACTGCCATATTGGGGCTAAAGTACAACAGAAGGAATAACTAGTCATTTCATCATAAGCCTATGCCCATCAGTGCATTAGACACTTACCATGCAATATCTCTCTCAAAAGAAAAAAATAAAGAAAGAGAGCAGTTTTGGCAATCTGCTTACCTGAAGAAGGTGAGCAGGAACACAACAACATGATGATGGCTGAACCGGGAAAGCAGAGTTCCTCTCTGAAAAATACTTGGCCAGGCCATGTTCTTCTGGACCTTCCTTCTCACTTTTGATCTTAAAGTTTGGACAGTGAATGATTTACATCATTTCTTCTTTCTGGAAAGATAAAACACATTATTAATATTATTCAAAATAGGCAGATTATTCAAAAACTGAATTAATGAGATTTATGACCAGTCAGCATATGATCAGGCCTTAGGAAAAAAAACTCACAGGCCATTTGACACCAGAAAACTAGATTGATGATTATATTTTATAGCTATTAGCTAATCCTAAAAACAAAAAAAAACCTTGACAAAAGACTATAACACAAAGAACTCTCTTACAAACTGATAAGAAAATCAATAATTTTTACAGAAAAATGAGTACAGGTAATAAACAGACAACTCAGAAGAAATTAAATGACTATTAAACTTAAGAAATAAAAGTTCCAGGCTGCACGTGATGGCTCATTTCTGTAATCCCAGTACTTTAGGAGGCTGAGGCAGGAGGATCACTTGAGGCCAGGAGTTCAAGACCAGCCTGGGCAACAGAGCGAGACCTTGTCTCTACAAATAATAAGAAAAATTAGCCAAGCACGGTAGTATGCACCTGTAGTTCTAACTACTAGGGAGGCTGAGGTTCTATCATAGCTCACTGTAACTTCAAACTCCTGGGAAGAGGCTCAAAGAAAAGTTCAAAGTTATAGTGAGCTATGATAGAGCCATTATACTCTAGCCTGGGTGACAGAGCCAGACCCTGTCTCAATCAATCAATCAATCAATCAATATTATTTTACCCATTGATCTGCCCCGAATTAATCCCAAATCAGTAGACTGTAGCTAATTTCATATTTCATTTTACAATCATTCTTCCTGAAAAATGTTAACAAAATTACAAGCAGAGTAAGATTATAAAATTCCACTCGCCAAATGTAAATAAACTTTCTGTCTGTACTTCCAGGAAGTCACAAAAACAAGAGCTATTAGTGTGGCTACCAAATTTACCTCCATCCTGAAAATGAAACATGAAACCCAAGTGGAACAACTCAAAGCTTTAACCATTCTCTATAAATCAAAGCTCTTTGAACATATACTTCAGGGAGTACACGATACAAAATTCAATAATTTATCAGGTAAAATAATAATTCCAAAAAGGTATGTACCAACAGATAGAGATTACATTGTTTTGGCAGTAATAGTTGCATAATTCAGGGCTGTACAGTGATAGTAATAGCTTTAAATGACTAATAAGATATTTGAGACCATTTGGATATAGTTTCTAAATAGACCACCTTTTCCTAAGCTGCAGTGATAAAGGAGAAAAGGCTTAATAAGTACATTGGAAAAATAGTTTCAAATATTCACCTGGTGTGGGCAGAATGTCATTTAAGCTAAATAATATTATAACATTTGGTCCTATGTAATTATTATAATTAATAATACCTTGCATATACATCCTATATATCACAGAAGTCATTTCCAATCATCTGTGAGCTAAGGGGCTCTGGGGTACACAGCAGTTTCTGCCTAGTCTGAATCCATCAAACACACCCAACTTTCTGAAGACCACTCTGTTTCCTGCTCTAAATACAGACTGAACAAATGTCTAACATTTTTCAAGCACATGTAAATGCTGGTGTAATAAAGCCAAATTTCATGTCAGTGTTTCTGAATTCACAGTAGCTTGTCATTTAGTATTTTCTCAATTAAGGAATTTTTTTTTTCAAGCCTACAGCACCCAATATTCCCAAGCAGTGTCCAATCAAGTACTAACTAGACCCAACCTTGCTTAGCTTCCTAGATCAGCTCAGATCAGGCGTGTTCAGGGTGGTATGACTGTAGAGTTAATCAATGCATACTGAATACACAGCTTCCACCTGATAGTTGATAACGATGACAATTAGCTTTTTTAACAGTACAGTATTTTTTATCAACAAGTAACAATTGTACATATTTATCACATACAACAGGATTTTTTTTTTTGGCGGGGGCGGAGACAGAGTCTCACTCTGTTGCCCAGGCTAGAGTGCCATGGCGTCAGCCTAGCTCACAGCAACCTCCAACTCTTGGGCTCAAGCTTCTGCCTCAGCCTCCCGAGTAGCAGGGACTATAGGCATGTGCCACCATGCCCAGCTAATTTTCTCTATATATTTTTAGTTGTCCAGCTAATTTCTTTCTATTTTTAGTAGAGATGGGGGTCTCACTCTTGCTCAAGCTGGCCTCGAACTCCTGACCTCCAGCAATCCTCCCGCCTTGGCCTCCCAGAATGCTAGAATTACAGGCGTGAGCCACCGCACCAGGCCAGGATGTTTTAAAATATATACATATTGCAGAATGCTCAATCAAGCTAATTAACATATGCATTACCTCACACATTGTTTGTGGTGAGAACACTTAAAATCTCTTTTTCAGCAATTTTCAAAATATGGTACATTGTTATTAACTACAATCATCATGTTGTACAATAGATCTCTTGAATTCATTCCTCCTGTCTAACTGAAATTTTGTATCCTTTAACATCTCCCTAACTTCCCCGTAAGAATTCTCTTTAAAAAAAATCTTTGTTAAAAATAAGATCCTTGCCATCAAATAAGATCCAGAACCACTGAGTCACCTTCTACTTTCCAAAGCAAGCTCATGATCTCTAACTCCTGATTCTGTGGAGAAGCTTTTCCAATCCTAGAAGACCACCCAATAAAGATGATACTTTCCAGAATGGAACACAATATTGTGCAATCAATGCTGAAAAAAGGCAACTTCATACTGCAGCAACATGTCCAGGTAGAAGGCAATCTCACCCTATTCAAAGCTGCTTTGGGATATAAAATTTCCCTAAATTATTATTTCTAAAATTGTACTTTCTGGAGATATTTAGAGTTCAATGCCAGCCAAATATAGTAAGCTTTTAAAGCTGCCTTGTATTAGGAACACTCTGAAGAAAGCCTGCTGCAAAGTGGAAATGGGAGCAACTGGTAGGAAAAGAGAGGACATACATAAAGCCACCTCAGGCCCACTCTGCTCCGTTCATCTCATCCGCCCCTATCTGCCCACCCAATTCACCCCAGCCCTTTTGACCACGCTCTCTGGAAACCCAGATACATGGTTAAGACACATCCTTACCAGACCCCTGGCTGTCCCCTGAGGCCTCTCAGGGAGAAACAATCTTTCCTCCCCCGACCTACATGCCTCAAGGACACAAGGGGTCCATGTCCTCCTTGTTCCTCATGGCCATTTTCAAATCTTTTTCCTCCTTGCAAAACCCCAGCTTCTTTCAAACTCATGCCCTGGGCTTTGCTGCCTGCTGCCCACTCCCAGATGTCATGGGCTCATCTCCCCAGCCTGCCCCTTTTGCTGTCACCTGCCCTCCCATCCAGCAGCCAGGAAGATACACTTATTCCCAGCTTCTCTGTTCCAGTTCTCTTCATCACCAAACCTTCTGTATCCCTCAGTCAAAACCCGCTCCAAGGTGGAAACCTGGTCCTTGTCATCACCCCCCAAAGCCAGATTCCAAACACCCTCCCTCCTTTCCCTGCACTCCACACCCAACAGTCATTTCACCTCAACAAGGCTCCCAATCAGTAACCTCAATGTTTCCATTATTCATCCCCTGCCTCTTGTCCTCATTTCCTTTCTTACCAATTTAAAGTCTGTCCTGTCTCCCTTGCCTCTGTCCTCCTTCCTAGTAACCAAGCAGCTAAGTTTTGCCAGAGAAAAATCACACAAGCAGGCTGGTTTCACATTTTAGATTCAAAACCACAAACCTCAGTGGGCGCGCAACATTGCCCAGCAAGCCTACTTCCCTAATAATTTTGCTTTCTCAACCTCTGAGACAGCTATTTCACAGTTCTCTTTTTAAACTTCAAACAACTTTCTCTCCTCCTTCACCTAGTACCATCCCTCTATGCCAATGACTCCGAGATTCATGCCTCTAGCTCAGATGCTCCAGGTTCCAAGTGACCACCTGATATCCCTCCATGGATCCAAAACAGAACAGTTCATTTCTCCTTCGAAATCTACCCCCTCCACCTGGTATTCCCCACCACAATAAAGGGTACTGCCTCCTGCCTAGTCTGCCAAGGTAACTAGGAGATATTCTTTTTTTTTTTCTTTCAGCTTCCACATCCAACCCATCACTAAGTCCAGTCCTTTTCACCTCCAAAATAAAATCCAAATCCACCCACCTCTCTCCACCACCACTGCCACCAGCCTAAGATAAAGCACCAGCATTTCCCAACTGCCTACTACGACAGCCACCAGCAGGGTTTCACCATTTCCATGTCTACCCCACCCCAACTCAGTCTCCACCCACCAGCCGGAAATATATCTTCAAACATAAATCAGCCCCTACTTAAACCCTTTGCTGGCTTCCCAAGACTCAGATAAAAACAGACTCTTTGCCAGGGCCTTCAAAGCCTGTCTAACCTGGCCCTCTGCAGGCAAACAGGACTGCTGAGGGTTGGGGGACAGCATCTGACAGCTGAGCTGGTGGAAGGAGGCTAGAGATGGAGGAGAGCACTGCCTGGGCCCAGGACTGAATTGGAGAGGTTCGTTTTTGCGTGTTTTCATGTCTTTTATTAATTTTCAATTGGTAATATATATATAAGGTAGAAAATTCAAAAGACAGTAAAGTCTCCCTCCCCTGTTCTCAGTCCACCCTGTTCCCCTCCTACCAGTTTCTTTCATTCCTTGACCAATGTGTACCTCTGCACATGTGCCAGGTTAGAGACACACACACACACACACACACACACACACACACACACATAAAGATAGCACACAGCACACAGTATTGATTATGCATCTTTTTTTCCTTCACTTATCAGAGGTTCAAGGTTCATCCATATCAGCACCTACAGAGCTGCCACACTCTTCTGAACATATGCCCAGTCTTCTAGGCATGAACAAATATTGAGATATTTAACTGATCCCCCACTGTGCAGCTGGATGGCTCCTAATCCTTTGCCAGGCCACGTGGTGAGGAGCTAGCCTGGCTCCTTTCTACTTTGCCCACCCACCTCCCAATCTCCCACCACTCCTCTATGCTCACCACTACCTCCCCACCCTTGATCCCCGTCCTGTCCCTGTCCCTAAGCCCACCAAGCCCTCTCTCACGTGGGGCCTTTGTGTCTGCTGTTCCACAGGAGAAATGCTTTTTTCCTGGTTCTTAGCAAATGGCTTGCTTCCTGGCTTGTCACTGAAATGTCACCCCCTACAGTGGCCTGCCCTGACCACCCTATCTAAAATGATCTCCCTCAGTTACTATCTCTTTCATCTGTTTCTTTCCTTCAGAACATTTCCCTCAATATAATTATCTGGTTTCACTGTTTACATGTTTTCATGTTCAACCATAAAAGGAGCGGCTTTCTCCATCCTAAGTGCATAGCTATATCCCCAGGACCTAGCAGAGCATTTAGCACGATCAATAAAGATTTCTGAATGAATAAATTCACTGACTGATAGCTGAACTCTGAATGCTTACGAGGTGCCAGGCATTGTGCTAGGTACTTGCCATGCATTATCGCATTTAGTTGTCCCAGCATTTTACAGATGAGAAAACAGATATTAGAAAGTAATCTCTCATGAGATGAAGTACGCATTCAAACCTAGCTCTGACTCTAAATCCTATGTTATATAGTGTAAGAAGGAAGATTAAGATTGAAAACATCCCAAACTAAGTAAAACACAGTAATTATTAATGGAACTATCACACCTTAAACTCAGAGGTATACATCCGGGATGGGGGGGAAACCCACCTTATTGGTAACAGTGGTTCTGTTCTCTTACACACTTAAATGAGAAAGGCACTAGCAAGGCAATTACCTCACTCAGATTTCAGTTTTTACATCTGCAATAAAAAGATTATGTGTATTCAAAGTGTAAAGAGGTAGGTGGGAAATTATTAAATGGGTAGTTGAGTTCACCATTTTTACAGTACTGTGTATGTTGTAATTTAGTATCTTAATGCTCAACACTGACACAGGTATCTTTTTGATCCCACGTTATCTCATTTGAAGCCCTTTACTTGTACCACATAAATCCTTTGTATTCAAAACTCAAGTCTTCCTGTACCTTTTCTCTCTTCCTAAACTGTCTCAGTACCACAGATGTAAATACCTAACATTTATCTGTAAAATTCTTTTGTCTTATTCCAGGATTCCCAAAACCACATTCTTCCTACTTGTTTTTGAACATGTTCCAAAGAGAACTAGTTTTGAAGATAAAACTCTTTCCCTCTTCTAGACCAATGCACTTATAATCAAGTTAATGGTCACTGCAGTGACATGTTATCATTGATGTACAGGAACAAATCAGAACCTTTAACAATGCACTTGCTCCTCACAGCTAGTGAGCAACAAGACATTGCACAGACTTTTCTTTTATGAAGCACTGTTTCCAGGTCATTTTCTTATGCAGAGACTGGAAATCAAAGATTAATAGAAAAATGGTGTCATGCAAGGGACCCCAAAGAGGCATTAAAGTTCAAGTTGAAATCCAAGACTCTCCACTTAATTAACTTCTTTGGGCCTCAATTCCCTCAGTTAAGGATTAAACGAGATAATTTACATGGAGTTCTTAGTTTGGAGCCTAGTATACAGGAAACATCCAACAAATTAGAAAGAAATAACACCAACGTACTTCGGACATTCCTTTCAACATTTTGCACACACACACATACACACGTATATATACATATTTATGTGAAGGCAGAAATAAAACAGTGGACAAAGAAGATAGCAATTAAGAGTCAAAGTCTGCTCACCCCGGGAACTATTTTTGTCCTTATAAACATTTCAGTAAAGGTCACCGCGAGATCGCCTACAATCTTATATTTCAGGAAATACAAAAAAACCCCGGGGGCCTTTTCTCATTATTCCCTATCAAAACTCAGAATAAACAGAACGCACGCTGCAAATAATACTGAGGGAATGACGAACAAGTAATTTAACCAAACAGCTTGATCGAGATCATGGTACTCGCCCAAAAACAAAACCTGTTACTCCACTAAGACCATTCTCCCTTTTTGACCTCTGTACCTTTTTTCCAAAGAGCTTATCCAGGTGAAAAGCATCCTTTCACCTGGCCTAAATGACACGCCCTTTTCTTGTTAAATCAGAATCTCCCAGACTCAAAGACCGGCCTGCGTGCCGGACGGGCGAGGGGCACAAAGCCTCAGCCGCCGCGTGGGCTCGGGCGGGCCGCCGGGTCTCCCGGGGGGCCCGTCCCCTCCTCCCGTCCCCTTCCCGCCGCAGTCCTCGCAGACCCCGCAGCGCCGGGCGGCCGCGCGGAGCAGCCCAAGCCCGAAGCGCGGGGGGAGGGGAGCGAACAGCCGGCCGCCCCTGCCCACCCACCCGCAGCCGCCCTCCCGCGCCCCGCAGCCCCTCAGACACGCCCCCTGCCCCCAGCCGGGCTCCGGCCCACGCCCCGCGGCTTGCGCCCCCGAGACTCACAGTAGTCGCCGTGCTCCCGCCTGCCGCTCCGCTCGCCAGGTCCGCTCCGGTCCGCTCGGCTCCGCTGCCCGCCGGCCCCGCCGCCACCTCAGCCGCGGCGCCGCGGCCAGGGTTTCCGGCCGCTCACGTGACCGCCCGCCCCGCGGCACGCCGGGAGCTGTAGTCCGCCGGCGGCTCCACCTGTGCGCCGCCAGGAAGGCCCGCGAGCCGGCCGCGGTGGGGGCGCCGCCGGCAAGTTCCCCGGGGAGAGAGAAGACAGACTTTAGGGAGCACTGATGTATAGATCTTCTTGTCAAAATATTGTTATTCCTTTCTTTGTTTTTATAGAAAGTAACGTGTAACTAAGTGTGCTACTGACCTGCCTAAACTTTAGGGTTTTGTTTAAATTAATGAAATGCAATTGCCCAGCAGGCAGGGCCCTTAGTCTGCCAGTATCGTTCGCGGCAGCCTCGAGCAAAAATTAAAGACTTTACAACACGGGTCTCTAAAGAAGCGTGCTCTGCCCTCCTGGGCTCTCTTTCAACTGTTGGGGAAATATAATTTTAAAAACAATTCTCCTGGCCAGGTGCAGTGGCTCACGTCTGTAATCCTACGGCTCTAGGAGGCTGAGGCAGGAGGATTTGAGGCCAGGAATTGGAGACCAGCCTGAGTAAGAGTGAGACCTCATCTCTACAAAAAATAGAAAAATTGGCGGGGCATGGTGATGGCACGGGCCTGTAGTCCCAGCTACTGGGGAGGCTGAGTCAGGAGAATGGCTGGAGCACGAGAGTTCGAGGTTGCAGTGAGCTGTTATGAGGCCCTGCACTCCAGCCTGGGTGCCAGAGTGAGACCCCAACTCCAAAAAGAAGGGAAAAAAAATCTTCTAGCTCAGAAAAGCTCCACAAAGGTAGTAGAGAAAGAAAATAGTTTTATTATTGAATAAGCATTGAACCAGAATGGGATGCGCATCACAGGCAATGTGCTGCGCTTGCAAAGACAGAAAGGAACCCCACCCCCTTGTGTAGCCCAGAGGATACATTACATACATGTTCTCAAGATAGGCAGTCACTAGTCCTCAAATAAAAGGACTTGACAACACTTTTTGTCACACATAATTCCTCCTAACTTTACCACAGTGATTGCGGAGACCACTTAGGTTGTTTTTCTCTAGAGGAGAAACAAACTTCTCCTATCTTTACAGTAGAAGGTAGTGTTGCAAAATGGAGCAAGGTGTCCGCCAAGTGACGCTGTTCGGCTCCCACGGAAACTGGGAGATAGGGACACTAACTCCCTTCGTGTTTGTATTTCAAAAAGATCGCTCACAGATCTTTGCAGACACATTTCTGTGTTGTGAGACTGGTGAGAGGCTTACTTAGCCATTATAAAGATTTACATACATTTGAAAAAGACAGAGAAATTTTGAAAGAAAAGGGAGGGTGGGAAGAAGTCTCTTCCCTTATTTTAAATGGGGCAATTAAGCTCTTATTTTTCATTTGTATTTGCCTCTACAAAACACAAGGTAGTTTTGTCTCTAGCCATGCACGGGTGTGGCTGAGGAACTGTGATGTCAGGGTTGTAACAGGGGTAAAGGTCTGAAAAAGGACAAGGAAATGTTTCATGGGTTGTCTCTTTAAAACCCCTCCCTTTGGGGAATTAAAATTGCATTCCTGGCCGGGCGCGGTGGCTCACGCCTGTAATCCTAGCCCTCTGGGAGGCCGAGGCCGGTGGATCGCCCTAGGTCAGGAGTTCAAGACCAGCCTGAGCGAGACCCTGTCTCTACTAAAAATAGAAATAAATTATCTGGACAACTAAAAATATATATAGAAAAAAAAAATTAGCCAGGCATGGTGGCACATGCCTGTAGTCCCAGCTACTGGGGAGGCTAAGGCAGTAGGATCACTTAAGCCCAGGAGTTTGAGGTTGCTGTGAGCTAGGCTGACGCCACGGCACTCACTCTAGCCCAGGCAACAAAGTGAGACTCTGTCTCAAAAAAAAAAAAATTGCATTCCTTCGCAAGGGCAGTGATCAAAGGTGCAGAATAATCTTTTTGCTGATTGTTTTCTATTATTTTAAACCATAGGAGATGGCTCAGAAAAATTGTCCAGACAAGGGTCATAAGATTGTCCTCACCAGAGATAATCCAAGACCAAAACTGATTGTAGTTAAGCAACAATAGCCTGACACCACAGCATGTGACACCACTCATGTAGACCAGAGCCAGACCACCAAAAACTCCCCTTTTAAATGCCCTGTTTTTCTGCTTAAAGGCAGGATGGTGCTCTTTCAGATGGTAGTCTGCCACCCTCATTTTCCTTTTTCCTCAGACTACTTGTCCTCATTCTTCATTCTCATTGGTTTGGCCTTGGGGACAAGTACCAAGTTTTCAGTAACAGGGTGAGCAAAACTAAAACAGGCAAACATGTCACTTTTATTCTTAAAAATATATCATGAGACTCCATTTCTATTTTAAAAGAAAAACAAATCCAACAAAGTGGCTCATGCCTGTAGTCCTAACACTTTGGGAGGCTGAGGCAGGAGGATTGCTTAAGGCCAGGAGTTTGAAATTGGTCTCAGCAGCATAGTGAGACTCTGTCTCTATTTTTTAAAAATAAATAATTAATTAAAATAATGAAAATAAAAATATATTGTGGAATATTTTTTAGCCTTAAAAGAGAAGAAAATTCTGACACATGCTACAACATGGATGAACCTTAAAAATATGCTAAGTGAAATATGAAATAACTTACACACAAAAGGACAAATACTGTATAATTCCGCTTAAATGAGGTACCTAGAATAGACATAAGCATAGAGACAGAAAATAGAATGATAGTTGCTAGGGGTTGGCGGGAAGGGGAAATGGGGAGTTGTTTAATGTAGTTAAGTTGTGTAGAATTTCAGTTTGTAATGATGAAAAAGTTCTAGAGATAGATGGTGGTGTTGGTTGCAAAACAATGTGTTTAATGCCATTGAATTGTATACTTACAAATAGTAAAAATACACATATAGTGAAATGTATGTGTGTATGTATGTTAACAAACCCATAAAGGAAGTGTTTTTCTAGACTTAGTTGCTCGCCACACAGAAAGCCAATTACTGAGACAATTAGGATTGTCAAGGAAGAAAGGAAGTTTATTGTGAAGGACATCAACTGGGAGGCAGAAGGACTGCCTAAAATCCACCTCTCCAACTGATGGGGTCGGGGGTTTTGTAGAGGTGAAATGAATAATGTATGAAGTGAGTAAGCATCAATACATGTTTGGGGTGTCATGTCAGGCACACAAGTGCAGTGAGAAATCACACTGGCACGTACATTGCATGACCAAAAACTGGTGGATAAGCCCCTCCCACAGAGTATTTAGTAGTATAAAGAATGAGGTATTAATATTGGTCATCCTTTTGGTCTTGTGCCCATGCAGGTTGGGGGAGTAGGTTCCTCAGCAGGTCCTTGGGCTAGATTCGTGGTGGAATGCCACTTATCTTGACTTCTCTGAACAACTGGGTAGTGTAAGGGCTTGTGGTTATCCTGTTATTGTAAGGAGGGTCTGCTGTTTCTGAAAAACAACTCAAAAGGAAGGGGATCAGCAAAACAGAAAATTACAAAGTTCTGGTCAACAAATCTTACCGGCCTGGGAACTGGAAACATAAGAGAACTACAAAAGGCATTGTTGCTCATGGAGCCAGTTATATGTACATATATGTATGTGTGTGCATGTATGTATTTATGTATATAACCTGTGTCAGACCACTCAGGTCAGAATGCCTTTTCCCCATAGCCCAGGCTATGCTCTTTGTACTTACAGCGACTTGGTAGAGAGGGGTCAGGTGGGGAGAGGCACATCTCTCTCTCCTTGACTTCCATAACCGTCTGACATTTTAACATCTGATTTCTACCTCTAGATGCTCTCCAAGTGCTGGGTCTGAGTAAGCAGACCTTTTTGTTTTTAACCGTAACTGTTACCAGAAGAAAGGAAACATCTGGACACCGAACCTCATGCCCCTGACACCTAACAGGTTGGATTTCCTGCCTTGTTCACACATTTGGGGTGGATCTTGACCTACATTCGTTTTTAAGTCACAGAAATGACAGTCTGCAGCAGTATTTAGTAGTAACTTTTGTTTTCTGGCTCTACCTGCTTTCATTGAGTTTATCTTACCCAAAAGAGAGGGTCCTGAAAATTAACGTGTAAATGGAATTTGGGGTAAGACAAATATTTTAAACGGCATCTGAAGAAATCGCAGAAACAGTATTCTTGAACAGTGACTAACTCGTCCTCTGTTTCAGTGCTTCTCAAACTTTTTGGACCCCAAACTGCAGTAAGAAATACACTCACACCACCCCAGTACAACATGCATATGTTACGACATGGGACACATTCTGAAATTTTTTTCCGAATCTCTTCCTGTAAAGATGCTGGTTGCAAACCGCTAAAATTGATTTCATGACTCCTTCATCAGTCTCAGCTTACAATTTGAAAACACTAATACCCATCTAAATAGTTTATTAGTCGGGATGTTTCTGTTTCTATTCTACTTATTTGAGCCTATAACGCTGCATAAACTGCCTACACGTCGCATCCTGCCTAGTGGAGAAAATCCAGTCCCTCTGATAAGCATGGAGAAGCAGTTACTGTTCTAGACTCTGTGGTGGGAAAGTAGTAAAGGAAAAGTCACCTCAGCTTTATGTTTCTGCTGCCAGCATTGGGGACTGATAACCTCTGGGTTTCCTCAGACCTAGAAATTAACCTTCCCTCTGTGGTAGTATTTTTGAGGGAGTGAAACAGGTTTTTTTCAGCTCTTTCTTCCCATACCCCTTCTGAGTTCTTTTAGTTGTTTTCTTTTTTTGCCTTCTTTTTGCATCACTTCCTTTCTCTCAGTGACTCTTCAAAAAGAGGTATTCAAATCTGCAAAACAATTAAATTACTCAAGACTCAGATCTAGATCTTCCTTTTAAGTTGATGTTCTCTCAACTAACCACCTTCAGCACAGCCAAACAAGGGACACCAGGAAAAATTTAGAGTGAAGGATGCACAAGAAAAGGTAGGTATTAACAGAAGAAAGGGACAGAGGCAACTTAATATCGGTTGGTATTGGCTGTGGGAACCGGCTATTCCCTTTCGGCAGGGCTTTCTGCTAGGCTGACCGATGCTGGGTGGCAAAGCCAGCCAGCGCCTCACCTGGCGCTTTGAACCCTGCGGCAGCTGCAGGTCCAGGGGACGGGGAGGAATTGCGCCTTCCTTTCGCTTTCTCAGGCCACAAACCTGACACCTGAGGCCAGAACTACACTTCCCACCACGCAGTGAGGCAGGAGGAAGAAGGGGCAGAGAGGTCTGAAAAGAAAAAGCAGGAAAAAAAGAAAGCATTACCGGCTTGCTAGCCAGGGGTGAGAGACAGCGAGGCAGGTAAGCAACAGGTGGACCAGGAAGGCGAAGGCTGCAGGTTGCAGGACGGAAGGTCGGCACCCGGATGGACGCTGCTTGTTTCTCAGCAGGCTGAGTTAAAGGGGGCTTTTGTGAAAGTCTTTGGGAGTGGCGGGGAGGGGTGGCGCAGGCAGGGAAGACGTGGAAATAGGATCTCAGCTCAAGTTACAGTGATAAGGCACCGGAAGTGGAATGACTTTATTTAGTTGAAAAGTCAGAGGGGGGAAAAAGTGGTTTGATTATGTCTCTTGTCTGCTGGATCATTTAGCCATATGTGATTTCAGAGGCCTCCACAAGAGGTATGGAATCCTGCTTCATCCCTTTAAAGGCCTGGGTTTTTACTTGCAGACTGGATATTTGTGTGCATTTGACTTTGTATGATGATATAGACTTGCCCTTTTCTATGGCTTCAGAGAGAACCAAAGAGTAAAACGGGGGGAAATGAAGAAGGGTGTTACAGCGCAGGAGTGGTTTGCAGTGCATCGCATTTAATCATCAGATGGGGTACGGTTTCAGTTACTTACACCAGCTATTTGATGAACAGACCTAAGACAATATCATATGAAGAGCAGTTAAAGTGACTGGGGACATTTGCCTTGAGGGGATATGCTTGCTGCTCCAAATGTCTGACGGGCTGTCATGTGGAATGGGAATTTGACGTGTCCTGGCAGAGTGAGCATAGCACTGGGCTCCGCAGATGCAAACCCCAGGGAGGCAGGTTTCAACCCCACAGAAGGGAGAGCTGCCCAGTGCAAAGTGGCATTTTTTTCAGGTGGTAGTGAGCTCCTTGTGAGCAAAAATATTTAAGCATAGGTGGATATATAAGCAGGGCTGCTAAAGGTGGGAATAAAGTTTCAGGTGGGGAATTGTGTTGATTACTGTTTTCCAAACCTGGATGGTCATCAGAATCACCTAGGGAGGTGGCAAGAGAGTGAGAGAAAGAGTTTTTATTTTTGTTTTTTTATTGTTTTTAAAAAAAACACTTCTGGGGTGGGCTCCAGGAATGTATTTTTTAATGATCTCCTCAGATATTTCTGATAATCTGTTTAGGAAATACTGTCATAAGAAACAGTGACATTATTTCTAACCTATGGCAAAATATGCCATAACGTTTTTTTTGGTAAGAAGGAGGGTCTCATTATGTTGCCCAGGCTAGTCTCAAAATTCCTGGGCTCCAGCAATCCCTGCTTTGGCCTCCCACAGTGCCTGGCTCTCATAACATTCTAACCCAGTTTTAATTTTGAATCTTCTCAAAATCCTGACTTCCTGGTCAAGAAAAATTAGATGCCAACCAGAATAAAAATGCAGCATCACTCATCCCCAAACTGACTTAACAGTCAAATCTTGTTGGTTCTTGTTACTGGTTGCCTGAGCTGTCAGTCTTCTGGTAGTTCTTCTAGAAGACTCCCCATGTGAGATCGACGCAGGCATCAACACAGGCAGGTCCTCCAAAGGCAGTTGAGTCAGTGTTGTGGCCATCTCCTCACCATCCTCCTGCTCTCTGGGCACTCTGATGGAGCATGGGGCACCTAGGCTCCAGGACTAGGGTTTCATCAATGCTTTTATCTGATAGTGACTGTCTACTGGGCCCACTAGAGAATGACAGTAGAACCTCTTCATTCTGCGGGCACCTCTAAAGTAATGTCAACACACCTAGGGCAGGTGTGGGCTTGTGGGGGCAACTCCCCTGTGCCTGACCAGTCATTAGCATCTTTCTCCCCTGAGGATATCAGTACTGTGTCTTGTCTTCTTCCACTGGATCCCCAGTGCCTGGTGGCTGGTAGGTGCTCACTAAAGAGAAGCTGAATTCCTTCCTTTCTTCCTAGGTCTTTTCTAGGTGGCAAGAGCCATGCAGTTCTCCAGCTCAGCCAGGGCAGAAGATGAGAACTTTGACTATTTGTTCAAGATTATCCTCATTGGGGATTCCAATGTGGGGAAGACGTGTGTGGTGCAGCATTTCAAGTCTGGGGTCTACACCGAGACACAGCAGAACACAATTGGGGTAGATTTCACCGTGCGCTCCCTTGAGATCGATGGCAAGAAAGTGAAGGTCAGAAGGGCACCGGGGCTGGTTCCACATCTTTCAGCCAGAGTTTTCAACTCGGGAACACATGGCTGAGTGATAGAAGATGCCAACGTAAAACATGAAAGGAATCATAAAAGTGCCAAAAGAAAACAAGGGAGTATTTATTTTTATGATTGTGGAATGCGAAAATCAGCCCCTTAAGACACGACATGACCCCAGAAGCCACAAGGGGAAATATTGTTAAATCTAACTATAAAGGCCAAATTTATTTACACATTTCTATGTAACCTATATAAAGGTCAAATTTTCTACATATTCAAAAGATGCCATAAACAAAATCAAAAGATGAATGATAAACTGGAAAGAAATATTTGCATATATGGAACTGACAAAGGGATAAAGGATAATTTCTTTTCTTTTCTTTTTTTTTTGAGACTGGGTCTTGCTCTGTCGCCCCTGGCTGGAGTGCAGTGGTGTCATCACAGCTCACTGCAACCTCAACCCTTCCCGAGCTCACACAATCCTCCTGCCTCAGCCACCCAAGTAGCTAGGACTAAAGGTGCATGCCACCACACCTGGCTAATTTTTTTTTTTTTTTCTACAGATGGGGTCTGTATGTTGTCCAGGCTGGTCTCAAACTCCTGGACTCAAGCGATAGTCTTGCCTCAGCCTCCCAAAGTGCTGGGATTACAGGCATAAGCCACCACATCTGGCTGGGATAATTAATGTGAAGAGCTTATAAATATCTAAGAAAAAAGACCAACAACTAAATTTAAAAAGTTGGCAGTTCACAGATTGGACAAAACTGCTTTTCACAAATTATATGAGAACTAACACATAAATACATATAAAGATGCCCATCTTCAGTCTTAATTAAAGAAGTGCAAATTAAAATAACAGTGAGATACTATATCTTTTACCAATTTGATTAGAAAAGATTGGGCTGGGCGTGGTGGCTCATGCCTGTAATCCTAGCACTCTGGGAGGCCGAGGTGGGAGGATCGTTTGAGAGCTTAGGAGTTCAAGACTAGTCTGAGCAAGAGTGAGACACTGTCTCTACTAAAAAAAAAAAAAAAAAACAGAAAGAAATTATCTGGACAACTAAAAATATATAGAAAAAATTAGCCGGATGTGGTGGTGCATGTCTATAGTCCCAGCTACTCGGGAGGCTGAGGCAGGAGGATCGCTTAAGCCCAGGAGTTTGAGGTTGCTGTGAGCTAGGCTGACGCCACGGCACTCTAGTCCGGGCAACAAAGTGAGACTCTGTCTCAAAAAAAATGAAACAAAACAGAAAAGATCTAAAGGTGTTGGTGAAAATGTAATAAATGGATCTCACTTGGGATTTCGGGAATCCCAAACAGTTTGGGAAAAACAACTGTAAAAAGACATTTTGGAGACTATCAGGAAAATTTTCATATGGTCTGGTTATTAGATGATAACAAGGAATTGTTAAAAAGTTTATTATCAGTGATAATGGTACTGTGGTTATGAAAGAAGTGTCCATTTATGTAGGGATGTGTATTGATGGGAGTCCAGATGAAATGACATGAAGTCTGGGATTTGCTTTAACACAGTATCTCAAAGAAATCAGCAGAAAAGGCTAGACGAAGCAAGTGGCAAACATCTCAATAATTATTGAATCTGGGTGTACAAGGGTTCGTTTTTCTATTCTCTCTAGTTTCGTGTATGTTTGCAAACTTTCGTTTTAAAAAATAAATTTTGTATAAATAGTGTGAGAGAATAAAGAAGATGACACCCTCAGTGTTGGAGGGTGTATAAATTGGTGCTACTGCTTGGGATAGTAATTTGGAAGGTGTTATTATGAGGAATGCCTACACATAAACAGTTGGAGCGGTCCCTTAAAATCAAAACACTTCAGCCAATGCTTTGCCCGTATTCACGCCAATAGGCAGGCCCCCAAAATCTGGCACAAGGGATGACTGAGGTGAAAAGTCAGAAGAATACAAGACCCCAGGATAAAAGGGGTCCACTTCTCTGAGGGAAGTGTCCCTTAGGTGGCGGTTCCCAAACCTGAAAGGACAGCCAGATCACCCAGGGAGCAATGGAAAGAATGTTCCTGCGCCCCACCCCAGACCTACTGAGTCTGAATATCAAGACGGGAGACCCGGGAAACTGTATTTTTAAGATGCTTCAGGTCAACGAGTTCCTATCACGCACGGGAATTCCTGGTGTGAATCTCTTTCCTGTCCTCTCCAGATGCAGGTGTGGGACACCGCTGGCCAGGAGCGCTTCCGCACCATCACCCAGAGCTACTACCGCAGCGCCCACGCGGCCATCATCGCCTACGACCTCACCCGGCGGTCCACCTTCGAGTCCGTCCCTCACTGGATTCACGAGATAGAGAAATACGGAGCAGCTAACTTGGTCGTTATGCTGATCGGTAGGGCGTTGTCAAAGTGTTTAACTTTTCTTTACTCCTCCCTGCCGATGTTTTCGATGGCAGTAGAAAATGATATCTTAAAAGTGCAAGCAGTGGATGGGACCTCAGAAAGTGCCTCGCTCAGAAATTCCCATCAGATTCACTTGAGAGTGACAGTGGGATGGTGTGAACTTGTTAAAAATACAGATTTCAAGGTCCGCCCCCTTGAGATTCTCACTGGAGAGATCCAGGAAGGGGTCCAGGCACCCCAGTGCATTCTGTGCCCCTGGGCTGTGTGGACAGCACAGGAGGAGGTACTGTTGAAGTCTGATGTTAGCAAGTCAAGTGGCTCCAAATCCCAGGAAGCCATTAGGATGAATGGCTATATCCTGGCTATATCCTTGAATGACTACTTACGCCCTTTTGGAGCCTAAGCAAATATTAACAACAAACTAACGTCAAAATTAACAGAAACTTCGATGACACAAAGTAAATGAACAGCTTGGAACATGAGCAATCCTACTGTACATTTAGAAAAATGTAATGTTTCTTCCACTTCTCTGTAGTTTTAGTTTTGCACGCAGGCCTGGCTTGTCCTGGCTCATAAGTACACTACTGTTCACCGAGTGCCTGCTTAATTGTGGCAACTTGGTTTAGGCTCTCGCTACTCCAAGTTTGGTCCACGGACCAGCAACATCAGCATCACTTTGGAGTTTGTTAAAAGTGCAAGGTCTCAGGTCCCATCCCAGAGCTGCTGAATGAGATTCTTCTAACAGGATCGATCCTAGCGCAATTCACATGCAAGTGAAAGTTTGTAAAGTGCAGGTCTGGACAGCTCTGAACTTTGGAGTCAGGCAGATTTAGGTTCAAATCTCTCTCTCTGTCCTTCCTGTCTGAACTTGGGCTTTTTACTTACTCTCTAAATGTCTGCTTCCTCATCTGTAAAACTGGTATTATAGTGCCTGTTCCAAAGGTACTGTTGAGTTGAAAGGATTAAATAAGGTAACATATATAGAGCATTTACAGTGCTAAGAACTCAGTAAAAGGAAGCTGTTATTTCCTAGTAGAGCAAAGAGAGCTCTGCCGTGATATACGGGGGGTGCTGGGTGGGCAGGCAGGGGCAGCCTGTGACCTCCAGGGGCGGAAGGAACCCCAGCAACGGTAGCTTTCGGAGAAGGGCAGAGCAGGTGTAGAAACACATCCCACGGAGGGAATGAAGCCGTTCTAAGCCACGCGAGGCTTCCCCGGGAATGGGGACTGGATCTGCCTTTCCGTTAGATTCCCACGTGTCCCCAGGAGGCACTGGAGGCAGCTGCTCCTCAGGGCCTCTAGGCCTGCGTGGAAAGCTGCCCTGCCTGGCGGTGCTCCCCCGGACCTGTCTTCCCAGGCAGCACCCTGTCCCCGGCCCAGCCTCCCAACTGGCTCTGCCAGACGCCCGCCCTTAGCTACTAATTACTCTGGGGAAACAGATGGGTAACGAATGCCAACACCCTGCAGGGCTTAATCTCACTATGTTTTCTTGGTATTTACGCCCCAGTCTGTCTTTCATAACAACCGTCTCTGCCCCACTTCTTAATTGGTTCTGGAAGTGCCCCCAAAGGTAATCTGGAGGTGCCTCAGTCTTCCAGTTTCTGAGGTGTCTGGTCCCAAGGCCTCCTGTTTTCTCTCGGCGGCCTCCTCACCTGAACCCGAAAAAGTTAACTGTGGTGCTCCCTCACAGAAGTGTCCCTGCACCTTTACTACATTTTCCCTATTCTGTCTCCACATTTCTTCATGCAAGTGTCTCTTTCTGTCTCAAAAGTTTACCCGCAGCCCCTGGCAGCCACTTCGCCCCCATATGGATGATCCACTGGGCACAGTTGATTTGTGCCACACCCTTCCTCTGCCAGCCCTTCCCGGGAGGACCAGCTCCTCCATAATGTCCCTGTTTAAAATCCTCCGTGATGCCAGATGTGGTGGCTCATGGCTATAGTCCCAGCTACTCCAGAGGCTGAGGAGGCAGGATCTCTGGAGGCCAGGAGTTCAAGACCAGAGAGCCCATCTCTGCTATAATACCAGAAATTTAAAAAATACATCTTTTTATTTTTCCCCATTGCCCTCAAGAAAACACACGAATTCCTCAACATGGCTGATGAAGCACTTGGTGACCGAGCCCTGCTTTCTTCCTGGGTGTGGCTGGCTGCCTGCCTTTCTCTCATCCCCCTCTGTTCTGGTCTGACCTCTCAACTCCTTTATACCCTCCCTCCGAGTAAGGGCTTCAGGAGCCAGCTTCTTTCTGTAGGTTATACTGGATATTCTGTCTCCTAACTTTCTTCAGCCTCTGATATTTGCCCCTTGGGATCTCAGCCTAAGTTTCCACTCAAACTCCTATTCTATTTACAGATTTGCAATCTCTCAACAAGAACCCTGAGACCCAAATATTTCAGAGTTTGTCAGACTTTAGAAGCATGCATTCTATGTTACGTAAGGCCCACAGCAGGATCCAGACCGAAATCCATGGCCAAATACATTACTGTCTATGCAGTCACGTGTATGGATAGTCATATAAAGTGGGTTGAATAAAAACTTCAAATGGCCAGTTAGGTCAGATTTCATTATCAAATGAATTGCCAAAAATCTTAGGGGTTTCAGAGGTTTTTGGGTTTGGGGATTGCTGATAAGGGAGTGTACACCTGTACGACTGACAACTTATGCCATTCACCTGGTCCTTAGTGTGTATCATTTTGTGGCCTTTCTCTGATTGGTAAGTTCTTGTATCGCTGTTCAACGTTCTGCGTGTCTCTCTTGCCTCCCTAACGAGATGAAGAAACCCTTCCTAGGGGCAGAGGCCGTCCGTCTCTGGGTGCCGACACCATACACTTAGCCAGCGTCAGCTTCTTTCCCTCCCTCCGGGCGCTGGGCTCACCCAGGCAGGCCTGTGGATTGGCTATGGCGGAGGGGCAGGTGGGCGGAGCGGGTTGTAAAGTTGGAATCCACAGGTCAGGGAGGGATGTAGTGGTCAGGCCAGACCCTTACCTCATCCCTTCCTCCACAAGGGGCTCTCATACCTTTCCTCTGGAAGCAGCACATGGCCCTGAGCTTCAACCTCCCTGGCTACAAACAGGCATATAGTTCTTTGGAAGGTGCGTACCTGTATGAGTCTCTTGTGGCTGCTGTAACCATGACCACAAGCAGGGACGCTGACAACAGCAGAGGTTTGTTCTCTCACTGTTCTGGAAGCCACAAGTCTGCAATCAGTATCACTGGGCTGACATTAAGGTGTCAGCAGAGCCTTGCTCCTCTGGAGGCTCTAGAGGAGGACCTGTTCCATGCATCGTTGAGCTTCGGAGGCTGTCAGCATTCCTGGGTGTTGTCTGCCTCTGTCTTCATACCACTCTCCCCTCCCTGTGTGGGGTTAAGACTGCCTCTACACATGATGGCATTTAGGGCCTGCCTGGCTAATCCAGAATAACCTTCCCAGAGATTAGAACCTGATCTATCTGGGGACCAGTTTTCAGCCTACCGCAATACCAAGTGTGGTAATGTCCACTGAAAACATTCTTGGATTTAAACTTCTTTGGAGATCGTCTAAGTCCAGCTGTGTCACTGAGCAGGTTGTTGGCTGTGACTATGGGAAAGTTGTTTTTAATCTTTTTTTATTAGGACATACTAACATATATAAAGTACACATCAGGCCAGGCACGGTGGCTCACACCTGTAATCCTAGCACTCTGGGAGTCCCAGAGGGGAGGATTGCTTCAGCTCAGGAGTTCAAGACTAACCTGAGCAAGAGCGAGACCCCATCTCTACTAGAAGTAGAAAGAAATTAGCTGGACAACTAAAAATATAGAAAAAATTAGCCAGGCATGGTGGCGCACGCCTGTAGTTCCAGCTACTCAGGAGGCTGAGGCAGTAGAATTGTTTGAACCCAGGAGTTTGAGGTTGCTGTGACCTAGGCTGACACCACGGCACTCTAACCCAGGCAACAAAGTGAAACTCTGTCTCAAAAAAAAAAAAAAAATAGAAAAATTAGCCAGATGTGGTGGTGCACACCTGTAGTCCCAGCTACTTGGGAGGCTGAGGCAGGAGGATCACCTGAGCCCAGGAATTCGAGGCTGCAGTGAGCTGTGAGGGCACCACTGCACTCCAGCCTGGACCACAGAGTGAGCAAGATTTGAAGGAAGAAGAGGGAAGACTGAGAGAGACACTCCTGCACCTTGACAAACTCAGAAGGGAGGAATGACAGTCCATGCAAAGAATGCAAGGGCTCCACTATGCCAGCCAATAACACACACACCTCGGCCCATTCCTCACAGTTCCTAAAGATCTTCCAGAACAGCAAATGAAGAAAATGGCTCCGTTTCCATTCATTAATGGTTTAATTTTCAGGAAATTTGCCCCTCTTACTATTTGTGAATAATGCATGCATGCCCATTGCAGACCAAAATGCTCTTGTTAAAGTTCATTTTGAAACAATCAGATTAAGTTACTCAGTGCGATATCTGCTTATGTGTTACTTCCAGGAAACAAATCTGACCTCTGGGAAAAGCGGCACGTCCTGTTTGAGGATGCCTGCACGCTGGCTGAGAAATACGGCCTCCTGGCCGTCTTGGAGACATCTGCCAAGGAGTCCAAGAACATAGACGAAGTCTTCGTGCTCATGGCCAGGGAGCTGATCGCCCGCAACAGCCTGCACCTGTTCGGGGAGAGTGCCCTGGGCAGCCTCCCCCTGGACTCCAGCCCTGTTCTGATGGCCCAGGGGCCAAGTGAGAAGACCCACTGCACCTGCTGAGCATGTTCACGCGGCCAGTCTCGCCCACCAAAGAGGCCATCTCTGAAACAAAAGGTAGCCAGAAAGCCTCATGTCTCCCGAGCTGCGCCTCAGACCCAGGTGCAGTCTCACTGCTTGTCCCTAATCCTTCCTGCCTGGTGGGGCAGCACCCACGAGTCATAGCCTGACTCTGAGGAAAGCTGACGTCGTCATTTTCCTCGGTTCCTGGTGAAACCAGGCCTGCAGGCATGGGCGTGGGAGGACGAGCTGTGAGCTTCTCCCCTTTCCCTTTCTGTCTCCCCAGCACTTTCCCTGCTTCCTACTGAATTTTGCTTCTTGCCTGATGGAAAGAAGGGAGGAGGGATATCAATCAAGAGGTGGGGAGAATGTCTGGAATGTTCTGGAGCAGTTTGAAACAGTGCAAGCAGGGAGGATGGGACAAGAGCCTGCAATGAGAAGCCAAGATGCTATTGTCACTTTGTTTCCTGGCGTTCACTCAGGTGTTCACTTTGGGGAGCAAGGCCTTTTGACATAAACACTGGACATGCCATCTTGCCAGACGGTCAGGAACCCTCTCATGGAGTTAGAATTGGATTTCACTTTATCCGAGTGGGGCTGATTTGGCCACCCTTCTGGGGATATAAGAGATGCCTACAATTTTTCTTTCTTTCTTTCTTTGGGGGTCAGGGGACAGAACAGGCTCTCGCTCTGTCACCCAGCCTGGAATGCAGTGGCACGATCATAGCACACTGTAGAACCTTGAATTCCTGGGTTCAGGTGATCCTTCGCTTCAACCTCCCAAGTAGCTGGGACTATAGACATGAGCCACTACACCTGGCTATTTTTTTAAATTTTTGTAGAAACGGGTCTCGCTATTTTGCCTCAGGCTGGTCTGGAACTCCTGGGCTCCAGTGATCCTCCTGCCTTGGCCACCCAAGTGCTAAGATTACAGGCGTGAGCCACCATGCCCAACCTACAATTTTTAAAACATCAAATTATCTGCTGGATCACAAATCATTTCTGAGTTGAAATTAAATTGGCTCATACATGAATATCAAACCAGTGTTGCACTGCCCTTCTCCAAAGTGTGGCCAGAGGGCGGCTGGAGCCTGCTGGGGGCAGGGTAACCCCAGCTTTCAGAACTAAAAACATAAGAAGAGACTAGAAGGCATTAGGCACCCCCATCCCTGGGTCTGTGTTAGGGGACTTCAGGGCAGGTGGCAGGTAGTGGGCAAGGGAGCCCCTTTGGGCCCTGAGGTCTGGGCCCACTGGGAGCAGTGGACGTCCACCTGGCAGGACTCCAGGAGGATGAACCCTGCTCACTGCTGTTTACTGGGCTGCCCTGAGCGTCAGAAGTTGTGCAGGGCCCATGGGGAATGAATGATCCCTTGGTTGCCAACTCCAGTGCAGGAGAAAAGTGCCAACTGCATTCTGGCACTCTCCCCTGACACCCTCGGCCTTCCCGTGTCCTCTCGTCCGCTCCATTCTTGGCATCCCGGGCTGGCATTAGGGCCCCACGCGGCCCCAGACGTGGCCCCACTGGCCTCCCGAGAGAGGAAGCCCGTTTCTAAGCCCTCCCGCTGCCCTTCCCCCACCCTGTGCTGGTCCTTTCCTTGCCTCACGTTATCCTCCTGCTCCTCAGACAGTTCTTGGTCCCCAAGGAGTCCTAGGGAGGAGGCATAATTTAAATCCTGTCCTTTGGGACCCATCTGCAAACTAAACCAACCAC
This sequence comes from Lemur catta, assembly GCF_020740605.2. Taxonomy (NCBI): domain Eukaryota; kingdom Metazoa; phylum Chordata; class Mammalia; order Primates; family Lemuridae; genus Lemur; species Lemur catta. The sequence continues at coordinate 11,913,143 of NC_059138.1, read as the reverse complement.
AGAGGACAAGGGCAAAGCTCAAGAGTGGACAGCGCGTCCCCAGCTCCTCCCCGTCAGGAAGCACTCTTGGTTCTTCCCAGTTAAGGTCCCTTCTAGAGACTCCTTGTCTTGCAACAGAGTCTTCATTCCCTGTTGGTTGGTCTATTCCTGAGGAATGGGTGAACCAGTCTGTTCTGTGTGTACCAATCCCAGCACGGGGCCAGGGACGGGCACTGAGCAGAACATGGGCCTGCCAGGCTCACCTGTGGGGACAACTCTGGCAGACTCCAGCCCTCCTGCCAGCAAACCTCTCTCTTTCCTGCTTTCCTCCACCCCCAGGAGGAGATCTGAGGTCAGAGATCAAAGACAGCCTGAAGTACTAGTATTCCCTGAGGCATTTGCATGTTAATGGGAATCAAAGACTAACCTAAAGCTCTAGGCTGGGACTCAAGCCACTGGGAGAGAAAGGCATCTGGGGAGAAGGTGGCCTTATGGTGACCCCTGAGATCACCCACTGGGACAGCTCCACTGGCAGATTATTTTCCCATCCACAGGTATCTTTCACTCTAGGTCTCAGAGATGGTGTTAAGAGGGGACAGAGATGGCTGCACGGTGCAGGGTGCGAGGGGACAGTTCCAGAGCTGGCTCAGGGATGGGAGAGCTCCATCTACACCAGACACTGGCCACCCGAGCAGCTCCACTAAACAAGCAGCAGTTCCATCTCAACCTCGTTGCTGGAGTTTCTGCCCCTTCCCAACGGGACCCTCCTCCTCACTCTGTTCACAGAGGAGAAGCCATGAGACCAGCTACAGAACCCTGGCTTCCAAGCTCATATTAGGAACTTGCATTGAAGTTCTGAGAGTGACCTCAGCCTTGTCCACGGGCACTTCCTCCCTCCTCCAAACCATCTCCACCCAGGACAGCTTCTAATGGAAAGACCAACTTCCGAAGTCTGTCACCAACACAGAGCCCCCTGTGTTCGGGTACACGGACTTGGCAGTGTGTGTGCCCAGCCCCACCCACTTATTCAGTCAACAAGCCAAGGCAGGTGCTGGCAGCTCATTGTCACCCACTAGGGCAGGCCTGGCTTATGGTGAATGGTGATGGTGATGGTATGAGACTCAACCCCCTGGGCATGGACTGCAGCTCTTGTCACTGTGTGTCCTTGGGCAAGTCACACACCTCTTTGAAGATACAGTTGTTTAAATGAACTCTTGTGAGGAGCAAAAAGGAAGAGCCTTCAAAATGCTTTAGAAGTGGCCAGGAGCAGTGGCTCTTGCCTGTGATCCTAGCACTCTGGGAGGCCAAGGTGGGAGGATCACTTGAGCTCAGGAGTTCGAGACCAGCCTGAGCAAGAGGGAGACCCCATCTCTACTAAAAAAAGTAGAAAAAATTAGCCGGGCAACTAAAAAATAGAAACAAAAAATTAGCCAGGCATGGTGGCGCATGCCTATAGTCCCAGCTACCTGGGAGGCTGAGGCAGGAGGATCGCTCGAGCCCAGGAGTTTGAGGTTGCTGTGAGCTAGGCTGATGCCACGGCACTCTAGCCTGGGCAACAAAGTGAGACTCTGTCTCAAAAAAAAAAAAAATGCTTTAAAAGTATAAAAAGCAAGACAAAGTCAATATGGAATCATCATCTTCATAATTCAGCAGACATTGGGGGAGGGGCTAGAACTAAACCTCAGTCTCAACACTTCACTTGGTATTTAAGGCTTTACCCCTGGGAAGGGTTGGCAAAGGGGTGCATTTTCCCCCTGGCCTACTAGTCCCTTGAGAATAAAACCCTTCTCTATTTATTCCATGTCTTGCCACAAATATTCTTTGATGACATAAAGGAATTCTTGAAAAACTTTTGTCCCCTGAAAATGCATATGTCAAAGCATTGTCTTCACAAGCGATGATGGCAGAAGACTTCCTGTCTTTCCATGGAGCAGGCAGCACTGAACCACCCGTGTCCAGCCTTGAAGAGTAGTCCAGCCTTGAGGCTGGCCCCTGCCCCTCAGCTTGCCCAGGGACGGGTTATGGTGCGGGGTGTGAAGTTCTGGGGTGGTGTCTCTTCAGAGGGACGGTCCGAGAAGTCCTTCCTGCCCCTATTCCAAGCTCTGTGCCGTTCAGACTCCCGAAAGGATCTTTCACGGCTAGCAGCACTGTCTGACGAACACCATTTCTAGACTAGTTTCCTGACAGGTTCTAAGATGAAATCACAAGTGGTTACTGCAGCACGCTCTCCAAGGCATAGGATCAAAGGGACGTGGGACTGACGGGGAGAGGCTGTGCTATTTGTGATGCCGAACCCTACCGAGAGGCCTCGGAATGCTGGGCGCAGGGGTTCCGCCATCTTACTCTGACTTTGCTGTGGGTGTGTAATCCAAAGTCTCCGGGGGACGCAGGCTCTCTTATGAACCTCAGGACAGTGAAAAGAGTGAGGGGACAGCTGTCAGCCCAGCACCTGACTGCCCATCTCAGGCCAACTGAGGCCTGGATAGGTTTGGGGTGAAGAGCCAGGGTTTTCTGAAAACATCACCATTTTCACAGCCAGACCCTCCTAAGCTTGACAAATCCATTGACCAAGATGTGGTCTTCAAAAACTCCCTCTGTAGAGGGTCCTACCTTGTGTTATTGAAATATTCTCACCTTGTTCCTGGAAGAGTGTTCGAGACTTTCTCTGTTCCTCAATTTGGTTTCTTCTAACCCACCGCAAACTAGCTTCCTTTTTCCTTTAAAATTCTTCTCAACAAAATCTCCAACCTCTTGTTAAATCTCACTTTGCTTCCTGGTCCTTATTTTCCTTCTCTCCAGACAGCATTGGGTGGTTCTGACAGCCTCCATCTTAACTTGACCCTTGACTTCCCTAACACTCCGGCTGTCCTCCTGCCGTCTGGCCCCTCCGCCTCAGTCTCCTGGGCCCTCCTCACCCTGTGCCTGTCCTGTAGCTGCTCTCCCGTCCCCACCACCTTCCCCAGGGGCTCTCACAAACACTCCCTTGGCCTCTGTGACCCTCTGGGCGCTGAGGACGCCCACATCCCACCACAGCCTCGTTCTCTCCCATGAGCTCCAGGCTCCCATGGCCACTATGTCCCCTGGCAGCGTCATCACTGGGGCCCTTCCCTCAAAGCTGCTCACCCTTTCCTGGCTCCAGACTTCGGTATGACACTGTCCATTCTGTGGTCTAAGCTACAAACCTCAGTGTCTAACTCTACCCCTCCTCCTCGGCATCTTTCGCATCTGATCAGTTGCAGGGTCTTTTCAGTCCTAACTGCATAGCTCTCAAATCTGCTCGTGGCCATGGCCTTAGCTGACCATCAACATCTCTCGGCTGGATTTCTGCCACAGCCCCTACCAGAGGTCTTGCTCCTGCCAGGGAATTCTCCACCCAGCAGACAGAGAACCCCAAACAAAGGAGGCTGATCACATGGTTCCCCTGATGAAGACCCTTCTGCGGCTCTCCAGGGTCCTAAGGACCTACTCCAAACTCCTCGGTGTGATGTCTGCCTTCTCCTCTTTCCTTCCTCTCTCTCCCTCCTACCCAATGGTCTCCCAATGTCCCTGCTCACCTTTTCTCTTTCCTAACAGGCCAGTGTGCCCTGGCCATTGCTGGGACTTGCCCAGGATATTCTGACTTCCAGAAGTCTCCCCAGCCCCCCAGACTGGGGCAGGGCCTCTGACAGTGTGCTCCCAGCCACCCCGGGCTCATGAATAAATGGAAGAAGGAAAGAAGAATCCAGTTTTCTCAAAGGCCACATGAATTGGCCCTATTAAAGAGCCTTTTGCGGGGGTGAGGTGGCTCATGCCAGTAATCCTAGCACTTTGGGAGGCTGAGGTGGGAGGATTGCTTGAGCTCAGAAGTTCAAGAGCAGGAGGTGGAGACCAGCCTGAGCAACAGCAAGACCCTGTCTCTACAAAAAATACATAAATTTGGGTCAGGCATGGTGGTTGATGCCTGTAATCCCAGCACTCTGGGAGGCTGAGGCAGGAGGATCTCTGGAGCTCAGGAATCGGAGATCAGCCTGAGCAAGAGGAAGACGTGGTCTCTACTGAAAAAAAAAAAACTAGAAAAATTAGCTGGTGTGTGTGTGTGTGTGTGTGTGTGTGTGTGTGGATGGTTGGGAACTTCAAAGTTCCCCAGCTCCTCAGTGCTTTCTTGTTGGGAGCCAGCTTAGCCTTATGCAAAACGCCATCTTATACAAAGCGCCATCTTAAGCTTACATACTTCTTCTTCTTCCCTCTTGCACAAAGAAAGCGCGCGCAAAGCCTGTAACACCCCTCCCACTCCCTCGTCTCATATCACATCACCGCCCTTCCTCCTATCAGAAGCTGCCACGTGTTCTTATTCCTGCCCTCCCCCGTTACAGTGCATATAAGCAGCCACCCAGCAATAAAATTTTGGGGCTTGATCAGAATCTTGTCTTGCCCCCATTTTGTGTGTCTCTTGTCTCTTTTCTTTCACCAGCAGCAGGTAGTCCTCCTCGCACCCCTGCGTTGTATGCCCCGCTGGTCGGGACACTTTCTGCTGCTATGGGCCGCATGGCTTCCCAAAGCCTCTGCCCTACCTGACTGTATTCTAGATGCCTAGTGGGACCTGAAAAACTAATATTTTTCTCCCAATTTTTATAATGAAAAATTTCAAACACACAGAGAAATTGAAATAATATAACACTTAATATCTATACTCCCATCACCCACATACCTAGATTCAAAATTTGTTAAAATTTTTCCATATTTGATATATAGTAGATACCATAGTTCAGCCCCCCCAAAAGTTTAGTATGTATTTCCTAAGAATAAGAATATTCTCCTACATACAATTATCACACCTAAGAAAATTTACAGTGATTCCTTAATATCATCTAACATTCAGTCCCATATATCTTGGGATTTTAAAACCCTTTTGTAAATTTAAAAAAAAAGGATCCCACACTTGTCAGAATGGTTATTATCAAAAAGGTAAAAGGTAACAAGTGTTGGTGAGGATGTGGAGAAAAGGGAACCTTTGTATGCAGTTGATGTGAATGCAAATCAGTACAGCCACTATGAAAAATGTCATGGAGCTTCCCAAGAAAACTAAAAATATAGCTACATGATCCAACAATCTTATTTCTGGGTATATAACTGAAGGAATTGAAATCAGTATGTCAAAGAGACATCTGCACTTCCATGTTCACTGCAGCACTATTCACAATAGGTAAGATACGGAAGCAACCTAAGTGTCTATCAGTAGATGAGTGGATAGAGAAAATGTATATATGCACAAATAAAATACCATTCAGCCATTAAAAAGAAGGAAATGCTGTCCTTTGTGGCAACATGGACAAACCTGGAAGATACTATGCTGAGTGAAATAAGCCAGGCACAGAAAACAATACCACCTGATCCCACTTATATGTGGAATCTAAAAATGTCAAACACATAGAAGCAGAGAGTAGAAGGGGGTTACCCAGGGTAGGGAGGGAGGGAACGGGAAGATGTTGGACAAAGGGTACAAAGTTTAAGTCATACAGGAGAAATAAGTTCTTGATAGATCTCTTGCATGGTGTGGTGGCTAAAGTTAATAACAATGTATATTTCAAAGTAGCTAAGAGTAAATTTCAAATGTCTGACCACAAAAATAAGAGAGCGGATGGATATGTTAATTCATTTGATTTAATCATTTCAAAATTGTATACATATACTAAAACAACACATTGTACCCCAAAAGGTACACAATTATGATTTGTCAATTAAAAATAGTATTAATAAAAATAAATATCCAGCATGCAGTCAAGTTTTTCCACATTACATTTAGCCCTCGTGTTCCTCTACTCTCCCCACTTTTTTCCTATGACATCGTCTGTTTGAAGATAAAAGGCATTATCTTTTATTTTTTATTTTTTTATTTTGTTTAATTTTAATTTTATTGCTGGGAATTGAACCCGGGGCCTTGTGCAAGCATTGTCTTTTAGAATTTTGAATCTGTCTGTTTCTTCAAGGTTAACTTCTAGCCTCTCTATCCCCTGTCTGGGGGAAGTGAGTCTAAAGGCTTGATGAGATTGGTTCAGGGCATAACATTCTGGGGAGGACCACGCCCTGGGGAGCCGGTCAGGCCAAAGGCCATCTCTTCTCTGAGAGGCCCTTGGCTTGATCACGTGTTGAAGGTGGGGCCTGAAGATCTGTCCATGAACAAGCGCCTTTCCTCCCTCGCAACGAGATGTACTCTTCAGGCAGATACTTGGCACCGTGCAAATACCAACAACATTTCACTTACTGGCTTTGGCACCCACTGATGACATCTGTCTGAATCAGTTTCATCAGGTGTTATAAAATGGTGCTTAGAAAATTCTAGTATTTTTTCTGCATTTATTAACCATCACTCTCCTGCAAAGAAGAGATTTCCCTCATCAACAGGGACTGAACTACAGAGGCACGGATGTAATATTTGCGTGCCTACTCGATATAAAGCTCTCTTTTCATTTTCAAAACTCCTCACTTGAGATAGTTGCTATTCTCCACATTTTACAGGCAAAGAAATTAAGGTTAAATAATTTACCCAAGGTAACATGTTCAATAAGTGACAGGAGACCTTTGGCTGCAGTATTATACAGATTAGGTAACCTGAAATCCTCTTAGTATAAATACCTGAAAACACTGGATAAAATATTTATAAATGATTGTAAATTCATAGTCAAACTCACAAGAAAGTAAAGACAATCTCTAGGGGCTAAAAATGAAGAGGTAACTGAAAACTAAAATCACAAGCACTTCACTCACTGTCTTGAGGCTGGGGGAGGACGATTTGCCATCTAGGAAACCGGCGCTTTGAGGTTTGTTGCCCATGTGGGGACGGAAGAGGAAGCTTCCACCTCTATGAGGCAGACAGTAGAAACTAAGACCCCCCCACACACACACACAAAGAACTCCAGATTATTTAACAATCTGAGAGAAACTAAAATGTATATTTAAAATGATTATACACTTAAAAGAAGGAGCACAAAAACTCGAGAAAAGAGTATAACCCTAATGATTCACACCAATTTTCCTTCATTTCTCTGCACATCAATCTCAACCAATACACTGCAAACCTCATCAGCTTCTGGGATTATGCACTCTGGGGGATTATCTGGAATTGAAATCGTACTGCAAACAGGTTACACATGGTGAGAACAAGGTCACCTGAATACCTTCAACTTGTAATTAACCCACCTGGGCTTCTGTTGAAATTGCAGTGCTACACTTGAAAGGGACCCATAAAATTTGCCGACTGGAGTGGCTCCCCTGGCTTAGCGCCTGCAAGGCTCTTGTCTGCTATTAAAAGTGGGATGGCTTTTGCGAAGCTTAGCACAGACTCAGCCCACACTGGAAGCTACCTCGGGCAGGCTTTGCTTTGTAGATGTGGTTCCAGGCAGGCTGGCTATTAATTGAATTCTGGCATTTTTCTTATATCCCCCAAATTGTGTAGTTGCTAACAAGTGAGTTATATGAAATTAAGTTCCAACAGGGACATTTTGGAAGAATGAAAAGATTATAAAACAACTCAATATTTTACCTTGTCTGTCGGCGTCAAATGCATTTCTTCTGTGAGGAAATCTTTCAGTTAATATTTCATTGTTCAGAAGTTGTTTCTGAATCTCTTCCCTACTCTATTACTGATTAGATCTATTGGTAGTAATAGTAATATTACTATGATAGTAACAATAGTGGCAGACACATATAGCAATTACCACGTGCCCAGCACCACAGCAAGCACTTTATTTATACTAGCTCAATGAATCCTGTCAAGTATCTTTTGAAGTAGGTACTACTTATAATTCCTATTTTGAAAAATGAGGATATGAGACACAGAGAGATTAAGGTCACACAGCTAGTAAATGGCAGAGCCAGGATTCAAATCCAAGAAATCTGGTTCCAGAACCTGCTTTTAACAATTATGCTATACTTCCTCTCAGAGAATGGGCAGTGTTAGATTTGAATTCAATCATGTTAACCCCTCTTCATCCACTACACACGGACACATAGAGAGAGGGAAGGAGAGAGGGAGAGAAATGTACCCTTTCCAAGGTACACTCTCATATATACATTTCAGTGTCCTCCAAAGTAAGTTGTGCGGCTTTCTTGGTAAAAGAAGCTGGAGGTGGAGGAGGAGGCAGTAGGGGGAGGACGCAGGGTAGGGGGAGGAGGGGTAGATGGCTGGTGGAGGGGAACCACAGGGAAGCTGTGCCTGTAATGTGCCAGGCCCAGCCTGAGTACACTTCCTCTTGGATGAGGAAGAAACTCCAGTTCACGCATGTGCAAGGTTATACAGGTGAGCCGGGTGAATCAGGCTGGGCTCCAGCGTGCCATTCCAGTACAAGAGTTACAGGTGTGAGCCACTGTGCTGGAGGCTGGGCACACTGGCTCTCGCCTGTAATCCCAGTACTTTGGAAGGCTGAGGCGGGAGGATTACTTGAGGTGAGATCCCGTCTCTGCAAAAAGTTGTTAAAAAAAATTAACCGGGGGTGGTGGTGCGTGCCTGTAGTCCCAGCTACTCGAGAGGCTGAGGCAGGAGGATGGCTTGGGAAGAGAGCAGCAGAGCAAGCACATGCCAGGACTGTGGGCAGGTGGTCTGCTAACCTTCAGGTGGTTGAGAAGAGGTTCTGGGGATTCATATCATCAAAGGCAATAATAACGGTATCTGCTTCAATTTTTCATTTTCAAAGATATCAACATGGGAACTGTTCAAGAGCCGTGATCGGTTACTGAAGGGACATGTGCAAATGCTCGGGAGATTCACTTAGATGGTTTTACTTCAACAGAAATACAGCTAGCTGCTAAGGTGGTTTGGACATCATACAGTTTCTTTTTTCTTAACCATACATTGTTTAATTTGTACTCAAAAATAATTGCCAAATACTGGAATCAGCAGGAACGCTGAAGTTAATACACATTAATACAAAGCACAATAATTGGTGATAATTCTGCAGAATCATCCAAAGATTGATCTTCACCTGATATATAAGTTGCATTCACTCATCATAATTCTTATACAGTGTTTCAAGATGTTTCCAGAACTTGAAAGACCAATATTTAAAAGAGATGACATAGTAATAACTGCATTCAATTAGTTTTTCACGTATTAGGATTAAAAATGATCTATACAGGCCAGGTGTGGTGGCTCATGCCTGTAATCCTAGCACTCTGGGAGGCCGAGGCGGGTGGATTGCTCGAGGTCAGGAGTTCGAGACCCCATCTCTACTGAAAATAGAAAAATTAGCCGGGCTTGGTGGCACCCGCCTGTAGTCCCAGCTACTTGGGAGGCTGAGGCAGAAGGATCACTTGAGCCCAGGAGTTTGAGGTTGCTGTGAGCTAGGCTGACACCAAGGTACTCTAGCCCAGGCAACAGAGCAAGACTCTGGCTCAAAAAAAAAAAAAAAAAAAAAAAAAGTAGATGAATTTGAAGACATGGTGGCTGAGAGGCGGCTCATCCCAGATGGCTGTGGTGCTTCCACTATACTGCCCGCTCATTCGAGCCCACCAGTAAATTCTACTTCCTGGCAAAAAAAAAAACAAAAAAAAAACCAGAAAAGGATTTGTCATTTGGGAACACTGGCTTTAGGAAAGCTGGTTTGTTTCCCCCCCCCCCCCCCAATGTAGCATTTTTTTAGAACTTTTCTCTTATGCTGCTCATTGCAGAAAATTTTTCAATTACAGAAAATCTTGCCTGGGTGCAGCGACTCATGCTGATAATCCCAGCATTCTGGGAGGCCAAGGCAGGAAGATCACTTGAGCCCAGGAGTTCAAGACCAGCCTGGGCAACAAACAGAGACACCTCCCCCTCCACCTCTTAAAAAGAAAAGCTTAAGAACATTAAAAGCACCTGGGATCCAATTAAAGGGACTCTCTCGTGCTGATTTTGTACAAGTTCTGACTTTTTCTATAAACATTTAGGCATGCACAGGGATATAGCTATTACTCACCCCCTCAGGGGGTTTATTTAAGTCCTACCCCTGCCATTTACAATATGAACCTGGAAAGTCATTTCCAATTTGGGGGGACTTAATGCTCTCAATTGGAAAAAAAGGAGTCTAGCCTAGAGAATGCTTCTCCACCCCAGCTGTGTACTGATGGGCCACAGTCTTTTGCTAAATGTACAGATTCCTAGGCCCTAGCCCTGGAGATAAGCCAATTTGTACCTTTTTACAAGTCTCTTCACAAGCACAATTCTCATAAGCCAATCCACAGACTGACCTTTGGGAATCTTTAGACTAGAACTGACCAGTTTTATTTATTTATTTTTTATTTTTGAGACACAGTCTCGCTCTGTTGCCTGGGCTAGAGTGCTGTGGCATCAGCCTAGTTCACAGCAACCTCAAACTCCTGGGCTCAAGCAATCCTCCTGCCTCAGCCTCCCAAGTAGCTGGGACTACAGGCATGCGCCACCATGCCCAGCTAATTTTTCTATTTTTAGTAGAGATGGGGTCTCACTCTTGCCCTGAGCTCAAGCGATCCTCCCACCTTGGCCTCCCAGAGTGCTAGCATTACAGGCATGAGCCACCATGCCTGGCCAAGGCTGATGGATCTGATCCTGGCCCTGTAGACAGCAAAAAGTCCCCAAGGATTTTGAGGAAAGGAATTATATGATGCTATGAATAGAAATACACAGTATCAAGGCAGTTGGGCCAAATCTAAGGCAAGGGCAGTTTCCAGGTGCAGAAACTGAGGATGAGGTGAGAACTGGGCACCCCAGAGGAAGTGTCCAGCAAGCAGCGGGATACTGGACCAGCACTGGTTAGAAGGCCAGGTCTGAGGAAAATGTGAAGTCAAGAGGCTGTGTATTACCATTATCATTTTAGTGAAAACATCACAGGACATAGCTATTTGTGCTCTTTTTTTTTTTTTAAATAATTTAAAGAGGTTTATTCTGAGTCAAATTGAGGACCACGACCTGAAGCCATGCCCAAGAAGCCTTGAGCAAGTGGACTCTGTGCTTTTTTTTTTGAGACAGTCTCACTCTGTTGCCCTGAGTAGAGTGCCATGGCGTCAGCCTAGCTCACAGCAACCTCAAACTCCTGGCTCAAGCGATCCTTCTGCCTCAGCCTCCTGAGTAGCTGGGACTACAGGCACCACATCCACCATGCCCAGCTAATTTTTCTATTTTTACTAAAGACGTGGTCTCTCTCTTGCTCAGGCTGGTCTCGAACTCCTGAGCTCAAGCAATCCTCCCACCTCGGCCTCCCAGAGTGCTAGGATTACAGGCGTGAGCCAAAATAGGTACAGAAATTGAAAGCATTTAGAAATTTTTCTATTCAATGAAGCAAAGCAAATGAAACATAAACAACAAGGAAAAAAAAGAAAAAAGAGAATAGAAATTTTTCTAGCAATTTGGCATTGCCACATCTAATTTTATGTCCAGTCAATCCAAATAATAAAAAATTTGGTATTGTATTTGGAAGGATATTTTCCTTTCCATTTTTCTAATTAATTTTTGTTGTCTTTTCACAAGAGTATTGGGCAAGAAAAAAAAACAAAACCATAATACACTGAAATAAAAAAAAAAAAGAAAAAAAGAGTATCGGGCCGTGAGGGATTAGAAATTAAAAGGAAAAACCACAATTAGTCCATGATCATGATAGTTTGAGAAAAACTGGTGTAAATAACATTAAAGATTGGGAAAAACAGTGATCAAGTCTGCCAATTCCAAGAAGGAAGGAGGGAGGGAGGGAGGGAGGGAGGGAGGGAGGGGAAGGAAGGAAGGAAAGAAAAAAGAAAGGAAGAAAGAAAAAGAAAAGAAAGGAAGAAAGAAAAAGAAAAGAAAGGAAGAAAGAAAGAAAGGAAAGATTCCTGCAATTCTTGGACTTGGCAGGAATGTCATTAGAGGCCTTTGGCAATGCACTTTAAGAAACAGATTTTACATTTCTACCCAGTAAAACTTACCCTTATCACAAGATGCATATAACATTTATTTTCTTAAAGTTGCTTGTGACCCACTCAAATGTTTTCCCAACCCATTAATGGGTAACAACCAGAAACTTGAAAATATTGCTCTAGAAGGGAGATTTCATGTCTCTATTGCTACTTGGTATACATTATCTGCCAGTGTGATTAACAAGCAACCACTCGAAGGTATTAATGATCTCCAACCTTAATGATTCAAACAGACTAGACTACAAGTGACGAAGGGGACAGTACAGTGAAGAATACAAATCTGTTATTAAAGTCACCCAGAAAAGTGAGACAGATCCTGAAAGGCAGCATACACTAGCAGATCCATGTAAAGTAACACAGATTTGGAGGCCACAGCTATAAGTCTACCACTCACACACTAGGTGTTAGATACTGTGTTAATTGTTTAACTTCTGAATCTTGGTTTCTTCATTTGCAAAAGGAGACTAACACAGGTCTTAACTAGTTTACAGACTTGTGAGGATCAAATAAGAGAGCCGAAAAACTGCTTTATAAAGCATCATGCAAGTTTTCATTTAAAGATAGTGGTATGGGCCCGGGCATGGTGGCTCATGTGTGTAATCCCAGCTCTTTGGGAGGCCAAGGTGGGAGGATCGCATGAGGTCAGGAGTTTGAGACCAGCCTGGACAAAAGAGAAAAACCCTGTCTCTACAAAAAAATATATAAAAATTAGCCAGGCATGGTAGTGCATGCCTGTAGTCGTAGCTATTCAGGAGGCTGAGCCAGAATGATGGCTTAAGTCCCCAGGAGTTCAAGGTTACAGTGAGCTATGATCATGTTCCTACACTCCATTCTGGGCAACAGAGACCCCATCTCTAAAGAAAAAAAAAAATACAGTAGTATGGTTAGATGGCTTAGACTTCCGATTGTGGCACAGTTGGCCCAATAGTGCGAAAGTGGCTTTATAATAGCAAAGGTCCTTCTGAGACAAGATTCTGGGCATCCAGTGACTTTAGGGGAGGACATGGGATAGCTACTTTGGAAAATAGTTTGGCAGTTCCTCCAAATGTTAAACATAGAGTTACCATATAATGCAGGAATTCCACTCCTAAGTATATACCCAAGAGAACTGAAAACATAGCTTCACACAAAAACTTTTACATGAATGTTCATAGCAGCATTATTTATAATAGCCAAAAAGTGGAAATGACCTAATTGTCCATTAACTGATGAACAGATAAACAAGTGGTATTACAATGGAATATCATCCAGCCATTAAAAGGAATAAAGTACTGATATATGCTACAACATGGATGAACCCTGAAAATATGGTTAAAACAAAGAAGCCAGTCACAAAAAGCCACATATTATATTAATATAAACCCATTTATATGAAATGTCCAGCACAAGCACATCCGTAGAGACAGAAAACCTATCTCTATGGAGTAGCTGCCAGGGGTCAGTGGTTTCCAGGGGCTGGGAAAAGAATAATGTGAAGTGACTGCTAATGGGTATGAGGTTTGTTTTGGGGGTAAAATCTACTCACTTGGCTTGATACTACTCATTTTGGAGTGACAAAAATGTTCTGTAATTAGATAGTGGTGAGTGTTGCACAACACTGGATATTTTTTTAAACCACTACATTGTACTTTTTTTTTTTTTTTTTTTTTGAGACAAGAGTCTCTCTCTGTTGCCTGGGCTAGAGTGCCATGGTGTCAGCCTAGCTCAGAGCAACTTCAAACTAATGGGCACACACCACCATGCCTGGTTAATTTTTTCTAGAGACGGGGTCTCACTCTTGCTCAGGTTGGTCTCAAACTCCTGAACTCAAGCAATTCTCCAGTCTCCGCCTCCCAGAGTGCTAGGATTACAAGCGTGAGCCACCGTTACCCCACCTTAAATTGTACATTTTAAAAGGATACATTTTATTTATTTTTCTTTTTTTGAGACAGAGTCTCACTCTGTTGCCCAGGCTAGAGTGCCGTGGCGTCAGCCTAGCTCACAGCAACCTCAAACTCCTGGGCTCAAGCAATCGAACTGCCTCAGCCTCCCAGGTAGCTGGGCCTATAGGCATGCACCACCATGGCCAGCTAATTTTTCCTATATACTGTTTTAGTTGTCCAGCTAATTTTTTTTTTTTTTTTCTTTTTTTAAGTAGAGATGGGTTCTTGCTCTTGCTCAGGCTGGTCTCCAAATCCTGAGCTCAAATGATCCTCCACCTCGGCCTCCCAGAGTGCTAGGATTACAGGCGTGAGCCACCTTGCCTGGCCAATTTTAGAGTGTATCAATTGGATCTCAATAAAAAAGAAATAATGGCATGAGAAATGGTTCAAGATTAAGGATTTGCTCATAGATGATCTTTAGGATGAGATGAAAAGAGGCCTTGGGAGGGAAGGCAAGAATGGGATTGAAGGGGGTATATCTATGACCCCCACAGTATGCACAGGGGTAAAGTGGTTAAGGGGCTGGGATCAACAGTGAAAAGGTGGCACTGCTGGAAATGGTGGGACTATCAGATGCTGAAACTGATTGAGCAGCACGAACCACAGCAGCAGTTTGGCATGTTAGAATGTAAACACCAGAAAGGGCAGGGATCTCCTTTTTATACTCCTATATCCCAAGCGCCTAAAAAAAGCAGGGACTTAATATTTGATGAATGAATTCAGGGTAAAGGTTAGAAGTACAAGTATATTTAACTGGACCCTTCCTGCTAAGAACATTATTGGTAAGGTGGGAAAATTTTATATATTAATTTTTTAAAATAAATTTAATACATACACATAAGGTATACAACATCACATTATGGGATACATGTTGACAGTAAAAATATCACTATAGTGGAGCAAATTATCATATCCATCATTTCACATAGTTACCCTTTTTTTGTTTTTGTTGCAAGAGCAGCTAAAATCTACTCATTTGGCATGAATTACACAGGACAATTTTATTACCTATAGTTCTCATGTTGTACATTAGATCTTTAGGCTATATATTCATTTATCAATGTTAAATTCTGATAGTTGTATTGTAGTTACACAGGATAAATAACTGAAGTATTTAGGGATAAACTGTCCTATCTACAAATACTCTCAAATGGACACGGCTGGGGGCGCAGAGATACAGAGATGTGTGAAAGAGCAAATGTGCCAAAATTTCAATAATGGTGAATCTAGATGAAGAGGAATGAGTCTTCGATATACCATTCTTACAGCCTTTCTGTAAGTCTGAAATTTTTGAAATAAAAAGGAGAAAAATAGGTGAGTGTGTACACTA
The DNA here is from genome assembly GCF_020740605.2 of Lemur catta. Classification (NCBI taxonomy): domain Eukaryota; kingdom Metazoa; phylum Chordata; class Mammalia; order Primates; family Lemuridae; genus Lemur; species Lemur catta. The sequence continues at coordinate 11,898,038 of NC_059138.1, read as the reverse complement.
ATACATATTAGGTTGAGCTACATGATACCGATATTAAACTCTTTGAGCTACAAAAACGGAACAAGCATCTGGGCCAATCATAAACTCCAAGTCAAATGCTTTTGAAATTACACGGGTCCTCTCAAACCCAACCACTTTCAACACCCATCATAACAAAAATATATTCGCTGAACACTTAATAGTTTAGTTACTAGTATAGCTGTTAATAGAATATTTCAAAGATCTAATTTAGACTAAGGAAAGGATTTGGCCTTTCAAGTTGCACACGTGATGGTTTAGTGATCACTAACTTGCGAGATTACCAAACACTAAGAATGGTAAAATGGAGTTTGTAGTTCTTTTAATACTATCCTTGATACACCCCCTTACTTCTTAATACAGTCTGCAATCCCATATGCTCATATTCAGCTAGAAATTACTGCAAACCATTGTATCAAAATTCCAATAAATGTATTATGTTTGGCCTTTGGAATCTGCTCTTTACAAATTTTGGACTATGGAACCAAGTTTAAAAAGGAAATTCTCCTCCACTCCCACTGCTTCACTTGACCAGCCTTAAAAAAATAATAATAAAATAAAAGGAAATTTACAAAACCAACCAACCAAACAATATCAAAGTGAAACAAGCACTGTGGATGATTTCCAAGTGGTAGGGAGAGGCTGACAGCAACCTCCTACCTGGGGTATTTGATTTATACTTCAGTCCACCTCTCATGCTATCCAAGTATGGTCCGTGGACTTGCTAGATTGGCATCATCTTGAGAGATTGTTAAAAAATAGTGTCTGGTGCCCACCCCAGACCTACAGAATCAGAATCTGCATTTTTAACAAGACACCCCCCCATTCATTTGCATATTAACGTTTGAGAAGCACTGCTCCTAAGACTGGTTGTAACTGCAGCAAGTCATGATCAGTTGGGTGTGTTGAATTTAGTAAAGTACTAAAATTTAGAGAGAATGTCTTTGATATATTAGGGCAATCCAAAATTATTCCTATAAACGTTACTGACATTGTTAATGATGTTACTGACTTGCACTGATATACTCTTCTAAAGAAAAAAAGCTAAGTTATAGCTAATACAGGAAATTAGGCATGACCTAATCAAGCATCACTAACGGTGGTGTCCAGAAAAAGGTGTTCTGCCTTTGCCTGCCTCAGGGCTGTGACACACGAGATCATCTGTATGAAGGACACCCCTTCGTCCCCTTCAGATCTCAAGCCAAATGAGCTTCCCATGGCCAGAAACTAGCCCAGGCCCCACCTTTGAAAGCTCTCATTTTACTCTACTTTATTGTAATTATCAGTTTATAATGATCAAAAATAATCATAAATATCTGTAACTTCATGAAGAAAAAGATCACAACTATCGTATTAGGATGTTTCATACTAGGCTATGATGGCAAAAAACAAAACAAAACAAAAAAACTCTCAAATCTCAATTTACCTCTTATTGAGGGATAATCTAATTTTGGTTGGGGGTGAGGAAGGGAGCTCTCCCCCATCCATGACTCAGGGATCCAGGATCTTCCCATCCTGTAACATTGCCAACACATGGCTTCTGACACCTCCGTGGCACACAAAGAGAACAAAGGAGGCATGAGGCACATGATGGGAGTTAGCCACACGGTGCCAACGTAACCGCAAAGAGGTCTAGACAATGCAGGGGGCCACGTGGGGCAGTTTGACGAGTGCTGTTTCTGCCACCTCTGTCCCACTCACTGCGTCTCCAGCACTAGCACAATGTTCATATGTGCAGGGACTCAGATATCTGTAAAATAAATGGGTACCTTCATTTTATTAAAAATGTCATCTTTTAACAGTTTTAACAAAGAAGGCAAGGATGGGGGAAGAAAGCAAGTTAGTGCATTTGCATCTATAAGTAGAAACAAAATAAGCCCGTCTTTAGGAGGCAAACATCAGAAATGAGGCTTCCTTTAAGGTTACATTTTAGATTATGTTCACTGTCAGCAAAGACAGGAGTAGATAGAAAGTTGCAAGTCAACGTCCTAATTATTTATGGAGTTTTTGCTTCAAAGCACATCATTTGAACCTAAAAATACTTTTATTTGCTCAGGTACTATGTGGTATATTAACAAGAGCCCTGGTTATTTCTGGTGAAGTAAGACCTGAAGAGTATTCTACTATCAGCAATGGATCTCTTCTGGTCATTCAACACAAATAAGTGTTGTCTTATTAAAAGGATTTACAACAGAGCAATCCTTTTATTTACAAAGTAAACCTATTTAAAGGTTTGTGCAAAGTCCTAGACACTGAAAAGTAATAAACCCCAGCCACTGAGTTTGTGTTAACCACTTCAGATGAAACAACTTACAAAAGGACTTAGTGTTTTTTACAATCCTTTCCCCACTTAGAATTAAATCCCTTTGCTGCTCAAACCTACGAAACCCTCAGAAACTACTGTTTGAGACACTTAAAAAATGGTCTTCTGACTGTTCATTTACAACTGGATTAAATAAATGCTTCTGACATATTTTATAACTTTATAGCACAACGTCTCATTCTTCTAAAAAAATATACCTATTTCTGGCTGGGTGTGGTGGCTCATGCCTATAATCCTAGCACTTTGGGAGGCTGAGGCAGGAGGATCACTTGAGCCTAGGAGTTTGAGACCAGCCTGGGCAACATAGCATGACCCCATCACTAAAATATATGTATTTTTTTAATTTTAAAAAATTGGGCGTGGTGGCATATGTCTGTGGTCCCACCAGGAAGGGGAGGCAGGAGGTTAACTTGAGCCCAGGAATTCAAGGTTACGGTGAGCTATAATTGTCCCACTGCACTTCAGCCTGAGTGACAAAGCAAGACCCTGTCTCTAAAATTAAGGAAGAAAAAGAAGAAAAACACACACACACACACACACACACACACACACACACACACACACACTCTCTCTCTCATGCGCGCCCTTATTTCCACTGGTAATATTTACAATCAAAGGGAAAACAAAAAAACCAAGTAGTTTTTAACAATGCTTTACATACTACCAATACCTATATGTCAATTTTAAGCTATAAAATAAAGCTTATTTATATTTGCTCATCAATATTTGCTTCATCATGTTACAATTTACTTTTTACTTAATCTCCTTGAATGGAGTAACCAAAAGATTAAAAGAACTGAATGCTTTAAATATTAAAATAGTCTTTCAATTATTCTCTAAACAGATGATTTCAACACAGAGCAATCAGTGACCCCGTCCATGTCCCAGGTCAGCTCAGTGTTTTTCTCACAGTGAACCAGGCTAGTAGGACAGCTGCCTTCTCAAAACTTACTGATTGCCATGGAAAGTGGGGGGAATGAGGTAACTCATGTGCTGGTTCTTAAACCTTCATCAGGAAATGACACACGCCCCTTCACATTGCACCAGCCTAAGAAAGTCAGACAGGCCTTGCGACTGAACCATGTACCGAGAAAGCAGAGACAGAGACCTGGTAATCTGGTCAACAGTGCGAACAACTATGACCACCAAACACCTTTATCACTATCATGCCTCATCCCTCCCCCAACCTTTGACAGTACTCTTTTCGGCTTTAACTGTAAAAAGAAAGAATCTGTATGTCCATGATGTAAACATTACTTATCACGAGTGGTGGCAGGAAAGAGATTGAAATCATAGTTTTGCGCAAATGAGAAAGTGAGAAGTTTCACCCATCAATGTTTGTATCAACTATTTTTGCAACTGGCAACCACATTTGGGGAAAGAAGGGAACTAGCTCTCAAAGCAGCCAGTGACAGGGTAGTAATATGAATTATTGATTACTTCGAACTAATACGTAAGCTCCCATGGTCTTTTCAAAGACACAAAGGAGTTGCTCAAAACATAAACCTACCTAAACCCTGAAGTGACCTATTAGCATCACTTGGACCTTGCCTATACAACTCTCCCCATCACAGACTCAGATATACCAACACGACAGCTGATGAGGAGCTGCTTCCTACTTTCCAGGGGTTTTTAAGTCTCTCTCTCCTTTATATCCAACAGTCCCATCTCCTCCTCTGAGCCCTGCAGCAGTAGCAGCTGAGGGTGGACTTTTCACTCTTCTGGAAGGGAGCTGCTGGAACGTAAGCTTACAGAAAGACACTCAGTGGATCTACAGCTGTCACCATGACTAAAAAAAGCATTTATACATGATTCCTAAATGTGAAAACATTTTCAATGGCATAAATTCTTAATATTTAAACTGAGAAAATTATTTTTACAAATAAGTACAGCAAAAGGGTCATGTGAAGATATTCCGTGTGAGTGGTAGAATGACTCTCAAACATAAAAAAACTTTGCAAAATAATTATGAACAAAAACATCCTTTCGAAATACACTTATGCTGTGGCCTGCACCTGCCTGTTATTGGAGGACACAAAGCAGGTTCAACCACAAGAGCACAGAACCTTCTGCCTGGGTAAGTTATTCTTGCCTAGGCAGAAGAGTTCAATGATCCGGCTGGTAAAGTTCCCCTTTCCTCTAACACTTCTCAGCAGGCTAGACGTTGTGTAAAGGTGTCACTTTTCTCAACGAAACTATACCCAGAGAAATTTGACTGAGGAACTGATCAAAGAGTCAATGAAAGAAACATTAATTTTCAACATGTGTACATTTCACAACACCTCATTACACAAAACAGAAAGCCAACTTTTTTTTAAATTGTTTTATTTGGGAAAAGTGCTTCTTACAAAAGGGCAGCTGCAAAATACAGAGACCTCTGCAACAATTATTTGTTTTTTTCTTAAAGTGAAAGAATGGGTGGGATCCAAGGAATCAAAGCAGTGGATGGACAAACCAGGAGCATCTCCAAGTTATTTTCAGGAAAAAGAGCAACAAAATGCAAAGGTAAAATTTCTGATCAAGGAATTCTTCTAACTGAACTTTAGCTTGTCTTATCGATTACCATCCCTCCCCTTTAGTGGAAAAGTGTGACTTATTATTGCAAACCAATTATTCCACTATAATAAATACCTTAGAACATAGTTTTGAATCACATCTGTCAACCTGCAAAGCTCAGGGGTGGAATGAGGCAATACCCACCAAAACAAACAAGAAAACCCGACAATAAGATTCCTCAAATGAGGACAAAGGTTTTTCAAAAAGTGCCTGGATTGGAAAGGCTAGATCACAGAACATTAAATACAACTGTGTGTCCAAGAGCCAGTTTGTGTTAATATATGGGATAACCAGATAGTTTTAACCTCTATGGCTAACCCCAATTTCTCTATGTATATAGACAGACAGAGCTAGCACTGCTATGTTAACAACTACCAATATACTGCTTTGTCCTTTAAGATCTATCTGCCACACAAGGCTGAAACCACTAGACCAAGTTTTTCTACTAAGGCTAAGAATACTGCATCTATGCAGGGATGAGAAGCTTATCTCACACACTCACACACACATACTCTCTCTCCCACATTCACACACACATCAAGTCTACCAGCCCTTGGGAGTCAACTTCCAACTCTGCATTGATTTTGTGACCCTATATCTTTTATATGTATTCTTTCTCAATTTTCCTATCATGCAAAACACAGTAGAAATCTCAACACATTCACACCTGGTTCTGGTTACCCAGTAGTATTACTTATGTGCAATTAAACAAGAGATCAAAACCACAGAACAAATGTACATGGTAGGGATTCCAGGGTAGGGAACAGGTGTAAAAACACAGATGTGCAGATTTCACCGGAAACCCCAAGGAGCCACCTCCTAGTCTGTAGCAGAAGGCTACTTGCCAGCTCAGGTCCCTTCACCCGACACTCCTATTCTTAGACCCCAAAGCAGGGCCAGTGCTTTTACTTTTGAACCTGGGGGGCGGGGTCCTCAAAGTGAGTGTGAAAAGTCCACAAACACAATCTGGTTGAAAACAGATGACGCAACAAACCTACACTAACTGACAGTTAAACTCGTGTTACAAAAAAACTAACTTTTAAGATTTATTTTTGTAACTTTTTTAAACAGAGAAAACAACACACTCCTTGGGTAAAGGTGAGGGATTGAAAAGACAGGCCCTGGGTAAAAATTATTATGACAGCACCTGGAGTTGATAGGCCTGCCTCAGAGAGAAACACAGGCACTGCCACACCAGCACAGGGGACAGCTACTGTCTGAGGCTCGGCAGCCCAGTTCACGCACCACGCAAGGTTGCTATAGATCCAAGTCATAAAAATCTTCCAGCTCATCATGAAACAAGTCCCACTCATCTTCAGAGTCTGTCAGTTCGTCGTCCCCACCTGCAGCCAAAAGCATAAGCAACATCTCGCCCAGCTCAAAGGTGACAATCTCTTCTTCATCGTTGTCAAAGGGACTGCTGTTCTCTCTTTCCTCAATGAGCTCCCAGAAGTGGTTCCTTCGTTGGGCCTGTAAGAAACAAGGCCATGATAGGGGTGGCACTGCCGAGCAGTATCTTCTATTCTGTCGTTTACAAGGCAAACCGTCCAGCACACCAGAGGGCATGACGAACCAGACTTCTTATTTAGGGTTTCCATCTTACCAATTCCTCCCCTCTGGGTACTCGATGTAAACAGTTTAGGCTAGAGCTTTAAGCATTATATTTCTTCCTTTCCTATCCCTCCCAGTTTTCCGAGGTTTGTTTCCTCCTGTAATACTCTAGTCTCACTCCCAGACCTGAGTGTTAATCTTCTCCTTCCCCTGCCCCAATATGTGCAGGACTCAACTGATATCGTGGTATTTCCCCTCCTTTAAAAAAACAGTGAGAGTTACCCGGTATCTGCTTGATGTTCCCACTTTCTGTCTCTGTGGCTCCTCTCTACGGCCATCAGGGTACGCATGCTTGTAAAAACAGTTCCCTCCAAATGGGCAGCTCCCACGTCCTTCATCAAAATACCTGCACGCCTTGTTGCTGGAAAGGAAAATATCGCAACCCTTACTCACAGTGGATTTCAGGTCTGTATTTGACTATCATCCGGGGTTTCTTTAAACAGGTAGGGATAGAACCAGTATGTCTGTTTACAGCCCTCCCCGAAGTGTGTTCTTATAAGCATGTGCGTGCCAATGCATGAAACACTAGAAACAGACACTCTGTTCAAGTCCATGCTGTTTAACAGCTCTTGTATAACAGATCTCATAGAGAGAAAACCTTCTAAAAAGCCAACACACAAGAATTAACACAGGACAACTACAACGTGGATTCAGAATAAGGTAGAACCCCATTCATGGGGCTTTACCTATCAGTAGGACAGACTTTATTATAACACAGTCCCTCGGCATGCATCCCAAGGACTGTGTTATAGCAAGAGACATATTGGGTATAAGTGTTATCAGGGGTGACGAACTGTACTAGGAAGTAAAAGGGCAGGAAGGAGGTAGGAGTGCATAATGCAGCACGGTTCTTTTCAAAGTGAGCCCAAGCTATGTTGGGCTCTTGGCTTGAGAAAAGGCTGCAGTGCTCATACCTCATTGCCTCCTTGTATTTCTGAATGAGTTTCTGCTTCTCTTCTTTCTCCTCCACCCAGTACTCACTTGGAATGACAAAGTTAGATGTGATCCGGCATTCTGGGCAGGACCTGGGAAACAATGAACAGGCTGCAATGCACATTCCCTTTACAGGCCCACTCTTCAAGGACACACCCTGGTGTGTTACCTCCAGACTTAGCTGAAAGGCACGTGGGCATTTCCTGAAAGGGTTCCACACACTGTCACACAATTGCCCATTTCTTTTGAGGCAAGACAAACTCCTTTATAAATCCAACTCAATGGCTAGCCAGTTCATTTTATAAAAAAATAACTTAGGTCAAGAACAAGAACAAAAACAAAAGAAGACATTTCACACAGACTCCTTTTTCTTTCGTTTAAATAAATTTATTTCTTGTAACTTTGCTCTGTTTAGATTATGTAGTTTTTGTTCAGTTATGAGAACAATCTTTAAAGGATGGTGGATTATTGGCTAGCTTAATGGATGGAATAGGAAAGTGGAAAATGTAGAATGTCAGGAAACATACATTCAGAGCTAGATAAATTTGTTCACTGAGCCTAAACTGGCTAATAATCCATTAAACACAATCTCCTCAGAAAAAGCACGAAGATTCTACTAACTGATACATAGGACTTCCTCATTCAAATAAAAGTAGATAGACCAACTAACCTAGAAGCTAACTGAAACACAAACAAGAAATCTCAATTAGAACACCCAGTTTCGAGATAAAATGCATGCACTTAAATGCAGTCCAGCTGGTTCAAAGTTGGCACAAGTTACTAAATTCTTCCCCAAAACAGAAAGCACAAACGAAGATTGGGGAGGAGTCTCACTTTATGATCTTGCTCTCAAATTGCTTTGCACTCCTCCACTTGCGAATACACTTGAGACAGTAGGTGTGGTTGCAGTTGGAGAGGATCCCGAAGCGGCGTTCGCTGGGGTTGGCTTTCTCATAGACCACCTCCATGCAGATCCCACACACCATGTCCTTGCTGCGCTGCACAGCAAATGAGAGCTCCATGTCCTTCTCATGGGCCTCAATGCAAGACTAGAGAAAGTGGAGAGAAGTGTAATCAAGTCACTTGAATCCTGAGAGACTTAAGCTTGTTAGTGACTCATGTTCAGAGAATCAAATAGTCAACTGAAAAATGCTCCCAACCTGACACTAAAATAAGCTTTGCTCACAAGTGAACACAGATGCAGTGACATGGGACTTTGCAATACTGTAAAAAACCAAACTACAAGGACTCAATTTAGGAACTGAAAAATGACCCAATTTTCTCTGCCCTAAACCTACAGCTCAACTGTTGCTGTTATCCACATTCAAGACAGTTTTTCATACTAAGTTTGTTGTATTTCTGTTTCTAGATGCAGAATGTAATTAGGATTAAGGCCCTAATTTAAAACCTGCCAGAAAATAAGGGTGAAGGAAACTAACATTTATTATGTGACAGGGACATAATTCTCATATCTTTTTTTAAATAACAGCTTTAGAGATATAATTTGCATACCGTACAATTCACCCATTTAAAGTGTACAATTAGATAACTTTTAGTATTTTCAGTTCCATAATCAATATGGATTACCACAATAAATATTAGAATATTTTCATTATCCCAAAAAAGAAACCCCATACCCATTAGCAGTCTCTCATTTCCCCCAGAAAACCCCAAAGCTAGGCAACCACTAATCTGTGGATTTGCCAATTCTGGATATTTCATGTAAATATGTGGCCTTTTGTGAGTGCATTTGTTCACTTAGCATGTTTTCAAGGTTATCCATGATATCCTGTACTTTTTTAACCTATTAAAAACATGATTATAAGAAATACAAGGGGGGCAAGGGCAATATGTAACCTAGACCTTTGTACCCCCATAATATGCTAAAAGAAAAAAAAATACAAAAACAGAAAATCAATAGGAAAGTCACCCATAATCCCACATAATCACTTGTTTCAGTATCTTTCCTTCAGAGGCAGGCATTGCTATCCCCTATATAGAAAGATGTATGGGGATTTAACTTGCCTAAGTTCATACTAGTATACTGTGAAAGTAGGATTTCAAACTATGTCTATCTTACACCATGTTTCACCTCCCACAACAAAATTAATTTTATTAAACAAAAATGATGATTAGAAGCAAAATTTGCTCCAATACATATAAGGTTTATAATTTGATGTATTCAACAAAAACTTCATGTTGCAAGTAGGCTTAAAACTATAGTCTGAAACCTCCCAGGTTTCAAACTGGAATGTAAAATGGTGCAGCCACAAGTTTTGCAGTTGCTCAAAATGTTAAGCAGCGTTAGCTTATGACCCAGCAATTTCACTCCTACGTATATACCCGAGAACTGAAAACACTATCTTCCCATAAAAACTTGTACACAAATGTTCATAGCAGCATCATTCATAATAGCCAAAATGTGGAAATGACCTAAGTGTCTAGCAACTCATGAATGGAAAAATGTATGTGGTCTAGCCATGGAATAGAATATTATTCAGCCATAAAAAGGAACGAAGTACTGCTGCGTGCTACAACATGGAGAACACAGAAAACATGCTCAGTGAAAGAAGGCAGTCACAAAGGGCCACATATTAGATGACTTGTTTATATGAAATATCCAGAATAAGCAAATCCACAGAAACTGAAAGTAGATTAGCTGTTGCCAGGAGCTAGAGGAAGGATAAAATGAAGAGTGACTGCTAATGGTATAGGATAATCTTCTGGGGATGATGAAATGTCCTAAAATTATAATCGTGGTAACGGTTACACAACTCTGTTATACTAAAAACCAACGAAATGTGCATTTTAAAAGAGTTATCTGTGCAGAATGTGAATCTCAGAAATGATGTTATTTAACCAAAAAAAGAAGATGATGAAAAGGAGGGAAAAATATAATCTAAAGTTCTAGAAGTATGACTTCTTGATAAAGCATTCGAGAAGCCAGGTAAGAAATCTTCCCTACTCTCTGATAACCATTCAATTCACCAAATGTTTCTCTGAAATGAACCAACAATATTGTGAAAGGACAAATTTTGTTTCTCACACCTAATAACATATACATCTCCCTAAAGACTTACTTTTATATGTTGTGATCTCTGGGCAGCATCCATTGGATGTAGGACCTGCAGCCCACACATATCACATGAATCTCCGTGGAGATACACACAGTTCTCCCCATATCGGCACTCTCCCACTGCAGCATAGGGGCAAAGCTGCTTCTTTGTTTCCACAGCGGTTTGCTCTTTCTCTGATTCTTCCTTGGTCACTGAGCCCTGCAGGGGTGCGTCAGTGCAGGAAGGGGCAGCTGAAAATGTTTAAGAGGGTGGTAAAGGTCCAAATGGATAACGCAAATATATGAACTATAAGGTAACTGAGACCCTAACTGAAAAGAAAAAAATAAAAAGAACTTCAATTAAACTCTAGAACAGTCTATTCACTCTTGCAAGAAATGGAATTTTTTCTAATGCTGATATTTCCAAGTTTAGGCTTGTTTATGAAAAAAAAAGCTTCTTTATGTATTTCTTGGGCAATTGAAATTTACTTTTTAAAAGTATTGATTAAAGAAGAGAGGCTTCAGTTTTTCACAACATTCTGAAATCATTACTACTGGGATTCAAAAAGTTTCTTTCACTCCATCTGTAAATCTTAGGTAATCCAATTTAAAGTACCATATTAAGATTAGGCTAAAAATGAAGAAGGTTGTGAAACAGCTAATTGATGAACTGCTGTCTAGCCCTCTAACCTTTATTCTATTCTTCAGAATACTTACCACGGCCACAGTAGGGCTGTCCAGGAACAAACTCGATAGCATTCACCCAGTCCTCTGAACCTGCTCCCACAGTTGCAAAGTTTGAATTTCTTGACTCAGCTTCGCCTGTATCCATTTCAGCAGATGATTTTGCAGTTAGGTCTGTAGCAGTTCCTTCTTCCTGTTTCAATGGCTTGCTATGGTCATATCTAAAGAAAATTTTAAAATAAGCAGTCACTGCCTAATTTCATATATTCCCTGATACTTTCCTTGGACCCTCTTCAAACTTTAATGTGTACATGAATCACCTGCGAAATTGTTAAACAGGCAGATACCTAATTTGTAAGTCTGGAGTGACGCCCATGATTCTGCATGTCTACCAAGCCCCAATGTGATGCCAGACCAGGGTTCAGCAAACTTTAGAGGGTCAAATACATAAATATTTTAGGCTTTGCAGGTCATGCAGTCAGTCACAACTAGTCAACTCTGCAATTTAGTGCAAAAGCAACCATAAGCATTATTTAAATGAATGTGTGACCATGTTCCAATAGACTTTTTCCCCCTAACAAAAACAGCCCTTGGCCAGGTTTGCCCTCAATGTCATCTACGCCTGCTGTAGATACTTTATTACTCTTCAAATTCCACTCTAATCGTGCTAACTCTGCTAAAGAGACTGTGTAGCCAAAACTGACCGAAGGATTAATCAAAGCAAGGTTGACACTCAAGTAGACACTGTAACAAGTAGACATGCGGAACATTTTACCAACACATAAATTAAAATATTTAATATTTTAATTTGCCAATATTTAAAAGGTAGAGACAGTATTTACAAAATATACAATATGTATTTTCTTTTTCTAAACTCATCTATTCACTACTTTCCTTTCCAAGTTTTTGCCTTAAAAACATTCTCTACTTTTTTCTTTTCTTTTTTTGAGACAGTCTCGCTCTGTTGCCTTGAGTAGAGTGCCGTGGTGTCAGCCTAGCTCACAACAACCTCAAACTCCTGGGCTCAAGCGATTCTCCTGCCTCAGCCTCCTGGGTAGCTGGGGCTATAGGCATGAGCCACCATGCACGGCTAGTTTTTTTTTTTTCTATTTTTTTTTAGTTGTTTGGCTAATTTCTTTCTATCTTTAGTAGAGATGGGGTCGTGCTCTTGCCCAGGCTGGTCTCCAATTCCTGAGCTCAAATGATCCGCCCACCTCAGCCTCTCAGAGTGCTAGGATTACAGGCGTGAGCCACCACACCTGGCCAGAAGGAACTATCTTGATTATGCTCTTTCACTTGCATCATCTGACTTCAAGTACAGTGAGGAAGTATTTTCAGTATTTCAGTATTCTCTCAACATTTTAGAGAAACTAAGTGGCAGTTACAGATCAAATGTGATTCTAAAGCTGCTCTGTACAATGCAGCAGCCTCTGGCCCCATCTAATTATTTATACTTGATATTTAAAACTCAGTTTCTCAGTCCTTGCTGTAGCCATATTTTCAAGTGTTCAAATGTTACAGGTAGCTAGTAGCTACTATATTAGATAGCAAGATAAAGGTCATTTCCATTATTGTACCAAGTTGTACTGGAATGCACTGTTCTGAAGTTTCTTTTAGAGCCATAAGGATCCTTAGAAATCTAGCCCCAAAGCCTCACTTTTCAGATTAAGTAACTCCCCAGTTTGAAAGAGAATTTCAAAAAACGTTAATTATTTTCACAGCCTTTAAATTAGAAAAGAACTTGGGTTTTGGAATTAAGACAGGTTTGAATTAAAAACACCAGCTCCACCAGCGTGCAAAGTCTTTAAGGCTTTGGGAATGCTTAAAAAAAAATTAAAATGAAGATTAAATGACATGATGCATAAAAGGTCTAAGAGACTTATATGACATCCTTTCTTTTTCCTTTGCACACTCATTTTAAGGATTTCAGGGTTACAACCCTCCACTGCTAAATTTGACTGGCTTAAAAAATAAAAAAAAATTAAAAAGTATTTCAGGGTAAATGATTTAAAAAAAATTGCAAATACTACAAAGTCTGTGTTTCCTTTTTTTTTGAGACAGAGTCTCACTCTGTTGCCCAGGCTAGAGTGCCGTGGCGTCAGCCTAGCTCACAGCAACCTCCAACTCCTGGGCTCAAGCAATCCTACTGCCTCAGCCTCCCGAGTAGCTGGGACTACAGGCATGCGCCACCATGCCCGGCTAAGTTTTTCTATATATTTTTAGTTGTCCAGCTAATTTCTTTCTATTTTTAGTAGAGATGGGGTCTCACTCTTGCTCAGGCTGGTCTCCAACTCCTGAGCCCAAACATCCGCCCGCCTCGGCCTCCCAGAGTGCTAGGATTTACAGGCGTCAGCCACCGCGCCCGGCCCACTACAAAGTTTTTGAAAGAAGTGCATTTTGGTTGCAGGGTAAATTTATCAAGGAATCAATAAGATATATTAGTTAGCTAGAAAGCCCACAATTATAAATAAATAAAAGTTTTCTTGCTTTCAAATATTCTACAGTTGTCTATGGTCATAAAGAGTCTAGTTTTTTTAAGAACAGTCTAAAAAACTAAAATAAACATTTTATATACAAGCAGTTAATTTTTTTGAACACCTGGTAATAAACATATACCATACATTAAGAACTGGACCACCTACTGAGAAGTCAATATGAATAAAACAAGATCCCCACTAGCAAATGAGAAATCTATTTTTAAAATTAACTTTTGCAATTAAAAGGTCCTCTAGAAAAGGAACATGTATCAAATAAAAACAAATAACTTTAATGTAAGAGATTATATTGAGAAATAAATACAGAACTTAAATTTAGAGGAAGACACTGAAAAACACATGTTCTCAAATCTGTCTATTGAGGCAAAGTTATTTCCTTAGTGCAGAGTAAAGCTATATAAAATATCCTTCTGAAGTGAAGATTTGTGAGTAAGCACTAGTAAGGATAAAGTACAAAGAAAAAATTAATAAAGCAAGAAAGAAAAGAAAAAGAAAAACCAAGACACCCATTGTAAAAGGTATTTACTAGAAAAATACAGTTCACTGAAACATGGACCTCCTTAAGGGCAGGGATTGGCAGACTGTGACCCTCAGGCCAAATCCAACTAATGCTAAGAATGGTTTTGACATTTTAATTTTAAAATGGTTGGGGAAAAAATGAGATCATTTTATGACACACAAAAGTTACATGAAACTCTAATTTCAGTATCCCAGAATAAGGCTTCAATTGGAACGAAGCCACATCCATTAACGCATGTACTGTCTATGGCTGCTTTTGCACACAAGAGATCACACAGCCTGAATCATCAAAAATATTTATATTCTCTGGCCTTGTATGAAAAGTTTGGCACTCCTGCTTACTAGGATTCTATTCTCACATCTGTTGGATTCATTGCCCATGACAGTGACTTTGCTATAGTTACTAAATTAATTTTTCAACGTATTATCACAGCATCGCTGATCCTTTTAGTAAAGTGTTAGGTGATAACTAATGCTGAGGCAACATTTAAAGAAATATTAAGCTTTTCTTTCACACCCTGCAAATACTTCGATATAGTACAAACTTCTATCTGAAGAAGTATAATCAATTTTTCTTCTCCCTCTGGCTGGCTTACAACTCCCTGCCTCCACTGCTTCCATGGCCCACCTGCCTTTACAGATTCTAATTTATAGAATTCTTCAGTATGAGATTTGGCTTCCAAAGGGCAAAACTCCTCCAAACAAGTCAACTAAGGCAATACTGTCCCTTTCCCCAAGGAGTGTCCAGAAAAAGGACTTCTAATGGCATTTAGGAGGTGAGGCAAAGGATGCCAGATGTCCTATAATATGCAAAAAGTCCTGAACAACAAAGAACTGCGCCCTGTCTCTACCAAAACAAACAAAAAGGTTGGAGGGAGGAGGCTACCTATTCCCTCTGTGAGGAGTTAAATTATTATATGAAATCTCTAGGCATTGGGTAACTTATATAAATGGATCCCCATATAGTAAAAGTGAGAAGTAGGTTCAAGTCCCTAGGTATAAATTTAACAGAAAGATCGGGTGTGAGGGTGTGCTGGCTTGCGCCTGTAATCCTAGCACTCTGGGAGGCTGAGGTGGGAGGATCGCTTGAGGTCAGGAGTTTGAGACCAGCCTGGGCAACACAGTGAGACCCCCGTCTCTATAAAAAAATGGATGAAATTAGCTGGGTAACTAAAAATAGAAAAAAAATTAGCCAGACATGGTGGTGAACAACTGTAGTCCCAGCTACTGCCTGTAGTCACAGTAGGAGGCTGAGGCAGCAGGATCACTTGAGCCCAGGAGTTTGAGGTTGCTGTGAGCTAAGCTGAGGCATGGCACTCTAGCTGTGGCACTCTCGCCCGGGGAACTGAGTGAGACTCTGTCTCAAAAAAAATATGCACCCCTCCTCCCTAAGATTCTTTTGCTAGTCCATAATCAAGCTTAATAATCACCTGTAACAGCCTGTCCTAAACAATTAACACCAAATTGTCAGGCAGACTATTATAGGTTCCCCAAATTCCTTTCACTTAATCCTAAAAGGTCTAACCTCCATTCAAATCAGAATCAATCCCCAAGAGTTTTAGAAATAGGGAGCTACATCCTTTAAAGTAAACTAAAGTTCCTTTATTAGGCAACTCACATCTGCCTAAACATCAAAGCCTCACGAAAATAGGGTGTCTGCCTCATTCTCTAGTCTCAAACCATTTGAGGCCGGCAAAACTAAACAAAAAATAAGTTGATTAACATGTAGAGCCTAGGACTTAGTACAGACTTTTCAGTTTACCCTTCAGATTTCCACTCACTCTACTCACACAGTCCAATCAGATGAGTACCTGTTCTGAAATAAGAGGCCCATCTCTTAGTTAACCATACGTCTTTTCCCCATTTGCCTCGCAACGTATTTCCACATCTCTCTGCTGGACACCTTAGATTCTCTGCTCTTAATATTCAATTCCTCCCCATCATAGTTGGCAATAACTCTGAAATGAGTGGAACCCAGCTCCCCTACAATTAGCCTAGTCTAGAAAACCTGCAGGCTGTCCTGCTACAAAGGATTGTTCGTTCATTATAAGGTGAAGTTCTGACAACTTTCCCCTCCCTTTAATATTGTGACTGACAGAAAGACAGGTCTGGTGTGTTTTTTTTTTTTTTTTTTTTTGAGACAGAGTCTCAATCTGTTGCCTTGGGTAGAGTACAGTGGTGTTATCATAGCTCACTGCAGCCTCCAACTCCTGGGCTCAAGCAATCCTCCTGCCTCAGCCTCCCGAGTAACTGAGACTATAATATAAGTTTGAGCCAGGATGCCCAGTTAATTGTTCTATTTTTAGTAGAGACGGGTCTCACTCTTGCTTAGGCTAGTCTTGAACTCCTGAGCTTAAGCAATCCTCCCACCTTAGGCTCCCATAGTGCTAGTATTACAGGCATGAGCCACCAAGCCTGGCCCATCCAGTGAATTAGGAGACTGTTGTTATTTTTTTTTTCCTTTCAAGAAATACTGCAATGAAAAAATTGGCAGAGAGCAAAATGATCTGACTACTAAACTCAGATATCAGGGATCCACCTCTGAGCTCCTACTCAGATGAAAAAGATCTTTCCCCACTCCACCCTGACTGGATTTCCTATTATGTAGATGTACTACTTAATATACCATACCCATCCATCAATAATTTCCTATTCTTTTTAACTCTAAGCATTTAAACCTAATAGTTGACACAATTTTTTTCCTGATAACAACAATATAATTGGCTATGACACTGCCAAAAAGTCTTACCTAGGACAGTGGTTTAAAACATGTCCAATGCCCTTTGACAAGCCTCCCTTCAAAAGGTGGAACCCAATTCCTCTCCTCATGAATGTGGGCTGGGCTTAGTGGCTTAGTTCAGCACTAGTGAAGTGACAGTATGTGACGACTGAGACTAGGTCATAAAAGGCATTGTGTGGCTACTCCTTGCCTCCTCGATTCCCTTGCTGTGGGGAAACCTCAGTGCCTAGCTCTAAGAACACTCAACAGCCCTATGCAAATGGTCACATGGTGAGACTAAGGTCTCCTGCCACAGCCAAATGGGTGAGCCCTCTTCTTCTTTTTTTTTTTAAGATTAGTCAAGTGCAGTCGTGAAAGGAGGGAAAGAGTGAGCCCTCTTAAAAGCAATCCTCCAACCCCCATCAAGTCTTCAGATGACTGCCACCCTGGCTAAAATCTTACAGACATCTCATGAGTCTCTGAGCTAGAACCACATAGCTAAGCCACTCACAGATTCTAGACCCCCAGAGACTGTGTGATAATAAATGTTCCTTGGGTTTTTTTGTTTTGGTTTGGTTTTTAGAGACAGGGTCTCACTGTCGCAGAGGCTGAAGTGTGGTAATGCAATCATAGCTCACTGTAACCTCAAACTCCTAGGCTCAACCAATCCTTCCACCTCAGCCTCCCAAAGTGCTGAGATTACAGGTGTGAGCATCTGTGCTCAGCCTATTCACTGTTTTAAACTGCTAAATTTGGGGGTAACTTGTTTAACATCCATAGATAATCAATATATCTAAACATTTTCTGAACTGGGAAAATAAAAGGCTCTACCCAGTTTTTAAACAGTTCCCAAACCCACTACTGCTGAATTGCAATTTAACAGGATTATGGTACCGATTCAATGAATAATGCTAGAGCTTACTTAATAGCTAATCCTTGTTGGTTCTCTAACATTCTGAGATAGACACTAGAAACATTCTTGAAGCTTTTTTCCTAGATCTTGGTTGCCCTTGGACCTTATTAGTTCCGTGAGCTCAGGGGCATCAGACAGAATGACAAGCCACCTAGCAACCTAATGCACCATTCCAAATGCCTAAGATCCCTTTCTCTGTATAGTAGAGAATGACTGAAACCGGTCCAATTTGGTCAAATATGTACTTCATTCTTTGGTTTTGAAAAAGAAATGCTATCTATAAACATACTAGGTTTGCAGAAATTGTTCTTCAGACATCAATTAAATTTAGGCATTACCTAAATCTCTCCAAGCAAAGACACTTCTGTCAATGTACTAATATTCCTAAGGAGTACTTTTTTTTTCTTTCTAAATTTTTTACAGAGATGGCGTCTCATTGTATGTTGACCAGACTGGTCTTGAACTCCTGGCCTCAAATCCTCCTGCCTTGGCCTCCCAAAGTGCTGGGATTACAGGCAGGAGTACTTTTCAAACCATTAAGTATTTCTAATCTATTATGTATATATAAAGCTATTAGAATTATGCATTTTGGCCGGGCACGGTGGCTCACGCCTATAATTCTAGCACTCTGGGAGGCAGAGGCAGGAGGATTGCTCAAGGTCAGGAGTTCAAGACCAGCCTGAGCAAGAGCGAGATCCTATCCTCTACTAAAAATAGAAAGAAATGATCTGGACAGCTAAAAATATATATAGAAAAAAATTAGCCGGGCATGGTGGCGCATGCCTGCAGTCCCAGCTACTCGGGAAGCTGAGGCAGAAGAATTGCTTGAGCCCAGGAGTTTGAGGTTGCTGTGAGCTAGGCTGATGCCACAGCACTCTAGTCCGGGTAACAGAGCAAGACTCTGTCTCAAAAAAAAAAAAAAAAGAATTATGTATTTTGCTCTCACTTTTTCTCCCAACCTGTCCCCTGAACAAAATGAATTCATAAACAAATTCTTACCTGCAACGGTCTCCATAAATACAGTACCCTCGCTGAAAATACTTGCACACTACACCATACGGACTGTCAGAGAGATCATGCGAGTACCGACAGTTATCTCCTTCTTTACAAACCCCGTGCATAAAATACCTGTGAGACAAAGGACCACAACACTGGATTAAAAAAAAAAAAAAAGATTAAAGCCAGTCCTCAGTGAATTCATGACTAATATATTCTCCCAATAAATATACAAAAAAATAACACAAAGAAAGTGGAACTAGACTGGATGACCATAAAATGATCCATGCAAGTACCAATCTCAGATTTTAAACATTCTTCTTGTTATTAAGTTTGATCACTGGCCTCAGTTTACAGTCCGAGCGGTGGCTTCTTATTTTCCACTAACTTAAGCCATAATAGCAACTCCATTTATAAAAACAATCAAAGATGAAGAAGCAAGAAACAACACAGACTAGAAAGGCCCGGAGTACTGTATATATTTCACTTCCTCAAGAAACCATTTTAATTCTTTCAAAGCCACATGAAAACAAAAAAAATTGGTTGCAAAAGTAAAAACAAAGGAAAAGACCCCTGCTAGCTGCCTTAAAGGAACATGCGTGTCGTTTCCAAAAGCCATGTATGGGAATACAACTCAATAGCTTCTATTTATCTCTTTCCCTATTTTTTTTTTTTTTGAGACAGAGTCTCGCTCTTTTGCCTGGGGCTAGTGTGCTTAGTGTGCCCTGGCATCAGCCTAGCTCACAGCAACCTCAAACTCCTGGGCTCAAGCAATTCTTCTGCCTCAACCTCCCAAGTAGCTGAGTAGCTGGGACTATAGGCATGCACCACCACGCCTGGCTAATGATTTCTATTTTTAGTAGAGATGGGGTCTTGCTCTTGCTCAGGCTGGTCTTGAACTCCTAACCTCAAGCCATCCTCCCGTTTCAGCCTCCCAGAGTACTAGGATTACAGACATGAGCCACCATGCCCAGCCCAACTCAGTAGTTTCTAAGCTAACCTGGACAAGAAACATCACCTGAGAATCTACTAGAAATGCAAATTTTGAGACCCTACCTTTGACCTACTAAATTAGAAATTGGAGGTGGACCCAAGCAATCTGTGTTTCTCCAAGTAAAGGTGTGGGTTAAGAAAATGATAAGAGTCTTATTTTTTGGTAGACAACCTTGATCCTGTAAAGTGAGTAGAGAACCCTTCTGCCTCCCTCCCATCACAAACTTCTGCCGGGATTTTTAATTCTGTCGTCCTTTATTGGTCTCTTTCTTTTGAGCAGGGTTACGAAGAAACTTCGACAGACCACAACTCCCAAAACATCTATTTACATAAAACTGGTATAGAGTAAGGAAAAAGTATTTCCTGGGTGTAAATGTGGTTGGTCTTGTAGAGCAGCGGTCCCCAACCTTTCTGGCACCAGGGAACGGTTTCATGGAAGACAATTTTTCCACAGACTGGGGGATTGGGGGGGCATGCTTGGCAGAGATCTGCAGTCCAGTCCCTAGTCCCTAACAGGCCACAGAGGTTGGGGACCCCAGTTGTAGTTGTAGCAGACACTGCTGTATCCAACAGCACAGTTATCTGGAGATGGTGTGCAGAATAGTTAAGTACATTCCACTTTGCCCTCTGAATTTAATGACACACAGGAAATAGATTTACAAGAAGCCTTGAAGAAAGCTGTCCCCCAAATTGAAATGTGAAAGGTTCTATTGAGAGATTACCTGCAAATGAACCTTCCATGTGACAGGAGATAACATGAAAAGAAAAAACATTAACATCTTGGTAGGAACAGTTACAGTTATCAAGATCTTAAATGCCCTAGAGTTGAAGTCCATAACAAAACATAACATAGTAGGAAGTCAAATTATAGGTATAATTAGCCTCATTTCACCTGTTATTAGTTTAACTTTATCTAACTCAGTTTTGAACTTTTGCTCAACTGCAGTGCTATTAATACTTTCTGCAAGCTTTGAAGATGGTTGAGCTCTACATAACCCCAATTTTTCTACTGCTTATTAAAAGAAACTTTTTTTAGACACAGTTTGGCTTTGAAAAATTCGCCTGCTAAAATTGTACCAATAGATAATTTCTGGCTACATAAATAAATGAACAGATTAGAAGATTTTTAAAAAAACACAACTAAGTCAATGATATATTGTAATCACCACTATGATAAAACATGCTTCAAAGTGTCCATGAAAGTATCTTCAAAGTATAAAAGTTGATACTAGGTTATTCATTTGAAGCAGTGTCACTGTTTGAATACAGTTGTTTGCTGATGTATCCTCAGTGGAACACTCTTTACTCTCTCAACATTCTACATATACAAGACAAAGGTGTTTATACCTTCAATATTTGAGTTTCAATTGAAGTCAGAGATAGAGATACTGATACAGTGTAGTTTTGTTTGTTTGTTTTTGAGACTTGCTCTGTGGCCGAAGTGTCATCATAGCAACCTCAAACTCCTGGACTCCAGTGATCCTCCTGCCTCAGCCTCCCAAGAAGCTAGGACTACAGGCATAAACCACCAGGCCTGGCTCATGGCTAATTTCCCCCCCACTATTTTTGTTAGAGATGGGGTCTCACTCTTGCTCAGGCTGGTCTGGAACTCCATATCTCAAGGGATTCTCAGAGTTCTAGGATTACAGGCATGAGCCACCATGTCCAGCCACTGACAGAGTTTTAAGGCTTGATAAAATATCTCCCTAGAGATCTCAAGCTGGGAAGGTAGCTCCTAAATCTCTGGCACAATACTTAGGAATTTAAGGCTTTCTTAAATGGTATTTTGCATGCTCTCATTCACTCCATTGTTGCACTCTGTTTATGACACTATTAATTATGTGAAAGTACTTCTTCCACTATCACTACATGACAGCTACTGACCTTGTTTCCTCAACTAGCTACTTCAAGGTGCTCAACCTCCAACACCTACACTTTTAAAATTCAGCACGTCACTTTTTTAGCACTTTTGTAACACCTACACCACTATTGCTTTGTGACATCCATCATCAGTGAAAACTGTTTTCTAGAATCTAAAATGGCAGAGTGAAATTGAGACAACAAATAGATTGGCTAGCCTAGGACAGTGTGGACAGCCTATTAGCACTTTTTAGCAAAAAGCACACTACAGCATATGACCAAGTTAGTTCTCACTGGCTGAGAACATAGGATAGTGCTCTACCTTTTACATACTTTTATATAAAAATTTTGGGGGAACCCAGGATTATGTAATGAATCAATGCCATACAAAGCCGCACTACACAAGGTCTGCACTTCCACTTTTACAAGGAAGGAAAATGGAGATTAAACTATTCAAATACGGTCAAATTCCCAAAGATGTGAATGGATCATGTTTGTAACCCAAGGCACCCTAATCAGTATTCAGCAAAAAGAGCTCCTACTATCTGTTTACCCTGTGCGGTAGGTAGTAGGGATTTGATGGTTGAGTAAAACTGGGCATGGTTCCTCCTTTCACAGAACTTGAATATTTAGTGGAAGAGACAGGACAGCAAGTCAAATAATCCTACTGATAGGTATAAAAAATATACAGCTACTAAGAAAAGTTAAATTGTGCCATGAAAAGGGAGATGACTTGACCAGGTAGCTTACGCAAGTCTTCACCAACAAAGTGATGTTTGCTCTAAAAGTGGGTGGTTGAATAAGTCCCAGTTAACCTACAATAAAAAGGAAAAGAATATTCTAGGCAGACGGTCAGCATATATAAAGGCCCTATAGTAAGAGAGAGGTACAATCACTACAAGGAACTGGAAGAAAGCTAGCACAATGTGAAGAAAACAAGAGTAAATTTGGGGAAAGATGAGGTTGGATAGTTAGGGAACAGATT
Source organism: Lemur catta (assembly GCF_020740605.2). Classification (NCBI taxonomy): domain Eukaryota; kingdom Metazoa; phylum Chordata; class Mammalia; order Primates; family Lemuridae; genus Lemur; species Lemur catta. Next base: position 11,875,378 of record NC_059138.1, on the reverse strand, counting down.
CTTCAGGGCTTTGTGAGCTAAGTTATTTTAAAGCAGTAAGAAACCACTGAAGGATCTAAAACAGGGAAATGTCAAAATCAAGTTTAAATTTTAACATTATATTAAGCTGCCTTCCAGATGACCTGCCTTGGCTAACTGATTATGCTTAGGTCTAGGGACTTCACTTGATCACAAGTTTCAAAAGCCAACAATGAATGCAGCCACCATAACAGTCAATACAATCAGGCTGTATTAGTAGCAGCAGACTGTTAAGTAGTAATAAATAAAAAGCACAAAGGTTCAGAATTAGGAAGACTCTTTAAATTCCAGCTTACTTCAAATTCACTTACTAGCTGCCTGATCCTCAAGAAACTATTAAATCTGAGTTTCAACACTCTCTTAGATTTAAGAACTTAAGAAAGAAAATCAGCCAGTACGTGTGAAGTAACTGGCATACTGGGATAGCGTCTCCACTGGTGTTCATGTTCATCCTCATGCCCTTCCTCCACATCTCTCCTTTGCCCTGCCAGACCCTACTCTAAATACATTTGCTTCTGACAATGCATTTTAAGAGGTACACATGAACAAATCAGTTAAGAAAGAGTAAGGCAACCAAGAGGGCAGGAGAGCTAGATATCATGGAATAAAGATTCCAAGTTTGCAAGCACGCCATCCTCAAACCATTGTAGTTTGGCCAGAAGACAAAGGAATAACCTTTTCCAGCACTATTTTGACAAACTGATTATATGTGGGAAGCTGGCTCAATATAAGGACTGAGAAACAAACTACTCAGCAATGAAATAAGTTCCAGAACTAGCATCAAAGGAATTCAAGCAGACACTTAATCACCCAATACTGCAGAACCAACCGAAACACTAGAATACAAGCCCTAATTAGATACTGCCAAATACTAAGCATTATTTTACATGGTTGTTTGGTATGTTTGGTTTTCTGGTTTGTTTTACTTGCCTTGTCTCTCTGTGATACAAACACTGTTGGTTTACCCAGAATTATAAACAGTCCTCACAATAAAATCCCTTCTTGCCAACCCATATCTTACAAGTCTAAGAGAGTATGACATAATAGTATGACTTATAACAGATAACAGAAAGAGGGAAAAAAGAAAACCCATTTCTAAGAATTTCTCCCCAAAATAAAAATCAATAAAAATAAGTACTTGCTTTGGTTTTAAATGCTACCACCAAAAACCACCATCCAAATTCACCTTGATGCCACCGCCCAGCCTGAACTTGCCTTCAGTGACAGGCTGGGCCACATGATTCCAAAGTTCGTTCTACAGCAAAGATTCTGACTCCAAGCAGACATTGTCCAGGAATACAGACAAATACAATTTACTAGACTCTCCCTAGTGCTGTACTTCTTGGAAAGCTAATCATGGTCACCGAGACACAGAACAAGAAACCCTAATAAGTAGTTTGTAAGGGTACAAGAGACCCAAACACCACCCTCATGGTATCTCTAGGCATCATAACAACCTCCCTGGGGATTTCTAGAAATTACAGAATACTAACTGTGACCTTTAATCACTTAATTTGCTGTGACATTTCTTACTTTGATATTTAATTTTAAATGAGTGTGAGTATTCTGTTTCTCAAACTAGACTGTAAATTCCTGGTGGGTAAAAACCATTGTTTATTCTGCTTTTATCTCATATAGTGCCTATACACATAATGCTTACATATTTGTTTAATAAATACTGTAGAAGACAGCTAGATGTGATGGCAAACCACTGTGCCAATAGCAAATTAATTTTTCTTCCCCTAGGCTGGAGAACTTTTTCAATGCCATCTAAGTATATATCGCCTCTATTTCCCCTCAAAAAACTCTGTATCTGTCAGTGCAAATCTACTTTAAAAAAAAACAAACAAACACTCTAATACGGGCAACAGAGAGACCTTCTCTCAAAAAAACAAACAGAAAAAACCAAAATGAAAATAAAAAACTATAGTTTGGAAGCAATAAATTTCACCATTGAGGGCGGGGTGAGGTGGCTCCCGCCGGTAATCCTAGCACTCTGGGAGGCCAAGGTGGGAGGATGGCTCAAGGTCAGGAATTCAAGACCAGCCTGAGCAAGAGCGAGACCCCGCCTCTATTAAAAAAATAGAAAGAAATTAACTGGACAACTAAAAATATATAGAAAAAAACTAGCCAGGCATGGTGGCACATGCCTGTAGTCCTGGCTACTTGGGAGGCTGAGGCAGTAGGATTGCTTAAGCCCCAGAGTTTGAGGTTGCTGTGAGCTAGGCTGACGCCAGGTCACTCTAACCAGGGCAACAGAGTGAGATTGTCTCAAAAAAAAAAAAAAAAAAAAAAAAAAATTCACCATTGGCATCACAGAACTTAGTTAAAAAAAAATTATAGTAGATTTCCTTTATTTTAAAGGTATATTAGTGCCAGCCTTGGCAGCACATATACTAAAATCGGCCCAAAAGAAAGATTAACATGGCTCCTGGATGCGAATTCATGAAATGTTTCATATTTTAAAATAAAAATAAAGCATATTAATCGCTTTCTAAAAATAAACTTTTTTCAAAAAAAAATCAAAATATTTTTGTATGAATATATTATTTCAACTTGCAGAACACTCATCTATCATTGTATAAGCACTCTAATAAAGCAGGATCTAAATGTGAAATTACAATTTGCAAATTACAACTTTTCTTTAAATATTAACTGTTGTAACACCACACACTCAAGGAAACTAGAAGCAGCAATGAGCATTTCTAGTTCACAGTATTCCTCCAATAAAAGATATGAAAAGCAGCCTGGTGGTGGCAGCATACTACAGGTTTTTAGAAAGGGTATTCTTAGGTTTTTCTTAAGCAGCAGGAATAAAACTCAAGAATTTAAGAGAAACATTAAGAAAATTGTAACCAGCATGAAAATACAGATGGTTCTGAACAATTAATAAAAACAAATATCCTTACCCAGAGAACTTCTAAGAGGAATACACCTAAGTGAAGAAAATAGCCTTAGTCAAATTCCTATAGGAGTGATTTGTTACAAGAAATCAACACAAACACTAGAAGACAACATTACCTTGAATTCTCTTCAAAGGTTTAGCTATCAAACATATTGATAATATTTATTTATAACACAGTAGACTTGTACATTTCCTTTAACATCTAGTATTGTATCTCTCTCTCTCTCTTTTTTTATTTTGGAGACAGTCTCCTGTTGCCTGGGCTACAGTGCCATAGCAGCCTAGCTCACAGCAACCTCAAACCCCTGGGCTCAAGTGATCCTCCTGCCTCAACCTTTCGAGTAGCTTAGCTGGGACTACAAACACCACCATGCCCAGCTAATTTTTTCTATTTTTAGTAGAGATGGGGTCTCGCTCTTGGTCAGGCTGGTCTCAAACTCCTAAGCTCAAGCAATCCTCCTGCCTCGGCCTCCCAGAGGGCTAGGATTACAGGTGTGAGCTACGGACCCTGGCTTAGCATTGTATCTCCCATTGTAGGCATGCAATGCTTAAAACTGAATGATTTGAACAACACAGTCCCAGAGAGATATACACCTGTTCTATTAAGTCCTTTGTCTTTGCTAATTCACAAATGGTTTAAAAGAAAAGGAAAGCAAGGAAGCAGAGGAATCTTACAAATTGCTATTAAAATGGATAATCTAAGTATGACTTTATCAACATCAATTCAAGCATTTACCGAGTAACTGCCAAGCCCTGCAAGTACAATGATAGGTGCCTACTCCTCTTAAGAGAGCTCTAAGTCTAGAAAGATATCACAGTTGATATTCCTCTACCTAATGGAGAAATTTTTTTTTAAATATGAGATCATGCTAGTACCTAGAACAAATGAAAACAATGTCAAACATTAAAACCCAAGACATATGAACTAACCTGTACTTTTCAAGGTAACTGTCTCAAGCAAAAGCTATATACAGGTTACACAAAACCAAAAACTAGTATATCTAAGCCTGTATCTTTTACATAATGCTTTTTCAAATTATTAGGTCACTCAACTATGTAAATTTCTTAAGTGGATAAATCTATTGGTTCATGCACAAAGAATTCTCACTGGTCCACAAAACATCTAGAATATTTCACTAACTCAAATATACTAAAGGAAGGCAAAGAAGACTATTAACCTGGTAAACTTTTAAGATTCTTATGATACAGGGGAGGAACTAGAAAAAGGAGAAACAGGGAAAAGTACTTAACAGGGGAAAGTACAGTGTTGAAACTGACAATTCTATGCAGAAACGTAAAGTTGGGATGAATTTACCGCTACAGTAGGATAAGGCGAAGTATAGAAATATCAGGTTGGTGACGGGTACTCAAGGAGATTCTATATTTAGGTTGGAAATGGTGGGCAAAATCAAGACATCTTATGTAATTCTTAAAGAACTCACATTTTGAAGGAAGATTATATTTTCATTATATGGAGGCAGACTGGCTGCAGGGTGAACAGCTATAAAGTTCAGGAATAAACAGATTCCACCAATTTTTAGTTTTAAAAGATAACTAGCATATATAAATCAACTATAGAACCATACAGAAAAGAAAAATAAATAGAAATTCAAATAACTGGTTCTATAAACAGGAACTTTAAATTTTTCATTTCTTGGAATATTGCACTTGATTCCATTCTTAGGATCTACGGATGAATAAGGCAAGTTACCTGAAACTGCCTTTATGCTTTCTGCATCCCATTATTGAAAATAACTAAGCTTATCCTTCCTGTCTTAAATATATCATAATAAAGATGGAGAAAGCATCAATCTCCCCACTAGTATCACAGAAAAGAATGGGAATGCTTCAGTCGCACCGTTATTACCACGACAGGCAGTTCTGTATATTAGGAATACGTTCACGTGTTAACAGACGCACCTAAATTATCCTACCCAGTTGAAAACCCGCATTAAATAGATTTTTTTTCAACCGATATAAGAAAAACTTACAGCCCCTACTGGTCACTGTTTAAAAATCGGAGTATAACAAACATACAATTAAATGCCTTCTTATGAATACAGCTCAGTAATTCTTTACAAGCGTATACGGCCGTATAACCACCATCACTTATTTTTCTAATATTTTAGTCTCTCCTACAAAACCAAAACCAAATCTCTCATTGGAAAGAGACGAGCTCTTTCACTGCCTTCAGAAGTAAGACGCGAGAATTTCAAAAGAGGAACACTGTGCTGGGGGAGGGTAATAATGGTAGCTCATAAAATCCAAGGTGGAGGAGACGACCCCAGTCCCCTGATCGCTTGGTTCTAAGACAAAGCTCAGCACCGCCAACCTCCACAAACATACAAAGAAAAAATACAAAAGCTTCTTCTCACGGTTGGGCGGGGGGCGGGGACGGGAGCGGGAGCGGGAGCGGAGAGACGTGAAAAGACGTTTCGAACGGATGACACGCAGGGAGGAGAGGCCCGGGCGGCCCGGCCGGCTGGCTGGGGCCCTCGGTCGGGTCTCCTAGGGCCGGAGAGGGTCGCTGGGAGACCGGCTCAAAGCAGCAATCTCCCGCCCCCTTTCCGAAGCTCCAGCGCTGGAGGTAGGGGCTGGTGGCAGCCATCGACACACACACACACCATCCAACCAGGAGCCATCCTACCTAGCCCCGAAAGGCGCACGGAGCCGAGAACAGCAAAGGACAGGGGAGGGAGGTGGCGGTGCAGCCCGGGAGGACGCCCGGGCGATCGCGCGCTGCCGGGCCTCCGCCGCCCGTAGGGGGTTGACGCAGTGACTAGCCGAGACGCGGCGGCAGCGGCTGCCGGGGTCGCGAACACGGGCCCCCCTCGCTCCGCGCCCGTCCCCCGTCGGCCGGAGGCGCTCCTTCCTACCGCTGCGCCCGCTCGGCCCGCGGCCCCCTCCCCGCGCCCGGCGCTCCGCCACGCAACGTCGTACCTGCAGGTGACCTGTTTAGTCCAGCCGCCGCCGCTGCCGTCGCTGCCGCCGCCCCCTACGCCCGCCCCCGGGGACGGGGCGGCGACTGTGGGGAGAGGGGTGGGGGAGGCCGCTGCCACCGCCGCCGCTGCCGCTTCTGCTCCTGATGTTGTGGCTGTTGTTCCGGGAGCCGCAGCCTCCGCCATTACTGTTTATCCCACACAGCAATGGCCCCGGAACTTCCGGGATCGCATAGTTCCGGTCCGGCAGCGGAGAGAAGGCGGCGAGGAGAGGGAAGGAGACCGAGGCGCCCGCTCTGTCCCCGCCGGCCCCGCGCCGCGTCTCCTTGCGCTCCGGCTACTAGAGCTGCGGCCCAGGAACGTGCGCGCCCGCGGCCCGCCCCCGCGCCGCTGATTGGTGGAGGAGCCGTCTCGCCGCTGATTGGTGGAGGAGCCGTCTCCACCGGGAATGGGGCGGGGCTACGCGGGCCGCAGTACAGGTGTGCCGCGACGCTCCAAATGCGGAGCACGAAAGTCCATACACGTAGCCTTACTTCCCCATAGAGGCCGATGTAGTGTGTGTGGGGCGGGGGGGATTGGAGATTTGGGTTCGAAATATCTGGGTTTAGGCCGGGCGCGGTGGCTCACGCCTGTAATCCTAGCTCTGGGAGGCCGAGGCGGGTGGATCGCTCGAGGTCAGGAGTTCGAGACCAGCCTGAGCAAGAGTGAGACCCCGTCTCTACCAAAAATAGAAATAAATTATCTGGCCAACTAAAAATATATATACAAAAAAATTAGCCGGGCATGGTGGCTCATGCCTGTAGTCCCAGCTACTCGGGAGGCTGAGGCAGTAGGATCGCTTAAGCCCGGGAGTCTGAGGTTGCTGTGAGCTAGGCTGATGCCACGGCACTCACTCTAGCCCGGGCAACAAAGTGAGACTCTGTCTCAAAAAAAAAAAAAAAAAAAGAAATATCTGGGTTTGAATCCGGATTTTCCCACTTCCCAAGTAAGAACTTGGGCTAGATGCCTGTTCTCTCTCAGCCTCAGTTTCCTCCTCTCCCTAATGTTAGTAGGCCCTGCTTCATACGGTTGCTGTGAGGATTAGATGATATACATGGAAATCACGGAGCTTAGTGCCTGGTAAACAGTAAACACTTCATAAATGTTATCTCTTATTCCTGGTATCAGCAGTGTGACCTTGGCTAAGTATTTTAACCTCTCTAAGCTCAAGAGAATAACACTGGCTAAGAAAAGGCTCTGGAATCCACTTGTCCCCATTTTCTCCTGGCTTCTCTCCTAGCTCTGTGTCTTTGAGCAAGTTATCTAACCTCTTGGTGTGCCTACTTTCTCCTGTAAAAATAATAATAATAATTTAAAATAGACCGGTGTGTGACTCATGCCTGTAATCCTAGCACTCTGGGAGGCCCAGGAGGGAGGATCACTTGAGGTCAGGAGTTCAAAACCAGCGTCTTTGTTTCTGACTTATTTCATTAGCATAATATCCTCCAGGTTCATGCCAAATGGAAGATCTTCTTTTTTAAGGCTGAATAATATGAAATGTACTAGCTTCTGAGGATTATTTCTAAAGCTATGAAAATTAAAGTATATTTAATATATTTATATTTCCCATTAATGCCCATTGTCTATTCAAATGCTGCATATTAAATCCTGAGCTTCCGTAGGCAGTTTTCCATAAACCCTTATATGCTACATTTCTATAGTCTCTCTACTTTGAGAAAGTGAAAATCAGTCTACTGATAATCAGACCGTGATGTACCTAACATACAAAAACAAGGACAGTGTCAAAGCCAACAGACATCAGTGTTTCTCCCAAGGCCACACCATAGCAAAATGATTAACAGTCTCTTGAAAGAAAACCAAAATATTTCACTTCAAAATATACTTCTTTGACTTATTTCCAGATAGCTATTCAGAAAGGCTAGAAACATAGTAATAGCTGAAATGCTGTCTTTTGTGGGGGAAATTTGCATCTGCAGAGAATCTGCATTGATGCAGTCAGGCTTTCTTTGAGGCCCTCCCTGGTCCGGATCTAAGAAAGATAAACAGAATCTGACATCTTTAGAGGTCTGAAAGAAACATTTACCATCTATTCTCTCCGAGGGCTGCCACCTGGGAGATTTCATTCACATAACAAAACCACCCTTACTAGCCAGGCCTTCTCTTCACCCCTTCCCCATAACCTGTCTTGCCACCTCCTCTATTCTCCCTTCTTTCTTCTTTCCTGGAACTCTGATCTCATGATGACTCAAACACATTACTAACCCTCTCACAGGGCCTTTGCATGAGCCGTTGCCGCTGATGACCACCCTCATTGCCTAAGTATGTTGCTTGGCTAGCTCCTCCAAACTTTTGCTCAAATCCAGTTTCACAACAAGAAATTCCCAAATCTCATTTCTACTCTCAATGCCTTTTAAAATATTGCAAACTGTTCCCTCACCCTCCACCCTACTGCACCCTAATCTCCTGAAGGAGGGCAGGAAAATTCACCCCAAAATATGACTCCTTGGTATAAAGTGTATTTTGAATTGAAGGCCAGTAGAGATAACAAGCCTTGGAAACTGCTTTCTTTCCTCTATTTCCATGAAGACCCCAGAGACCCATCAGGGAGAACAATTGTCTTTCCCTCCCCTCCCTGTTATCTCATTATCCTATTTTAGGAATGAGGAGCAGGAATGCAACCAGACCTGGCCCAACCCTTTTTCAAAATAATACCCATCTTTCAGGTTAATTTAATTTCCAAAGAGAATCATTTACAAGTCAATCTCTTTCCCCCATCCATTCATTCTCCCAAGTATCTATTCTTTCTCCCCAGTAATCATTTACTGCCCCTCAACAGAATTACCTATATTCTCCACCTCCCCCACCCCAGGAAGATATGTAAGTATTTGGGATATTGGGCAATCACTCTGTGATTGTACCCTTGTGCATGGTACCAATAAAATTTGTATACCCTTCCTCTTATTAACTTGCTTTATCATGAGTTGATTTTTCAGCAAAACTTCCGCTGGCAGAGGGGAGCTTTCCCTTCGTCCCAACACCCCCTATTCTGCTCTACTTTTTCTTTATTCCATAGCATTTGCCTTTTAACTTACTATAGAATTGACTTATTTGTTATGTTTATTTATTGTCTGTCTTTCCTACCTAGAATATAAGCTCTAGGAGGACAAGCATCTTGGCCTCTTTTTATTCAGATGTATCTCAAGTGCCTAGAACCATGTCTAGTATATGACAGATGTTCAATAATATTTGGGTAAATGACAGAATTCTCTGATATTATAAAAATTACTCAGTAATACTATGCCTTGACCCACCATCCATACCAAATAGGTATAATGATGTTTTGTATTATAAGGAAACAAAATAAACTAAACAAAAAGCCACATCTGTTTCAGTTTGCTGGGGTAAAAATTCAGCAGAAAAACAATTCATGCATTTTTTCACTCACACAATATTTATGAGGGACCCTGCTGTACCAGCAATACACACACAGCCAGCTTCTTAATTGTTAGGTGGAGTAATGACATGTTGTGTGTGATGTGAGGGCATCTAGACCCTTCTCAGACTGCTAATGCCTCCAAGCATGCCAAAGTCCAGAGGGGGCTGCCTGTACTCTGGAGAGGACCCTCATGGGAGTGGAAGGGCTTTCCCTTATCCACCGCCACTGACTGGGGTAAGGCCAGTGAGGAGTGCAGGGAACTTCACCCCAAAATATGGCTCCCTGGCATAGTATTTTGAATTAAAGGCCCTGTGAACTAAAATAAAATTTTAAGGTTCATCCCCGCTGACCGGCTGACTGAATGGACCTCTTCATGGCCAAAGGAATATCCTGAAACTAAATTGCCTTCCAGGAGGAAGGAGGTCAGACTTGCCTTATCATGCCCTCCCCCCTTCTTGGGGACATCCTTTGCAACCCATTAACAGGCCTAAGGGTATGCAAGACAAACCTGCAGGTCCTCAGTTTACACACCAAATATATGTCTGGTGGCTTATCTCTGATAAACAGCTCCTTATGTTGAAACATTCCAAGCCCTTAGACAAAGCTTCATGTCTTTAACCAATTACAAGCCAAAGAATCTTCAAACCCACTTATAACCTGTAAGCCCCCCTCCCCCTTCGAGATGGCCCACCTTTTCAGGCCAAACCAATGTATGCCTCCCACATATTGATTTATGACTTTACCTGTAACCTCTGTCTCCCTGAAATGTATAAAACCAAACTGTAACCCAACCACAGTGAGTCCACTTGCTCAAGGCCTCTTGGGCGTGGCTCCAGGTCATGGTCCTCAAATTTGGCTCAGAATAAATCTCCTTAAAATTGTTTTACAGAGTTTGGTTTTTTTCCGTTGGCAGCCCTTAGAGACCACCTAAAGCTGAAAGAGACTTTTCCCCTAACTATGAAAAGACCTGACAGACCCACCAAAGAGAACAATTGTTTTTCCTTCCTCTCCCTGTTATCTCATCTTCTATTGCAAAAAAGAAGACCAAGAACAGGGCTGAGCACAGTGACTCTGGCCTGCCTGTAATCCTAGCCCTCTGGGAGGCCGAGGCAGGAGGATCCCTTGAGCCCAGGAGTTTGAGATTGCTGTGAGTGAGGCTAATGCCATGGCACTCTACTCAGGGTGACAGAGCAAGATTCTGACTCAAAAAAAAAAAAAAGAAAAAGAAAAAAAGACCAAGAACACAACTGCACTTGAACAGATCCTTTCACAAGATTATGTCTGTCTCTCAGGCTCATTCAATTTCCAGAGAGAACCATTCACAAATTAATCTGTTCCCCTATCTCTTCATGTTTCCTAGTAATCCTTATTGCCCCTCAGTAGAATTACCTATATTTCTCATCTCCCCCACCCCTCTGACATAAGGCTATAGAAGTTTCCGGGCCCCAGTAGGATACTGGGTAATCACTCCGTGATTTCCACCCCCCCACCCCCACTCCTGTCCCATGCACCCTGATACATTTGTATACCTTTTCTCCCTGCCTTTGGTCAGTTGTTTTTTCAGAGAAGCTTCCTAGGATGAAAAGGAAGTTTTCCCTTGGCCTCCACACCAGCTTAAGAACACTTGGTAGACACCAGCGAAGGAGAGAAAGGAGGGTTAACGAGGTGGTGGGTGTCTCCTTCACCATTTTGCATGAAGCCATTGTCATGTCCTGAGTGTGTTACAGCAAGTGTTACAGCGGGTGGTTCCAAGGACAAACTGAGGGGCACACGGAGAGTCAGACAATCAAGGTTTATTCACCGGCGGGCTCAGAGGGGTCTCACCACCAAATTCTGAGCCCCATCTACCCGATTTTTCCCACTTTTATTAAGTTGAGGTGGTCCGAGGAGTGGGGTCTCAGGAGGCTGACGCGCTGGCCAGGTAATAGGTTAGTTGATGCACCAGGTAATAGGTTTAGTGTTATGCTGATGCACCAGGTAATAGGTTGGTATTATGTTGATGCGCCAGGTAATAGGTTTGGTGTTATGCTGATGCACCAGGTAATAGGTTAGTTGATGGGCCAGGTAATAGGTTAGTATTATGTTGATGTACCAGGTAATAGGTTTAGTGTTATGCTGATGAAGGTCTTCCGTGAGGGGGGTGGGGTGGGGGTCTCAGGTGGTTTATGTGCCAAATAGTAGAGGGGGGTTTTCCTTATCAAGTGTGCTGACCACATTTATTAAAACAAAAATGTTGCATGGCTTAACAAGGAGTGTGTAGTAGAAGTAGTCAGGAGAACAGAAAACTTAAATCAGGACTGTGCAGAAAATCTGGGCTATGTAGGAGACGTGGGGCAATTTGGAGGCCTGAACACAGGAGCTGTGTGTCCCTGGGCGAGCTACCACCTCGGTTCCTGAAACTGCCTGTTATAAAATGAATAAAGGGCCACAAGGTGGGAACTGTGGTTGGGGAAATACATATATAACGAGCCATCGTTCCCTAGCTTGCTTTCCTATAATTGCCTACTATTCAGGAGTCGCATAGCTGATGGCCCTAAAGAGTCTTAGCTTTCTTCATTGCTCCCATACATAACATCACCCTTGTGAAACCTAAGGCTAGTTTGTGAGATACCTTCCAGGCCCTGCATTCCAGTGGAAAGGGCTGACCCCTGCAGACCAGTGGCCTATACCCAGAAACTGACTCAACTGGTATTGCGACCCCCACCCAAGAACCGACTCAGCAAAGAAGACAATTTCTACACCCCTATCTTTCTGCCTTGAACCCAGCCAACTAGCAGACCCAACTGCCTAGTCCTTTGCCTGACAACTACCTTTAAAAACCCTTTCTCCCAAATTCTCCTGGAGACAGATTTGAGAACTTCCTCCCATTTTCTTGCACGGTGCCTGCGATATTAAACTCTTTGTCTGCTGTAACCCCTACTGTCTCAGTGTATTGGCTTCCTCTTCTTGAGCAGCAGGCAATGAACATGGTTGGGCTGTAACATCTCCTTCTTGGTGAAACAAGCCTAATAAAATATCTTCCTTGAAGTTTTTTGCTTTTTTTTTTTGAGCCATAGTCTCACTCTGTTGCCCAGGCTAGCACACCCTGGTGTCAGCCTAGCTCACAGCAACCTCAAACTCCCAGGTTCAAGCAATCCTCCTGCCTCAGCCTCTCAGAGTGCTACGATTACAGGCGTTCACCACCATGCCCAGCTAATTTTTCTATTTTTAGTAGAGATGGGGTCTTGCTCTTTCTCAGGCTGGTCTCGAACGTGTTACCTCAAGAGATCCTTCCTTCTCAGCCTCCCAGAGTTCTAGGATTACAGGCATGAGCCGCCTTGTCTGGCCTTCCTTGAAGTATTAAATGAGTTAATATATGTAAAGCTCAGGCCTGCAACTGTGGCTCATGCCTGTAATCCCAACACTTTAGGAGGCTGGGGAGGTGGGAGGACCGCTTGAGGTCAGGAGTTTGAGACCAGCCTGAGCAAGATTGAGACGACCCCCCCCCTACTAAAAATAGAAAAAAAATTAGCCAGATGTGTTGGTGAACGCCTGTAATCCTAGCACTCTGAAACTTCTAGAAGTTTCTTACCCTGCCCCCTCCCACCATGTGGCCATCCTAAGCCATTGCCAACCTTTTCTCCCTTGCCTGTTCCCATTACAGAAGCCAAATACCAGCTTTCCCGGATTCCCTTGCAGCAGAGGATGGTCCTGTGATGAGCCCTGGCCCCTGAGCGGTGAGGCCTGTAGGAAGTTTCTGGGAAGATCTCTCTTTCCCGGATAAGAGACGGGCTCCCACTTGGGCCTTTCTGCTTCCTGCCTTTGAAAAATCCTCTGTTGTCTGCAGCTGGGCCGCTAAGAAGACACACCTGAGAACAAGAAGTGACACATGGATGATGGCAGAGCAGGGAATAGGAGCTGGCCTCCTTAATGACAGCCCATGCCAGCAGCCTCCACTTCCGTACTTTTTTCCACGTGGAGAAAATAAACTGCAATTGGTTTAAGTCACCAGGAGTCAGATTTTCTCTTTCTTGGAGCCAAAAACATCTCTCACAAATGTATGACTCAATGCTTTGCACATGTTGTTCCCTCCTTCTGTGATGTTGTTCCTTCCTCTCCTCAACTTTCAGATTTCAGTTCAAGTGCCACTTTCTATCGCTTGAGGCCAACAGTTCAAGACAAACCTGAGCAACATAGCAAGACTCTCCCCTGTACAAAAAGAAAGAAAAAAAATCAGACCCCCAAATATGGCACTTTAACATGCTGATCTAAAGAAAACAGCCTCAAAGTCTCTCTGACCTTCTCCCCCAGTCCCACTGTCTCTCAGTTCCTCTCTCCCAGCATAGGATGAGGCTGTTCTCTGAAGTTATCTACCTAGAAACCAATTGCCTTTGATCCCTTCCCTGAAATGTTATTAACCAGAGAAGATTAAAACTCCTCTTGTAGAGGAAGAGACTAAAAATTAAACACCACACCTAGCACCCAGATGGATTTTGTTCCAGACCATTGTCTGTAATCTGGTCCCATTCAATTCCCAAAGAAAATTATTCACTGACCATTTTCTGAGCATTGAGCCCGTTCATCCCCCCTAAAAATCACTTACTACCTCTCAAAATGGCCACATTCCCCTCATCTCCCCTTTACCCCATCTAGCTACATTTGTTTGTGTGTGATTATTTGAAGGTTTCTCTTCTCCCACAATGATTGAAAGCAGGGACCATATCTATATTTGTTCACTGTTGTACCTCCAGTGTAGATCACACTCATCTTTGTAGAATGAATGAATGTCAAGAAGGCGCAATCCAAAACAAGCATTCGTTCAGACTAGATTAGTGTCTGGCACATCATTGCAGTTCAACAAATACATATTTAATGAGTAAATGGGCCACAGAGGGATACAAGAACGAAAAGAAATGGCGCCCGACCTCAAGGAGCTTGGAACCTGCTAGGTGGAGCCAATTGAAAAGCAGAGCATTTTATTGGGGACTGTGCGGTGGTAGAGAAATGTGCAGGGTGCCCCTGAAGCCCAAGAAGCTGCACTTAAACCAGATGATGGAGAGCAAGGGTAGCAGGGAAGGTGCAGTCACGAGGTGAGTTGTCAATGAGTTGGAGCTGGCCACGTGCACCCTTGCCTGGGATTGCAGGGGCACAGGCACACTCCTGAGGAGCAGAATATGGGAGGAGGAAAACTGGAAGCAGCTTGTCCTCAGAGCATAAAGGCCCAGGTGACAAGAGGCAGCCTGCAGCCAGCTGGTGGCTGGCCTTGGTCCTGCAGACCGTGGGGAGCCCCTGGGCAGTTTCAGGCAGGGGACTGGCGTGGTCAGATGACATTCTAGCTGTGGAAGAAAGGCAGCTCGAGTCCTGCAGGTGCCAGCTTTGCCACTGTTATCTACCCTTCTAACTGGGTTGCTTCCAAGTCCTACCCTAGGTTTCTACACACAAGCTGTTCTGAGAAACAAATCAACCCTGTTAACTGAGTCAAGTAGACAGGTCCTAACTGTTTATCAGAGACGTCGGCGCCTGCCTCGCAGTATGTCTGTGCCACGCCGTGTGACAGTGCTGTGTGTCTGTAAAGTCCACGCGTGGTTCTCCACGACCTCCAGTTTCCCTGCACCCTCCTCTTCACTGGCCTTTTTGTATTTCTGACCCCAGATACCCTCTCTAGAGTTTATGTCCAGGCCTTTTCAGGCCCATAACCATCCACTGCTCCTACAACACTTTCTCAGACCATAACCTACACCTCCTCTTTACAACCCTCAATCTAGTCTTAGGAAGAGTCCCAGGGACAATCTTTTCATGGGCTCAGAGCCCCACCTGCCCCAAAGAAAAGTCATTTGTCATAAAATCTTTTTTTTTGAGACAGGGTCTTGCTCTGTCGCCCTGGGTAGAGTGCAGTGGAGTCATTATAGCTCATTGCAACCTCAAACTCCTGTGCTCAAATGATCCTCCTGCCTCAGCCTCCTGTGTAGCTGGGACTACAGGTGTGCACCACCAAACCTGGCTAATTTTTCTATTTTTTTTGTAGAGACAGGGTCTCGGTCTTGCTCAGGCTGGTCTCAAACTCCTGACTTCAAGCAGTCCTTCCACTTCAGCCTCCCAAAGTACTAGGATTACAGGCATGAGCCACCCTGTGCCTGGCCCCTGTCATAAAGTCTTTCTGGGTCATGACATCCTTGCCTAGACCAGTGAAAAGCTGCAGGCTTTAAATATAAAACTGGCCAGCTGGGCCAGGCACGGTGGCTCACGCCTGTAATCCTAGCACTATGGGAGGCTGAGGTGGGAGGATCGTTTGAGCTCAGGAGTTCAAGACCAGCCTGAGCAAGAGCAAGACCCCATCTCTACTAAAAAAAAAAAAAAGAAAGAAAGAAATTAGCTGGACAACTAAAAATAAATAGAAAAAATTAGCCGGGCATGGTGGAACATGCCTGTAGTCCCAGCTAGTCAGGAGGCTGAGGCAGGAGGATTGCTTAAGCCCAGGAGTTTGAGGTTGCTGTGAGCTATGCTGACGCCACGGCACTCTAGCCCGGGCAACAGAGTAAGATTCTGTCTCAAAAAAAAAAAAAAAAAACTGGCCGGCTGGATCTGATAAGAATCTGGCAGTAGGATCCAACATTGCATCTGAAATGTGAAAACTGCATGGTGTGACCCCATTGTCCATAGACATGTGATTGAATAAACAAAATGTAGCACATAGATACAGCAGAATGAATGTTATCCAGTCTTGAAACAGAATGAAATTCTGACACATGGGCCAACATGGCTGAACCTTGAAGACATTGTGCTAAGTGAAATGGGCCAGACACAAAAGGACAGATACGATGTGATTCCACACACATGAGATATCTAGAATATAACAGATAGAGACAGAAAGTAGAATGGTGGGTGCCACAGGCTGGGGGGAAATAGGGAGTTGTTGTTCAATAGGTACAGAGTTTTAGTTTGGGAAGATGAAAGACTTCTGGAGAAGGATGCTGGTTGCACAACAATGAATGTCCTTAATGCCACAGAACTGTACACTTAAAAATGGCTAAATGGTAAATTTCATATTACACATATTTTACCACTATTTTTTTTAAAAAGTATGATGTATGGTAAAATGTTCCCTTCAGTGATGGGCAGGAGGACCACTTGAGCCCGAGTTCAAGGCTGCAGTGAGCTATGATGGCACTGCTGTACTCCAGCCTGGGCGACAGAGCTAGACCCAGTCTTAAAAAAAAAAAAAATTAAGACTAGAATTACCAATGATCCAGCAATCTACTTCTGGGTGTATATCCAAAAGAATTAAAAGCAGGGTCTTAGGGAGATATATACACCCATGTTCATAGCAGCCTTATTCATGATAGCTAAAAGGTGAAAGTACCCATCTGTGGATGTTTAAAAAAAATGTTGTATATACATAAATGGAATATTGTTCAGCCTTCAAGACGGAGGGAATTCTGACATATGCTCTAACATGGATGAACCTTATGACATTATGCTAAGTTAAATAAGCCAGACATAGGAAGACAAATACTGTGTTATTCCACTTATAGGAGGTACCTAGAGTCATCGTCACATTCATGTAGACAGAAAATATAATGATAGAATGGTGGTGCCAGGGACTGGCAGTGGGGGAATGGGACATTCCTGTTTAATGGGAATGGAGTTTCAGTTTTGAAAGATGAAAACAGTCTGGAGACAGGTTGCACAACAATGTGAACGTACAACACTGCCGAACTGTACGCTTAGACATAGTTAACACGGTAAATTTTCTTATGTGTATTCTAAGACAATTAAACATTTGACAAATATACAAACGGCTTTAAGGAGCGTTTGGAATGCACACAGCACACGTGGCTGGGTGCCTGTTCCGTGCACAGGAGCCCGGGCCGCCGGCAGGAGGGCAGACCTCCGCGTGGAGAGAAGGCCTGGGGGCCCGCGACGCAGCCAGATGCCAAATAAGGAGGCCCAGAGCTATAAATAGCTGTAAAGACAAGCTGAGACGCGCCCTGACTGTAAGGTCAGCTCAGCTGTTAGCAGCCTGGGAGCCGCGGGGGCAACTCCTGGTCTGCTCTGTCCCCCCGCAGCCCCGGTCTTGCAAAGGGCTCCGGCCCCTCCCTGCCTCTGGAGTCGCCCAAGGGCACCATCGGCCGAAGGCCCTGGGATCTGCCCTGGCCCGGGCTGCCAGCCCACCCTTCCTGGGCCGGCCCACTGCTGCCCCGGGCGTCTGAGGAAGCTGGGGCAGGAGGGAACCCCTCTCCTGTGTTGCAGACGGGGAACAGAAGGTCGGGAGGAAAGGAGTGGTGTCCCAAGTTCCACGGCAAACAGGAGGCAGGGCTGGAGCAGGCTGCCCCCTGCGTCACTCTCTGTCACACCCCCTGGTGCCACTGCCTCCATGGCGCAGCGAGGAGCCTGCGGTGGCGGCTGAAGTAATTCTCCTCCCCTCCCCCACAGGAGGCCAAGACAGTATCAGTTTGCCAATGAGATGCCAACCAGCTGACATTATGGGTTTGGCCCATAATATGAAGGGGAAATAATGACTTTTCTAACCAATGTGCACAGTTTAAACTGAAGGGGATTAGGATGTGTCACCCCCAAGATATATGACTTTGGCGTAAGGATTATTTTGAGCTGAGGCCAAGTGAGGATTCTCTGCCCCTCTCCTTATCTGAGTAAAAGTAGGGCAGAAATGTCCCTCGTGAAGGTGCCCCCTCTCTCATACCAGGAAGAGGACAGCAACTCTTTGATGATAATCAAAGACAGAGCTGGCACCAGGGTGAGTGTGCACAAACAAACTCACTAAAATAACCCCTTGTCTGCCATTGGTCCCCCATACTCCTAGCCACTTCTCCACACAATTCACCATTCCTTGAACCCCAGAACCCCTTTCTTTTGTTAAAATGGTATATAAACCCCCAAGACTAAGAGGGCTTTCCTGGATTTTGCTTCTTTTCTGTGAACTCCTGTGCATGTAAATATTAATAAAAAATTTATGCCTTTTCTCCTGTTCATCTGTCTTTTGGTCATCTAATTTGCCGGCCCTTAGGTACTGGACTTAAGAGGGTAGGGGAGGCTGAGCATGGTGGCTCACACCTGTAATCCCAGCACTTTGGGAAGCTGAGGTGGGAGGATCCCTTGAGCCCATGAGTTTGAGACCAGCCTGAGCCACATAGCGAGACTCATCTCTACAGGAAATACCAAAATTAGCCAGGCATGGTGGCAAGAGCCTGAGCCTGTAGTCCCAGCTACTCGGGAGGCTGAGCCAGGAAGATGGTTTGAGCCCAGGAGTTTGAGGCTGCAGTGAGCCATGATCACACCACTGCACTCTGACCCAGGTGAGAGAACAAGACTTTGTCTCAAAAAAAAAAAAAGATGGTAGAGAAAAAAACTGTTTCCTCCCTGACAAAATACACACCCATGTACCTACCACTGAAGTCAAGCAATGGAATATTACCGTATCCTAGAAGCCCTACTCTTGTAACCAGCTCCAGGAACAAATTTCAAGGAGCAAGGACCCCTATGTGTTTTTTATAATTCCTCTCCCTTAAGTATTAATAACTGCTTGACCTTTTGAGTTGTTTCCCAGAAATGATGGATTTTCTGCAAGAAAAAGGAATTGAGATTCTGAAGTTCCCAGGGCAGACTTCCTGACGCCAGGGCTCAACATCCCCCTTGACCTGCCCCAAGGCATGTGACCCCTCCTTAAAAAGCCCATGATCTCATTTAGAGACACAGATTTGAGGCAGCTTCTCCGGTTCTCCCCACAAGACGTCTGTCCTATTAAAAATTCCTTTCTTCCCTGGCAATCCTTGTTGTGTCAATGATTGGGTCTTTGTGTGACAAACAACTGGACCTAGACCAAAATCCCCTTGCAGTTTCGACAACACTCTGTGTGCCCCTCTTGTCACACATACCCCCCCTGATGCCAAGAAAACCACTGTCCTAAATTTTGTGTTAATCTTTCCTTTGGCATTCTTTATGGTTTTACTACCTACATATAGATTCTTAAAAAATACATTGCTAGGTTTGCCTGTTTTAAAATTTTACTTAAATGGAATCATACTTATATCCTGTTTCTTGCTTCTTTAGCTTAATATTCTGTTTGTGAGATTGGTCTACATTAGGGCATGCAGCTATAGTTCATTCAGTATAGTATAGTATTCAATATAGTTGTATAGTATTCCATTGTACAGTATAACTAAAAATGCACCTTTCTTATGCATTTTATTGTTGATGAACATTTCATTACTTCTGGCTTTGGGCTATTACAAATAATGCTGCTATGATTACTCCTGTATAAGTCTTTTGGAGCACATATGTATGCATTTTGTTGAGTATACACTTAGGATTGGAATTACTGGGTCATAGGGTACACGTATGTTCAGCTTTACTTGGTAATGTGAGTTTTCAGAAGTGGCTATCATATTTTACTCCTATCATCTGTTGCTCCACATTCTTGCACTTTAAACTGCATGTCCAAAAGAAACTGAGTGTTCTCAAGCTCCTCTTACTCCAGGTCATCATTCAAGCTGTGGCCCACATCAGTTAAAAAGAGATGAGAAAAGTTCAGCAGCAAGTTTAGAAGATGCTGCCCAAAGGAAAAAGTGGTTCTGGAAAAGGGGGAAAAGGGGGAGCAGTCTCTGGGAGCGACAGTTCTGACAAGAAGGCTCAGGGTCCCAAAGGTGGTGGCAATGCAGTAAAGGTCAGACACATTCTTTGTGAAAAACACAGCAAAATCATGGAAGCCATGGAAAAGTTAAAGTCTGGAATGAGATTCAATGAAGTGGCTGCACAATATAGTGAAGATAAAGCCAGGCAAGGGGGCGACTTGAGTTGGATGACCAGAGGGTCCATGGTGGGACCTTTTCAAGAAGCAGCATTTGCCTTGCCTGTAAGTGGGATGGATAAACCTGTGTGTTCACAGATCCACCAGTGAAGACAAAATTTGGATATCATATTATTATGGTTGAAGGGAGAAAATAAATCATATGAAAGACTGAAAAAAAAAAAAAGATGAGATCTTTTTGGGAGAGATGAAATATTCTGGAGCTAAATAGCAGTGATAGTTGCACAGTTTTGTGATTATACTAAAGGCCACCAAATTGTATACTTTAAAAGTGTGAATTTATGGTATGTGAAATGAATTATATCTCAATTTTTTTTAATTGTCTGACTTTAATTTTTTTTTATTTTCTTTTGAGACAGAATCTCACTATGTCGCCCTGGGTAGAGTGCAGTGGCGTCATTATAGCCCACTGCAACCTAGAACTCCAGGATTCAAACCCACGGAATCTGGAATCCACGCTTTTTTTGGTGGGGTGGGGGTTAGGGTTAGAGTCAGGGTTAGGATTAGAGTTCGGAATCCACAATTTGTAACCATTGACATAATTTGTTGGATACCTGCAATTAATTTGTGTGCATGAGGTCAGAGACCAATTTTATTCTTTTTGCATATGGAAAAGCATTTTTCTAGTACAGGACGATATTTTGATTCAGGGATACTTTGAAACAGCTTCTGAACAATCACTATCCTTTCAATATTTAAAAAAAAAGAGAGAGAGAGACTAAACATGTGCTTCCTCCTGGAGCGTCTCTGTCCTGTCCTGGGGAGCCCTAGGCCTGCAGGTCTCCAAGCGCGGTAGGAAGCATCTCTCCTGTTTCATGCCTGACCTTGGCTTTCCCACAGCACGAAAGCATCCAAAGGATCCTTCCCAAGCCACACCAGGGTTAGTATTGGTCTGAATGGGGAAAAAATGTGACAAAAACACTCCTGCTTTCTCATTCCTCTTTGAGAAGAATGAGGATGCTACTGGATCCTGGTCTCCCTCGCACAGGGCATTGTCCCCTGTCCAGAGACTGGAAGAAGCCCCAGGGTGGCCGCGGAGGAGCCGGTGGAAGAAGGGTAGTGGGCGTGGCCGTGAGGGGTGTTTGAGCTGTTTCCCATTTCCTAGCGGGGAAGCAGTGGCAAGATGCAGGGAAAGTTTGCAGTCTGGGTGCAGCCAGTTGATGTGTGTCTTGCAGAAGAGGATTGGTCAGGCAGACGCCGTGGGGAGCTGTGTGTACAGAGCACGTAGAACCACACCGGTAGGGAGTGGAGGGCCGTTTGGGAGGATGCTGTCAACTGTTGCAGTTAAAATACGCTGTTCTAACTTGCAGGGTTCTTAACAATTATGAGCAAGTTGTGTGAGCTAAAAATAAAATTCTAAGCCCTGTGATAGCTGAACGGACCCCTCTTGGCCAGAGGGGCCCCAGAAACACCTTGAAACTGAGTTCCTAGCTACGCTGGGATGGGAGAGATAGAGCTCAAGTATATGCATGCATATGATTTCCATTTGTCATAAATATTCATGACTCATCCTATAGCTTATTGAATATGTATATTTCACCACCCACCTCACTCCGTATAAACTCTTGTTCTTCTTGTCTGTCCTTTGAGGCATGTGTGTGTGTCTGGCTTCTGGCCAGGCCTTGGCTTGTAGGAATGGCCACCCCGCAGGCTGCTACCCTGTACAGGAACTAAAGCTCTCCACTTCCAAAGTATAACCTTGCTAGTTTTCTTTAGTTAATAGTTATAAATGTACATTTGCAGTAATTAGGTTGCTAGCTGAGGTAGGAGCCCCATCAGCACGGGCCTCAGCGTCAAACACCAAGATCCGGGGCTTCCTCTCTCCGGTGCTGGGTATGGCTCTGCTCTTGCTTCCCGCAGCTTGTTTGGGCCCTTCGGCAGCCCAGGCCTGGCTGATCCCACACACCAAGCCTTACTAACCTTTGTTTGCCCCCCAGTGGCTGGTCTCCTCTTCTATTATTATTATTATTTGTTTGTTTCTAGACAGAGGCTCTCGCTCTGTTTCCCAGGCTAGAGTCCAGTGTTGCAATCATAGCTCACTGCGGCCTCCAAATCCTGGGCTCAGGAGATCCTCCTGCCTCAGCCTTCTGAGTAGCTGGGACTACAAATGTGCACCATACCTGGCTAATTTCGTAAATTTTTGGTAGAGATGGGGTCTTGCTATGTTGCCTAGGCTGGTCTCAAGTGATCCTCCTGCCTTGGCTGCCGAAAGTGCTGAGATTACAGGCATGAACCACTGTGCCCTGCCTTAGCTTTTATTTTTTTAATTGAGACATAATTCACATACCATAAAAATCACCCTTTTAAAGCCTATAGGGTTTTTAGTATGAATATGAAGTTATTGCGCAACCATTACCACTATCTAATTCCAGAACATTCTCATCACTCAAGAATCTCATCTCTTTAACCAGTATGGCCTGTGGCTAGGGCATGGCCTGGATTGGAGGGGCAGGGGCTTGGGAACACCCGGTTCTTTGCCCTACTCAGTTTAAAGGGAAAAGGTTTAATGTTCCGCTGAAGGCCATCTCGGGGTGGAGTGGGGCTGGGGATGGCCCTGGGCAAGATGTGGCTGCCTCAGCTGCAGGGGGGTTTGGCCGTTAGGGGACCTGCTTGGGTTGGTAGAGTCAGAGAGAAGAATGGCAAATCAACTGGTAAAATTCAAGACAGACCCCATCCAAATGACCCATTCCCCTCACCACAGTCTCAGCCTTCTAATCCACAGCATGGGTGTCACGGTCACCGCTGGAGAGGGAGCAGCCTGGCAGAACTGCCTTTGGGGCAGCTCCTTGAACTGTTATCACCCCAGCCAGCTTCCCTGGGGAGCTTATCGCTGAGCCCTGGGGGAAAGGAAGATTGAGTTCTGTGGATGGGTGGGGAAGGGGGTGTTGACCCGCCTGGAGCTGACTTAGAGAAAGGGGAGGCGAAAGAAGAAGTTTCAGCCCAGTTATGTAGGGCTGGGGCAGGTGGGATCCCGGGCATCTGCACACTTCACTGCCCTGAGGCCCCGGTCTTCATTCCCAAAGGGGAAAGAGTCTGGGTTAAAGAATTTCTTCACAATTTCCTGGACCAGCCCTGGAATAGTAAGAAAGCAAAGTTTTGTTGACTTAAAAGGAGAGGCCGAGGCAAAATTAATATAAATAGAGAGTTTGTTTGGGCCAAGTTTGAGGACTGCAACCCAGGAGTATAGATTCAGGTTGCCCTGAATATAAGTTCCAATCAGCAGCAGTGTTTTTTCTTTTTCTTTTGAGACAGTCTCCTGTAGCCCGGGCATGAGCGCAGTGGCATCAGCCTAGCTCACAGCAACCTCCAACTCCTGAGCTCAAGCGATCCTTCCGCCTCAGTTTCCTGAGTAGCTGGGACTACAGGTGCACATCACCACACCTGGCTAATTTTTTAATTTTATGTAAAGATGGTGTCTTGCCCTTGCCCAGGCTGGTCTTCAACTCCTGGGCTCAAGTGATCCTCCTGCCTCAGCCTCCCAAAGTGCTAGGAGTATAGGCCTGAGCCTTTCCACAAGAGGATTTTTAAAAGCAAAAAGAAGAGGCAGTTTCTAAATTTTTTATCAAGAATTTATATTAAAATGACATAAACTGTTGACTGGCTATACATTGTTCTTTGTACGAAAAATTCCAGGAACAGGCAGATAATGGGTGTTAAACGCATTGTTAAATGCCTTTAACAATCTCCCCCCCATTCAAGTCTCTCTCTCTCTCTCTCTCTCTCTCTCTCTCTGCCTGATAAATTTTGCATATGTCGCATAGCTCAGACTGCTCTGAGCTATTTTTCTTTTCTCAGTTTTAAGAGGAATGTGTATCATTTTAACATGTAGATCTATAAAGAAGTACTCTTAGGATCCACACCTGTGGCATGGAAGGAAACAATGGCATAGGGGAAGAAGTTGGCACTTACCAAAATATGCACATGAAGTGATAGATGCCCAGAGGTAATAGAATTGCACCCAAATACAAATGCATTGCAACATTATCCTTTTATTTTTTTTCTTTCTTTTTTTCTTTTTTTATTTTTAGGGTTAGGGTTAGGGTTAGGGTGAGTGTGAGGTTTAGGGGTTAGGGTTAGGGGATAAGTTTAGGGTTAGGGTTAGGGTAGGGTTAGGGTAGGGGTAGGGGTAGGTTTAGGGTTAGGGTTCGCAACATTATCCTTGTGAGTTTTTTTGTGTGGCAAAATGTACATAACATAAAATTGAACATTTTAACCATTTTAACATCGGTAGTTCTGGCATGAAGCACAATCACACTGTTGTGCACCTGTCATCTGTTTTTCCTTTTCAACTGTGTTGTGCTAGGAAGCATGGGGTGATGATGCCTCTGCCTGGTGTGGCCGGTGCATACCCCTCTTTCTTCCTGTTGGGGTTCAGAAACTGATATCCCAACATATAGGCTTTTGACATACTGACCTGAAGAAGATTCAAGGTCTCTCTGACCTCGACACCCCACCCTCTTTGCCAAAGCATAGGATTCTCTGAAGTTGCCTTATCTGCCTAAAGTCCGGACCTACCAAAGAAGAAAACAATGACCTCCATCCTTCCCTGAGTTTTCATTAACTGAACACAAATCGCCGGAAGGAAGACTGAAGTCTGTCAACAAAGCCGGACTGACTTTTGTCACAAACCATTGTCTGCTCTGAAGGCTCAACAGACTTTGCCCCAGACACTGTATGACCTTCAAGCCCATTGGATTCTCCCTAGTAATCATTTATTGCCCCTAAACAGAGCTTCTCTTCTCCCCCATCCCATAACCTGTTTTGCCAGGATTCATGCCCCAAGGAGCATGGACCAGTAACCTCAAGGTGGTATTTAAGCTTCTGCACCCCTGGGGGGCTGGGTCTTCATTCTGAAGGCTCCCATGTATGCACGTTAAATAAATTTGTACGCCTTTTCTCCAATTAATCTGCCTTTTTTTGTTGTTGTTGACTCAGGGTCTCCCTCTGTTGCCTGGACTAGACTGCAGTACATTACAGCTCACAGCAACCTCAAATTCCTGGGCTTGAGTTTGAAGCTACAGTGAGCTATGATAATGCACTGCACTCCAGCCAGGGGTGACAGAGTGAGACCTGTCTCAAAAAAAAAAAAAAAAAAAAAATTCCTGGGCACAGGTGATCCTTCTGCCCCAGCCCCGTGAGTAGCTGAGAATGCAGGTATGTGCCACCATGCCTGGCTAATCTTTCTATGTTTTGTAGAGATGGGTGTTCCTGGTCTTGAACTCCTGGCCTCAAGCGGTCCTCCTGTCTTGGTCTCCCAAAGCTCTGGGATTACATGGGACAGCCACCATGTGCCTGGCCCTAATTTGCCTTTTATGAGTTGATTTTTGAGTGAACTTTCAGAGGCTCAAGGGGAACCTCCCCCTTGGCACTTTGGCCCCTACATCCCTCAGAGGGCAAACGGCCCCGTCTCCAGATATGGAGCAGTTGTGGCTTCACCTTTTGCTCTCATTGCCCCATCTGTTCCCAGAGCAGGAGGCCTGACCAGTCTCAAAGGGCCATCTGGCTGGCCAGAACCAAAGATGTGGGGGACCCCACGCTGCCAGGAAGGGAACTCATCTCCCTCCCCCTGGGCCACCCTCACACGGCTGACCCAAGGACCCTGGCTTGGGTCCAGGACTGCTGTGCCCCCTTCATTCCAGCCTAGAGCTTCTCCTAGGCTGCAGAAATCAGGGCAAGGAGAGAAGAGCAGCCTCTGCCCAGAGATCCAAGGTCAACTTTGGGTGGGGAACCCCTTGCGGCCTCAGCGGCCCTGGGCTCAGTCCGCGCAGGGGCAGGGTAGTTGTGTGGTGGCTGGGCCCTGGTTCTCTGCTGGACTCCTGCTCAAGAGACTGGTGTGGTCACCTGCCACCCAGAGCCCCACTGGAGAGCCTGTTCACACCTGTGCATGGGCTGGTGCGGGAGCAAAGGGTGGGTCTGCATGAATCTGGAGTTCTCGACCAGAAAAACCACCCAGCCCACATTCCGCCCATGGGGCTATGGGAATTAGCTCTACTGTGGGAGGGACACCTGTTGTAAGGTTGGGGGCAGGACTCAGCTGTGTGCTCTCTTAGGACTATGTGGGGGGTGGGGGGGGTGAGGAGAGGGGTGTGGGAAGAGGAGAATAAGAGGGGCAGGTAGAGTATAGGGCTGCTCAACCATGCCACTGTGCGCTCTCTGGCCTGCTCCGGGGAAGCTGGCACCAGGCTTCTGTTACTTGTAGTGACAAAGTTAGAGGTTGGCAGCTGAGCCCCGCCCAGCTGCCAGGTGAGGGCGGGGTGTGGGCACTGGACAAGCCTCAGAGTGAAGTTAATTGGCTTTAACAGGTGCCAGCAGTTACATGCCCACCTGCCTTTTGCTTTTCCTACAAATGTTTGCTCAGGCCAGGAGTCTGCTTTTCCTCCTTTGCCCGTCTCAGTCCCTGCTCAGAAGTCTCCTCTGCTCACATCAGCTCCCATGAAGTCTGAGCCCAGCCCCAGCCCCGCAGCCCCAGAGCCTCCAGCCCCCACCGGCCCTGCTACCCGCTGAGCCCACTCCCGCAGCTTGCTCAGCTCCTGGGGCGCTGGGGGCCTGCAGTGTACAGCCTTGGGTTTGCTTTTCAAGCTTAGAGCAACGGCACTTTAAACAAAACAAAACAATTCACCAGGTTTTATCTGCTTAAAAGTGTGGCCTCTCAGGTGCTTATACCTGTTTCATCGATGTTTTTACTTATTTAGTTAGTTTTAGAGGCAGGGTCTGGCTCTGTTGCCCAGGTTAGAGAGCAGTGTTGCCGTCACTGCAGCCTCAGTCTCCTGGGCTCCAGTGATCCTCCTGTGAGCCTTTGCGCCAACTCGACATGGGGGGCTAAAGACTTGTTGCCAAAACTTACCTCTAAGATTACTGTCAGTGAAACGTAAAAGAGAGTTTGCATATAAGGGAGGCGATCAGTCACTTGAAGAAGTGAGTCACTTGAGAGAATCATGTTGTAAATGTTTGAAGACATTTGGGGAACTCCCAGCCAATCAGGGTTCTAGAGCCTCAGCCCCAGAAAGGTCAAGGTGGATCTCAGGGATGTGCATTTCAAACTAGTGTCCCAGATGAATCTGATGCCGGTGGCCAGTCACCCTTAAGGAACACTGGGTCCTCTCCTAGAAATATGTTTGGAAGGTGACAGATATAGCTAAGAAAGTTGGAACCTGTCTGAAGAAAGGAAGGAGCACAGGAAGGGGGTGCCCCATGTGCCCTGCTGGTGGGAATATAAAATGGTGCAGCCACTGTGGAAAACAGTTTGATGGTTTCTCAGAAATTTACATGTAGAAATTACCATGTGACTGAGCAATTCCACTCCTAGGTATATACCCAAAGAAACTGAAAATAGGTGATCAAAACAAATACATGTATTTGCACATTTATAGCAGCACTATTCACAATAGCCAAAAGGTGGAAACAACCCGAAGGTCCCTCCTGGATGGATGGGTAAAGCCAATGTGGTCCATACACGCAATGGAACATCATTCAGCCATCAAAAGGAATAGAGTGTTGATAATGTTACAATGCAGATGAACCTTGAAAACGTGTTTTATTAAATGGAAGAAGCCAAACACAAATGGTGGCATATTGTGATTCCATTTATATAAAATGTCCAGAATAGGGAAATCCATAGAGATAGCAAGCGGATTGGTGGGGAACTTGAGAGCCGTAGTGATTGCACAACACTGTGAATACACCCCTAATTGTTCTTTTAAAAATGGTTAATTTTATGTTATGTGAATTTCACTCCAATAGACCAAGAAGGGATAGAAACAAACAGGGTGGAGGGTGGAGGGTGCCAAGGGTCAAGGAGTTGGCAGGATTTTGTGGCACTGCCCAGAGGAAGCAGACACATCTGGAGGGCAGAGGGATGAACACACCCCCTTGTAAGCCCGGGAAGGAGCGCCAGACATCCCCGCCCCTCCTGGGGACGTGCTCCTCATGCTCTTGGACCCCTTTGTTCTGACTTCCTACTCACTAGGCAACCTAGTGATTATTAATGCCATCTCCTAGAGATGAAGGAAATGGCTGTGACGTTGGCTTTGTGATGTATACAGATCTCTAATGAGCCCGCTGCCTGAGGGTAGAGAGTACCGCTCTCACTATTGTCTGAGAATTGTTGATTTGTTCAGCAAATATTTATTAAGTGCCTCCTCTGTGCTGGTTTTCAGCTCTGGGAATTCAGCAGTTCAATGCGATGCCCTCAGGAAACTTACATGCCGGTGATTTACAAGCGGGATAAACTCAGCATAGTGATGGGCAAATAGAATTGCTCAACAAATGGCAGCCATTATATTATCACTATTCTTAGTCTGAGCAATAAGACGTTTTTGTGACAATTTCTGAGAATTCATTCTTCCTCTGTCTCCTCCCTCAGATTAGCTGCCTCTACCTCTTATCCAGTTGTACCCGTTCCCACTCATCCTGTTGTCAAAACTGCAAAGGGGTCTCGGCCTAGGTCCAGTTACTTGTTGCACAAAGATGCAACTATTGAGACAAGGATTCCCAAGGAGGAAAGGAATTTTTAGTAAGAAAGACATCTAGTCAGGGGAACGGGAGAAGCTGCTTCAAATGTTTCTCCAAATAACGGAGATCAGGGGTTTTTAAGGAGGGGCCACAAGCCTTGGGGCAGGTGGTGGTATATCCCACAGGGCTAAGAGCATTGGGGGCAGGTGGTAGGGGATGGTGAGGTTTGGTGTCAGGAAGTCTGCCCTGGGGGCTTCAGAATCTCAGCTCCTTTGTCTTGCAAAAAACCCACTATTTCTGGGAATCAACTCAAAATGTCATGCAGTTAAGGGGGAGGATTATAAAAAAACATATAGAGGTCATTGACACTTGTTCATAGAGCCAGTTACAATCCCTTCCCTGCCCTCCATTATCTCTAGTATTCCCTAGCAAGGAAATCCACCTAACAATACTACTCCAGCTTTTTGTTCATGACTACTGAAGACAATCGTGCAATGTTTCTAAGCACATACATATTCTTCATGGAAAAATGTACGCTTTTTTATTAGAATTACAGCACTTGGGTCTTGGATGAGAGATTGGTGTGAGACAAGACACAGAGATTGAGGGGCGGTGGTGTGGTATAGCTACCCATCAAGAATCTGCCTGATGGCCGGGCGCGGTGGCTCACACCTGTAATCCTACCACTCTGGGAGGCCGAGGTGGGAGGATCGCTTGAGCTCAGGAGTTAGAGACCAGCCTAAGCAGGAGTGAGACCCCGTCTCTAAAGAAAAAAGAAAAGAAAAGAAAAAAAAATGAAACTTAAAAAAGAAAAAAACAAGGAGAATCTGCCTGATGTGGGGAAGGCTGGGGCTGGGCCAGGGGATCCCTGGCTGCGTTTCCAGTGCCTGTACAGGCCCCTTCTCCTTGCCCAGGAAAAAGAAAAACAACAGCAACAAAACCAAAAAAAGAATCTACCTGTGAGAAGATTACTTTTTTCACTTGCCTCTGAACCTCCTAGGCCTAATTTCCACTTTGCATCATTGTGGACTTGTTAGTTGATTTCCTTTAAATACATGCAGAGTAGGATGGGAGGGCTGTTTCCAAGTGGGGCAGGTAGAGGCTTCTGGGGTTCTGATGATTTCCTTCTTAATCCACGTAGTGCTGTGGTTGTCAACCTAAATGTCAAACAGAGGGCAGAATCTCTAAAAGAAAACGTTTATTTGGGACTAGGGCATTGCAATGGGAATAGAAGTGCCATAGTAAACTGTGTGTATGTTCAGGGAGGTAAAGGAACACAAAGGTTTTTAAAAGAGAGGTGAGGAGAATTACATAATTGTTTTGGGATAATTATCCTTGGCTACAAGGAAGGAGAACAAGGTTGGTGCCAGTCCAAGCTTGGACAGGCAGTTGCTGGGCAGGTGTCTTCACAGAAGTATTTTCTGTGCAAGGTTGCAGTGGCCTTTGTGCAAGTTTGTGGTTTTTGTAGAGTCTTTGCGATATTTCTTGCTATCGGGCATTCTTATGTGAGAACCCTCCCTTCACCGCCGTCATGGCTTTTAAGGCAAGCGACTCCATCTTGATTCTGGCAACTTTCACACGGTCATCTGTGAATGTTCGTTCGTCAGGCTGTAGACTCACGCTCTGTGTGCTTATTTTTCTGTATTTTACTTCAAGCAAAAATGAAAATGAAGATGGGGCAAGTGTGCTCAGACTCTTGTACAAAAATGCTTTGTTCAATGCTCTTTATGATATCAAAAATTAGAAACAGCCTGCATACATACACAGTAAGAGATTGGTCAGGTAACTTAGTATACCCATAAAACACAACATTATACAACCATTAGGCGTGTTGAAAAGATGTACATTTATTCACTTAGAGGTATTAAGTAAACAACATAATGTGAAATAAGTTAGGAAAGAAAGTATATTCCAAAATATTAAAAGTGATCATTTCTGGGCAATATAAAAATATGCAGAATATTAATGAAGTTCACTAATCAGAGGAGCTTGTTAGATACACATTCTCGAGCCCCACACTTGGAGACTCTCACTCAGCTTTCCCCTAAGCCCCAACCACACACACCTACCCAGGTTAATTTTTATGCATAGCTTGGTCCCTACCATTCTGGGGGGCCTTCGAGAATCAGATATAAAGTATGGTTCCTCGCTCCTGAAAAATAAAGGGACACACCAAATCTTAGATACAATTCGGGGTGGTCCACCACGCCAGCTAAGCGGTAGGTACCCCTAACGTAGAAGGGGAGGTACGCCCCTTCTCATTTTCCTCTTGTTCCTATTTTTCCTCAGAAGACCCCGTTGCTCCCAACTCCCTAAAGGCTGAGAACCTCTGCCCGGCAGCACAGGCCCCTGGGCGGTTGCCAGGTCACAGCACACCCCTTTTGTGTTTCTGTCAGGGTCATGGGTGGCATCCAGAGGGGCTCCTGGGGGTGGCCCTGAGGCCGGCTCTGAGGACGTGCCTGTGCTGCGTGCAGGACACCTGTCTCCGCGCCACTAACCAGCTCTCAGGTCGCCCTGCGGTGTGGCCTCTCCCCACCCGCCCTGCTGCTGGTCCAGAGGGTGCGAGCTGCCTCTCTGGCTGCACGAGCCTGACGAAGCTGCCCACAGCGTGTCGACCCTCCCTGGCACTGAGCCCGCTCAGGCACTATTTCACGTTGGCCCCAGTTCCTGGAGTGAGGCGAGAAAACTTCATAGTGTAAATGGGAACGGGGCCAAAGTGCTGGCCTGTGTGTTGCGAGGTGGACCCTGGGCAGCATCATAAACTTTAGGACCCCAAGAACCTCTTTAGCACATCTTACGGGATTTCTTCTTTTTGTGTGTACCTCTAAAAGCCAGGGACTTTGGCAATGGACGGTTCTATGGCTTCTTTTTATTTATTTATTTTGAGACAGGGTCTCGCTGTCTCCCAGGCTGGAGTGCAGTAGTACGGTCACAGCTCACGGCAGCCTTGAACTTGGGAACTGCTCCAGCGATCCTCCCACCTCAGCCTCCTGAGTAGCTGGGACCACAGGCGCAGGCCACCAAGCCTGGCTCAGTTCTATGGCTTGTAAGAGGAAAAAAGGCACTCGAGAAGACTCAGGTCCATTCGGGAAGAGAGGAGTCCATGGCCTCGGCCACCAGGTGGCATCACTGACCACTCTGGAAGAGCAGTGGTCCGTCTGGGAAGCCACACGCCCTAGCGCTCCCCTTGCTCCCTGGCCCATCTGTTCACCGAGGATTGCTCTGAACCTGGGGGCACCGACATCTGCAGGCGTCGCCAGGCTTCCCAGACCCCCTCCCTGCTCACGTCCCGCGCCTGTCCCCAGTCCTGCCCAGAGGGGTGCCTCGTTCTGGTCCCCGGGCTGCTGCTCGGGGGCCCCAGGGCTGAGCTGCTGGACAGGATGAAGCAGGGAAGGACAGAGTAGTGCAGGGTAGATTTTTCCTAGCCCTGGCATAATAAAAAGAAAACCCAAACACTTTTCTTATTTTTAATATCTAAGATTAAAAAACCCCAATCCCCAAACCTAAACAATCCGTTTGCATGTCGGCGCAGGCTCCCTTCCTTGGTGTCCGCTGGGCGGCTCTCAGGCCCTGGTCCGGGGAGAGCTCAGCGGTGGCAGGAAACCGTCCTGGTCTCTAGCCCAGCACTGGGACAGCCACGGACCCAGCCTTTCAGAAAGGCCACCAGGAACTGTTTTTAAAGCATGTGGTCGCACTAGGAGGAAGTTTTCCCTTGAAGCTGCGCTGAGGGTTATTTCTTGTGGAGAAACTTCATTTTATTGCCTACGAAAAAGAAAATGAGAACATCTCACTGGGTAGACAAAGAAAGGTGCGTTAAGTCTTGCCCTTTGCATCCCAGATGTGGTGTGCGTAGCTGTAGCCCCCATGCCACCCCCAGGAGTCTCATCCCTTGCTCTGGAGTTGAGGGGGTTCGTCCTTTCCCGAGTAGCCCCCTCGGGCTCCAAAGGGCTCTTCCTCAGACTTGAGGGGGTTTGAAAGGAACAATGTCAGAGCTGTGGAGGAGGGGTGGTGTCTGCTGTGGTAATAAAGAAAGCACTGAATGTCACACATCCCTAAGGAGCCAGGTGAGGAGAAAGGTCCTCTTCCAAGCAGCCCTCCAGCCTGCACCAGGCATGGACTGGCACCCGCCGGCCCGGTGTGGGTCCCTTGGTCCTCCTCTTTTGCTGTCTTCTTCATCCTCCCTTTTCCAGGATGGGCCTTTTTACTGAGGAAGCCGCAGTCCTTATAATTCTTCCACCTCTCCTTGCCAGGGGCATCTGGAGGCCGGGGCAAGTCTTTACTGCGGGACACGCCCGTCTGGCTCCAGTCATGCTCCCCACACGCAGCTCCCCAGGGGATGAGAGTGGAGGAGAGGATGGAGAAAGAAGACAGCTCTGGGGCCCAGTAAAGGGGAGGGGATTTGTTTGTTCCCTTGCTTCCACTTTGCGATCAGATTAGACCAGGAGGTTAAAATGCCAGGTTTGCCTGCCCAGTGCCGGCTGCAGAGCTCTGTGTTACCGAGGGTCCTGGCTCCAGTGGAGGGAACTGGACAAGATGCCACCGCAGATGGCTGGGAGGAACAAGGGCTGATGAGGGGACAGAGACCCCTGGGCCTTACCTAGTCCCTTCAGAAACTTATTGACACCGCTGTGCTCTCCACTGGGGAGTGTTTCCAGATACTCTTGGGCTCGGATCTCAAACAGACCTGTTGACAGGAGAAATCCCAGCCATTTCAGTTCCTGGTTTTTGCACTGCTAAATATACCTATTTCCTAACCACCACAGAAAAGAGACCTTGCTTCTCAGACGAAGCTGCTCCTATAAACATGCTCTGAATCATGAGGTTTATAAGAGTTTTTATTACCCTTATAATTGCTCAACCTTGTGCAATAACTGTCTTTGGAAAGCTATAAAGCTACCTCATACATTACATCTTATTTTTATTCAAAAAACACCTTCCAAGCTTCTACACTGTGCCAGGCATGTGGTTTTAAAGATGAACCTGGGCCGGGTGCGGTGGCTCACGCCTGTAATCCTAGCACTCTGGGAGGCCGAGGCGGGTGGATCACTCAAGGTCAGGAGTTCGAGACCAGCCTGAGCAAGAGCGAGACCCCGTCTCTACTAAAAATAGAAAGAAATGATTTGGACAGCTAAAAATCTATGTAGAAAAAATTAGCCGGGCATGGTGGCGCATGCCTGTAGTCCCAGCTACTTGGGAGGCTGAGGCAGGAGGATCGCTTAAGCCCAGGAGTTTGAGGTTGCTGTGAGCTAGGCTGATGCCACGGCACTCACTCTAGCCTGGGCGACAAAGCAAGACTCTGTCTCAAAAAAAAAAAAAAAAAAGATGAACCTGGCCGCCATAGTGGTGGCTCACGCCTGTAATGCTAGCAGTTGGGGAGGCTGAGGTGGGAGGATTACTTGAGGCCAGAAGTTCAATACCAGCCTGAGCAACATAGGAAGACCCCATCGCTGCAAAAAATAAAAAAATTAGCTGGGTGTGGTGACGCTCAGGCAACAGAGTGACCCTGTGTCAAAAACAAAAACAGAAACAAATCAGAAAAGATGAACCAGTTGGTCCTGGACCTCAGGAGTGGTCAACTCTCATTTCCTTGCATTGTCCCATAAGAGGACCCTGGACAAATGGCTTGGTTTCCTGGGAACCCACCTGTGAACTGAGGATGCTGAACAGGCCCCTTCACCTCTCACCCCTGGGGTCTGAGCTTTAGGCACTGTCCAGTTTCTGACTGATCTTCCATGTACAGAGGGTTCCTTGCAGGTTATTACTATTTTTTTTAGAGATAGGGTCTCACTCTGTCACCTAGGCTGGAGTATGGTGGGCAAATCATGGCTCACTGCAGCCCTGAACTCCTGGGCTCAAGCGATCCTCTCACCTCAGCCTCCAGAGTATCTGGGACTACTGGTACCTGACACCATGCCTGGCTAATCTTTCTTATTTTTTGTAGAGACACGGCCTTGACATGTTGCTCAGATTGGCCTTAAACTCCTGGCCTCAAGCAATCCTCCTGCCTCAGCCTCCCAGAGTGCCAGGATTACAGGCGTGAGTCACCACGCCTGGCCTCCTACCCAGGTTTAACTCCCATCTGTAGCAGCCCTTGCCAACATTTCTAGATTCTAGATTCCCAAAACGGCTTAAGACGATGTAAGAAAGAGATGAATGATCTCTCTCGTTTCGTACTCCTCTCCCTTTTCCATCCCTATTAGTATGATGGAACCCAGGAAGGCAGGGAAACGGAGAAGGCAGACAAGAAAAGAATTCAGAGACGAGTGAAGGAGGGGTGGGAATGGGTGGTCTGCAGTGGTGAAATGAAGTGCGAGCTCCGCGGGTCCTGCTGTCCCCTCCACGCCAGGCCAGCTTGGGGCAGGTGCTCACACAGGCGGAGGGCACTGGACCGTTCTCTCCTCCTACAGCCCCAGCTGACCCCTGCCCTCTCCTTCCACTGCCTGGGGAGAGCGCCCCCCTTAGACCAAGGAAAAGAAGCCGGCAACAGAGAGAGGAGGGGGAGGGTGTTCTTGAGAGTTTCATCAAGTTGGAAAGAAAGGAATAGAAGGAGCCCTTGCCACAGACACTGGACTGTGGTTCTGGGAGAGCCCAGAACCAGGGACCTTTCTCCCAGCTCCTCAGTGTTTGGAAGGCATCTCTAGCTGGCCTGGCCCAACATGGAAGACGCCCCTAACCCTTGGCATCCTGCTGGCGCAGCTCCCGCTCCTGGATGAAGCCCCGAAACATCTGGGTTTCCATGAAGACCTCCAGGAAGCGGCGGAGGCTTTTGGAGGAGACAGCTTTGCGGAAGGCCTCTCGCTGCAGGGTCCTCTCATCGCGCTCGCCTGACGTCAGGAACAAGGAGTAGTGGCCCACGATCTCCACGAAGAAGCGGACAAAGGCTTCGGACACCACCTCGTTCAAGGGGCTGGACTCGGGGCCTGAGCAAGCGGAGAAAGGCCAGGCTGGGTGAGGGCAGCGGGCTGGGCCAGAGCCCCCGAGACAAGCCAGCTGGTGGTCAAAGCACAGTAACTGCTAGTTCCCTCGACAGGAACTGGGATTGTCCCGGAAAAAGGTTACCCTAAGTTTTATTTTTAAATTATTTTTATTAAAAATTTTTTTCATTTAAATTTTTTTCTATTTTTGGCCACAAGAAAATTCAGAAGAGAAACCCTAAGTTATTAAGTAGTTTCTTCCCCCTCTTTTCCCCCCAGAGCCATCAGTCAGGGTGATAGATCTTTCCCTGCTTTACAACAGCTATTTTAGGGCCAAAATGGGAGAGGGGGAAAGTTTTTCCCACAACTCATTGTCAGGGTGAGGTCCCGATGAGGCGGCTGAGCTCCCAGGTTCTCTCCTCATGTCTCCCTTGCCCGTTTTCCCACTTAGCACAGGGTCGAGAGGGAGGGAGCCCACTGTCCACTTGTTCCCTGACCCTAACAGTGGAAGAGGGAGAGTCTGGGAGGTGGGCCAGCACTCACTGTGCTTGCAGTCAGGGGACCCTTCCTCCTGGTCGCAAGCCAGGTCGTTCCTCTGTTCCAGAATGTGTTCCAGGGCTACCTGCAGCTTGCGGGGCAGGATGGAATCCTCGTCCTCCATCTGTAAAGCAGAGGCAGCAGGTGGGCCATCGCCCAGTGCGCTGGGGATGGTGGCTGCGTCCTGGCCGGCAGGACACACGGGGTACGACACAGGGCAGGCCTGGCTCAGTTCTCAGTTTCATGGCAGGAACACAACTTAGAGCCAGAGGGCTGAATCTTGATTCTACTTTTTACAAGCTGTGTGAGCCTCAGTTGCCCCATTTGTAAAATGGGCTCCCAATCAATATCTACCTTCCTGTGAAGATTAAATGCAATACAATTACCTCAGGAAAGTGCTTGGCACTAATGGGATACTCAGATGTTTCCACTGTTCCCACCCTTAGGGTGGCCAGTGCTAATCAGGGGACCCTGGACAGGGCAGGTGACTGGCGGGATCCAACGCTGGCTTTATGATCTGGGCCTTAGAGCAGGCGCCTCTTGGGGAAGGGCCTATCCTGCAGGCCTTTGGGAAGCGGAAGTCATGATGCAAAACAGCATTAACACTACTGAACTTTCCAGCAATGTGGCAACTCCGAGTTTAGAATCAATCCATTGGAATGCCCAGAAAACCTTTCTGTAATTATTCTTTGCAAGATCTGATAGGAGTTAGACCTCTCTGGCAAATGATAAAAAGAAAACACATGTGTATTAGTTTCTCTGCTAATGAAAGTAATTTATGATCAGTATAGAAAACACATGAAAGTATTAAAACAATTTAAAAGTGCTCCTAATCTGTTTTCTTCTCAGTCTACCTCCCCAAAACAACCAGCTTTGATGTTTTGGTGGGTTTTCTTTTCAATCTCTTTAAGATGATGTATATATATTTCTTTCTCTTTTTCTCTTCTTAAAAAAAAATAAGGTCAGCAAAATAATGTATACAATTTTGTTTCCTGACTTAATATCATGAACTTTGTCATCAAACATCCTTTAAAAGCATGTTGAAAAAGACAAGTGCCTATAGTCTAAGCTATACAAAGATTCTTGTTCTAATTGTTAGTTAGGAACCATTTTATGTCAGAACATGTGGAAATCACTCCTTTGCCCCGGCCCTCCCTCTTTGCCCCCTGTCTCTGTCTTGTCCTCCGTCCAGCCCTGGCCTGGGGTCACGCGGCTCAAGCAGCCTGTTCTGCAAGGCCAGGCCTACCAGGAGCCTCTCCAGAGCTGCACAGCTGAGCCCAGGACAAGGAAGAGAGGACGGAGGGAGCAGAGGGTTGGAACTGTCTTCACTCACCTGTCTGAGGAAGCGACTGTTGACCAGGTCAACCACAAGGACCTACAAGATGAGAGGAAAAGGCACTATTATTGTCACCAGGGCTTCTGGGATACAGATGGACTCTTGGTTTTCCTCCTTCTTGGCACCAGAGGCAGCTGGGGTGGGGGCGAGGGGCTTTGGTGCTTCCTGACTTTGCCACCGTAGCCACAGATGGTGAAGGGGGTGGGGCAGGGGCTTTCCTGAGCTGCATGCTCTCGACACTGAAGCCGCAGGCTGGGCTCCCTGCCCTGCTCTCGGACTGGCTAAGGCAGAGCTTCTCAGAATGTTTTTCAGGGTGTGGGTTACTGAGGTGGGCAAAAGACGCTGATGGCCCCCTTGTTCCCACTCTAGGGCTTCTCCCTCCTCTTTCCCCCGGCTGCCCACTTAGCCTGGTCACTTCTCTCCAAGGGACAGGAGGAGAGTCAGTCCGGCTGCAGGCAGTGGCTTTCACTGGTTAAGGCTTTCAGGATAAGGGACCTTCCCTCCCACCCCCGGGTGGGGCTGAGACCCAGGGCTAAGACCAGGGTGGGCAACTGAGGTGTCTGGGCTGTGAAACTGAAGGAGACACTTGTGAGGTCCTCACCCAGACCTCAGCCAAGGCCACTGGCTATGACCGAGGAAGAGCCAGGGGCCTGGCCGGCCACGGTAAGAACAGCTGGAAACGTGCGCTCTACCATATCCCAGAGAGTCCGCCCGGGAGCTGAGGGACGGCTCTCCTTCCTTCTCACTCACACCCCCTGGGGCTGGCTGAGCTGAGCCATCTGCGGGAGCACAGGGTATGCAGACAGGTTCCTCACAGCCCACGAGACCTGAGGCTGGGGGTTAACATTTAATGGGGCGTTAGGACTATCTGGGCAGTTAGAGGAGCACCTAGAGACCCGGGAGAACTGCAGGACAGACAGACAGACATTTCTCCCAGTGCTTCAGGGCCCGAGTGGCACTATTTGCACCCCTAAGGTTCCTTCTCTGACTGCTGGAAGTGGCCGGTACATGGGGCAGAAACTGTTTAGAAGGGGGGGCTAACAGTAAATAACTCCAGAAACACCAAGTAGAACTTTTCCCACTTGGATGCTAAACTGAAAACCCAGAATTTGATAATTAAAACATTTTGGGCTAGGTGCAGTGGCTCCTGCCTGCAATCCCAGGACTTTGGGAGGCCCAGGCAAGAGGATAGCTTGAGGCCAACAGTTTGAGACCAGCCTGGGCAACATAGAGGACCTCATCTCTACAGAAAATAAGAAAAATTAGCCAGGTATGGGGGTACACGCCTGTAGTCCCAGCTACTCTGGAGGCTGAGGCAGGATGATCCTTTGAACACAGGAGTTCGAGGCTGCAGTGAGCTGTGATTGTGTCATTGCACTCTAACCTGGGGGACAGAGTGAGACCCTATCTCAAAACAAAAACAAAAACATTTTGGTGTCTTTTTTTTAACTGATACGAAAAAGGACAAAGGACCTACTGGAGCAGCACAGTCTTGCCCTTAGGCAAGCATGAGTCCCAGGTATTGCTGGATCCTCGGTGCTTCGTCCCTCAGGTGGGGGTGTGGGCAGGGAGGGACAGGGGACAGGGCTATTTTTGACAACCGGCTAAGTTGTTCATGGCTGCCCTTCTCCATGGGCACTCATACCAGGCATTGCATTTGGAAGAAAAACAGTGTTTGCAGTCACACAGGGTCGACAGAGGCAGACTCCGGGTAGGACCTATGTCAGACAAAGCCCTGGTGTCCCCCCGACATGCTTGCGGGGCCTTAGCCAGCCCCTCCCCTTAGCTCTCTGCACCCCCAGGAAGGGGGACAGGGACAGCTGGGAGCTCACCTCTTCCAGTGGCAGCTCCCTGAGCAGCGGCAGCGAGCTGGAGAGCAGCCCGATGAGGAAGGGGGTCGGCGAGCACACGATGTCGATCATGGCGGGCGGCAGCACCGGGATGTAGGTGTGCTGCCAGGTGAAGGGGTAGATGAGCGCCACTGTCGCGTGGCAGCACTTGGAAAGGGTGCTGCAGCCAGGGAGAGAACAGGGAGAGGAGGCCGGTTCAGTGAGGGTAGAGCACGGGGCCTTCTCAGCCTCAGGGGGTGGGCAGCTTCCATGGGAGAAGGTGCCAAGAAGAGAAGTGTCTGGACTCTTCCCAAAGGCAAGTAGGTCAGGAAAGGCGTCACGCACGGATCAGGTTGAAATGAGGCACTAGCGAGAGGCTCTGAGACACAGCCTCGGAGCCCTGCATAATTTTTCCAGTGTGCTTTCACATGTGAACTACTCTCATGTACGGTTTAATTAAACCATTCATTTCCACCCCTCTTCCCAAACAAAATAAAAACGCAAAAACAATTAAAGCCTATTTTCTCATGGATGCTCATCTCCTACTGAAGATGCTCTATACTCTAACACCATAGCTCAAACACAAACTTTGTTCTATTCCAAACATTCTCTGAGCCAAGCATGAAGACCTGGGTGCAACCTGGGAAAAGGAGAATAACTCCTCTGGTATCCACATGCTAGCAGTCAGCTCCAAATCAGTCCATTTTGTAAAAGTGAAACTATAACACATATTGTCCCTTTCCCAGAATGCTGGTCAAAGGATGATATGCTAGACAACTGAGGGCTAACCCTTTTAAGCACCAAAGCTTAAAAAAATAACATTGGGAGAAATATTGGGGAGTCTCTTTTTAATGTAGCCTTTTATTGGCAAGCACTAAGCATTGCTGATCGCTTCACAGTACTTCGTGTAGTGCCTGGATTCATGCTCCGTTTGTTGACTGAATGAGTGGATTCCACAGGGTTATTATTTTGAATATCAGTTCCATTATGCTGCAAGACTGTGATGAGTGGCAGCCTTCAGAGGTGAGTGAGAGCAGTTTCTCTCTTCTCCCTTGCAATTGTTTCTTACTGCTGGTGAGCCTGCTACAGCAGCTCTTCTCTCTTCTCATTCTAATATGCTATTGCTAAAATGAGATGGGATTAGAAACCTTAGATGCTTGTTTGAAGTGCTTGTAATGCAAGAATAAAATAAAAGTGAGGGGCTGGGAAGAGTGGCTTACGCCAGTAATCCCAGCACTTTAGGAGGCCGAGGTGGGAGGATCTCTTGAGGCCAGGAGTTCAAGACCAGCCTTGGCAACATAGTGAGACCCTGTCTCTACAAAAAAATTAAAAATAATAAAATAAAACGTAAAAAAGTGAGGGCCCATGGGTTCTTTTTTTTTTTTTTTAATATATATTAATATGTAAAGACCTTAGATCCCAGTGGGTTCTGCATCCTCTTCAGGCCCTGTAACCAGCACTGCATTTGTAGGAAGCCTTCTGAATGTCTGTCCACGTTCTCGGCTGTGCTCTGCTTAGGTCACGTGGTGAGGAAGCTGAGTTCTGGAGAGAGGAATGCTCCTTTACTGACATCTGTGATGCCAGGCCCCTATAATCTCATTGTCATAAAACTTTCCTGAGCCCATTAAAAAGAATTTCTTAGCTCTGGCTTACTTGAGGAGAAAAGAGGTAAATTAAAAGATACTGGCTAACAAGTGAAATAAGCCAGAGAGAAAAAGACAAATATATTGCATGATTCCACTTACATGAGAGGTACCCAGACTAAGCAAATTCATAGAAACAGGAAGTAGAATAGAAATTACCAAGGGCCGCGGGTAGAGGGGCTGGGGCGTACTTGTTTACTGGGTACAGAGTTTCGGTTTGGGATTATAAATAGGTTCTGGAAATGGATAATGGTAATGGTTGCAAACACTGTGAATGTACTTAATGCCACTAGACTGTACAGTTGAAAATGGTTAAAATGGCAAATTTTATGTTATGTATATTTTACTACAATAAAAAAAGCAAAAACAAAACAAAGCAAAACAAAACACCTAGCTTCCAGGTGAGTTCCTCTTGAATCTAACACCCCAGGAAACATCTTTAAAATATATATTAGCTAATAGAGAAGAGGAGTAAGTTCAAGAGATCTACTGTACAACATGGTGATTATAGTTAATAACAGCATATTGTACTCTTGAAAATTGCTGAAGGCCAGGCAGGGTGGCTCATGCCTGTCATCCTAGCTACTCCAGAGACTGAGGTGGGAAGATTGCTTGAGGCCAGGAGTTTGAGACTAGCCTGGGTGATACAGCAAGACCTTGTCTCAAAAAACAAACAAACAAAAAAAAATTTGCTGGGAGTAGATTTTGTGTTCTCACCACAAAACAGTGATAAGTACGTAAGGTAAGGCATATGTTATTTAGCTCGATCTAGGCATTCCACAAAGTGTACTGTTTCAAAACATCATATTGTGCATGATAAATATTCATACAATTTTTTTTACTTTTTTTTGTTTTTGAGATGTGGTCTTGCTATTGCCCAGACTGGTCTCCAACTTCTAGGCTTAAGCGAGCCTCCTGCCTCAGCCTCCCCAGTAGCTGGGACTACAGGTGTGAGCTACTGTGCCAGGCTTTTATATACAATTTTTATTTGATGATTAAAAATAAATAAATTAAAAAATATATATATGTATACATTAGCCCTCTTTTCCACCCCTCCCAATTTGGGGGTCCCTGCACTAATAAAGACACTAACGAATCTTGTTCGTTTATTGGCATAAGTCTCCTAACTTTCCTAGTCTTCATCTTTGCAAATAATCACTCTCCTAACGCTCACTAGCGTCATGAAATACCTCTTAGTAGCACAGCATCCACATAGTGCACTATTTGGCATTTGTCTTGTCTTTCAAATGATCACTCCAAAAACGAGAGAAATGCTACCCCCAGATTTCATTCTTATCACTATATCATCTTCTTTTTTGGCTGAGTAAGACATTGAATTTGGAAGATACTAAGGAGACAGAATAATTAAGTTAGGGCTTATGTTAAGGAGAGAAACATCACTAATTCAGCCAGAGCTTGGGGTGAAGTGACTTCTATGTCTTTCGAAGGCTCTGGATCTATATCATCACTCAAGGCAGAGCAACTTGTTTCCTAAGGCATCACTTTTTCCCAGATAGTCAAGAATGTTAATACTTCTAGTGAATTCCTTGCAATTTGTGTTTAATTTCCTTCATCTACAGACCACTGAATGTATTAAATTCACATTGTTCTAATTTTTTTTTTTGTTCATTTTAGGACTAACCTATGTTCATGTGGGGCCAGTCTACAAAGCTGATCTGCTTACGTACTGTGGTCATGAAGTCAGGGCTCAGAAAACTGGAACATTAACTTACAAACAAGGATAGCTGTAACTAGAACAGGTTTTCCAGACTATAGTTTGCAGCCCATTAGTGGGTCCTGAAATCATTTTAGTGAGTTGTGATCAGCATGAAAAGCAACTAGAATAGAAAATAAGTTTGCTGTTTTGCAGTTGTAAATATCTGTGTGCATGTGCGTGGAGTGTGCCATGGTCTGAATGTGGGCTCCAGTAAAAAAGGTCTGAAGCCAATTATTTGGACCAGAGAACTGGGATGTGGGGGGTTATGACTGAATTAAGATTTTGATGTTTCATGTTTTACTGGGATGTTGATTTCATTTCCAAGTGACTTGAGAGAGTCCCTTAAAAGAGACATTAAGAAGGAGATCCCTGAATGAAGCCTTTTGTCTGAAACCCGCCTCTTTTAC
This sequence comes from Lemur catta, assembly GCF_020740605.2. Classification (NCBI taxonomy): domain Eukaryota; kingdom Metazoa; phylum Chordata; class Mammalia; order Primates; family Lemuridae; genus Lemur; species Lemur catta. Next base: position 11,832,442 of record NC_059138.1, on the reverse strand, counting down.
AGCACATTCGTTAACATTCCTAAATATGACTTGGAGAAAGCAGCGGCTCATGAGAAGATCCACGGTCTACTTTAACAGTCTTCGAAATGCTCACTCTTGTCAGTCCCCACCAAAGGAGAAGAAAAATGTAGTATTTGTGTTTAAGATTCATTTTACATTTCAGAGTTGTGGGTTAAGCACTTTTGACTCCAGGGAAATTGTAGAATCACAGAATTTTAGTCCTGAAAGAGATCTTCGGGATCGAGTTCACTTTCTTTTGAATTTTATAGCTAAAGAAAGTGAGGCTGAGCTCAGTTAAAGTAACCTGAGCTCTGGGTGGGACGAGAAGGGTCCTGCCTCCTGGAGGAGGTGGGAGGGCTACAGAGAGGGATGGGGGCATCAAGAGGCACCGTGAGGACAGCCTATGTGTTCTTTGCCATCATTGCAATAGAAAAAGAAATCTGTTTAACTTTTTTTTCCCAATTCAAAGAAAAGGCCACCTAGAAGGAGGAAGTACAATCGGCTGCTCTCTTCTCTCTGCTGCTAGATCCCTGTGTGACTCCTAGTTGGAGCCTATTTTGATAGCCTGAGGACCCGGTGCAGCAGCAGCGAGTGTGAACCACCTGGATGAGAAGGTGGCTGGAGCAATGTCAGGAAAGGTGATGGGTAATGCTGGTGCTAGATGCGGAGGATGGGTGGATACAAGCGGCAGAAAGAAAGCTAAAGTTCACTCAGTGAACTGGATGCGCTGCGCTAAAGGAAAACTGTATTCAGGCTTGGGGGGCAAATGATGGCAACTCAGCTGGATAACCCGTTGGCCATGCAGTCTGTGCTGCCACTGTTGACGATGTCTTGTAACAAGTGTTGTTTTTAATAATCTGATCCCGCTGTTGCAGCTGGAACCAAATGACCCACACCTGGTTTTCATGAACAGCTCGTTAGCCGGAGCCCATGGAGCACACGGTGCCCAGAACAATCTGGCAACAGCAGGCAGTTATTTGAGGGGTGTCCCATTCCTCTTGCTCTCTAGGCCACATCAATATTCTAAAAACAATTCTGCCTGTGAAACACAAAAGGAAAGGCCAAGGTCTGCAAGTAATACTGTTAGTGGCAGCTCTTCCCCCAAAATCAGTGGTAGCGGAGAAAAGAAAGGATTATTTTCAGTGGAGCTTATGTCTTTTTCTCAATCACCACTTCAAGTGCTAATGAAATTTTATTCCCTGACTTGTGAATGCCAGGGGAGCCTTCTTAGGGGTGGGCACAGCTAGGACTTGGTGGTCCCTTAGGAATAGGCAGTGGGTCTGGGCATGCTAAGGACAACTCTTCAAGCAAGCTCACCACACAGCCTCAGAGAGCATCTGCCGGCAAGCCGAGAGGCAGAGTTTTTTAAGGAAGTCCCAGGAAGCTGGCTCGCATTACAGTGTGGGTGGAGGAGGGAAAGGCCAGCTCCCGCAGCTAAAATCAATTGTACAGAAGTGGGGCAGGGAAGAGAAGGCCCCAGTGGGAGGTAGGTGGGTCACAGGTGAGAAGGGTCAGGTCCCGGAATGTTTTGCTATTAGGTGGTGGTTCCTGAGGGTTGGAACATTATTCTGGATGCTTGAGTTCTCCCGGAGAAGATGCTTCAGTTCTGGTTGCTACGAAGCCTCTTTGCCATCCTTGGGATTCCTGTGCTCAGCAGGCTTCTGACTGCCTATGGACTAGTCAGAGTCCAGCACAGAGCTGCCTCTGAGACGTGACTAGAAAAGTAAATGATGAGTTTCCCTAATTAGACAAACACCTCAGGAACTGGAAAGGTGATTCAACCAATATCCCTTAGCATCCGGAGTGAAGTGCCTCTCCTACTGGAGCAGCATTCCCAGGAACACGAGTGAAAGGTAAACGCAGGTCTGGCCTGGGGCCTAGTGGAATCTACTGGGAGCTGGGTGTCACCATGCAGTGGCTGCCACGTTTCCATCACTGTCCTTGCAACTCTGAAGTAATGTGCCACAAAATTTAAAAAGAACATAGGCTGGGCCTTGAGAAAACTAGTTCAGGGTGGGCGTGGTGGCTCACGCCTGTAATCCCAGCACTGTGGGAGGCTGAGGCAGGAGGATTGCTTGAGGCCAAGAGTTCAAGACCACTCTGCCACCCTGGGCAACAAAGTGAGACCTCCTCTCTACAAAAAATTTAAAAAAATTAGCTGGGCATTGTGGCACACACCTGTAGTCCCAGCTACTGTGGAGGCTGAGGCAGAAGGATGGCTTGAGCCCAGGCCTTCAAGGCTGCAGTGAGCTATGATGACACCACTGCACTTCAGCGTGGGTGACACAGTGAGACCCTGCCTCAAAAAAAAAAAAAGCATTAACATAGGCCTGTTTTTTTTAAAAAAGAAAACTAGTTCTGTTACTTCCTGTGTGCTGTGTGATCTCAGATAAAGCCCTTAACTTCTTGAGGCCTCAGATTCTTTGCCTGTAAAGTAAGTAAGTAGACCAGATAATCTCTAATGTCCTTCTAGCTTTAATATCTGCAAACTACAAATCTATAAGACAGAGCAAAGTCCAGGACCTGGAAATAGAGGCTTCCTGTTGAGGCTGTAAAAAGAACCATGGGAAGGTAATTCTAGGTCTCCTCAGCAGACACAGGACAGAAGAATGATGGTGACGTCTCACTCTGAGAAGCTAATAGAGGAACTCGTCTGAGAGGTTTCCAGTTGCAACAGTTAAGTCCAAGAGGGGAGTTTGCAGAGGCCAAGCCAGCACAGCCTGGAGGGCTCTGACCCCAAGAGAAGAACTGGGATAAGCTTCCAGCCCCAGAATACAATAGTGCTGGGTTTAGATTAGGAGACGGCAGTGTTTGTGGCTATGCTAGTCTCTAAAGATACCAAAATGGTATCTTCTTGGTGTTCATATGTGAAAATAGGTGGTTAATACTTAATATGTAATCAGATTGTACCATTATACTATTAAAATTGTATTTTTCATAGGACTTTTGTGAATTAAATGTATTTTTCTCTAAGACTGTCAACCACTCTGAGGACTAGCCAGACCTCTGAACTATTAATAGTATTTTGGACGCTAGAGCAGCAAGGTGGCAGCTGCTGACATTTCAGGTGTGTAGGTCTTGGGCAAACTTTTCTCTGTAGAGAGGGTAAGTTCACAAATCCAACCTTCTTCTGAGATGGCAAATGTTGCTGGGTGCAACCAATTCTAGAGAGGATATGGGACTCTCATTTAAGCCTATGAAAACTGATAAAAAATGAACCAAAAGGAACAAACAAAAGGATGAGAATGCACAGCTACATATGAACTTACTTGTGAGTTACCCATATGCCAAAGCCAAGGTTTGTCCAGTGTTTGTCAAGATTTGACCACTTAATCCTACTTATCACTTGGTTTATGGTTCAATGTACTACAAAATGATAAAAAGTAAATTTTTTGGAGACAGAGTCTCACTTTGTTGCCCGGGCTAGACTGCTGTGGCGTCAGCCTAGCTCACAGCAACCTCAAACTCCTGGGCTTAAGGAATCCTTCTGCCTCAGCCTCCCGAGTAGCTGGGACTACAGGCATGTACCGCCATGCCTAGCTAATTTTTTCTATATATTTTTAGTTGTCTAGATAATTTCTTTCTATTTTTTAGTAGAGATGGGGTCTCGCTCTTGCTCAGGCTGGTCTCGAACTCCTGACCTCAAGCGATCTTCCCACCTTGGCCTCCCAGAGTGCTAGGATTATAGGCGTGAGCCGTTGCGCCCGGCCAAAAACTAAATTTCTTGAATATTAAAACCCTTGTCCCATCTAAAACTTTTGTACAAACTTGTTTACGTGCAGCTCTGACTCTATTATTTACCATGTCTGCAGGTTTAGCCAAAACTTTTGGGAATTGAAGTGAGTAAACTAAAAAACAAAATGTTTACATGGGGAAAATGAAGACAACGGTATAGAGAAATATTTATCTGGGTTGTTATGACAACAGAACAAACCATCACAACAACATTCTTTCTTTTCTATCTGTCAAACTTTGGCTTGACAGAGCCCTTAGGAACACTCAATGTCCATCCCAAAGATGAAACGGAGCAAAAATGTTATTCTAAATTGGATAGATTTTTGGCTCAACTTAAAACCCTCTTCTAACTCATACAATATTTGCCATGACTCTCTGCTGTTTCCGCTTGCAGTGGGGAGACTCGAGCAATGAGGAGTAAACAGATTGTGTTTGTGGGGGAGAGGGCTGGGGGTGGTGATGACAGACCCCAAGCAAATGTCCCCTCTGGGATGTCATGGGGCAGCTCACTGCGTTTGTGACATGTCCTGTTCTCATGCCCTGTTCTGTGGTCTCACTAAGAGTGGGGATCCTGATGGGAAATGAGGGGAGTAAGAGGCGCTCTCCCACTCTCGGCTGCACAGGGCCAGGAATCAGCGCATGTGCGGCGTGGGCAGGCACCAGCTGAGATGTGTGCCGAAGGCCTCTGCACAGAAGTTTCCTGGTCAGACAACTTGCAGCCGGCCATTGGTCCCTAACCTCTTTTTTTTGGAGACAGAGTCTCACTCTGTTGCCCAGGGCTAGAGTGCCATGGCGTCAGCCTAGCTCACAGCAACCTCAAACTCTTGGGCTCAAGTGATCCTCCTACCTCGGCCTCCCGAGTAGCTGGGACTACAGGCATGTGCCACCATGCCCAGCTAATTTTTTCTATATATTTTTAGTTGTCTGGTTAATTTCTTTCTATTTTTTAATAGATATGGGGTCTCTCTCTTGCTCAGGCTGGTCTCAAACTCCTGACCTTGAGCGATCCTCCCGCCTCGGCCTCCCAGAGTGCTAGGATTACAGGCGTGAGCCATTGCGCCCAGCCAGTCCCTAACCTCTTGTTGTTCGTGGCCTGGCCAAGGAACCCTTCAGTTTCCTACAGCTGCTTTCCCATAAATCAGACAAATCAAGGTGGATACAGATCCCTCCACCTGAACCATGCAGTCAGGAATTTCAGGGAATTTCATGGAGCACAGTCCCAGGAGCCTGGAGCACTCTGGCCCATGGAGTCAGGGAATTTCTGAGCTGGGAGAGACTTTAGGGGTCACCCAGTCCCACCTACCTCACTGGGACCCCTGCTGGGAGGCTCAAGGCTGTAAGGGAGGGAAGGGGCCCCTGAGGAGAAAAGCAGACTTCTCAGTGACAGTTGTGACCTGACTGCCGAGCACAGAGGGGCTCCCTAGGACCTGCTCTAGAGACTCTCCCGATACTGCTCTGCAGACAGGGCCCCAGACACCAGGGCCCAGCTCATCTCTGCCCTCTTCTCCGGAGTCGGGCAGCTCTCCTACTCCCTGCTTCCTTGAGCAAAGTGACCGGAGCTCTGCGTGCCGTTTAGTTTCCTGATAACAGCCGCTATCTGACAGGGCTAGGGAGCACGAAATGACGCAGGTCAGACTCTCGGGTGGAGCCGGAGGGCTCCACGTTCATCGCTGCTGTTCTTCTCACCAGGTTTGCTCACTCTTTGTTTTCATCTCTCCCGTCTCAGAATTCTTTGGGACTCCATGCATTTATTTTTCCATCTCTTCAGGTCTGCATGGAACTAGTGCAGGATGGAAAGCAAATTATTCGGGCAAGACCGAGAGCATGCTGAGCCTTTTGTAACAGGAAAAGTGAGGGCTGCCTTCAGGGAAAACAAGACCTGAACCCCAGAAAGTCAGAGCCATAAGGGGTCTGAGCTCAGACCACCCCTGTGTCTCAGAAATAAGGAGACCCCGGGCCAATGGCTGAGGATGTTCAGGAGTCCTCCGTACTCTAGGAAACCTCCCTATGTGATGAGACAGGGAGTGCAAGTCTGAAAGCTATCAAGGGTCTAAAACCCCAATTAAACGTATTTCTTTCTCTCTCTCTCTCTCTCTCTCTCTCTCTCTCTCTCTCTCTCTCTCTCTCTCTCTCTCTCTCTCTCTCTCTCTCACACACACACACACACACACACAAAATGACAGCACCATTGCCTGGCTCTGGCCCTGGCTCCGAGGAGGGCACCAAAATTAAATTACCCATGTTCCAGCTGTCTCCTCCGCCCCTACGACAATCCCATCTCCACAGTGCCTGACATCTGGCAGCTGATGCAAGAGCAAACCCCTGGTGGGCACCATGTGCCAGGAGCCACAGCTGGCGTCTGACCCTCTCCCGGCGTGCGCTGTTTGAAAAGACTAAATTAAATCTCTAAGGGCAGAATGCCAGGCACCATGGAAGGTGGGGTGAGGAGAGAAATTCCAAAATCCCTCCTGTCAGACCGTGCCGGTGACTTCTCTCCTCCTTCAAGGGGCCCCCAAAGCAGGGCAGAGAGCGGGGCTGGGAACAGGCCAGGCCCAGGGAACAGGGCAGGGGCCATGCCCGGCTGCTGGGACCCACTCGTTGTTCCTTTGTCTCTCATGACAGCAGCTCTGCAGGAGGGGCTGGCCCAGCATCCAACCTGTCAACCCGAAGTCTGTCCAGGGCAAAGGCAGAGGCGGCCAAGTCCTCCCCCAGAGAGCTCAGTAGTGAGCATCTCCAGGTGTCTCCCTGCCTGCACTGCCCCTCAGGGATGTGTTTGTCTTTGACAAGGCTCACTCCCCTCTTCTGTTCCCATCTTTTTATTCATAGTTCTTTGACCAGAAAAATCACTGATACTTTCTGTTCTCCTCCCTGGAGGAAGCCTGGGGAGGCTGGGGCACTGTCCCCCCTCCAGCCATGTCCAGCTCTCAGGCCGGGCCCGCCCCAGTCTAACGTCTTCAGCCCAGAAGCAAGCTCCCCAGGGACTGTTTGTCCCCACCTCCACTCCTGGTGGGCCCTCAGTTTACTTCTTTACTTCCACTTCTAGTCTAGGCCTTTCTTAAATCCATTGCTGCCCCCTCCCCCAAATCCAAGCCTAAGAATTGTACCACTAGGGGAGAGAGGGAGTAGGGGTTCCAGAGGATAAAGACGGAGACTATAATGCTGATGAAATCTGATCCTGGTCCCTGTACGGTTATTACTCATCCTGGGCTTCCAGGGCCCCAACCTTGAGAACTCCCTGTCTGAATTCCCCAGTGCCCAGGGAGCTTGGAGAGCTGCCCAGTGCCTCGCACCAGCTGCAGCTTAAAGACAGGGCCTGCTTCCTGAGCTGACAAAAGTGCACAGGGAGTACAATAACCACGACATTTAAAAGTGAATAGCTAACTAAAAACCAGGGTGGGAGCAGGCTGGGAAAGGCCAAATGGCTGCTGTTCAAAGGGGAGCATCATAAAGGTGACCAGCTGTGCAGGGGGGTGGCAGGAGGAGAGGGCTGGATGGCTACTTCCCACCACGCCTCCTGGTGAATCCCATGTTGATACATTGTGTCCTTTCCATTCTTCTATCCCCTTTTTTCTTCTTCCTTTTGTTTTCCATAGTTCAATCATATTTCCTCTCCAAACCACAGTGTTTCAGTTTTTTTGTTTTTGGCATTGCATCTTTCCAGATGAACTTCTCAGGTGGCCTCATGGGCTTCTCCTGGTTGGCTGGCCCCACATCTCAGCCCTCCCCGGAGCTGCAGCCGCCCTCACGCTTCTGTGCCCTCAGTTCCAAAGCGAAAAAGGCTCTGATTCGGTATTTTGAAATGATGAAAATGCAAGGAATTCTTCTTTTTTTAGAAGTTCACAATTAACCCAAATCCCTAACTGCATTTCCTTCCGTGATCTTCTTTGATTTGTGACGTGGCCTTTGCAAGTCACTGAACATGTTCACAGGGACGTGGGTGGCATCCTACTGGGCAGTGAGCATGTGTGTGTGATTAGGTGGGATTTACTTTCACAATGAGGGAAGGGGTGCCTTTAGGATGAGCCTGTGCTCTTGAGAACAACCCTGCAGCCTTCCCTGAACTGGCCTCTGTCCCTTCTGCCTGCTTAGACACGCCCCCCCGCCCACCTTCCTCTCTCTACTCTAGCAGTGTGAACTGCTTTGCAGTTTCTGAAGGTGACATGCTCAGCCTTCATCACCTTACCGCTCCAGAGGCGGCTCCTGTTGCCTGGAATGTGCTTACCTCTTGCTCTGAGTCTTGGCACTCAGAACTCATCTTCCTTCAGTTTCCAGAACTTACTGCCTCCCCCTGCCTTTCCAACACAGTCCTGTACAGTCTGCTTACTTCTCTGTTCTCCCACTGCACGGAGAACTTTTGAGGACAGGTCTGCACCTTTAATCTGTTTCCCTGCCACACAGTAGCGCGCCTGGCACACAGCAGGGTGCATGGAAAGCAGATCAAGTCCCAGAGAACTAGCACGCGACAGAGCAGCCTCACCAACCCCATCTAGCCGCTCCCACAGGAACCAGTCTTCAATCCCGGCAATCACCTGCTCTAAAGCCCCTAGAGTCCAAGACTGACTGTCATGCAAACACTTCAGCAGAAGTAGCCAAGGCTGGTACCTGAGCTTGTCTGCGATGAAGATGACCCTCCTTTCCAGAAGCAGGGACGCAAAAACACAGACCAGGTGGCGGACGCTGAGAGAGGAGAAGAGAGACTCAAAGTCCACGTGTTCGAGCCGGGAGTCCAGCGGGCGGCACAGTTCAATCACCTGCCAGGGAATAGGAGCAGCCGTGAGGGGCTGGGGCTCTGAGATCCTCAGTTGGGGTGACCCACTGGCAGGGGAAAAAGGAAGGAAAAAAGGAAAACACAAGGGATTGGGGAAAAGAAAGATCCCAGGAGACTGGGGAAGGGAAGCAAGCGTCTCACAGTCAGCTAACACACTGAGGACAGTTCTGATGGAGGTGAGGAGAGAGGATGGTAGAACAGTGGCCCTTGGCCCAGAATGGCCAGGAGGCTCTCTCTGGCAACAGCATATCTGGACCCCCCCATGAAGAGTTCTATGATGGTTGAAAACTGTCCTCTCCCTTAAAGTCCCAGTGGAAGCATCTGTGTCTCATGAGGGACTATCACCTGCTGAAGCGAAATCACAGGCTCGTGCAGAATGGCCAGCAGCTCTGAGCAGCACTTCTGAGACTCGCCCCGTAGGGAAGGCGTTTCTTAATGAACCCCACCCCCACTCCAGCCGCTGTCTGGTACTGTGTCTTTTCAGCTTTGATGCTCCGTGTGTATATCTTCTTACTCTGTACTTGTCGAAATGTTCCTGAATTCCTCTCACATTGGTACTCGTGTGCACATTTTTTCTCTTTAAATAGCTGCCTCCTTCACAGCAAGCAGAGGCTAAATTCAATCTCAGTGCAGCACCTGCACCATGCTGTCCCCACAGGGGGCTTCCTCACCGGCTTCCTCACCGTTAACCTCCCAGCTACCTCCCTTGGCCAAGCCATCTGCGTCTGGTATGGCATAGCTTTCGGTTCCTTGGCAACAGGGAGACTGCTGCTCTCCGTGCTGGGAAATTGTATTGTTCCAGAGTGTCCCAGACCCATCCTCAGCCCTCCTTCGTCTCCGGAGGAGCCCTCGTTTTCTGAGGGCCTCTAGAACTAGGGACTCAGGGCTGAACGGGATCTGTCTTATGATGTCCACTGAGACACGTAAAGGGAGAAGGAAGGATAAAAACAAACTCCTTCATTGAACCCCAACCCAGCCAAGGAAGGGACATGCTTCAAAGTCTAAGATGAATAAAAAGCAGTACCTGAGCTCATCTTCCCTGAGAAGAATCTGTTTTACATTATAAAGTTGTAGAGGTGATACAGACCAAAATGTAAACAGGTTCAAGTAAAATCTATGAATGGCAATGGGCTACTAAGAGAAGTTAAGGATGTTCAGTGCATGTCCCTAACCTGAGGCCAACGTCATGCAAAGAAACACCTGCGCTGCTGCAGCACAGTTCCTGGGCCTGCTCTCTGGGGCAGAAGCCTGGGCTGGCTGCACTGGACTGAGGGTGGAACTTAGGATGAGTGATCTGGGATGGCCGAGGAGCGGGTGAGAGGCCACCATTGAATTCCACAGCACTGAAAGCCAGCCTCCGCCCTGGGACTTGGCTGTCTGGGCCATCCCTCATGAGGAGAAAGAAGGAATCTGGCAGCTTACCTCAGTTCCTGAACCCGGCAAGAAGTTCTTGACAAGGATGGTTTTGCCCAGGGCTGGGAAAGGGGCTTCCATGACACTCCTCATGAGGGGCTGCACCAGGGCAGGAGAGATGCCTCGTCTTTTTTCCACCTCATCCAAGATCTGGAAGGGTCAGAAAGGCAGCTCAGCTATTCTAAAGTCAGGGCACCAAGGCACAGCTCAGTTCTAGATGAAGTGGGCCTGCCAGTGATTCAGGAACTACAGGGAAGCCCTGCAGTCCTCCTCAGGCCAAAACTTACATTACAGGCTCTCTGGTCTTATGCATTATTGGCCTCAATTCTTCTCCTCTCTGTGTGTCCACTCCTTTTGCCATGTGACTTTGCAGTTCCTTCCACTAAAGGGTGAAGTATAGTTCCTCAGGTCTTTGACTTTGGGTTTCGCCCTGTGACTTACTGGGCTAAGACATGTGTTCTCAATGGGAGCAATATCGCCCCGAAGGGGTGAAAAGACCTACTAGATATTATAATGGTTTGCAGTCCTCTAATGGGTTGTGGTATATGTTTATCTGTGGAATTAAAATTTCACTGGGGTAGGGGAGGGTAGCCCTCAGGAAAATGCAAATCAAAACTTCGAGATACCACTTCACACTCCTTACAATGACTCTAATAAAAAAATAAAATAACAAGTGTTGGCAAGAAAGTGAGGACCCTGGAACTCCATACACTGCAGGTAGGAATGTAGATTTTTGTTTAGAAATGCTTTAGGGAAGTGCATCCAATCCAGCAATCCCATTATCGGGCAACTACACAAAGGAAAAAAAGACATCTCTACTAGAATGTTTATAGCAGCGTAATTCACAACTGCAAAGATGTGGAAACAACTCAAGTGCCCATCAATACATGAATGGATTACTAAAATGTGGTATATGTATACCGTGGAGTTCTACTCAGCCACAAAAAACAATGGTGATCTAGCACCTCTTGTATTATCCTGGATAGAACTGGAACCCATTCTACTAAGTGAAGTATCACAAGAATGGAAAAATAAGCACCACATGTACTCACCATCAAATTGGTACTAACTGAGTACTAACTGATCAACACTTAAGTGCACATTTAGTAATAACATTCATCGGGTGTTGTACAGGCAGGAGTGGGGAGGAGGGGATGTGTATGTTCACACCTAATGGGTGCGATGCACACCATTTGGAGGATGGACACACTTGAAGCTCTGACTCGGGCGGGGCAAAGGCAATACATTTAACCTAAACAGTTGTACCCCCATAATATGCTGAAATAAAAAAATTAAAAAATAACAATAAATAAACAAACAAATAAAGTGACTATTCATTTGTAGGGAGAAAAAAAGAAAGGAAGTGCATCCACGGACAGTAGGTATGGGGACTTCAGTTCTCCATGAGAAAGACCAGACTGAAATATATACTGTAGAAGGATTTAAAATAAATTTATGGACTACTCAGATCTGATAAATACAGGAAATGAACATTGGATTATACCTACTTTTGAGATCAGCATCATATAGGATATGATTCTGGATATGCACCAATCCAGAACACTGGGGTGGATGGCAATTTGTACGTCTTGACATATTGGCTCATTTTCCAGAAAAGAGGATCCAATTATATTCATATTTTGATAAACTCAGAGCAGTATTAAAATAATACATTTCACACACACAACAGATGTACATACATACATTCATCATAGTGGCTTTTTTCCAGCAAAAGCTTGTATGACAAAAGACAATGTTTAGAAGAAGGAAAGTGAAACACCTGGAATGTTCTGAGAGGATCCTCCACCCCACCCTCCCTCCCTCAACTACAATGATCTGCCCCCATATCACCCTCACACTCACTTTCTGGGCCCAGCCCTTCATCAGCGCTTATTTTCTGAACCAATGATGAAAGAACAGAGGAAGAGGTGAGGAGAGTGAAGAAATGGGAAGGAAGACAGGTAGAAGCCAGGCGTGGTGGCATGTGACTGTAGCCCAGCTACTCAGGAGGCTGAGGCGGGAGGATCGCTTGAGCCCAGGAGTTGGAGGCTGCAGTGGGCTAGGATCCTGCCACTGCACTCCAGCCTGGCCTATGGAGCGAGACCTCATCTCTAAAACAAACAAACAAACAAAAATAGGTAGAGAATAAGACTCTAAAAGTTCTGGGAGATTGGAGATATTCCCTGGGTCCTTTTGGGGGCCTCCTTTCCTTCCCTTCCCCCTTTTTCTGAGGTCCAAGTTCTCACCTTTGAGAAGAGGCTGAAGCATCCCAGGCGGCTCACAATGCAGTAAACTTCAGGAAGACGCTTCCCTTTGCCTCCAGGCTTTTTGGAGAGAAACACAAGGAAATTATGAGTGTTACAACCTTAGGGAAGGAAAGAACCCAAATGTTTTTGAGAGTCTGTCATGTGCCAGATGTTTCCACATATTGTAGCTTTTGAAAACTTGAGGAGGGAAGTAGTCATCAATAATTCCTTTTATAGTCAGGAGGCACTGCAGGTCACGTGGTGTATCAATTTTTATTCTCCCGAGGGGCCTAAATCAAGGGCGTTGTGCACACAGTAGTCGCTCAATTTGGCCTACAGAACTATAAAGTAACAAGGCTTAACTTGTTTCCCCGAATCACTGTAGTTCCTCCCAAGGAGTTACTTTGAGACTATATGTTTATTACAATGATAATTGCAAAATATGAAATCATTTCTGAAGATCTTTTTGAAAGCTGACTTTTAAGCTGATTTTCAAACCAAAAGGAAAATCAGTCTCATTAACTCTAATTTGATCAACAAATACTAACCCATTTAACTTTTTTAATTATCCATGCCTTTTATTTATTAATTAATTCAGCAAATATTTCTTGAATACCTACTATGTGTCATGCATTATACTGGACTCTAAAGGTTTTCAATTTATTTCTAAGATTCAACTATACTCTCAGTGGAAAAAGATGCACTAAAAGAATGGGCCTCAAGATGACAAGTTCTAAAATGTTTTAGTACGATCATTTCATTGGAATAAATTTCTGACTTTTAAAGGAGACAGCTTTGAAAGGGACATTCTTGAATTATTTGAGTCTTCTCTCCTTAGCAACCACCATTCTGGATGTTTTCCCTAAGTGACAGGGGTCTGTTTAGCATGTTTTATTAGAAAGAATATTTGGCTTAAGGAAAGAAAGGTCCTTCCTTTCTTTTAATAAAATTTGGCAGGAAAAACAATGGAGAAAATTTTTTTTTTTTGACAGAAACAGAAATTATTCCCACCTACCAGTAAGACTCGGGTAAGCCCCCAAATCTTTCTCCATATTTCTAACTACATTGATTAACCTGCCACTCTTCCTGTTCCTTCTCCCATGGCACATGGTGGAATCTCACTCACAAAGGACTCGGAAGGCTGACCTGGCTGTGTTCGGGGCTCTTGCCGCTGGCAAGCAGGATGTACTCACCAGCAGTCTTCGGCAATACCCGAACCTTCTGCTCCCGTCTTCTCCAGTTAAGACAAATGAGAATGTTTCACTGGTTGGGAAAACAAAAAGGCATTACAAGGCAAAACAAAAGCCACATCACCACCCGTGCCGTGAGGTGTAGTGAGCAACCAGGGACATGCCAGAGGAGGCTGTCCAAAGGGCTGTCCTGCTTGTCCACCTCTGTGCTGAGAGGCGACGCTGGTCACCTACAGCTTCAGAGGAAACGTCAGGGAGGCAGAGACCTAAAATGCCACTGTGTCCTGGGAGGAAACGAGGTGCTCTTTTTTCACCCTGAACTCTCACACACCTCTATCGCCCAAGCCATCCCATTGTACAAAACAACTGTCACGTACTCTTGAGGCTGAAGAGATGGAAGAGGGCTGGGGTGCTGTCCTCAGTGAGCACAAGCGTGAGTGTGAGCGTGAGGTGGCACCTGCTGATACGGGGATGTGACTCCGTGAGGGTGCAGCTGAAGAGTGGGACAGTTCTATGTCCCTTTTGGAACTGTCTGGTGTGGCTCTCTGGGGCAGTCTGTCCAGAGTAACTCTGAGGCTTGGATGGTCCTTAAAGACTGCCGGGCCAACTTCAGGGCACACTGTCCCTCACACACTTGGAATACACAGCCTACTGAGTTTGCTCAAATGCTGAAACATCTGATAATAAAAACACTGGTATCTAACAACGTCGGCTGAAGCAGAAAAGTAAATGTATCTTAATCTGAGTAGCAGCTAGATAGGCTACCAAAGGGAAGTTTTAGGAGCAATGTTTCCCTGACTTTGCTCAGGCTAAGAAATACCTTCATGGAGGCTCATGAAACAAACAAATCCCCAGACTGAGTGGGAGGCCTGAGAAATCTGCATGCTTACCAAGGTGATTCACATCTTCAGGGAACTTTTAAAACACCACGGGGGGAAACCTCTACGCCAGGGCCCATTAGGACTGCTTAACGGCAGGCCTGACTGATGGCATCTGCCGTGTCTGACCCCATCTCCAAGTCTCACAGTAGTCTTTGCGGGTGGGAAGGGGAGATGCCAGCTCATACCTGGTAAACTGCTGGACAGGAGTCCAATCCTTGGCATCAGGGAAACAGAACTGGGGAATAGCCTTTAGTTGGTCCTCAGCCTCTCTCAGGAACTTGAAAGACCTTTCCAACTGCAGGCAGAAAGTGAAAGAAGGTTCGAGAATAAACTCTGGCATGGGAGAATGAAGCAGATGATGGCAAGGATCACATCTCCCACCTTTCTGTAGCTGTGATTGCCACCTCACCCTCCTCCCTTGGGAAGGTTTGCAGCTCAGTCTGCTGGGGCCTTTTCCCTCAGGGCACTTCCAACTATAGTCTTATGGGAAAAGTTAGGAGAAAAAAATAGTATGCTTTAGAGAAAGGTCCTCTGTGCTTAGCATTCTGGAATGCAAGTATTGTAATCAATAAGGAAACACTGCCCTTCCAATCCCTTCCAAATGGAAGGCTCCCAAATCTTGAAGGCAGAGCCTCTAATCAGGTCTTCCAATCTTCAGGCCCAGGCAAAGCTGCCCCTTCTCAATCCAGGCAGAGAATGTCATAAAACTCTTCACGAATACATACAGGAAGATTATATCATTCTGTGAAATTCAACTAATTTCAGAGAGTCACTGAATGTTGGAACTAGAAGGAAGCGAGACATCACCTAGTCTGACATTCTTATTTGAGAGATAAGGAAATAAGCTCTGAAATGTTAAGTGATTTGTCCAGTGTTATAGCTAGAAAGAAAAATGATTTCATCTTTTTTTTTTTCCCCTCTCTCTCTGTTTTTTGTGACAGAGTCTTGCTCTGTTGCCCGGGCTAGAGTGCCATGGCGTCAGCCTAGCTCACAGCAACCTCAAACTCCTGGGCTCAAGCGATCCTTCTGCCTCAGCCTCCCCAGGAGCTGGGACTACAGGTGTGCCACCACGCCTGGCTAATTTTTTCTATTTTTAGTAGAAACAGGGTCTCACTATGGCTCAGGCTGGTCTTGAACTCTTGAACTCAAGGGATCCTCCTGCCTCGGCCTCCCAGAGTGCTAGGCTTACAGGCGTGAGCCACCACACCTGGCCTGTCTCTTCTCTTATTATATATCACCCTGGATGGTATCTGACATATCATAAACTGGATGAATGTTATCTTGTTAAAGAACAGGATGAATTAATAAAGTCTGATTTAGAGGTTGTATTTAAAGTCGTAAGTTCGCTTATTTTGTGTATGAACAGAAATCTGTGCTTTTATTTCTGTCCCTAGAGAGACAGGGTCTCTGTTGCCCAGACTGCAGTGCAGTGGTGTGATTGTAGTTCACTGCAACCTCAAACTTCTGGGCTCAAGTGATCCTCCTTGCCTCAGTCTCCAGAATACCTGGGAGTATAAGCGTATGCCACCACACCCAATTTTTCTTTTTTCTTTTTTTTTTTTTTAGAAACAAGGTTTTGCTATGTTGCCTAGGCTGGTGGAACTCCTGGCCTCAATCAATAATCCCACCTCAGCCTCCCCAAATGCTGGGATTACAGGTATAAACCACTACACCTGGCTTAGTTGTTCTTCAGAATAAATAGTCACTCTTTCTTTTCTATATTACAGTTCTCTCTTCCATCCATGACAACTGGTCCACAAACAGTCTTTGAAGTGATAATTCACTAGCTCAGACTGTTCCCAAAGCAATAATTTTTGACTACTCATGGGTAGTCTTGCAGAGAAGCAAATACTAGCTGGGTGTAATTAGAGGAAGGGGTCATTAATCACCATAGGGTGAAGGATCACAAATTAGAAGGAATACCAAAGGAAGAACAACGACATTTCCCCATAGGGGAGACAGCATTCAGGACTGAAGGGCAGACACTGCGGAGAAACGAGTTCCAGCCCTTTTCAACACAGCCCAGTCACCACTTGCATGTACCCATTCCCAGATCACATGTATGACACACATGAGTGTAGGCACATGTGCTATACACACTGTCGCCACATGTGAGCTATCAGTGCATATGCACACAGGTTCATATATCTGCAGGAGCACAGTTACAGGAAGCTGCACACAGAAATCTCCCACAAATACAACCAATCACAGATGGCTAGAAAATAGCCCGGTCTCCTTGAATTGTCATGAAGATAAATGTGTGATATCAAACATTTTAATGGAACATTAGCATGCAGATATGGGCCATAAACCTTGATTAAGGTGACTGTATAGGAGTGAGAGATAAAACCCATGAGAAAAAGTTTAAAAGAAGGGAGAAGAGAGAGGAGTGGAGGCAAGGAGATATAAAATAAGCCAAGTGTGGTGGCATGCACCTGTAGTCTCAGCTACTCAGGAGGCTCACGTGGGAAGATCACTTGAGCCCAGGAGTTGAGGCTCAGTGAGGTATGATCACACCACTGCACTTCAGCCTGGGCTACATACAGAGCAAGACCCTATCTCTTAAAAAGAAAAAAAGATATAAAATAGCCTGACATGCAAACATGCATGTACAAGGATGATCATCATTTCATTAAAAAGGAAAAAAATATATAAAGAAACACTGGCAGCAAGATACATTCCCAACAGAAGGGGGTTGGTTAAATAGATTAGGAAATACCCACATATTGGAGCATCATGTAACTTGAAAAATGTTGTTTTAGAATTTTTATTATTTTTATAAATAATGATAGGTTTACAGAACAGTAAATGAAACATGAGACAAAAATCATACAATGTATGATCCCAGTTTTGTAAGAAAATTATACTGTGAGAAAAGACTGGAAGAAAACAAAACAAAACGTTGACAGTAATGATCTCTGTAGTGAGATTATAGGTGATTTCTTTCCTCATACACTTCTGGATTAGTCTCCTTTTTGACGGTGACTATGCAATTTTCCACCTAAAAAAAGTTTTAACGTGGGTGTCTAAGGGTGTGGAGACTCTAGGCTGGAAACTATAAACACTGGATAGTAACTAACTTATGAACCAATGCCTTTATTCCAGGAACACCGATTAAGTATTGCCATGTGACCAGTACTCTGCCAGGCCCCAGAGGCAATGAACAGGACAACACCACAGTCCTTCATGCGTTGGGGTTCTCCCTAGGTTGTGAGTCAGTATGAGCATAGCCATCAGCCACTCTTATCCATGGGGCAGTCCCCCCACATCTGGGCATATCCATGGCAATGGGGTTTTCAAGGGATCATTTGTTAGAGGTGGGGCAGCTAGAGAAAGGTGAGTGCCAGTTTGGAGGGCTAGCAGTTCGCACAGTGACCACAGGAAGTGAGAAACAATACCTGCCCATACTTTGAATCCCTGAATCTCTCCTCCTAATACCTCCCAAACTCTCCAGCAGCAGCTGTTGTTTCATTTGATATGCCCTAATTAGGACCTGTTTTCCACGTTCTAGACACTAGGTGTTCCTCAGACTCTCCCGCCCCCCTGAATCCCTGAGTCCCAGCAAGGTTAGGGCTAGAATGCTGCAGGGCCCCTGTACCTTCAGCGGGAACTGCTGGGTGAGTTCTGGCACGTAGGCAGCCCCGGCCTGCTTCTTGTGCAAAGACACGACCACAAAGTACTCGAAGAGCTGCCTCTCCTGGTACTCGATGAGCTCCCGGTCAAGGGACGGGTACCGAGGCGCCTGCTTCAGGCGGGACTTCACATTGACCAGGCGTTGGCTGTGAGCTGGAGGGAGAGAGAGAGAGAGACCAAGAGCCTGCAGTGACTCACTGGCCAGTGCGGAATTGCACACAGAGCTGCAACAGGTTACGTAACTCCCAGCTCAAGTACTTTTTCCTAAACCCAAAACATGTTTCTACATCTAACAAATTAGTAGAAAACTCTTTATTTGGGATTCTTGCCAAATTTCTGGGAGGAACAACATTTGATAGGCTTGCGGACCATCAGGGTTCAGGAGCCTGGCACTGTGGGGATTCTGCTTGGCCATGGTCTTGCTGTTGGGCCTCTGGGCAGAGGCTCAAGGAGCCCTTGCCTCCATCTGCCCAATGGGGTGGGGACACTGGCTCCTCCCCTTGCTAAGTTCCCTCATCTTTCAGTCTGTGTCATGCGACAGAATCCAGGGCATGCAGCTTTCGGAGCTGGGAGCTTTGCAGACATTCCATGTGACTTACTCAGGGACTCTGCCCACCTCCTCTCCTGCCATCAACTCTGCAATGGACACTGATGCGCTTCATTCTCGAGGTGGGCCAGGGAGCAGCTGGGTGTGAGGGGTGAACGTGGCAGGGTCACCGAGCAGACAGGCTCCTGTGGCCTCACTCAGCAACCCAGGACTTGCTATCTTTGGCTTCTCCCTGGGGTCTGAAAAGTTTCGGAAAACTCACTAAAGCCTAGACCTAGATCACTGATTTTAGACCCACAGGGACCAATTATTTCAACAACTTCATCTGACAGATAAGGAACTAGAGGCCTTGGATCTTAAGTGATTTCCTCCATATTACCCAGCAATTTGAACCGAAGTGGGGCAAGAACCCCGGTGTCTGGAGCCCTGGGCATGTAGCGTCGTGCCTCAGAGTATGGAAAATACTCAGGATGTGGGGGAGAGGCTTCGGAGTGGGGGCTGCTGCAGTTATGATAGCCAGCCTGGCTCTCTGGAGCTGAGTGGGAGGCTCGGTGACTGCATAGTGTCACTCTGGTCATGCTCATGACCTGCCCCTGAGCACCTCGTGGGCCACACCCTCCTCTCAGACATCCATGCCTTGCCCAGCAAACTTGGGCGGGACGCTAAGGAGGGGCCATCTTTGTAGCCTCCAAGTCACCTGCCTGCGCCCGGCACAGCAATGGGTCTTCTCACCTTTCAGCTTCTCCTCTGTGTCACTGTCAGACTCACTGTTCTCATCTGTCACTAGACGAAAATAAGGAAGAAAATTGCAAATGTGAGTTCTTCTAATGCAGGAAACTCTTTCTATGTAGTAGCACAAATCCAAATTTCTAGTTCAGAAGGGATGTTTTGTTGTCTATTTCAATATAATGGACAAATTATGACTGTCCAACTCGATGTATTTCCAAATTGATTTGGCTCTAGTTAAGATGGTACCTGCAGCAAATGATCCTGCCCCTCTGATGTATGCTAAGCAAGGAGGCCTGCTCCCACAGTCACGTTTGATGGAGGACAAGGAAAGGGAGGCAGAGGACACGCGTCCCAGCTGGAGCTCCTGCTCTTCCACTGCCCCGGGACAGGGAGAGACATTTACAAAGCACCAACTTGATCTCCTCCTTGGTGAGCCAAACAGAACTACCAAAAAGCAAATTCTAGGGAGAATCTCTTTTCAGATTCTTGGGGGAGGAGGGATGGCAGCATCGGGGTTCTACCTTTTCCTGAGTTGCTCTCCGTGGACTGGGACAGCCTCTTCACCCGTTTCTTTCCTCTCCGGGCCTCATAAATGGCATTGATCCGCAACACCAGCTGCCAGACACCAGGAAAACAGCCAGTGTTAGCAGCCCCCACCCCACGTGCAGCTGGGCTTCCCTGGCTGCCCATTTCCTCCTGGGATGATGGAGGGCCAGGGAACGGGGAGCGGGGGACACCTGCCACTGGCTCACAGAGTCTTTCAATCATTCTTTTCTGCCACAGAGGAACGTGACTGTCAAGAAAACTACGGGAGGCTGCTGGGCTCACTGCCCTGGGGGACGTTGTCTAAATATACTAAGGCAACCAGCTGAGACACGCAGGAGGCGACTCCATCAGCTCATGACGTGAGGGCTGCTTTCCCTCTGACACTGCAATGTCACTGTAGCTTGGGAAGGAGCTTTTGCTCCCAAAACAAGAAAAAGGAAGAGACAGAAAAAAAAGTTCCCAGACAGGACCCCATTCGTGGGAACAGTTCCAAAGAATGTTGAAACAGCCCTGAGTGGGTTGGGAACAGGGATCAGAGCAGCTCCTGAGCCCTAGCTGGGGACTGCAGGGACTGGTGCCACGCACCGAGCATGCTGCCCTGTCTGCAGAGGAACACGCACTCCACACGTCTCGGATCCTCCATGTACTCGCAGGGTACACACATGTGCTGCGCAAGTGCACAAAGATGCTGTGGCGTGTGACACATCCCAGGCCTCCCCCAACCACTACAGCCAGAGCCCCATTCCCTGCCCCTCCTGGTCTTCCAGGGCATCTCCTGCCCTGCTGCGCACGTGAAAGCAGACTTGTTTCAAAGGAAAATGTTTTTATTGCTTAAGATCAAAAAAGTTTGGTGTTTCCTATGTGTTTGTTTTCCCTCTTCTTTCATGAGAAGCTGGTGAGTGTGGATTTATATATTTTGCTTTGCTAGATCCCCCAGGGCTTGCAGTCAAAGCACACATATTCATAGCATGTGTGATTCAGAATCCCACACATGGAGGAACTCGAAAATTAATTCTCTGTGTGGCTTGCAAAATTATTTGTATTACTTCATACACTGTAGCTATATAGCTCTATGTTTTTTGTTTGTTTGTTTGTTTTGAGACAGGGTCTTGCTCTGTTGCCCCGGCTAGAGTGCGGTGGTGTCATCATAGCGCACAGCAACCTCAAACTCCTGGGCTCAAGTGATCCTCCTGCCTCAGCCTCCAGAGTAGCTGGGACTACAGGCACACACCATCATACCAAGCTAATTTTTAACATTTTTTGTAGAGATGGGGTCTTGCTACGTTGCCCAGGCTGGTTTAGAAGTCCTAGCCTCACGCAAACCTCCTGCCTTGCCCTCCCAAAGTACTGGGATTATAGGCATGAGCCACCACACTGTGCAGAACCATCTCTTGATGGAACCCCTGGGGTCACTTCCCAATAGTGTTTCTAGTATCACTTGTTTCTTTCAAGAGTGGCAACTGCCTGGGTTACACCTGGTTGGGAGACAAAGGGAAGTCTTCCCCTGCATAGTTGAGACAAACTAGAGATTTTTAAGGGGAGCTATGTTTGTAAGCTGACTTGAAAAGTTTTGAATTCTTTCTAGCATCGGGAAAAACACGACAGGGGATACATTGTTGCAAACCAGGCAATAGGTGCAGGGAAGTAGCTGTTTCCCATCCTCATCTTTCCCCCGCTCCTTTGATCAGCTCCCTAGACTGGCTCACCAGAGCCTGAGCGCTTGAAGCCCCGGCCCCACCTGGGAGAAGGGGGGCTTATTATTAAGGTCTCCCCATGGCCATCTCCTTCAGCACTCAATTCCTGAACTGACCCTTTTTACTGGGATATTAATGCTAACCCATTTCCTGTGGAAGCAGACACTGTATAAATGAGTTGCTAGCATTATTCACAATAGCCAAAAGGTAGAAACAACCCAAGTGTTCCTCCACAGATAAAGGGATAAACAAAATGTGCCATATACATACAATGAAATATCATTCAACCTTAAAAAGGAAGAAAATTCTGACACATGCTACAACCTATGCTAAGTGAAATAAGCCAGTCCCAAAAGGAAAATACTGTATGATTCCACTTACATGCAGTACCAGAGTAATAAAACTCACGGACAGACAGTAGAATGGTGCTTATCAGGGGCTGGGAGACGGGGAGTTGTTCAATGGGTACAGAGTTTCTGTTTGGGGAGATGAAAAGCTGATGAAGATGGATAGTGGTGATGGTTACACAACACCGTGAACATACTTAATGCCATTGAACTGTACACTTAAATATGGTTAAAAATGGTAAGCTTTGTTATGTACACTTCACCACAATTTAAAAAACATAAATAAATGCGTTCTTAGTCAAAAGTTTTTGGGTGGGGAGGAGGAAATTTTTAAACCCACTCAGAATATTCCCCCAACATATCCAAAAATAATGAGAAAGACAGTTATGATACAGTTTACATCCTTCCACTTACTCAAACATAACAAACGCTAGAATGTAAGCTCCACGTGGGCAGGGACTTTTATCAGTTTTTTTCTTTTTTTAACTGACTGACTGACTCACTCACCCACTCTCTCCAGCTGTCAGTTTTGTTTCCTGCCGACACAGCATGCATTGGGGCTGGAGCAGCACCTGGCACAGAGCAGGTGCTCAACCAGTGTTTGTTGGCCGTGAATTTGTTGAATGAATACTAAGTGTCTACTACGTGCAAGGGATTTTATTAGGAGCTGTGAGGACCGAAAGGATGTATGGGGCATGGCAGCCGTGCTTAGGAGTTCACAACCCAGCAGGGAGGACCAGGATGCATCCAGAAACAACTAACACACAAGACACTTCACAAGTGCTCCGTGAGCACCATAAATAATGCAACAAAGAACGTTTTTCTCACTTTGAATCAGGCTATGGAATAAGCAAAAGTTACATATATACTTTAGTCAGTAAATCTTAGTCCTTTCTTATTTAAAATTTTGTTTTATACAGAGAGAAAACTTTAAATATGCTTTCATATAATTGTACTTTAACAGGAGATAAATTTTGTTTTAGAAGTGTTCTGTACTGAAAGAAATATTGGCCCTTTTAGAAACTTTTTTAAAGTTTTAAATGATCTCATCTGAAAGATAGTCTGTTTCAGACAGAGTCATCTGGTATCTAACAGGGTCTGTGGCGGCTGCTAACGAAACAATGGATTTCTCAGGACATCCATAGACAGAGAGAGAGAGAGAGAGAGAGACAGAGAGAGAGAGAGAGAGAAAGAGAGAGAGAGAGAGAGAGAGAGAGACACGTGCTGGTGAAATGCTGAGAGCGCTTCTGATAACAAAAGGTGTCCCAGTGCCTCATGACTCATGAAGATGCCACATGGCTATGTCATGAACTGCTCTGTTCCAGCTGCCCCATCAAGGAAGGTACAGGACTGCTAGAACACAGAAGGGCTGTTCTCTTCTCTCTTGCTTCCGCCTCCTCTGGGACATGCATCCCGCTTTGGGCTGAAGCAGGGAGAGATCAGGGAAGCCCCCATGTTGCCAGAAGGGCCTCGAAAACCAATAGACTGTCTGACTGGTTGTAAGTAGACAATGAAGTCCTTGCTAGAGATAAACACAAGAGCAGGGGTTTGGGATGGCAATTGGTTTAAAGTTCCAAAACATGGAAGTCAAAGACTTTTGATTTCAAGTAAAAGATTCAGAGCATTTTGAAAGAAAGAAACATATTACTCAAGAGTGGGGTAAACCTAGGTTAATATTAAGTAGCAAGCAATAAAACTGAGGATGGATGAGACTTCTAACAGACTATAATCGGTCATGTATTTTAAAAGTTCCTTTGAAGAATTATGTACTTCATCTTTATATTAACAGTTTTAGTAAGATTTTGTTGCTGCTGTTTTATTTTTGTATACTTGTCACTGGCTTGGAGCCCAAGTAATGCCATTCCTACTTCACAAATGAGAACCAGGACACAGAGAAGTTAAATGACTCGCCCAGGGTCACAAAGCTAGTAAGTGGCAAGGCTACAATCTGCACCAAAGTATCCTGGAACTAGAGACTATGCCCTTAACCATTACATCAATGGTTACCAAGCTTTATTTTTAACTAAAGGCACTTGAGAAACAGCTGGTACATGAAGGGTGCTCTAACTTCCCTTTTCTTCCTGAAAGCAGGAAATGAAACTTCCATGTAAAAGATGGGATTTCTTCCCTATACTAGAAGGGAAGAAACATTCATATCACCAGAGATGGGGAGTCTAGGCCAAGAGAAATCTGTACAAACCTTGTTAAACTAACCCTCATCTTCCCAGTTACTTCTCCATGACTGCCACTCTTTGTCCAACCTGCTATATGAGTACTTAGGCCTAGTCACATCTTGGGGTCTTCCATTTTTCTCATGATGGCTTCCATGTACGTGTAAATAAAATTCATATGCATTTCTCCTGTTCATCTGTTTTAAATCAGTTTAATTAGGCCCAGCTGGAGATCCTAAGAGGGCAGAGCAGAAATTTTGCCTCCCCTATAGTACCAAATTGGTCAATGAAGAATGACCAGCACTGTAGGGCTGGAACTGAGCAAAAGGAAATTGAATCGACCAGAGACAGGTAAGGAAGCATATCTCAGCCCTTGGGCATATGTTACCTCTTGGTCTGCAAAGAGCCAGAAGATGTGTTTTTAACAAGAGCTGCTTCAGAGCACAGACTGGTACCTGCCTCTGTGATGGGTGTTGATCAAGTTTCAGGTCAGAGCATGATGGATGGAGTTCTGCTTCTTGAGACTATAAAGGAGGGGCTGTGGCCTTTTGAGGACGGGCATTGAAAACCTTGTCTGGGATCAGAAGGGTAGCCAAGGCTGGAGAGGGATGGCTAAGAGGAGGGCTACAGGACCACAGCAATTATTAGGACAAAGGCCCAGATATTCCAGCCTGCTAGCTTCACTGTGTCCACCTGGCCTGTGACAACACAGGTGGAAGAGGGCCCAGTGATTTGCTCTCCACCTGGACTCCTCGGCAGCCTTCCTTCATAGATAAGGGGAGTGCATGTTTGAGCTTGAAGCTTGTTGCAAGCATTACCTTGGGTATCTTTCTCTTCTTCCTGCCGTTCTGTGGGTCTCCAAGGTTAAAGAACGTGTCATCAGGGCTGCTGGGAGTGGAGGGGGGACTGATTTTGGAAGGGGACCCAGTTCCATCCCGACTCAGCTTCCTAGTGTCCAGCAGTTTGAAGTTCCTCCTCTCTGAATTTTGCCGGAAAAAAGCAGGTTTGGACAATGACTGCTGTGAGGGGAAGGGAGAAAAGAAGAATAAATAAATACAGAGGGAACTGACCAGGAGACAACTGGTGGTGCCAGTGACGAAGACCATGAAATTGAGAAGGGGAGCTGGTCTAAGTTCCCAGGGTACACAGAGTTTGTTTATGCTAATAAGTGCTCAATAAACACTTATCATCCAATTATGGAAAATTTGTGTGATAAAGGATGTACACCTAATCCAGTTTCTCTTTTTAGATAAGTGGGATGTTACTTAGCTCAATCCCTAGACTTTATAGATGAGGCTTTTTGATAATCCAAGACACATATACTAGGAGTTATACAACCTATATCTAGCTTTAACTTTCCCACTGGTTCACTGAGTGTCTCCTATACAAGGAATTTGGCTTCTCAGCCTCAGTATCTTATTTCTAAAATAAGCCTCTTTAAAGTCAAAAGGCAAACAGAAAGCTTGCTAAAAAAATTTACAACTCATAACACAGGAAAGAACTTCTTTTCCTAATATATACCACAAATTAATGAGAAAAAGACTAACAACTCACAAGAAAAATAGGCAAAAGATAATAATAGAAAGTTTATGGATAAGGAAATACAGTGATGCTTAGATATACAAAAAATTCTTTCCATCAAAAGGGAAAAGAAAATCAAAACTCTGATAAAGAAATATTTTTCATTCAAAGATAGGAAAACTTGATAACTGAATCCATTGACAAAAGTGAGGGGAAAAAGTCACTTCACACTGTCATACAAGGTTGGTAGACATATAAACTGGCACAGTTCTAGGAGTAGCTAACAAAATTACAGTGCATATATCTTTTGACTCAGCAATTCCACCTCTAGGAATTCACCCTGCTGATATAATCATATTTGTGCAATGTTATATTGTACAAGTAGAGTTATATTTGCAAAGTATATTGCACATTGTGACATGGTTTGTGATCACAAACTACTGGAAATGGACTAAATGTCCATCAGTAGAGGCTGGTCAAATAAGTTACGATACATCCATACAGTGGAATACTATGCAACTGTGAAAAAATGTATATTAAACACAAAAAGCAAGGTGTAGAATAGTTGGTATAGTATGCTGGAGAGAGTGTGTGTGTGTGTGTGTGTGTGTGTTTTAAGGAGCTATTCTGCTGGCATATGCATAGAATAGTTCTGAAAGAACACACAAAAAACTAATTAATATTGGTTGCTCTGGAGAAGAGAAACGGGGATGGGGCAAGAGGAAGACTTTTCACTGTATATCTTTTGCACTCCTTAAATTTTGAAATGTATGAATGTATTAACTATTCATTAAAATAAGAAATATTAATAAAATAAAGTAAAAGAACCACTTTGACTCCGTGTTTACTTGCGGTATTTCCAGGATTCACATTTTATGATACTATATAATTGCAAAGTTTCTTTTTTAAACTAATGAATGAACTAAATGAGGTAAAGGTATATAGAGCACCTAGCAGAGTATCTGATAGTCAATAGCCTTCAACATGTTATCTCACTTTCTTCCTCTTACAACATTGATGTTTTTCATACTTTAATGTGCTAACTGCATTTTTCTTCAGTATATTGTTTACATTCTTGCCTTTCTTTTTTTTTTGACATGGGGATCTTGCTGTGCTGCCTAGGCTGGAGAGCAGTAGTGCAATCATAGCTCATTGCAGCCTCGAACTCCTGGGCTCAAGTGATCCTCCTGCCTCAGCCTCCCTAGTAGTTAGGACTACAGGCGCATGCCACCAAGCCTGGCTAATTTATTTAAAAATATATTTTGTAGAGATAGGGTCTCACCATGGTGCTCAGCTGGTCTCAAACTCCTGCCCTCAAGCGATCCACCAGGCTTGGCCTCCCAAAGTGCTGGGACTGCAGGCATGAGCCACCATGCCTGGCCCACTCTTGCCTATTTATCTTTTAGGATTCTAATGTTTTTCTTATTATTTTGGATGAGCTCTATACAGAACAGATATTAACTACTGGTCAGTTTTGCTGCAAGTGTGCTTTGCCTGTGTGGTTTATTTGTACTTTGGTTATGTGGAATTTTTCACATAACTTTTTATATGAAGATCTGTTAATCTTTTCCTTTGTGATGCATTTAATTTTTTCTTTCTTTGCCTAGAAAATCTATCTCCTTTTAGAGGTTTAATAAATATTCAATGCCATTTTCTTCTGGATTTTTTTGGTTTGTTTTGAACACACGTTATTCATTAATCCATCAGTAACTTATTTTGTGGTATGTTCATCAAAATTATTTTTTCCAGGCTGGGCGAGGTGGCTCACACTTGTAATCCTAGCACTCTGGGAGGCTGAGGCGGGTGGATCGTTTGAGGTCAGGAGTTCGAGACTAGCCTGAGCAAGAGTGAGACCCCCGTCTCTGCTAAAAATAGAAAAATTAGCTGGGCATGGTGAAGTACACCTATAGTCCCAGCTACTCAGGAGGCTGAGGCAGGAGGATCATTCGAGCTCAGGAGTTTGAGGTTGCTGTGAGCTAGGCTGATGCCACTGCACTCTAGGCAGGGTGACAGAGTGAGACTCTGTCTTAAAAAAAAAAAAATTGATGACATGAGGAAATACTCATGATAAATATTTAAAAAGCATCAAAATCGCATATAGAATATGATAAAAAATCTTTTTCTTAATGTCTACACACATACACACAAGCACATATATACACACAGTGTGCATAAGAAAATATGAAAAAAAAAAAACCCCAAAAAACCAAAGTGTTAACAGTGGTCATCTCTGGGTATTGGGATTACATGTAATTTGTAAAAAGACCTTTAAAACACATACACATAAATACACATATGCATGATACCAATCTGTTATAGAAAAATTAGAAAACAGAGGTGAGCATAAAGAAAAATAAAATTCCCCAATTCGTAATCGTGGATGAGTTTTATATTCTTCATTACACTTTTCAGCATTTAAAAAACTTTTATGATGAGAATGTTTTATTTTCAGGAAAAAGAAAGGTTATTTTAAAAAAGAACACATATCAAAAAGTGTAATTCTATCTATTTAGCAGACACACATAAACAACACTCATTATGTTGCAGGCACTAGTCTAAGTGGTCTATGAGCATTAATTTGATTAATCTCCATAAGACCCTTGAGAGGGCTAGACTATTATTATTACTCCCATTCACCAATGAAGAAACTGAGGCATGTATTGTAAATGAGCTCATTTGCCCCAGCCACACAGCCAGCAGTGGCACAGGCAGGTTTTGCACGGAGGCTGTCAGGCTCCAGAACCTACACACTTGACCAGACACTGCCTCCTGTAGACACAGCTAAGTGACACATGATCTGCTGGTGTGAGACTGTGGGTGGGCCATACAGGCAGCCAGAGAATGCTAGTCAGAATAGATTTTCCCTTTAGGTGTCAAATCATAAAAAAGTGTTTCTCATATTAGCCCAGATTTCCTTAACTATAAAAATTAGTTCTGCTACATTGCCTGTGCGTTATGAGGTAAAGAAATTGGGTGCAGGGGTGGGGGGGGACATGCAGCAAGAAAAGCAAATGGTCCCTTTTCAGGAGCTTGCATTTCATGTTCACAAGCAGCAGCATCTGCCCCCAGTGGCACATCTGATCCTTTCTGAAAGCCTGACACTCCCCTATATACTGGGACTAGGCATGATCTAATGAAACGAACATCCCAAATATGGCTGAGGACATTTCCATGGCTGGGACAGGACTTTGACACAGAGGGACTGCTTCAGCAAATTCTAGAGTCCCAGATGCAGCCCAGATGCTGCAGATGCTCAATGAATATTTGATGAGCTAAATGGAGGAAGTGGTTAAGTCTGAACCTATCCCCCAGAATAGGGGCACAAATCAGACACCCAGATGTGGGCGAGCAGAATAATGAACATGGACACGACATTCTACTGATGACCTGCAAAGGCCCCAGACAGACTGCAAGTGCCAGTGGCAATCAGACACGTGTGCCGGACAACTGGATTGTCTTTCTTCAGGACAGCTACCTGGACTTCAAGTTCTTGTTGACATTCTCACCTATTGGGCTTAGCTGCTTCAGTGGCAGAGGCTCTAGGTTTTCTCTAGCCTGCCAGGGACAGGAAGAGAGGGGTTGTTAAGCCTTTACTCTCTGGTATGAGGGAGGAGAGCACTGCTCTGAATGCAGAGCTGCTTTGGGCAGATGTTTTTCATTGTTCCCCAGAGGTTTGCATAAAGCGGGGAGCCAGGCAGGATGGGAAGGGGGCAGACTGGGTGTGACAGATGTCTTTCTTCTTCTAAGTCAGGCTTATCCACTATGGGAAATGAAGGATTTCCTACATGTTGAAGATATCCATATTCCAGTGAAAACACAAACAACACATTTCCAAGGCAAAGAGAAACCGTTTGCTAATTATTGGTCATCATGGATTATTCATGATGATGCTCTTCTTCACATGAGGAGAGACACGGCAGTTAATAGGTTTGGGCAAGTGCTGTAGTAATTGATTTGGGATAGGTCGTACCTTCAACTCTTCAGGAAGCTTCCCTTTGGGACCGTCAAGCACAGGGGGCAGGCCTCGGGTACAGATGCCCCCACCTGCCAGCAAATGCAGGCTCTGGGGGGCTCAGACAGGAAAATGGTGCTTTTCTTAGGCCAGAAAAAGATCCTTCCCATGAGATTTAAACTGACATTTGCAACAGGGATTTGACCTTCCTTTATTTACCACAATTTTTTCAAAAACTAAATATTGTAGAACAACTACATTCGGCCTTACAGGAGACACAAAGAAACAGAATATATACTTTCTGACCTTGAGGAATTTATAATCTAGTTGGGGAGACACTTTTAAAATATATTACAAAACTTATATCACAACTCAGATCATCAGTGTAAGAGATGTCATAAATGCAGCATACAATTTGGTGTGAAATGAAGGTAGAAATGGCCTAGAACAGGGTCAGCAAATTATGGCCTGTGGGCCACATCTGGTCCACCATTTGTTTTTGTACAGGCCATGAGTTAAGAATAATTTTCACATTTTGAATAGCTGAAAAACAAATAATATTTCACGACAAGTGAAAATTATATAATATCCAAATATCAGTGTCCATTAAGAAAAGTTTTATTGGAACATAGCCATACTCACTCATTTGTTTACATATTGTCTATGGCTGCTTCACACTATAATGGCCGTGCTGAGTAGTTACAATAGAGACCATGTGGCCCACAAAGCCTAAAATATTTACTCCCTGGCTCTTTAGAGAAAGTTTGCCAATCCCAGGCCCGTAACATCAGAGGGGCAGTTGTAGGCTCTCGCTGGAGGGGAACATTTACATGTAGGAAGTGCGGGGGGATTAGGAAACAATGTATGCCCAGGGATCAGTTATGAAGGATATTTAATGCTGGGCTAAAGAACAAGAACTCAGCCCTGTAGGCAATGGGTTGAAATCATTATCATGTACATGAATACAGTTACAATGCTATCGATGTGGACACCGTACAAACTCCAGAAAGTTCAAAAGGATATATATATATATATATTTTTTTTGAGATAGAGTCTCACTCTTGCCTGGGCTAGAGTGCAATGGCATCATCATAGCTCACTGCAACCTCAAACGCTTGGCTCAAGGGATGCTCCTGCCTCAGTCTTCTGAGTAGCTGGGACTGTAGGTACACGCCACCATGCCTGGCTAATTTTTCTATTTTTTGCAGAGACAGGTCACTCTTGCTCAGGCTGGTCTCGATCTTCTGACCTCTAGCAATCCTCCCACCTCAGCCTCCTAAAGTGCTAGGATTACAGGTGTGAGCTACCATTCCTGGCCCAAAAGGATATTCTGTAAAAAGAAAGTCTTCTACTCTGACCTCAGGGTACTCAGACAACTCCACTGAGGTCCCCAGTTATTCATTCTTAGGTATCCTTACAGAGATATTCTTGTACATATACAAACGTGGGTTTACATATATTTTTTTTTCATTAAAAATCCCATAAATGGTAGCATACTATACAAACACTGTTCTACACCATGCCTTTCAGTCTTGTATCTTAGAGAGTTTGTTCTATGTCAGGACATTCTTCTTAACAGTTGTATAGTGTGAGTGTGGATATACCACCCTTTATTTACCCAGCTTGAGGAGATTCTGAGCCAAAAACTCAAATGGTATCTTAGGAAACTTTGCTGAGCAGAGAGGTTCCAGGAGAACCAGAGGCAGGGAGACCAGGCAGGTAGCAGATGTACAAATGCAGGAGCCTGGCTGGGAGGGTGGCCTGGAATTCCAGTGCAAGTTGGGACTCCAGAGTACTCAAGTCCACTGTGCCCCCTTGTTCTGCCACTGCTCCCCTGGGGACTCATACCTTGGTGGGTGTGTCAGGGATTGAAGAGGTGGGAGAACCAGGAAAGGTCAAGACGCACTTCTTCCCCAGGCAGCGACCATGTAACTCGATGTCCTCATAAGGGTTTTCCTTCACTGGTGGATCTGTGGTCGAAGACAATAGGTCAGGAATGTGAGAATACTGTGGAAGTTTTCCTTTTCAGAACATTGAGGCTAACATCTTGGCCTCTCCTGCATTAGTCCTTGTGGGGATGTCTGTTGTTTTGCTATCTATTCACCCTTCCTCTTGGCAACAGACTCTGATTTCATATAGTTAACTCCCCATCTCCCCATTAGTCTCCATATGAGATTAACTCCATTCTCAGTTTCAGGGCTTTAGCCAGTCTGAGTACCCCAAATCCCTCCCTCAGTGACCAGTACAGGGAAAGGCTCTTATCTTAAGCCTAAGGCAATCACTGCATGGTATTCCTGGACTCCAAAGGTGAACAAGGGACCTAAGCTGGTCTGCTTAGGGGGAATCTCAAGATTTTTGCTGGGACTTGCACAGCCTCCCCCCACTTCCCCCCCTGTGCAATCTGTGGAAGGTACAGATTCCAGGGAGCTGATGACACTATCGTGGGATTCATGGGAAGCCTACTGAGAATGGAGCTAACCTGAGATAAGAAACAGAGGAAGGAAGAGCCAGCTCTGGTCATACGAGCCAACAAACTCCCTTTGTTGTTTCAGGTGGGTTTTCTGTTCCTTGTAACTGAAAGCGTCCTATTAGGCAGTCACTGCTGAGACCAGTCCAGATCTCATACCCATCTTAGGTTTGGGAAGCCTGCTGCTTCGGCAGGAACCCAACCTGGACACTGCAGTTCAAATAATCTATGGTTCAGTTCAAATAGCTCAGCTAAGCATATGCCCTTTCCTGAGTCTTTTATTTCCTCCCTGCATGGGTTTTTTCTGCTATTGATGACTGCATGCGGGCATATCTGTGTATAACCGCACTCCCTCTCGCCTGCACACACGTGTGGGTTTCTCCCTCTTTTTTTTTGAGACAGAGTCTTGCTCTGTTGCCCTGGCTAAAGTGCAGTTACATCATCATAGCTCACAGCAATCTCAAATTCCTGGGCTCAAGTGATCCTCCTGCCTCAGCCTCCTGAGTAGCCGGCACCACACCTGGTTAATTTTTTCTATTTTTAGTAGGGACAGGGTTGCTCAGGCTGGTCTTGAACTCCTGAGCTCAAGCGATCCTCCCGCCTCAGCCTCCCAGAGTGTTGGGATTATAGGTGTGAGCCAAACCTGGCCAGTTTCTCCCTCTTATCAGCTTGTTTTTTCCCCCACCCCCTACCCCACCATAAGCAGACACCAGTGTGAGCTCACACTTCACTGAAACCATGATCTTCCCCAAAGATGTTTTTACTTTTTAAAATTTTTTGGAGACAGGATCTCGCTCTGTCTCCCCAGCTTGAGTGCAGTGGCATCATCATAGTTCACTGCACTCTCACATTCCTGGGGTCAAGTGATCCTCCTGCCTCAGACTTCTGAGTAGCTGGGACTACAGCTACTTTTTTCCTATTTTTTGTAAAGATGGGGTCTCCCTCTAGCTCAGGTTGGTCTCGAACTCCTGACCTCAAGTGATCCTCCTGCCTCGGCC
The DNA here is from genome assembly GCF_020740605.2 of Lemur catta. Lineage (NCBI taxonomy): Eukaryota > Metazoa > Chordata > Mammalia > Primates > Lemuridae > Lemur > Lemur catta. The sequence goes on along the minus strand of NC_059138.1, from coordinate 11,799,604 downwards.
TCCCAGAGTGCTGGGTTTGCAGGTGTGAGCCACTGTGCCAAGCCCCCCAGAAGATTGTTGAACTCACCAAACAAACTCTGTGAATCTGAGTCCCACTTTGGAATCTGAAAGGATTCTTTAGAACTAGGCCAAAGTTACTTTTTAACAACAGACATTCATTTAGTCTGTATTTTGATGCCCTGTTAGTGCCACACTCCTACAGTTACTGAAAGAGTATGCTTGCTGGTCTGTATGTTTTCTTTCCCTACAATCCACTGAGCATCTGTTATAAACCAGGTACTTGACATACTATTCTGTCCAGTCCTTTTTTTTTGAGACAGAGTCTCACTTTGTTGTTCTGAGTAGAGTGCTGTGTCGTTATCACAGCTCACAGCAACCTCAAACTTCTGGACTCAAGTGATCCTCTTGCCTCAGCCTCCCAAGTAACTGGGACTACTGGCATATACCATGACGCCTGGCTAAATTTTCTATTTTTAGTAGAGATAAGGTCTCACTCTTGCTCAGGCTGGTCTCAAATTCCTGAGCTCAAGCGATCCTCCTGCCTTGGCCTCCCAGAATGCTAGGATTACAGGCGTGAGCCACCATGCCTGGCCGGTTCTATCCAGTCCTTAAGCAACCCTGCAGGGTAGCTATCATCATTCTCATTATAAAGATGAGAGAATTGAAGTTCAGAGAAGTTAAGCCACCAACTCAGTGTCATACAGCTAATAAACAGCAGAGGCAAGATTCGATTCTGGATCTCGAGACTCCAGGCACCACATTTCTTGCTGTGCCACGCCATCTCCTTGGCTGCTCAGCACCAGCCCTTCTTCCCCTCCAGCCCCATGTTCTTTCCCTTATCCTGTGAGGTTCACTCTTGTGCTCTGTCACTCATTTGAGTACACACTGGTCTTCGAGTGTTTGGGTGTATGTGTGTTTTAAGCAGCCAGCCCTATTCCCTTGCCTCCTTTCTCACAGACAGACGCAGACCCACAAACAGACATTTTTTTTTTTTTTTTTTGAGACAGAGTCTCACTCTGTTGCCCGGGCTAGAGTGAGTGCCGTGGCGTCAGCCTAGCTCACGGCAACCTCAAACTCCTGGGCTTAACCGATCCTACTGCCTCAGCCTCCCGAGTAGCTGGGACTACAGACATGCGCCACCATGCCCGGCTAATTTTTTTTTCTATATATATTCTTAGTTGGCCAGATAATTTGTTTCTATTTATAGTAGAGACGGGGTCTCGCTCTTGCTCAGGCTGGTCTGGAACTCCTGACCTTGAGCAATCCACCTGCCTCAGCCTCCCAGAGTGCTAGGATTACAGGCGTGAGCCACCGCGCCTGGCCGACAAACAGACATTTTGACCTCTTACCTAGAATGTCTTCATAGACGTTCTCCTCCGATAAAGTGCGTGTGAGTCCCAACTTAGTCTGCGCATACCAGTCCACCCTGCTGTTCTCAGAGGAAGACTGCAGTAAGTCTTCAAACTCATAAGACTTTCTGGGTTGTGCACGAAAAAACAAAGAAATCGAATCAAATTAGGCTGCTCCGAGAATACATAACAAAAAAATGTGTTGTTCTTAGAAAAACTTCTATTACTGAAATCAACTCTACTTTTTGTAAAAGGTATGAAATCCATGAATAAGAGACATGGCCTTTACTTACAAGAATGTTCATGCTATTACATTAAGTGAAAATAGTAAAGTATACATAAAAAACACAATCCCAACTTTGTAAACATATAGATAGAAAATAAAAAGAAGGAAAGGAAGTGAAATACACAGCCGCTATCTCAAGACTGAGGGATGGCTGGTGACTTTTCTTCATTATGAATTTTCTGGACTTTTCAAATTTTCCACAAGGTTTCTTTTTTTTTTTGTTTTTTTTCTTTTGGAGACAGAGTCTTGCTCTGTCCCCCTGGTTAGAGTGCAGCGGTGTCATCATAGTTTACTGCAAACTCAAACTCCTGGTGGGCTCAAGTAGTCCCCCTGCCTCAGCTTCCTGAGTATGAGGGACTACAAGCATGTGCCACCATGTGCCCAGCTAATTTTTCTATTTTTTGTAGAGACAGGGGTCTCAGTCTTGCTCAGGCTGGTCTCGAACTCCTGATCTCAAGCAATCCTCCTGCTTTGGCCTTCCAGAGTGCTAAGATTATAGGTGTGAGCCACCGAACCTGGCCAGAATTTTCTACAAGGTTTACAATCAGAGAAGCAGTGAGGGTGAGTTCAGAGCGGACCAGAGGCCTGGGCCCCTCCCTCTTCCTCTCACCTATCAATATGAAACCCACCCTGAGACACTCCACCCTTCCCATCGGAGAGCGGTGCAAATGTGGCTGGGTCTCATTCCACAGCCTGGCACACTCTATGGCTTTTTATCATTAAAAGGTTTCTACAATTTTTAAAAACTTTACTGAACATTTGGAAAGTCATGTGGTACGTCACACTACAAATCACACAAAACTTCAGCCATGTCACCCATTCACATCACCTCCCACCTTTTTCTTTCCTTTCTCCCTACCCTTCTCCAAAGTAACCCACAACTTTGTCCCCTGATTGGGGCAGAACAGCCTTGCCCACTCAGGCTCTGGGGGTTCACTTTCTACCCTCAAGCAGCCCAGAATTTCTTTTAAACATGCCTGAGCCTTCTTTGAATGGCATTTAGGTGAGCATGCAGTCTGCCTGTATTAAACAGGGCATGTCCCCCAAGGTGGCCTTGACTTAGTCCTGGCCCCTCACTTTTCGTATAGGGACCAGATGGTCACAACCCTCCCTCCCCATGGCTCATAAATCATGGCTCTTCTTTCTTATTTTCTTCACACATGTCTAGCAGTGTTCTGCACATGCTAGATAGTAAATAATTCTAGCTGACTACTTAGAAATGTACAAGTGTCTTTGTTTCTTCATCTACATTCCCAAATCTTTTCAGCCCCTGGGGAAGATACCCTTATAGTAGCTCTAGGATTAAGACAAACCTGGATATAGGTCTCAGATCCTTATTCACAAGCCCTTTAACCTTAGATGAACTACTTAAGTGGGCTGAAACTCAGGGTCCTTTTTTGTCTAATAGTACAGACAGTCCCCAAATTGCCATGGTTTGACTTATGATTTTTTGACTTTACGATGGTGCAAAAGCGACAAAATATTCAGTAGAAACTGTACTTCAAGTACCCATACAACCACTCTGTTTTTCACTTTCAGTACAGTATTGAATATATTCCATGAGATATTCAATACTTTAACAAAAAATAGGCCTTGTGTTAGATGATTTTTCCCAACTATGATGTTTGGTAGGTTAGGTGTATTAAATGCATTTTCAACTCATGATATTTTCAACTTACAATAGGTTTATGGGATACAATCCCAGCATAAGTCAAGGAACATCTGTAATTTTCTCATAGGATTGTACAAAGAACAGAAAAGAGAATGTAAAGTGTTTATCATAGTCTTTGGCACATCATAAGCAGTCGACAAATGTTAGCTCTTACTGTTACTGTCATGGTGCTATTTATGGATTATGTAGCAAGTATTTTACATTAAACATTCACTATGTGGAGGCACCGTGCTCAGGGTTCAACAAATAAGGAGAATCCCTGTCTCACAGAGCTTACATTCTAGGGAAGAAGACAGACATTCAAGCAGCACATGTACAAACACATATAAACTGTGTTAAGTAAAGTGCTGAAAAAGAACGAGTTGCTGCAAGAATATCAAGGAGGACTCAATTTAGATTGAGGATGTGTCAGAAAAGGCCTCACTGAGAAAGTCATGGAGGCCTCAAGGATAAAAAGGGCTAAGGGAGGAGCATTGCAAGAAGAGGGAAGGGCATGTGCGAAGGTCCTAAGGCTTCAGAGAGCGTGGTGCATGTGAGGAAATGACAGACAGACATCTAGCACAAAGAAAGGCTAAGCCAAAGCTCCCAGGTGAGGTCTATGTATAGCCTTAAGCCAGGCCAAGAGGCTAAAACTGTTACCCATGCCTGGGGAGCCTGACTTTCTAACAGAAGCCCATCCCCAAAGGAGGAGCTACCACTTCATGGGCCCCTTCTTCCTGCCCTTGAGGTGTCTAGCCAGGACAGGCAGGACCAAGCTTCAGAGCTTTATTACATGAGGCCTAGGGGTGGGAGGCAGGTGGGGCTGTTTTCTCGGGATGGGAATGGGCTGTGCTTTGAGTTCACCCTTACATTTTCTAGAGAGGTTGCCATTGGCCCAGGCTGGAGTTACTGAGGCAGCTCATTAGGGATGAAGGCATGGTTTGTGGCCCAGAGTAGAGTGACATAACTAGCCTGAAATGACCAGAACTCCTGGGTTTTCCTGATGCAGTAACCAGATTAGAACCCTCAGCATGCACACTACATACATTTGGTAAGGAAGAAGCAAATTATTCAAAGAGACCATAGAGTTGATCATTCAACAATATCTACTGAGTACTCAGTAAGTATTTTAATTGTTCTAGCACATTCAAACTTTACAACAACCCTGCAAGGAATTACTATTATTACACACATTTTATATGAGAAATTGCTCAAGGTACATTGGGAGAAAGTGATAGAGTCAGGGCTCTGAACCCAGAAGTCTGGTTCAAGAGTGGTGCTATTAAAAGCACAGGCATTACACATAGCATTTATTTAAGTAAGACGATGCAGGCAGGATGCTCATTCACAGGTCCCAAATCAAAACAGGTTGAGTTTCAAAAGTCTGATGTTAGAAACTTGACCTAATTTTCCACATAAAACTGCCTTGCACAGTAGTGTGCAATACCCAGGCAGACACTCTCTTTCCCTCATAAAGTCACTAATCTATGCTATGAGGGGAAGCTATGAACCCTCGTAGGGAAAAGGGCAACCAGAACAGGTCACTTCACCAGGAGCTCAGCAGTTTCCACCACAGCAGAGGGACAGGGCAGTGGCCACTGCCTACAGGTGAAGCCTGGACTGCCTGGAATTTGAGAATGAACCTAGCTGACCTTGGCCTTTTCTTTGATTTTAGAGAGAAAGGGGCTATAGCTATGCCTTGCTTTGCCATGGAGAGAGCTCTATCAGTTTGTTTTTATTTTTAAAAATCTCATTTGAGGTGCCCACAAAGCAATATTTGTAGAGGTCAAATTTTAAAATAATAAAGTACTTATGAAATAATATCTGAATCTTTAAAATGTTTTCATAATAAGTGCCGTAAGAACAGAAGATGTTTGTATGGTTGAAGACTCCTCAAGTCCCAGTGGATGGCTCACTTATTTAAAGCATATGTAGCACAACCAAGAATCTGGATTATCTGTTGGGGTTTGTTGGGGTGTGATTAGCCTTTATCCAAATGGTTACTGCAGTAACTCTGGGATTTCAAGATATAGTTTGAAAGGTTTTTATAATCTTTCCGTATTTCCAAGAATAAGATGCCAATATATAAAGAGTTCGGCCATGCTTTGCATTTGATTTCTGACACATAAAAGGTACCACCAGTCTAAACAGCATTAGAAAAGACCAATTTGAAAAAATTGCAAACTTCCTTAAAAAAAAAACTGTTTAAAAGATGGTTATTCACATTGTAAAACTCTTATTTAATTTGCAAAAGAATTCATCAAAAGGTTCCTTATAATAAATAGCAGCTCCATTTCCTGTATTAAAGCGTTGATTTTCAGGTGACCAACACTTCCTATGCGGGAAGTCTGAAAGGCAAACTTAAATCATCATGAAGCATGGTCCATACCAGATCAAGGAGAAGCCAGAAATCTTTAAGTGCCCAGTTTCTAGAACTAGCGGGAAAATAGAATTCCAATTTCAAAGTCTGGTTTATCATTGTCATGTGTTGGTAACATATGTGCTAGCAATGGCTTTAGGCAGTCAGTTTCTCCTAGGCATTATTTCTATAATATACAGAAATGTCTCTAGAGACTTCAGTGCTCCCCTTCTGAGGTTCAGGTACATGATTAGGAGGAGAGGAGAAGAAAAAGGTTATTACATTCATCATCTAACTGCTTAGCTAATTCTATTTTCTAAAAATATTTTTTTAACTTGAAAAAAGGCTTTAGTATATTTACGTATTAACTTTGAGAAAGAAAATTATGAAAGGCTAATGAATGAAAACCACATCCCAACTGGCTTCTCTCTAGGTTAAACATTTCCAACATTCATTCCACATCCCGCCCGCATGTCCCGCATGTTTAATATGTACCTTCTGCAAGTCACGCTGTGCTCAAAGCATGGTGATGAAACGGTAAGAAGTCTCTGCCTTTGGGGAGCCCCCAGGCTGGGGAAGCGGTGTAACCTCCTCTCAGCCTGAGTTTACTTCTCAGGCCCTCAAGTGATCATTTGATATTTGTTACTTTGGAGTTTTAGAGATGCTAGAATGGTGTGATCATTCCACAGAATTATTATAACCTATGTAATACTCAAATTTCAACACAAATGCCAAATACTGTGATTTTAAGTAGCATTTTGAATGTTCTTCGTAACTTTTCCATATTTTTGTAAATGAAATGCTAACTTAAGAGCTCATCCCATTTGGATGACGCACAAGAATCTCAAAATTGAACTCATAATCCTATTGCCTCTCCCTAACCAAGACCAGCTCCTCTCCCACTGCAGCCATCCAAAGCTTTATGCCTTAAACCTGGAAGTCAGACTCCAAACCTTCCTCTCTCTTACTGCCCACATCTAACCAATTAACCCAAGTTCTACCTCCAGAGTATCCCTTGAACCCACCCACTTCTCTCAATCCCCACAGCTGCGACACCACAGGGTAACTGCAAGGCCTCCCTGCTGTTCTCCCCACCCACCCACTAGTGCCCATCTGGTCTCCATGCTGCCACCAGAATGACCTCCTAAAAATGCAGATCTGATCATCTCTCTCCCCTTTGCTTCCCGTTGCTCTCAGGTAACAGGCCCAAAGCCTCACTTTGTCTACAGGTCCAGAAGACCTCTAGGCCTCATCTAACATCCTTCCTGACCCCTCTGGCCACACCCCTGCACTGCATTTCCTGTGACATGCTAACGGTCTTTCCAGTGGCCACAGGGCCTTCAACTGTTTGTTTGCTCCAGTTGAACACCCACCCCCCACACTACCCCCAGCCTGAGTGTCACTTCCTCTCAAGCCTGCCTGGTTTCCCTGATAGGCTAGACACCCTTGCTCAACATTCCCACAGCACCTTGGGCTTCCTCACGGCACTTAGTGCATATAATTACATAACTAGTCGTGCACTTCTATTACTAGTCTGTACGTTCCATGATGGCAGGATTTTAGTCTATCTTGTTCACTACTACATTCTCCTGTCTAACACTAAATGGTACACATTAAATTATTGGTTGAATAAGTGAATAAATATATAATTTTTTGAGACAAGGTCTCACTTTGTTGCCCCAGGCTGGAGTGCAGTGGTGCACTCACTGCAGCCTCAGATTACTGGGCCCAAGTGATCCTCCCATCTTGGCCTCCCAAAAAGGTAGGATTAGAAATGAATATCTTCAAAGTTAGTTGTAACGGCCACATTTACTGCTTATAATTTATTCATATTTCGGGCTAAAAAGAAAATAAACAGCCATATTTTTAAGTTAATTTTTAGTAAACTCTTTGGAATCCGTTTTCCCTGGAATTATTTTCAGCTATGGGTTAGAAAATAGTGGATAGCCTGGAATGGAGCCACCATTTAAAACACTATTCAGATGGGCAAGAAACCAAGGATGCCAGCTCGTCTGACCGCCCTCATCCACCTCTGGCTGCCAGAGGCTTTTTGCCTGTCCCTATCAGTGGCCACAGGCAGCTTTTCCCCATGGCCCACCTGGGAAGGGCATTCCCACCCGCAGGGGCTGTGGCAGGGGGCTAAGCAGGAGAAGGCTGCCATTAGCTCTCAGCTTGCATTCTGTTATGGAGCAGCTCCTCCACTGAGTATGACAGCCACTCACAGTGGGCTTCTGCTTTTCTCTATCCTGGATCCAAAATAGAAATGTCAGAAGAAAAAACTATCTCTGTCCACCATTGTGTATTAAATCCAACAATTTCCACCTTCCAGTGAGAAGTAAGACATGACAACCACTCTCGTAATGGAAACCAGCAATCTTAGAAGAGCACCCCCATCTCTCTGTTTTCCAATGCAACTACTATTGAAATAAATGGTTTTACTAAATCAAGTTTCTGAGAAGCTTTCAGAGTAACTTTTGCCCTAAACCTCAAATTAATCAAACAATTTGCTCCTTTGAAGATGTTAAACATTCAGCTTTTGGACATGGAATTGCCTCATGGATGCCTTGCTGACTGAGACAGGCCACGACAAGGCTGGTGGGTTAACTCTAACTGTTAAACTGATGATAGCTGAGGGCTGCTGCCCAGCCAGAGAGCGGTGGGGATCCCTACCAGACCTACAGAAGTGGAAATTATGGAATCTATAGCAGCACAGTATGATCTGGCAGCCATATGACTGAGGTTCCAAGTCCCCAAGAAGTTCTGAAAGCCTACGCTAACGCCGCAAGGAAAGGCTAAATCTATATGATGCCAAAACAATCAGTTGAAAAATTTAAATTTTGGTCATTGAAATTATTTGGTTTCATAAAGATCTAAAAACTCTGTCACATGATCAAATTAAACTCAAATTTAAGAATCTGTGTTCAAGTTAAAACATTTTCAGTACGTAGATACATATGAATGCAGGATGCTGCTTACACTTAAAAAATACTAACTTTTCTTGTTAAATGTCAGCCTTAAGGCATTCCTGCCAAAGTTATTAAACATATGCCATAAAACATACATAACCAAGTTAATGTTGCTGTAGGAACCTTATCTTTGGAATTTCCTGACATTTGAGGTCTCTCATTTTCCATTTTAAGATTGAAGACATAAGTCCTTGCATTTAATTTCCTGGGGCTTTAGAGAAATGAAGAAGAGAGAAGAAAAGGAAGAAAAAAGGAGGGAGAAGGGAAAAAGGGGAGAGGAGAGAAAAAAGAAAAAAGGGAGAGAAGAGGAAGAGAGAAAGAAAAAGACAAAAAGTCATTTTCTTAAACTGAGGATCTCTGAATCTACTGGTTTCACTCTTGACAAGGTGGACTAATTGGCCTATGAAAATAAGCTGAATACATTCTCTAAAATGCACACAGCCTGGCTGTGTAATTCTAAACCCTCATAACCTCAAAATCCTTAATCATTTCTCTCTTCAACCTTGGCTTGGCTTTCCTGCCTCAGAGAGAGTGGTAAGTCTGCCAAATTCATGGTTGAGCCTTTTTTTTTTTCCAAGAGATAGAACCACAATAAAGAGCATACTTTATTTTTTAAGAGTAGAAAGTGAACATCTTGCCCTAATCACCTCCATTGTACTATTTTAAACAAAATGAAAAACTCAAAGCCAAAATTCTTAAAACACAGCTGATGCAACCATACTCAGACTGGCCAAGAAAAATTTCATCTTTGGGTTGAAATAAGTAACTTTAGCTGGTTATAAAGAAAATGCTGGAAGACTGAAAGAGCAGATGGTAGCTAAGAGAGAAAAGATAATGGGAATAACTGTTCCCCAGGTTGACTCATCTGCCCAGTGATGACACAGGTGAAAGACTCCAGTTTCCCAGAACCAACCTCCCCCTAGGAGAGTGGGGCCTCTTTGGAGGAACAGCCCAGAAGGGGCATGGAAGGGCTGCTTCTGGGAAGCAGCAGAGCAGGAACAGAAAAGTCATGAACTTTCAGGCACCTAGGCTTTGGCACTGGTTTGAGAAAGGATTTGGAATTGGAGATGGATTCAAATTTTCTCAGAACATAAAGAAGGAAGCCTGTAAGTACTTCTATAGACCTTACATAAAACACTGATACCAAAACCTGGTAAAGACAGTGCAATAAAAGCCAAGTATAGACCAGTCTCATTTATGGAATCCTAATACAAAATCTTAAAATATTAGCAAATAAAATTCAGTGGAACATTAGAAGAATAATAAACCAGGAACAAATGGGAGTTCATTTTAAAATTGAAGGACGGGTTAATATTAAGATATAAATTCACTATTAATGGGTCAAAGGAGAACCATATGATTACACAGAGTCACTGAAAAACACTTTGACAAAATCTGACAATCCAATCCTAATTTTTATTTTTATTTTATTTTATTTATTTATTTATTTTTGAGACAGAGTCTCACTTTGTTGCCCGGACTAGAGTGAGTGCCGTGGCATCAGCCTAGCTCACAGCAACCTCAGACTCCTGGGCTTAAGCGATCCTACTGCCTCAGCCTCCCGAGTAGCTGGGACTACAGGCATGAGCCACCATGCCCGGCTAATTTTTTTGTTTATATATTTTTAGTTGGCCAGATAATTTCTTTCTATTTTTAGTAGAGACGGGGTCTCACTCTTGCTCAGGCTGGTCTCGAACTCCTGACCTCGAGCGATCCACCCGCCTCGGCCTCCCAGAGCTAGGATTACAGGCGTGAGCCACTGCGCCCGGCCCCAATCCTAATTTTTAAAACACTTAGTAAAAAAAGAGATATATAAATAGGCATGGCTGGGCGCGGTGGCTCACGCCTGTAATCCTAGCCCTCTGGGAGGCCGAGGCGGGTGGATCGCTCGAGGTCAGGAGTTCGAGACCAGCCTGAGCGAGACCCCGTCTCTACTAAAAATAGAAAGAAATTATCTGGCCAACTAAAAATATATAAACAAAAAAATTAGCCGGGCATGGTGGCTCATGCCTGTAGTCCCAGCTACTCGGGAGGCTGAGGCAGTAGGATTGCTTAAGCCCAGGAGTTTGAGGTTGCTGTGAGCTAGGCTGACTCCACGGCACTCACTCTAGCCCGGGCAACAAAGTGAGACTCTGTCTCAAAAAAAAAAAAAAAAAAGGCACTAACTTGATAACATAAAAACATTATCTCAAATAAGAATGCTTGTGAGTAAAACCCTAGAAGTATTACCATTAAAGTTACGGGTGTGATAAGGCTGCCCACTGCTATCAGCACTATGATTTAACACTGTTCTGAAGTCTTAGCCAGTGCAATTCGGCAAGAGAATTAGGAGGTATATGTTGGGCACGGTAGCGCATGCCTCTAATCTCAGCACTTTGGGAGGCCGAGGCAGAAGGATCATTTGAGGCCACAAGTTTGAGACCAGCCTGGGCAACATAGTGAGACCCCATCTCTACAAAAAATAAGAAAAATTAGCCAGGCATGGTGGTGCATGCCTGTAGTTCCACCTACTAGGTAGGTTTAGGCAGGAGGATCACTTGAGCCCAGGATTTGGAGGTTACAGTGAGCTATGATTGTCCCATTGCACTCACTCCAGCCTAGGCAACAGACAGAGAACCTGTCTCTAAAAAAAAAAAAAAAAAAAAAAGAATTAGGAGGTATATATTAAAAAAGAAAAAGGTAAAACAATAATAATTCTTTGCAGACAATATGTTTATATACATAGAATGTCCAAGAAAATCAGCTGGCAGACTATAAGAAAAAAAAGAAATTTCTTCAAGGTGTCTTTAAAAATACTTATATACGGCTGGGCATGGTGGCTGACGCCTGTAATCCTAGCACTCTGGGAGGCTGAGGTGGGTGGATCGTTTGAGCTCAGGAGTTCGAGACCAGCCTGAGCAAGAGCGAGACCCTGTCTCTACTAAAAATAGAAAGAAATTAGCTGGACAACTAAAAATATATAGAAAAAATTAGCCAGGCATGGTGGCGCATGCCTGTATTCCCAGCTACTCAGGAGGCTGAGGCAGCAGGATCGCTTAAGCCCAGGAGTTTGAGGTTGCTGTGAGCTAGGCTGACACCATGGCACTCTAGCAAGGGTAAAAGAGTGAGACTCTGTCTTGGAAAAAAATAAATAAATAAAAATAAAAATAAAAATACTTACATACAAAAATAGTTATCTTAAATGCAAAAACTATATAATAAGGAAAAAATTACATCAACAGTTGCATCAAAAAGAGAAAATACTTAAGAATAAGTTTAGAAAATGCATACAATCCCAATTAAATACAAACATATTTTGTGTGTGTGAAATTTGATGGTAACATAGAGAGCATTTAGAAAAATATGTGCAGGAACAGTTAAGACATTTTTGAAAGAGGATATTTTGAATAATAAGGAAATAAATTAAGAGGTTTATAGTTATTTATAAATTATTAAAAAGGAGACAAAATGGTCATTTTTTTCATGTGTGTGAAAAGGACATGATAGCATATATAGAAAGCCCATGAGAATCAATGGACTAATTATTAGCATCATTAAGAAATTAGCCAGGTGCAGTGGTTCACACCTTTAATTTTGGCATTTGGGGGAGCAGAGTGAGAACCTGTCTCTAAAAAAAAAAAACAATAAATAAATAACAAAAAATTTCTGTAAGCCCTACTAAATATTAAAATATATTATGAAGTTAAAATAATTTGAACAGTTTGGTACTAGAAAAGAAATAGCCTAATTAAACAGAATAGAGACAGAAAAAATATAACAACACATATTGAGCAGTTACTGTACACCAGGCTCTATTCTAAATCTATGTTTACAGATATGAACTCATTTAATCTTCACAACAATACCGTCAGGTGGTCACTATAATTATCACCATTTTACAGATAAATGAGGCCAACACAAAATTTAGTGGCTTATCCAATGTCACATAGCTAGTAAACTTAAACTTGTTAAATACTCTGGTTCCAGAGCCCTCTCTAATGCTATGCTCATCATAGCATTATTTGTAAACTGGGAACAGCCCAGTTTGCAAACATTTTTTTTCCTAGAGAACGTAAGAAATTATGTTATTTGCAGCCAAAAGAATCCTACGTGACAGACCATGTTGAATGAGGAGTGACAGGATCTAATTTACATTTTTAGAAGACCTCTCTAACAGCTAAGAGAGGTATGTTCCGGGGCTGGGAGGTGGATCCAAGATGACTACAGTGGTTGCGGTGGAGGAGATGTAGGCAGATTCAGGATAAAGTTTTAAAACTAGAACCAAAGGACTTGGTGGTGAATTAGATGAAGGGATGTGAGAAAGACAGGAATCATAGATGGCTCCTAGGCTTGTGGCCTGAGCACCCAAGTGAAGGGTGATGCCATTTAATCAGATGACAGTTTTTTCAGGAGGAGGTAGTTCGTGGTGGCTTTGATTGAGAATTTAGGTTGGACATGTTAAGTCCATACTATTAGATAACCAAATGGAGATCCAAGCAGGAGATGACTATAGAAACCTGAAGCTGGGAGAGGGAGTCCAGGCTGGGGATCTAAATTTGAGAATCATAAACATGTATTCGACATTTAAAGCCATGGGACTGGAAGAGATCACACAAGGAGTAAGTGTAGATGGAGGGAGGAAGCCCCTGGTCTGATCCTCATTTGGGGAGGGGATGGGTTAGGGGTTAGAAAGAGGAGTGTATTCTGACATGCAGAAGGAGAGGAGAACGGGACTGACAGGACCCAGAGAAGCAGGACTAGCAGGAACGTGGGTGACCTAGAAGCCAAGTGAAGGCAGTGTTTCAAGATGGAGGGAGTCAACAGGTATTCCTCAAATACCAAAGAGGTCAAATAAGAAAAGAACTGAGAATTGGCAACAGAATTTCGAAAGATGGAGGTTGTTGGTGGGGCGAGAGCAGCTTCAGGGTGAGGGGCCAAAGCCCAGGTGGAGTGGGTCAACAGAAAACAGGAGGTGAAGAAGTGATGAACATAAGCATAGACGACTGTTTTGAGGAGTTTTGCTCTCAAGCTAGTTTCTAGATTAGTAGATATCAAACCAACTAATACAATTACAGAAATGGAATAGAGGTTAAGTTTCAAAGCAGAAAAGAAATTATATTCAAAGCACAGATTTTATTTTCAATCATTAATATGCTTCATTATTAGTGTGTTATTTTATTTTTATTTTTTTAGAGATGAGAGTCTCGTTATGTTACCCAGGCTGGTCTTGAACTCCTGGCCTCAAGTGATTCTCCCACCTCAGCCTTCCAAGTAGCTGGGATTACAGACTTGAGCCACTGTGCCCAGCTATTATGTCATTTTAATATTATAAAATATTCACGGTGCATGCATCTATATGCATAAATGAGGAAACTGAGGCTCTTTGAGAGGGTAAATAACCTGTTCAAGACAGACAGTGATGGCTTCTTGGCCTTTTGGCTAAGATGAAGTGAAGATAGACAGTGATAGGGCCAGGGTGGGCCCAGGCAATGTGTTTCTAGAGCCCAAGAAAAAGCATGAAAAGAGCCAGAAAGATTCAAGCACTAGTAGTTACTAGGGACTACCAGTTAGTAGATTGCCACTGTGAACACGAGTCCTTTTAACTCTTGGTTACTGTCCCAATTACAGGTCCTTATCACATCTAAAGGGTAATGTTTTTAAACACAAATACTTTTTTGAATACTGAGAACAAACACAAAACACATGCATCACTTATCACATTTCCAGGTTAATCAACGAACTATCGTAAGCTACGAACCTGACTACAAGATCCATCAGTTTAATGAAACACAATTTGGCTGAAAACAGACAGTACGGATGGGGTGTAAACTGCCCAAGCAGGCATCACGCGGCACCATTGCTGTGCAGCCACCCGCACCTACCTGTGGTCAGCGCTGGATTTCTGTCTCCCGGTCCACGGCCTTCTGCTCACAGAGGGAGGCGGGGGAGAGGAGGGCAGGGGCGGGGGAGGCAGAGAGGGCAGGGGAGGCAGGTTTCTTTTCTCTTTCCTGAAGCTGATGCCTGGGTTCCCATCCTTGTCCCCTTCACCAGCATGTTTGAACGTTCTCCGGGGCTTTGGCAGGGGGTTGATGAAGGGCTTTTGGGGGGACCCCTCCGAGCCCCTGTACACACTCTCGAGGCTCTGGTCCCCAGGCTTTCCGCATGGAACTTTCCTGTCCTCAGCAGCCTCAGAGGCAGGCACCCTGCCTTCCAGGTCCAAGTGGTGGGCTCTCCGGCTGACTTCTAAGCCTCCCCCACCTCCCGGGTTCTCAGGGAGGGTGGGCCCCTCCTCTGCCTTGTCAGGCAGGCAGTGTGGGGAATAACAGGTCCCAGGCAACTGGGGATCCAACCCTGCTGACCCATCCTTCAAAGCCTGCTCAAGTTTCTTGACCTGCTTCAGCACTGAGAGGTGATCATTCTGAAAGCGTTTGCCAACCCTCGGCTCTCGGCCCCTGCCCAAGCTAGGATCCAGCACCCTGTCTGGCTGGCTTGGGTCTTCCCTCTGCTCTGGGTCCAGTCCCCCAACTTTCACTCCTCCTTTATTCCTCTCATTTTCTCTGCTCTCTGTTTCCAGCCTTGTTCCATTCTTAGCCTCTGTGGCCTGAGGTCTCACCCCATCACTACTTCTCCTCCCCACCACACAGGAGGTCAGGTAATCCTCTTGTCCGTCTGCTCTCCTGCCGGGTGCAGGAGTGGGTGACTCCTTCTTCCCTTCCCATTCTGATATCTTATCCTTTATGCTGACGGACTTGTGCCGGGCTCCGACTCTGGCAGATGGGCAGGAGTTCTGAGCACCTCTGAGCTGCTTCTTCCCAGCCCTGCTGGCTTCTGCAGCTGGGTCACTGATGATCATATTTGAGCTGAACATGTCCACTCTTGACTCTAGCACGAGCTTACTGAGGCTTTCCAGTGGGCTCCTTCTGAAGGGTGGCTCCTGACCAGCCTCTAGGAAAGGAATGAAGGACCCAATTGGTTGCCTTTGAGGGTCTTCCCCAGTCTTTGGATCTTCCACCTTGACCCTGAACAAGAACAACAACACCGGGTAATAGCTACTGTTCTTGGCTAGTCATAAAGATTTGCTAGAACTCAGATATAAATGTTATATGCAAGTTGCAAACCACAAACATTGAAACTACCATTTACAAAAACCACTTTATGTTTTTCACAGGGAGACAACATGGTGGAATGAAAGAAGCAATTGGATTTTGGAGTACAGTAGTCTTGGTTTTTTTTTTTTTTTTTTTTTTGAGACAGAGTCTCACTCTGTTGCCCCAGCTAGAGTGCTGTGGTGTCAGCCTTGCTCACAGCAACCTCAAACTCCTGGGCTTAAGCAATCCTTCTGCCTCAGCCTCCTGAGTAGCTGGGACTACAGGCATGCGCCACCATGCCCGACTAATTTTTTCTATATATTTTTAGTTGTCCAGATAATTTCTGTCTATTTTTTTAGTAGAGATGGGGTCTCGCTCTTGCTCAGGCTGGTCTGAAACTCCTGACCTCAAGCCATCCTCCCGCCTCAGTCTCCCAGAGTGCTAGGATTACAGGCGTGAGCCACTGTGCAAGGCCTTAGTCTTGGGTTTACATTCTAATTCAACCACTGACCAGACATGCGACCTTAGGCAAGTTGTTTAAGTCCTCTAAACCTCAGTTCCCTCCTCTGTAAAATGGGGATAATAATAAAACGTATGTAATAGGGTGGTTGTAAACACTTTTTTCTTTTATTTTATTTACATCAGTCATAAAAGAGCTTCTGAGGCTGTACACATTTAATGAGCCAGCCCACATAAAGTATCCAGCATGTCTTGAGTATACAATAAATAGTGGCTATCATTATTACTAGTTTTTTTGCCTCATGAAAATAGGAGTAATTTCATAAGGTACAAGATTAAATAGGCTGTTTCCCCTGCTTTTGTTATTCACAGGGGGTTCACAGGTGGTTCTTTGCAATCACTATTTGAAAACTAAAACAATGTCACAAGTCCTGAAGTTTTTGCTAAGTCTAAGCTGGATAAATTGTCCTGATTTAAGTGGGTTAAAGCCTCAATGATCAGGTGTGTTTGAACTGAACCTCTTCTGGGATGACAGCCTTACTAGTGGGAACTCTCCACAAGGACAGGGATTGTTTTGTTATTTTGGCCTGTTGTGGCTACTGCTGCATCCCTAGTACCTAGAACAATGCCCGGCAGAGTAGGTGGTCAATAAATGTGTGCTGCATGAATGAATGTGTGAATAAATAGATTCAGATTTCACACACTGTCCAACACAGTAGCCACCAGCCACATGGGGCTATTTAAACTTAAATCCAATTAAGTTAAAGCTTCAGTTCCTCAATTACATCAGCCACATGTCAAGAACTCAGAGGCCCCATGTGGCTAATGGCTACTGTGATGGATGGAGCAGAAGACTTTCCATCACTGCAGAAAGTTCTGGCCTAGACCATGTATGTGAGGACACATGTCTCTAAATGTGATTTTAGGGCTGGGAGCGGTGGCTCACGCCTGTAATCCTAGCACTCTGGGAGGCCGAGGCGGGTGGATCGCTCAAGGTCAGGAGTTCGAGACCAGCCTGAGCAAGAGCGAGACCCTGTCTCTACTAAAAATAGAAAGAAATTATCTGGCCAACTAAAAATACATATAGAAAAAATTAGCCAGGCATGGTGGCGCATGCCTGTAGCCCCAGCTACTCGGGAGGCTGAGGCAGGAGGATCGCTTGAGCCCAGGAGTTTGAGGTTGCTGTGAGCTAGGCTGACGCCATGGCACTCACTCTGGCCTGGGAAACAAAGCAAGACTCTGTCTCAAAAATAAATAAATAAAATAAATAAATAAATAAATAAATAAATAAATAAATAAATGTGATTTTAGTAGATTAGTTAGTGCCATGAAAATACTAAAGATTATTGTGAAAGAAAAACATTTTTAAGCTAGTCTAACAAGAATGAGGTATCTGTATTTTGCAGTGCAAAACATTTCTCCACCAGTAAAGGTTATGACTGAGCACAGTAACTTCAGATGTGCCAAGATTAGCAAACACGTACGAACCAACCTCCTGGTGAACATTTTCTGATTATATAGATTTGACTGAATAGGAATTATGAAACTCCAGTCAAGGTTCACAGGGATGAATAATTAGCAATTTCATGCATCCTGTTACTATTTAGCTTTCTATTCCAAAGACTACCGGTTGTTTACGTAAAGATATCTTCCTCAATTGAGACATTAGCACATAAATTATGCTGTTGTTCTTGGTTGCACAGCATAAATTAGAGACTTATGAAAATGCATTTTTTTGCAAACACATTTTCCTACGTTAAATATGGCGATCAAAGCAGAAATTCTCATTTAAATAAGCAATTAAGATTCATAACAGAGTGCTTATAAAAGAGACAAAAATTTTAATTATTCCATCACCACTGGGGACATTAGCATGAATTCAGATTTTAGTCAGAATCAGAATCAGTTTGTTGTTATTAATATTTTATGGAGGGTTCAAATGGCAAGAGTTATGGTGTTTGCTCAAGGTGCCAGAGGCAAGATGAAGAGACAGACACATAAAAATGTGACAATCCAGGTTAGTGCATGCTTAGTGCCAACTGATGATCCCATATATATAAAAATCATTAATATCCTGTATACTGTTAGGCAATATTGCCCAGTAGATACATACATGAGCTTTGGAGTCAGAGGCACTTAAGTCCTGACCCCATTTTTTTCACCTTAAGAACCCTACTTTCCTTCTCTAGGCTGAAACTTTATGAGCGCACAGGCCAAATTTATCTTGTTCACTGTGCCTGATGCATAGTAAGTAGATAGTCAATACATATTTATTCAATGAATGGATGAGTTAATATATGTAATGTGCCCAGAGTATAGCATGTGTTATAAATTTTGATATCAATAACTGGTAACTAGTGTTATTGTCATAGTTATTGTCTAAGAGCCCAAACACCTGGAGTGACTTCACTATCAGGGAGGCCCTGTCTGAGAACTGGAGAGGAACAAAGGATGGCTTGCTGGAAGCCCACACTGGATTTACAAAGCTTAGGCAAGAGAGACGAGGATGCTGAAACTGTTCTAAGCCTCTGGAGGACAGAGGGCCTTCTCCACATGGTTTGCTGCACCTGAGTTTCTAGAGCTCATGTTTCCAGGATTCTATGCCCCAGAAGAGGTACTGGCCTGGGAGCAGAGCTGCCAACTGCTTTGAGGAATGTGAGAGTATCAGAGAAAAGGCTCCATCCGGGGAGGAGGAAACAACTACGTGGATGTAAGATGGGAGAGCTGACCATGTGGACAGATACAGCTGCAGAGATTTAGGGCTCAAACATAATTAGAATACCTGAACATCCCAGTTAGAAAAATCAACCCTGACTGGATAGTAACGGGGACAAGGCTCAAGTCACCAGGGGACCATCCTATCCCTACACTGGGCACTAGTCAGACTTTCTCTTGACCACTTTGATCTGAAGCCTTAAATGAGTTCAGCACAGGGAGATGATTTACAGGAGGCTCGTTAGAACGACCTGGAAAAGAGAGCCTCCTTAGTTCTAGGAAGCGGGATTAGCGAGGAGGGGGGCAGGTGGCAGGGAAGGAAGGAGACTAAGAAGCTGGGCCAGCTGCTTCATTCTCAGGGGAAAACGTTCTTACTTGTCAGCCAATTTGTAGCTCAGGTTTTCGGTCTGGCTGTGGCTGCCCTCGGCCGGCCTGCACACTGTCATCATGTCAGCACTGAGAGGAGCTCCAGGTCGCCTGAGGGAACAGGGATGCACACTCAGTGAGCCAGGACATCAAAGCCTCCCTGCAGAGGAGCAGATCTAGGTCCCACGCCCCAAACTATTCCTGATAGATTCCAGCCAGGAGCAGGGGCTGGCAGGAACACACCATTCAGAATCCCTGACCTAGGAGGCAGGGGACAAAGGCACAGTCTTGAGGTTTACCCTGACTCAGGCCCTATGTCAACCTCTTTGTATAAATCCTTTAGCTAAGGTCACCAAAAGTCTTAAGAAAACATACAACCTTAGAAAGCAAAACATAAATAACAATACACCTTGACACTTTTTCAGGTTCTCTAAGAACCTCTGTTGATGAGCTAATAGTCCCCCAAGAAGAAAACTGTTGTCCCTTTATTTGAAACAAGACCTAAACCACACATGAAAGCAGAATTATCCCCACAGGGGTACTCCACTCTTCTGCTGGCCCTGACGGTGGCTGTAAGCCCACACCGGCCTTGCCTGCAGAGCCCCACATAGGGAGCCCCCCGCAACAGCTCTGCGCTGAGGTCGTCAGTCACTAGGTCACCTGTCTGGTCTAAGGTAAAATAGGAGACGGTCACAGCAAACTGAGGAATCCCACTGAAAAACAACAAGGACTGCGGGGATACCAAAGAAGGAGGCTCAGTTCAGAAGTAGCAGTTTTATAATACTCTGGGGTCTGACATTCAAATGAACTGAAGTGACTGATTAAAATGTATTCTTTCAATAGCAAGTCCCTACAGAACTCTGGGAATAACAGTGTCTCTCAACATGAGCATAAACGGGCATTGCTCAGCCAGAGGTGACTAGGAAGATGACAGGTATCAGAGATTGCCAACAGCATGGGCCATGCAACTCTTCTGTAAAGTGTGAACACCAAACAACAGGTCCCTCCTGAGAGGAGCTACCTCCTTGACTAGACTTCAAGGAGTATTGAGATACTGGGGACTCATGTTTCTTTTCCATGGAACTTCCAGGGAATCCCTCTCCCAACTCCTTCTCAGGTTTCTAAGATTCCTACCCCCTTTCCCAGGATGGTTTACCTGCCAGGTGACAGGATGGCTGCCCAGTGTCCTAGCCTGGGCATCCTCACTCTCCCAAGAAATCAAAGGGCGAGGACTCAAGACATGCATGTAATTCTTGGGAACAAGGAGAAGAAGGCCAGAGAGGAAGAGGAAAAGAAAGGGAGAGTGAACAAGGGCAACAAATTAACAAGAGGGAGGTGGGAACCAGGAGCTGGAAAAAACAAAGGGGACAATCAGACGGTCTGCCAATTGTGTGGGGTGGGGGATGGAGTTGTGGCCTGCCCATGGAGCTCAGCTGTCCCCTTACCCAGCAACTTAGCACCAGACATTTTGGGGGAGATCTGTGTTGTAACCAAGCTGAGTTCTTTAAAGAAGCCAGGCCCCAGGGCTCATCTATCCCATTACGTAGGAGAGTGCTGAAAGGCTTTTCAGGGACAGGAAGGAACTCATTGTCCCTCTCATAAAGCTCCTGCAAAGCTGAAAGCTTCTGGAGCCTCTCCATTTGGCTGGGCCCACAGACACTGCTCTTCTGTCCAGCATCTGGCAGAGGGCCCCATCGGAGGTCAAGGAGAGCAGCCACTCCCCGCACCGCCCCCCCTCCACATAGCCCAAACCCACAATGACCCGGCCTTGTTCCATGTGAGCAATGACTCTCTCCACCCACTCTCTCCTTTAGAGCTGGCGGCCTCGTTCACTGCTGGCACTAGGACTTGGTGCCAGACTGTGTGCCGCGTGCTCTCGGGGACTCAAAGATGAGTAAGACACGGTCTCAGCCCTCAGGATAGCACCAGGACTTTGCAGAGGCTCGGGCTGAGCCCTGTAACCCAGCCCCGCCCCCAAGGAAACTGGTTCCCTATACTTCTCAGGAAGCACAGCTTCTCCAGAAAAACAAAGCCCACTGTGTCTAATGCACAGAGATGCAAGTATAGGCTTTGAGGTCAAAGATCACAAGAAGCACCTAAACAACAGGTACGTAAGTGAACTCAATTCCCATCGAGCAGCAATGACTTCCAGTGCTAAAACCACAGTCTCTAGAGAAACAGCTGATGCCATGTTCTGAGAAGCAAGTTCAAGTGGGCTTCAGAGCCTGGCCCTGAGGGGGATAGAACGCTACTGCACACTCAGCAATCAGTCCACGGGCATTTCTGAATTCATAGAGGTATGGGAAATGCTGCTCCCATGAAAATTCAACCTTTCCTTTTTTGCTTCAGATGATTAAAAATCATTAGTTAGGTAACAAGCCTAAGCGAATTTGCTAGTTTGCAGTACTCTGACTTCATCACCATGATAAACTTCACTATCACTTCATAGGTCTGTGATTGCAAGGTAGAGCTGTTTCCCAAACTGTGGTCCACTGGGGCTCTGTTCCAGTCACCTCGGGGACCATGTTAGACGTGTAGATTTCTGGGCACCTTTCTGATGTACCAAAACCAACTGTCTGAGGGCAGGTCTGGAATCTGCAGTAAAATACAGTAAATCTGTGAGCTGTTTCCCAAACTGTGGTCCACTGGGGCTCTGTTCCATGGGTCACCTGGGGGACCATGTTAGACATGTAGATTTCTGGGCACCTTTCTGATGTACCAAAACCAACTGTCTGAGGGCCAGTCTGGAATCTGCATTAAAATACAGTAAATCAAAGGCCTCAGATGATTTTTACATTACCTAGGGTTCTTTATTTCTTCCTAGTCAATTTGGCCTTGTGATCCAAACAGATTATTTTCCAAGAGGGATAATGAATGAATGACTAATAACAACACATTTTCCCACTCAACTGCTTTCCATAAAAATAGAACTTCCCATTAACCAAATAGGGTTAAGTATTACTAAATTAGACTAAAAATGCCATACCAAATTTTGAAGTTAGATGATAGGTACATGAAAGTTCACATATTTTTGTATGCTCAAACATTTCTGTACGTTCTAAAAACTGTCTTACAAGCTGAAGGAAAATATTTTTAAAATTCTAACATCTATAACTAATTACATTTATCAATCAAGTCCATAGTTTAAGCCTGTTTTTCTTTTTTAAAGTGAATACTGTAAGATCTTTTCTAGACTCAGAGGTTCTCTTTGGGTATTGACATCATATTGATTGGAGGGCTCAGGTGAAGAAGTTAAGATGCCAGGCAGGAGAGTCTTCCTCAGTTTTAAATTTGTTAGAAACTGTTGGCCAGGCACGGTGGCAGCACTGTTAGGAGGCCAAGGCAGGAGGACTGCTTGAGCTCAGGAGTTGGGGACCTGCCCGAGCAAGAGCGAGATTCCTTCTCTACTGAAAATAGAAAAAGTAGCCAGGGTGGCGGTGCGCCTATGGTCCCAGCTACTCAGGAGGCTGAGGCAGGAGGATTGCTTGAGGTTGCTGTGAACTAGGCTGACGCCACGGCACTCTAACCCGGACAACAGAGCAAGACTCTGTCTCAAAAAAAAAAAAAAAAAAAGAAGAAAGAAACTGTCTTAGCCATCTAGTGCTGAGAGACCCTCTTACTCCTAATTACCTGTCTGAATTACCTTTAATTTAGAGAGAGAGAGAGAGAGAAAGAGAGAAAGAAAGGAGAGATATCTCATAGTGAGATGCTTCTGGTTAGTCTCGAAATCCCACAGAAAACTTAATTGTTCAAGATTGACATTGCTAGATTAAAAAAAAAACCACCACATTATTTTACAATTCCTTTAAAGTTCCAGCCTTATCTCTGAATATACTATTTTTTTTCCTTTTTTTAAGGGACTTGGAATACTAAAATGTCAAATCATTAATTACAACACAAATACCTCTCAGTAAAAAGGTCAAGAATTTAAAACAGATATAAAGTGTTTTCCCACAAGTAGGAAGGCGGAAGTGAGTAACCCCAGATCCTCAGAGCAGTTCTCACAGGAGGAGCCTGAGGATCCACTGTTCTAGGAGAGGGAGGAGTGAGCTATGCCTGCAGAGAGAGGAGCCCTGGGGGCCCTGGCAGCTCCTTTAGAATCCCAGCCCCCTCTCAGCCTGCTCACTCTCCTTCCTCCACCACCGTTTTGGGAATCCAGCTTGGACAGTCTGGATACACCAGCGTGAGCCAGTGCAGCCTTCAGTGCTAAGAGCCCAGTGAGGCAGCATCTTGTGGTCTGAGGCCTGGCCTTTCAGAGTGTTTCCACTGATAATGGAGCATTGCTCATAACCTCATTCATTATTCATTTATGAGATTAGAAAGTTAAACAGGATGCTATTGAGAGCTCATCAACAGTAGTAACATTCTTCCTATCAACTCTGGTGAGATACCAGCCTAGGCAACATAGTAAGACCCTGTCTCTACAAAGAATAAAAATTAAAAAAAAAAAAAAAATTAGCCAGGCATGGTGGTGTGCATCTGTAGTCCCAGCGACTCAGGAGGCTAAGGCAGGAGGATCGCCTGAGCCCAGGAGTTCAAGGCTGCAGAGAGCTATGATCATGCCACTGCACTCCAGCCTGGGCAACAGAGCAAGACTTTATCTCTAAAGTGATAATAATAATAATGATAATAACAACTCTGGTGAGGTTTTTATGGTGGCAACAGGGAAGGTGATACGTAGTCCATAAAAATTTTGCTGTTAAAGTCACTTACAAAGAGAAGTTTGGATATTACTGCTTTAGAGACTGCTAGAAAAAAATTAATCTGGACATGTTTAAGCCACAGGGGAAAAAAGCAACAGCCTGATTTTCTCAAATCTTAAAACAAAAAGTGATTTAAATATAAAATGAAATGTAGAAATATTGATCAACTGATGAATAAATAACAAAAGTGGTATATTCATACAAGGGAATTCAGCCATAAAAGGAATAAAGTCCTATACATGCTCCAATATGGGTGAAGCATGAAAACACACTATGTGAAAGAAGACAGACACAAAAGGCCACACACTGTGTGATTCCACTTATGTTCTAAAATTACATAGCGCTGACAGCTGCACAATATAGTGAATACACCACAAGCCACTGAACTCTACACTTTAAAATGGTACATTATATGCCCATTATATCTCAATAAAAATAAATTATATAAGTAATGTATGTTCAATTAAAAAAATAAGAAATCTGGACAAGGGAAGAAGTGGAATGAGGAATAAAATCCACACAATTATAATTTTCCAGTATCCTTTATTGCTCTATAGTTAGTATGTTGGTTTTGAACTATAAGGAAATATGTATCATATCTAACTTGATTCAAAATGGTCATACTTGGTACACTGAATTTTAAAATATAGTTTAGTTGGTATGGTGATGCGCGTGCCTATAGTCACAGCTACTCAGAAGGCTGAGATAGGAGGATAGCGTGAGGCCAGGAGCTCCAGGCTGTAGTGTACTGTGATGGCACCTGTAAACAGCCACTGCACTCCAGCATAGGCAGTATAGTATGGTCTTTTCTCTTAAAAAAATTTAGATCATAAATGATTACATACTAATAAAATTAAATTTTAAATAGCTTTTGTGTAACAAATAAAGTTACAAACTGTTCAGCTTTAATGATTTAATATCTTGTAGTTTCATCAGCTTATGAGGAGCTGGCAAAAAATAAAGAAGCCATTAACAATTACAGTAGGCCGGGCGCGGTGGCTCACGCCTGTAATCCTAGCTCTGGGAGGCCGAGGCGGGTGGATCGCTCGAGGTCAGGAGTTCGAGACCAGCCCGAGCAAGAGTGAGACCCCCGTCTCTACTAAAAATAGAAAGAAATTATCTGGCCAACTAAAAATATATATACAAAAAAATTAGCCGGGCATGGTGGCTCATGCCTGTAGTCCCAGCTACTCGGGAGGCTGAGGCAGTAGGATCGCTTGAGCCCAGGAGTTTGAGGTTGCTGTGAGCTAGGCTGACGCCACGGCACTCACTCTAGCCCGGGCAACAAAGAGAGACTCTGTCTCACAAAAAAAAAAAAAACAATTACAGTAGAACAAAAAGAGTTGTTTTCTCAGCTGAGCATTCTTCTTAGCAAGCATATCTAAAAGGTATTTGTTTCCAAAAAATAAGCTGGAAAAAAAAAAAGTACACAACCTGGGACTGCAAACTAGTACAATCTCTATGGAAAGCAATATGGACATACGTCAGAGAACTAAAAGTACAACTACCATTTGATCCAGCTATCCCATTACTGGGTACCTACACAAAGGAAAAAAAAACCTTCTATAATAAAGACATCTGTACTTGAATGTTTATAGCAGCACAATTCACAACTGCAAAGATGTGGAAACAACCCAAGTGCCCATCAATACATGAGTGGATTAATAAAATGTGGTATATGTATACCATGGAGTTCTACTCAGCCACAAAAAACAATGGTGATATAGCACCTCTTGTATTATCCTGGACAGAGCTGGAGCCCATTCTACTAAGTGAGGTATCACAAGAATGGAAAAACAAGCACCACATGTACTCACCATCAAATTGGTACAAATGATCAACACTTATGTGCACATATGGAAGTAACATTCACTGGGTGTCAGGCACGTGGGGGGGAGGGAGGGATGGGCATATTCACACTAATGTGTGCAGTGTGCACTGTCTGTGGGATGGGCATGCTTGCAGCTCTGACTTGGGCAGTGCAAAGGCAATATATGTAACCTAAACGTTTGTACTCCCATAATATTCTGAAAATTGTTAAAAATTACACAATCACATAATACAACTCTTGCTATGTCTAACTGCATAGTGATGCTCATTCTTGAGCCTCTTGATGCTTCACTTTCATCATCTTTAAACAAAAAGGTTTGAAAAAAAATTAAAATGGGTTGCTTTAGTCCTTTACACCATAGCTTTAATTTTTTGATTTGTGGTATTTTCAAAAGCAAACCAATATTTCCACATTTGGAAGAAGATGAAGGAATCTGAAGCAAATGAAAAGAGAAGCCAAAGGCTGTGTGCTGCCTCAGTACTACAGCCGGGGGCTGTATTTGGCAAAACTGCCACCTGCACTCTTGGACTAAATGCTTAAACTTTGCCTACACAACAACACTGAACATCAAGTCCTCAGAGCATCACACGGGGTAAAACCAGAGGCAGTATCAAAAGGGTGACTTTTGTGCTAATCCAAGTCTGCCTATTTCTAAGAGTCCTGCTTTTGAGCCCAGAAGATTCCCCCATCAAAGGAGTGTTCAAGAAATTCTGTTAAATGAATGAACACATACCATTTTTTAAATACCTAATGTGTCCATCAACAAATGATTGGATCAACAAAATGTGGTATATCCATACAACGGAATATTATTCAGCCATAAAAAGAAATGAAGTTCTGATACATGCTACAACATGAATGAACCTTGAAAACATTATGCTAAATGAAAGAAGCTACTGATAAAAGATCACACTTTGTATGATTCCATTTATATGAAATGTGCAGAATAGGCCAATCTACAGAGATGGAAAGTAAATTAGTGGTTGTCAGGGGCACAGTAAGGAGCAGGGGATGTGGAATTACTGCTAACAGGTATGGGTCTTTTTTGGGGGGGATGTGATGAAAATATTCCAAAATTAGATAGTGATGATGGTTGTACAACACAGTAAATATACTAAAAACTACTGAATTGTATGCTTTAAAAGAGTAAATTTTATGGCATGTGAATTATATCTCAATAAAGCTATTAAAAAAAAAGATATAGCAGGGACAATTCCTTAAAGCCCCACTGCAGACAAAATGAATCAGACTGCCAGAGTGGAACCTAGGAATTTGCAGTTAGAAGTTCCCCAGGGAATTCGCAAGCATACTAAAGTTTAAGAGTCGCTGGTCTAGAATTGAACCATTCAGTTTATTTTTATGTCACTTGCATTGTCAGGTAGCAACAGAAATACTCTATTTTGCGCTCTCCTTTGTAAGGCAGTATTTTACTCTGGTGTCTGTCTGCTCCTATTTTAGAGCATCCTGGGAATCTGATGCAGGTGTTACCAGCACAAAGTGAATTTGTTCCTCTTCAGCAAACCAGATGTAGATGCTCTAAGATCTGTTCTGCACATCTTTCCCTACCCAGGCTTGAATATCAAGACTCCTTTGCACTCTTTTAGAGTGAATCACCGGAGTAATTTCAAGACTTTCTGTCGTTATAAATACTCAGTTACTGACAATATTTTCTTTTATCAACTTGATTAGTATTTGCCTGACCTATACCTGTCAGTTTGACAAATGAAGCCACTGGGAATCTGTGGCTCTAGCAGCCTGTGAATGCAGACTGGACCACACTCTGATGCCCCAGAGGCCAGAGGCAGCTAAAAATGTGTATTGTTCTCAATTTCATAAACTCAGGAAGGATTTTTTCACATCTGCAGAACATTCTGACATATAGAGATGTATCTGGCCACCTCAGTAGGATGGAAACATATTTTTCACTTGACAATATTTGTAAATCATGTTTATTCCTTCATTCATTGGCAATGTGGAAATAATTCCATATGTTGCCTTTGGGTTCACCATTCTGTGGAGGGTAAAAACAGAAAAAGTGCAATTGAGTGGCCATCTTGCATATGAACACTAAGCTACAGCATGTAGAAGGTTTTAGCGATGTTAATGCTTGATAACTACTAGTGTCACCTCTTGAATAAAGGATAGGATGAGTTTGCCATAAATCATTAAAGCACAAGTTACAAAAGTTATGAAATACGCTTAATGCTGACATACAGTTTAATAGACTGAATTCAGATAAATGTGGTTTTTTTTTTTTTTTTTAAATACACTTTCTTTTGTTTTTGTGTGTGTATTACAAGTCACTAAACCGGAAGGAGTCAGCTTCCAACTTATGTCAACTCCCAAATATTTAAACTTGCTCTTCCTTCTCTCTGTTCTCACCTAGGCCAGAAACCACTCCTTATTTCTAAGCTCTGCAGAAATCAACATCAATGCTCCTACCATTTTTCTGAGAAGGAATGAGTCTCAGGGAGTTGGGTCACATGTTTTAAGTTCATATTATAACTCATAAGCGATAGAGCCAGGAATGAGTCTAATGTTTCAAATCCATGTCTGGTGCTCTGTCTACAATATCACTGTAGTCTCATAATGTCTAATCTAGACTAGAACTAGACTCTTAGCTCATTATTTTGAATGTCTGTTTTGCTCAGCTCTTCAAGATCAGCAACTGTTTTATACATCTGTGCCATGCCGAATTTCATAAACACTTGTTAATTAAGTGAACTGGGGAGGGGGAGTGGGTCTTTTTATAGTTTTGTGATTATATTTCTATATTTTGGGACTCTATCCTAAGAAATAATCCTGCAGATGGAAAAATATATGCATAAATGTTCATAGCTGTTCCCTATAATATTGAACAATTAAAAACTCAAGTTGTCCAGCAATATAATAGTCACGTAAACTATAATATAGCTATTTGACGTTATATTATAAATTAAGTTAAGTCTATGAAAACTGTGCTTCTATAGAAACAGAAAGTACATTAGTGATTGTCGAGGCTGGGAGTCAGTAGGTAGGAAGAGTGGGGAGTGACTGCTAGTGGGTTTGGAGTTTCTTTCTGGGGTGATGAAAATGTTCCAAATTGATTGTGGTGATAGTTGTACAACTCCATGATTATATTAAAAACCATTAAACTGTATGCTTTAAATGGGGGGTTTTATGGCATGTGAATTATATCTCAATCAAGCTGTTAGAAAAAAAGTAGATTAAAGAGTCAAGCTAAAAAAAAAAGCCTATTACTAAATGGAAAAAATACTCACATTGTACAGTTAGCCAAAAGAAAGAGAATCCAAAAGCTTGTGTCCACATGAATAAAATAATGTTTTTAAAAGGGAGCAAGGAATTTGTTCATTCCTATTCAAAACTACACATAAGAAAATGATTGGAAGTAAATATAACAAAGGATTGACAGTATTTGTCATGGTGTAAGAAACTTTGATTTTTTCCATTCTATTTATCTATATTTTCAACAACAAAAACTCCCCCTGATTTCTAAATTTCCTATAATAAGCACATATTATTATTGCTATTACGAATAAGGGGAGATTATAAACCCTGCTATTGTCTGGGTCTGCGCTGCGCTGCGGAGCCCGGCAAACCCCAGAGTTGCCGTGCAGCCTGGACCCAGTGCAGGGCATTTGGCTCAGCTGAACGCATCACTCTACAACTTGTTTTGCTTTGCCAAAGTAGCTCCTAAAAGGAAGGCTAAGTGATATTTTATTCTCGTTACTTCCCTTCCCTTAGTGACCACCAAGATTTAGATCCTGGTCTACAGTAACCACTTCCCAGTACTGATGTTTCAAAGTGCCCAAAGAGAAACCAATGGCTAACAGGGATACAGTCGTCCCTCAGTATTCACAAGGGATTTGTTCCAGGACCCCATTCGGATACCAAAATTCATGGATGCTCAAGTCACTGACATAAAATGGCACAGTATTTGTATATAACCTGCGCACAGCCTCCTGTATACTTTAAATCCTCTATAGATTACTCATAAGACTTAATAAAATGTAAATTCTATGCAAATAGTTGTTATACTGTATTGTTTAAAAAGAATGACAAGAAAAAAGTAGTCTACGCATGGTTTGGTACAGACGTAACCATCCTAGTCTAACTACATAGTACATGTTAGCAAAAATGTAACACTTTCTGGAATATTTTTTTCCCAAATATTTTCAATCTGTAATTAGCTGAATCCTCACATGCAGAACCCACAGATACCAAGGGCTGACCATAGTTATGTAATTCATTCTTCAACTCATAGTTGTGCCTACTTCTCACAGGGAACTGAGTGAAGCCTGGGAGAAATGTAAAATAAATAGATATATTTGTCCTCCAAGAGTATTCATTTTCATACGGGAAATAAGATGCACATGAATGTCTCCAAAACAAAACACAATATGATAAGCAAAACAGGTGAAGGTGAGATCACTTTGTGGAAAAGCTGGGCGTGAAGATTGGGTCAGACTTCCTTTGGGGTACATGGGTGACAGGTGTAGATGTTTGCATAATCTCAGGATGACTGGCACTTTAGGAAGCACAAACCACTGAATGAAAGGCATCACTGATTGACTCTATTCTGTAAGGAAATGCCTAACTGATTTCCGGGATTTCCTCACAGAGGTCAGGCAACATGTGAACCAAGGCAGAATCTATGAACACACCTTGTTGACTTTCTGAGCTTTTGCCAAGATGATACCAGAAGCATAATGACCTTTAAGATTTTTTATTTTGAAACAATTTCAAGCTTCCAGAACAGTTGCAAGAATAGTACGGAAAACTCAGTAAACCCTTATACACTTTACCCAAATTCACCAAGTTTTAACATTTTCTCTCTTTCAAATTATTTTAAAATGCTCTTTTGGAGGTTCAGAGTAAATAAGTGCTATCCAGCCACTAGAAGACTTTGATGCTCATGAATATAAAAGAAAACAGAATCTTACAAAACAAGTTTACTGAAGTAAGCACACCTAGGTTCAACAGACAACTCAATCCCCATCCTGCCCCAACCCTCTACTGGGACCTTCCAGAAGGACACTGAATACTTTAAAGCCAGATTACCAACCATGCAAGAAGAGCTAGAAAAACACTGAAAAATAAACAAAGGTGTAGGGGAGGGAGGCTGTGGGGGAAACTAGCCCTATTAGATATTAAAACATACTATAAAGCCTCTATGATTAAAACAATGTGATACTGCCACAAGAATAAACAGACCAGTGGAACGGAATAGAAAGTTGAGACATAGACCCAAGTACACATAGAATTTCATATATGATAAAGGTGGCATCTTAAATCACTAGGGCAAAGAAGGATTTTTAAATAAATGGTGCTAGAATAACTGAATAGCCCAGCCGAATAGTGTTCAAATAAGATCACCCTGTTGGCTGGGCACAGTGGCTCACACCTGTAATCCTAGCATTGTGGGAGGTGGGAGGATTGCTTGAGGCCAGGAGTTAGAAACCAGCCTGAGCAAGAGGGAAACTCAGACTCTACTTAAAATAGAAAAAATTAGCTGGGCGTGGTGGTGTGCGCCTGTAGTCCCTGCTAGGCAGGATGAGGCAGAAGAATCGCTTGAGCCTAAGAGTTTGAGGTTGCAGTGAGCTAGGCTGATGCTATGGCACTCTAGCCCAGGTGATAGAGCAAGACGCTGTCTCAAAAAAACAAAAAGATCACCCTGCAAATCTGGATGTGTTAGCAATTCTGGTGAACTTCTCAGAATGACCTGGATCTTTCTCAGAGCCAGAAAACCAACTGCAGGCTAGAATTAGTTTTAAAGGGGATGCAGCCCTGGGGGGTTAACAGCAGCCCCTGAAGAATCTGACATTCTTCCATTTTCCAGATGTAATTATTGTTATTCTCATTTTGAAGGTGAGAAGATCAAGGGTCAGAGACTTGCCTACTATCCCAGTGTTTAAGTAGCAGAATCGGGAATCCAATTCATATCCTTCTATTCCAGATTCTATATTCACCCCTTAAATCTTGTTATCTGCTCTCCCAGTACCTTTAACCAGAACCACCTGGGATTATCACCCCTCTCAAGCCTGATGCAAGAATCTTCTACTCCACCTGGGATTATCACCCCTCTCAAGCCTGATGCAACAATCTACTCCACCTGGGATTATCACCCCTCTCAAGCCTGATGCAAGAATCTTCTACTCAGTGATGCCAGAACCCCCTGGGGACAGTAACCTCAGAATCTGACCCAAAGCGGTCAGGCTCTTTGGGGGAGCCTGACTTTCTTCTAAGGGCAGTAAGCAGGAAATAACTTTCATTCATAACCTTCCAGGAAGGTCAGAGTAAGAAAATTAACACTTTGTTACATTCTGTCAGGCACTGCTTTAAGCACTTTACAAACATAATTAATCAAAGAAATAATGCATCTCCCAAGAGAAATGAAAATGTATGTCCACATATGTTTTTCTATGGAAATGCTCATAGTGGCATTATTCGTAACAGCCAGAAAGCAGAAACAACCCAAATGGCCAAACAAACAAATGGCCAAACAAACAAAATGTGGTATATCCATACAATGGAAAATTATTCAGCCACAAAAGGAATGAAGTACAGATATATGCTACAAAGTAGATGAACCTCAAAAACATTATGCTAAAAAAAGCCGCATATTAAAGGCCATATGTTGTATGATTCCCTTTATATGCAATGTCCAGAATAGGCCAATCCATAGAGACAAAAAGTAGCCTAGTGGTTGCTCAGGGATAAGGAGATGGGGTGGTGGGGACTGATGGCTAAGGGGTATGGGTTTCTTTTCTGGGGTGATGAAAATGTTCTAAAATTGTGGTGGTGGTTATACAGCTCTGTGAATATACAAAAAAATACATTAAATTGACAAGTTGAATGGATGAATTTTTATGATATGTGAATTACATCTCGATAAAGCTGTTGAAAGACAGAAACAAAGGCAAGCATGCAAGCATCTACCTAGCACCGGGCACAGCGTACTGAGCACATAATAGGAAGTCAACTTCATTTTACAGATGAGGAAACTGAGGCATGTAACTGATAAATAGTATCACTGAGATTTAAAAAGAGACGTGTGTAGCCCCAAAGCCGGGACTGTATCACACCATTTCTTCCTTCACAAGCAATATCTACTTACGTAAATTTAGCGAGTAAACCTCAGGACCACGGTTCTTAAGAGTACACTGGTTAAGGCAAATGAATACAAAATGGTTAAATAAAACACAGGTAGTGCACAGAGCAGGCACACCGCGGAGCTTGCCTACCTCTCTAGGAGCCACTGTTTTCTGCAAACTGCCCCTTCCCTCATCCACGGGTCAGCAGGACACTGGCGGCCATATGTGAACTACGGACCCACTCCCAGGTCAGATTTGATTGGCTCGAAGGAAGGTCTAATTCAAGTCGAGCCAATCAGATTCCTTCCAGGGGAGTTGCGTCAATCTCGCTGTTTGACCCGGAAGCAGAAACACCGTGCTATGAGGTAGCCAGTTTCCACCCTGTAGACTAAGGACCGGAGAAAGCACCTTGTGGAGAAAAATGATGCCAGGGGAAATATGGCTTTGCACTCCCCGTATCCAATCCACTCCTGAGGCCAGGCTGCCTTCCTGCCCAGGGGTTCCACAAGATACCCGCCTACCCTTGTTTGCTTATGCCACCAGAGGAATTACCAGTAACACAGGGCCATGTTCAATCTATATTCAATGACTTTCCCAAAGTGAAAAAGTAAGGATGTATGTATCTCACAGCATTATGTGACTGTTTTGAACATGAATCTGCATATGGCTGAAGCTGAACAAATTTCAGGCACTAAAGAAACTGAAGCCCCGATTAATTTGGTCTCCAGCCTGGCACAGGAGGTTGGGTGTGATCTGACCATTCTCTACAGCAGCGGTCTCCAACCTTTTTGGCACCAGGGACCGGTTTCATGGAAGACAATTTTTTGGGGGGGAGGGGAGAGGGAATTGGGGGGATAGGATGGTTTCGGGATGATTCAAGTGTATTATATTTGTTGTGCATTCAGACCTCTCTGCTAATGATAATTTGTATTTGCAGGCACTCCCCGGCGCTAGAATCACCACCTTAGCTCCATCTCAAATCATCAGGCATTAGATTCTCATAAGCAGCGCCCAACCTAGAACCCTCACATGCGCAGTTTACAGTATGGTTCATGCTCCCATGAGAATCTAATGCTGGCAGCTGATCTGACAGGAGGCGGAGCTTACGTGGTGATGCAAGCAATGGTGAGGGGCTGTAAATACAGATGAAGCTTCCCTGGCTCTCCCACCATCTCCTGCTGTGCAGCCAGACAGGACTGCTACCCAGTCCATGGGCTGGGGGTTGGAGATTGCAGCTCCGCACTATGGATGTCACAAGAGCAGCTCTCAAGTCCCTGTCTCTCCCTAAGGAGAGTCTTCCTGTCACTACAAGTGCTAAGAACATCTGAAGTCTTAGTAAGGCTGATGTCATGAGACCTAACCTTTCTAGGACGTAAAGAGCATACTATAAGCATTGCAACGGTAGGATCTGGTGAACCCTTGGATAAAGTTAAATACGTTATGGTATCAGAAGGTGTACAATATCCCTCCTTACTTCTTTCCCAATAAAACCCCACTGAAAAAACTCTGGCCTTATATTGAGATGGACTCATGAGAGGTTACTGTGGGTAAATGAACAAACAAAAGCCATGTACGTCTTCTTCAGTTTTTGTTTGGATTTACAAATATAGGAGAAAACAGCTCACATCCCTACTCCCACCCTCCACTGGCAGGGACACATTTGAATGAAAAACATTTACAAGAGGCTGCATAGTTTGGACAACCAGAAGGAAGAGCTGAGTTGACAGGAGGAAAGGGATGACAAAATCCTCTTCCCATCCCTCTGTCTATTTTGGGAGTCATTTGCCTTCAGGAAATGCTGAGCCCCTTCTCCCAGGACCCTGTTGGGAGTGACGACTGCACTGGTTGACCCAGCCTTCCCATCCTCCTCCTGGCCCCAGCACCTCTCTCCTCATGACCCAGTGGGTCACTGGGAACCCAGCCTATAAATAAATGACAGTGCTTCTTAGAGGTCCCAGTCCAGTGAGGAGATCCAAAGAAGAAAGGCAAAACAAACAAACAAACAAAGAAAAAAACACATAAAAACACATAATGAGCTGGAAAAGCCCGTAGCAAACTCTCCCAAACATGAACACAGGAAGATGATAGGTAGGAAAGTCAGGGCTGAAAATGACAACATGGTGGCCCAGGGGTTTTGCGGCTCACCTAGCTTCATTCACCTGCCTGTATGGTGGCAGAGGCAGCAACATAACCCAGAGCTCCAGTTACCCCACCAAGGCTCAGTTACCTCCTCCACACTCCTTTCTCTCACCCCTGACGACTCACATTTCCATGGAGAAGCTGTCCCAGGAGAGCCTGGGTCTGCTAGTTATATATTCTTTAAGGTGTTTCTTTCTTTTCCATTTATTAATTTATGTCAGCTGAAGAGCCCACCTCTTCAGAAACCCAGAGAGATTTCTGGAATTAGTGCTTTGTTTTTGTTTTTTAGAAGGGAGAAATGTTCTTTGTTTTTATTAGGAAGTTGAAAGGGTTTTTTTATAAAACAACAAAAGACAAAAACATTTGCCCTACGGCGATCAGGTAACGTTAGCCATGGGCTCCTACTGAATGCTTTTTCTTCTCTTCTTTTGTAAAGAAATTAATGTAGTATTCAGAGCTTCTGCCTGCTCTGCAACAGGGAGGAAAAGAGAGTGTTAGCAGGTTAAAGGAAATGAAC